>NC_073696.1:42843554-43485225 GCF_029784165.1 Wyeomyia smithii
TTTAGTTACAATTCAGTTTCCGCTTAAGTTTTAATTTGGTTATAGTTAAGTTTCATTTTCAGTTCAGTTGCAGTTAATTTTTTTTACAGTTCCAGTTGAGTGTTCACTTAAGCTCTAGCTCAGTACTTCAATTTCAATTTAGTTATAGCCTAGTAGCAGTTTAGTTTCATTTCAGTCTCAGTTATATTTTAATTCAGTTTCAGTTGGGATTCAGCTCAGCTTCAATTCCGCATAACTTCAGTTCTAGTTTAATATTAGTTATGTTTCTGTTCAGTTTGAATTGAATTTCAAATCATCTTAGTTAAATTTTTGTTTATTTTTTCTTCAGTTTCAATTAAGTTGTAGTTTAGTTTCAATTCAGTTTCAGTTCAGTACAATTCAATTTCAGTGCAGATCCAGTTCAGATTTATTTTAGCTTCAGTCTACTTTTTGTTAGGTTTTTGTTCACTTTTTGCTTAAATTTTATTACAGTTTTATTTCAGCTCGGTTTGACTTCAATTTTTACTTCAGTTTCAATTTAGTTATAGTTTAGCTGAACTGCATTTAGTTTAAGTTTCATTTTAAATTTGTCATCAGTCTCAGTTCAGTTCCTGCTTCAATTTCAATTCAACGACCAGTTCAGTGTCAGGACAGTTCCAGTTCAGTTTCAATTTCGTCTATGTTTGGTTTAAGTTCAGTTTCATTTTGGTTGCAGGTTAGTGTTGATTCGATTTCGGTTCGATTTAGTTTAGTTTCAGCACAGTGGAAAATTAAAAGTAAAAGATGGAGTAAGAGTATTAGTAAATGTATAAGTAAAAGTGAAAATCAAATTAAAAGTAGTATTAGAAGCGAAAGTAGAACGTAAAACAATAGAAATAAAATTAGAGTAAAAATTAAGGACTTGAATAAAGTTTGATTAAAATTGGAAATAGAAATTGGAACAGACTGAAAAGTCAACAAAAAAAGAAGAAATAGAATTCGTAGTTGAAGTCAGAGAATAAGTGAAAATAAAAGTAGAAATAGAAGTAGAAGTTATATCAGAATTAGCAGTAGAAAAAGAATTAGCCACGATAGAGGTAGAGATAAATATTTAAGTAGGAGTAGCAGTGAATAATACTGATCGAGATAAAATAAATATGAGAGAAGATGTTATAATGGAAATAAAAACTAAACAGAAAAAAGAGAAGAAAGTAAAATTAAAGTAAATTTAGATATATCAATAGAATTTTAATTATGAATAACGAAGGAAGTCAAGAAACAAATAAAGGTTGAATTGAAAATTGATACACGCAGCTTTCCTGCCGTAATCTTGCAGTCTGAGTGACAGCGACTAAAATTTTCAGTACGAAGCTTTTTACCAAAAAGTTTATATAATAAGCTTGTGAACGAGTAACGCTTTTTTTTATACCACCTTCAAAATGAATAATGTCGATATTTTGTAGGATAATAACAGTGCGAAACCCTTTCAAATAGGTTTTAAAATATTATTGTTCTGATCCTATTTTTCAAGTTGACTAGATTTCAATTAAAAATATTATAGGAATGCAAGCATTGAATTAAGACTACAAGTATTTGGTGATGGACGGGATGTCTACGCACTTGAAGCGATTTAATTCACACATTTTAACACTATTAGCTTTCAAAAAGTGCATCGCAAACATAGTTTTGATGAACATACGCCACGTGGAGTAGAAATGGCGTTTCGAAAGAAACGAATTTCGTAATTCGTTTTCGTAATATAATATTGCTATTTTTCATAACATCGATCAAATTTCGGTGTTTATAATTCTGATTTGCTATGTTCTAATGTTCAATCGTGAAAAACACACATCGACAATTGAAAGTTAAAATAAAGTTAAAAAGTAAAAGTCTTAGTAGAAGCAAAAATGGGAAAAAAGTATATGTCCAAGAGAGAAAAAAATTGTAATGCTTCCATAAAGCAGTAAAATTAGCAGTAACAGCACAAACGAAAGAATTGTTAAATTTGAAAGCAAAATTTGAAATACAAGAAAAATTAGAAATAACATTACTAGTTCAATCAGAATTTGAAATGAATTCAAAGAATAAATAGAAGCGCTAGTGACAGTGAAAATTAAAAATGAAATAAAAATAGATGCAGAAGTGGAAAAAGCAAAAAAACGGAGTTCTGAAAGTGACAATGGAAGTAATCGAATACCTGAAATATTGGGTATTAATATAAAGTAAAAACATATAAGTAAACGCAGAAGTAAATGTAGACTTTTAAGGTAAATTAGAAACAGAGAAAAAGTCAATGTAATCTTAAATGCAGAAGAAACTGGGTTTTGAAGTAAAAAAGGTACAACGCAAAGTAAGAAAAAACCTTTTATTTCATGAAAATAGTGTAGCAATTTTTTTTCCTCATCTATGTAGTGTAGCAATTTAAATCTCAACAAAATTTCTTAATCCCTTGAGCAAACCCGAAAATCAAAAAATCCCAACTGCAATAATAACTGCTAACAGGGCAGATGCAAACAACAAAGTCCTCATTACTAGTAGTAACTAAGAGGACTACAGAGTCCGAATAACTCTACCCCTGAATTGTGGCTGCTGACTAGACACCACTGGTTCCACCTACTTCATACCAGAGATGTTTTTTTTTTGTAGTGAGTTGTCTAAAATAAACATATTCGTGCCAATCCACACGAACTTTTGGTTATTTAATGAGTGTTTTGACAAACTAGGACGAACCAGATTAATAAACGAATTGGCTGCTAGGCACTTATATAGTGGGACATCATTTTCCGCTGTTTCGTGATATCCGACGAGCGAGACCTTGATGACGCATTTGCCTGTTAAACGGATTGAAGCACCAACTGAATGAAAGACCATTACTTTTCAAACCTTACTGGACTGCTCAGAATAGTCATATAGTCACGCACTTGCCGTATTTTCCCACCCAGATGGAACCGAATTGCCCACTCATACAACAATACCAGCCCGAGCGAGCGATTGAGATCTTTCATTTTGAATGTTTCCTGTGAAACAATGTAATTGTATACCGTTTTCTTGTACGGCTGCTCCAGAACCAGTCGATTATCTGGTTATTTTTGGATCCAGACTACCATCTCGTGACGGTATAATTTTCTGGCAGTCCTCGTAGCGGAAGCACGCTTAACGCGTCCGACTTTACTTGTGTATATACTCGTATTTGGCGAAGATCGATCACGCAACTTGTTACAACGTACCTCAACGTTTGTCGCCGGGTTCGACCATAACACCGATTTCCTCTGCCTCAATGGAATACATCCTTTCCGTTTCCGTACCTGATTTATGTATTCAATTACGCCTTGATAATTTCTTCGAATGAAATTGATTGACTGCAATCAAGTCCAGGTCGTGGCTCGAACCAGCCGCTCAAAGAGCAACCTTTCCCGGATTCCGTAATTTATACACTGAATTACCAGTTGGACACCTAATTCTCTGCCTTCGACAACGTTCCGCTATTTCAATCATTTTGCTTGTTCGTCAGACCCGACCAGAGCAGAAAAGTTTCCCATAGCAGGTATGCATCCTTCGACACTGCCACGTCATCCGTCACCACACGCCACATCTTGCGGGTGAAATGAACCGACATTAGCTTAGCTAAGCTACCCACTAGTCAATGGTAGAAAATATCTAACGATGGCAACGAAACCGAATAATTAAGACAAATTAAATCGGAGCAGCTAAAGCCGCCCCTTTCTTTACCTCGATTCGTTTGCATGAAGACGAAGTGATCACACTCGAGCACACAGCACACAACACATCCACACACTTCAGAATCAGTGCTCCAGGAAATGGCATCCATCGAAGGCATGGCGAGCTAACCTACGGCCGACCGAGCCCGGGGCTGAAATTTACGATAAAACTGTTTGGAGAAGCGAACGAAAGTAAATAAAATAAACACATAATACAGGATATTAGCTCAATAAATATGCTGGTCTTGGCGCAGGGTAGTTCAGCTGGCAGGTTGAAAGGGAAAAAACAAGTAACGGCTGCGAGTGAGAATCAAAGGAATGCACTATAAGCACGCGAAATTAGCCAAACGATCGGCGCAACTTTAGGCTTCCTGCCGGCGGTGGTGGCGGCGGGGTTCGCGTCACTGTTGAAGCATCGGGCGGGGGTTGGCTCTGTGCAAGTATGCATTCTTTGGTGTAAATGCAACGACCGAAGCATGTGGTTGATTCATCGCTGTAACTAGTAACAAGTGAAAGGCGATCTAATCACAAATGAGGTTATATTAGACTCCAAGAGCTGCTTGATAGTGTCTTAATTCGTTCATTGAGCCATGCATGCTAGTTTTTGTCTTTTTCTGGTGTAAAGGACGGGTTTAATGATAAGAAAGCAGATACACTTATTTGGAAACTGAGACCATAACAATAAGAAGAAGATTAATTTTAATTGATTTTACCGAAAAAAACAAACATTCAATCGGTTTTTTTCTTACAACAAATCATGAAAACTGATTTTATTTCCTTGCGCTTAGAATTGACAAAAATACTGAAAATGATGGTTGTCTTTACTCCTCCTTCAGTATAATTCGGATGGAGGCGCACTATATGTTACTATTTTAGATTGGACAAAAGTGGATTTAGCCTAGAATTCCCCGTGAATATTACAATTTGTCCAACTTTGGATAGCTACTGCGTCCATTTTCAGAAATAAACTAACTTGATGTGATCTCCTCAGTCAAGCGTCATCTATTAGTGTTCATAAAAGCATGTCAGTAAAATAATTAGCTTTCTGGACTTTCGAATCTGTTAATGTATATCATTTGTAACAATAGTTTTTTAACATTTTTATTCACCCCAAAGCCAGTTTTTCGACTTTTCTTTTTGTGATGTTTTCCAAAAATACACAGTGCAACAATGGCGCCATTTTGAATTTTTGAGAAATCTGAAATTTTCTATGTTTTTTCGACGCCATTTTGTTTAAAGACCAAATATCAAAATTCTAAGAGTTTGTAGACATATTAGCATCTTTTTATTTTCCTTTGTGAAATATACTAAAACCATGCCAAAACCGTTCTCGTAGAATCACCGTTTTTCACTCAGTTTTTGTACGATTTGAAATCTGTTTTTTTTTAAGATGGGTAAGAAGATGCTATCATGTGGACAAACTCTTAGAATTTTGATATTTGGCCTTAAAACAAAATGGCGTCGAAAAAAACATAGAAAATTTCAGATTTCTCGAAAATTAAAAATGGCGCCATTGTTGCCCCTTAGATTGAAATATGTTCAAACTCGAGGAAATCAAAATACACAAAAATTATACTTAGAAACCAAGGCAGAAAAAAAGTCAATATTTGTTGCACTGTGTTATATTTTTTTTAATATCAAAGAATATACCACACGAAGTTTTTGTACTATTCATAATGGCGGTAATATTTTCGATTTTTTTCTTTCCAATTTGCCTACACTGCGAAAATCGTCATTAGCGAACGAGTTAAGGGACGAAAGTGGACAGGAGAGAAGGTTTGTAAAGAGATCTCGGAATTTGTTCCTCCAAGCACTACAGTTCTGGTTACTTTGACTAGTGTCAGTAGGAAAAGATATCGATATACTGATGAAGATTGAAAAATATTTTGACGTTGGACTAACGTCTATAACGAAGTTAAGCGCCTGAATTGGAAAATCTAGTAATTCAACCAGAAAAAAACAGGAAAGAATGGTCACGTTCTGAGCGGTTATACATCAGTCATTTCTTTTTAGAATATCGAGGTTTAGCCATCAACCGATCAGAAATTATTTTACGGTTTTTTGTTCATCTATAATTTTACGGTTTAATTTTTGTAACAAAAACAAACTATTGTTTGAGATACACTATAAAAAATTAGTAAATGAGATCGATTTTCTAAATCATACCGAGCAACCAATCGCAGCCGACAATAACGGATACAATCAATCTGACTTTGTAAACGATTTGCTGTTGTTGTTGTTGTTGTTTTACTCGAGGTCACTGTTTCCGATGCTTTTTTATTTTCCTTACTATTCCCTATTCTTTTAAACTCCTTCTTCTTTCCAAATAACTGACAAAACCTTGATATATAAGGTGCCATTCGAACATATCCATTAGACTGCCCAATGCGCACGAGAGTCACAAATAAAATAGAACTTTTTTCTTACAATTATCCCCCGAACGTTTTAAAAATTATATGAAAATAGTTTTTGTAATCGAGTAACCATTACTTTTTATAGAAAAACTTGTGTTTATTTTCTTACAAAAGACACTAAAGCTATTATCAAAAAGCAAAAAAATTGCTTTTATTTTGTTTCCGTGATCCGTGACAATCTAGTTATTTTTCTCTGAAGAGTCACAGACGAAATCATTTCACTTGTGAAACGAAAGTATTTTTTCCAGTATGTAGTCACGGTGATAATTTGAAGTACAAATGGCTTTTTGTCTTAGAATAGTCACCAAAAAATTAAAAGGTACATTTCATTTTTTCTGACAAATGCACAGTGACTTTTTAAAGGAATAGTTTTCCCAGTTAGTCACTGTGATTTTTGTAAGAAAATATTTGACAAAAGTTTTGTTTAATAGAGTTCGTGACCTTTTGAAAAAACTTATAAGTTATTAACATTGTCACAGTGATTTTGGTAATCATCTCTTTTGGTTTAAATAAAATCAGAAAAAGTAAACATCGGGCTTTGACCAACAAATGTTACTATTTAGTCACCGTGACTTTTGTAAGGAAACATATGCCAAATGTTGTCATTGAAGAATATGTAATTTTTCTGCAAATTCCACGGGATTTTAATAACTATCCTTTTTTTAAACAAGTAACAAAAAAAGTAGTTCAATTTAATAACGTTACATATTCCCTGAAACTAACGTTCGATTGGTATTGTCTCAAATGAGTCCCCGTATCAGTTGATCTTTATTGAAGAATCAAGAAATGATCTATAACCTGAGGAATGCATCTTGTTTACAAAAGTCACCATGAATAATTGGTGACGAATACCTGGAATTTGTAGGCTCACTAAAATGGAGAAAACACTTGCTAAAAGCGGCGAAAGTAGTCCATTATAAAATTAAACCATAATATGATTTAGACGTTTTCCTTGAAAATTTTAATGTATTTTGTTGCAAGATTGCAACAGGGAGTCACTTATAAACAGATATTTGCCTTAAAAGATAAACAAAATTATTTTTTCGTGTTTCTAAAATATAAAAAATTTTACGGATACTACCTAAAATTTGCAGGCGCGTGAAAATTTTAAAGGGTAGGCGATATACTTTCTCCATGAAAATGGGATTGCATTTGTAAAAAGCTCTTGGCATTTATCGAAATTTACACTTGTTCTATGTTATTACTTATATACAGTGCTGGATAGAAACCCGTACAATATCGAAATCCGTACACCTTGACGTTTTTATTCAGTTTTAAGCATTATAAAAATGAAAATTCATATGATAGTTACTTGTACACGTCCGTTGAGCTGTTGGCCTTCTGTTAAATTAAACTATGCGTCAGTAGGCCATGAAATAAAAATATAAAAAATAAAAAATCAATCGTGTATCGTGTATTTCAGTTGTCATTTCGTTGTATCGTTAGAGAATTTACTAATGTCGAATTCGTTTTTACGGCAGGACTATCCCGTCCCGGACTACGCTTTGCAGCTGAAAAAAAAAAACACTTTCCGAGCAGTTGCAATGGTGTGCGTAATACCAGAGGTAGCTGTCACTTTTGTTTTGGTCATTATCGCCATTGTCTTTTATTGCGTTTGTGCTACTGTACAAAAAATTTTCTAATTTACTGAAAAATGACAAAATAACAAAATAAAATAAATAAAATTCAACCTGATGTTTGACACGCGAAGAACGATAATCAAAGCAAACCGATTTTGACACATTTTTTTTTATTTTGACACACACGTGTGAATGTGTTCAAATACTCAATTTGGATTTCGCCGGGGCAAAGAGACGAACGATTGCCTAGCGTTGCTTTCTACTGAAATTCAACTCGCATTTGCTCGAAAAGAGCAAATGGCTTCTGCGTTCTTGGATATTAAGGGGGCTTTTGACTCTGTCTCTGTAGAAGTTTTAAGCGTGAAACTTCTTTCGCAGGGTTTTACTCTTTGAATCTTCTTGAAATTGATGGAAAAATCAGTCTTTGTCATTTTCGAGCTGTATATTGTCTGGTAAATAGTGTAAATTGTATTTATTCAACAAAAACTGTGCCGTACGGATTTTGATCCTTGTTAATTGCTTGAATCGAAATCCGTACAGCGTGTGTATCATGCATATATTGTTGAACTTTCATCTTGTTTTCAGCATATAATGGAAGAAAACAAGTATAAATATACAGCACACAATTTCGAAGGAGCTGTGACTGAGGCAAGGGAAAGTCGTACCAGGAAGCTTCGAGAAGTTCCAGTAACTACAATAAGGGGTGCCGCAACGAAACGCTACGAAAATTGCACTATTTCAGCTGATATACAAAATTAGAAAACCGTCCTTAGAAACCAATTGATCCTCAAAATATATTAATTCGTAAATTTAAAGATAAATTAAAAATAAAAGATGTCATTTCTGTACTTCTATATCTATACGGATTTTGATTCATTGCTGTATGGACTTCGATCCAGTCTATATCGCGTGTGTGCGGATTTCGATTCAAAAGTGTACGGGTTTTTTTTTTTTTTTCTTCACATAACATTTATTTGACACGGCACAAATACAATTTAATGTTTAACGGCGCCAATTATATCAGATGACTTAAAAACTAAAGCAAATTTTTTATCCTCGCTGCCGACTACGAGCTGAAATTAAGTCTAACTTAAAACTAGCATGGGATTTCCAATCAGTGTTTTGTTGTTCAATGGTCGTCTGATAATCGTCGAATGGCATGTATGGATTCGTTCTGCTGAGCCACGATGTCGTGAGTTGGGACAGAGGCTCGTAGTCCTTGGGTCCTGGTTCTATTGTGCGGGGTCTGGTTGCTGGTTTTGTGCTTAAGGTTCAAACGTGTTCTTGTCGTTTTGTTGGGTGTAGACGGAGGGGAACGGGACTAGACTGGGGCATGGATGGATTTCAGGAAAACGTATATAAGGGACATGTAGGATAGGTCACGGCTCGCCAAGACATCACGAACAGGAACAGCCGGCTGTCTACCCTCGGCCCGCAGGGAAGCTATCAATTTAGACCTGGCGTCACGGTGTACAGGGCATGACCAAACCACATGCTCTATGTCGTGATAACCTTCACCACAAGCACAGATACCACTCTCCCCGAGCCCAACACGACGGAGATGCGCGTCAAATCTATAGTGATTGGACATAAGCCGGGACATCACGCAAATGAAATCCCGACCTACATCCAACCCCTTGAACCACGGGTTCGTCGATACTTTGGGGATTATGGAATGTAACCACCTTCCCAATTCCCCTCTGGTCCAAGCATTTTGCCAACTGATGATCGTATTCTGACGTACAAGTGCGAAAAATTCATTAAAGGCAATTGGTCTTTCATAAATCACCGTTTGTTGCGCCCACCTTAGCCAAAGAGTCCGCTTTCTCATTACCCGGTATCGAGCAGTGAGAAGGGACCCACGCTAAGGTAATCTGAAACGATTTTTCGGATAAAGCACTCAGATGTTCCCGTATTTTCCCCAGGAAATACGGAGAGTGCTTAACATCTTTCATCGATCGGAGAGCCTCAATGGAACTGAGACTGTCCGTAAGAATGAAATAATGGTCCGTGGGCATTTTTTCGATAATCCCTAGGGTGTACTGAATTGCAGCTAATTCTGCGACGTAAACAGAAGCAAGATTATCGAGCTTATGGGAGACGGTTAAATTGTTATTGAAGATACCGAAGCCAGTGGACCCATCAAGAAGTGATCCGTCAGTGTAGTACATATTGTCGCAGTTGATGTTTCGATATTTATTGGAAAAAATTTTGGGGATCTGCTGTGTACGGGTTTTGATTCAGACAAAAAACAGTGTACGGATTTCGATTCAAAACATGTTTTATTTAAACATGATTTTTTCGAGTTTCGGAGTGATTTTAGTCATTTTGCTTGAAAATAGTGATGAAATATAAGTAGACCTATGAGTAAACATGTCAGTTTAAAGCAATATGTGATTTCTTGATTTTATATTGACCGTCGAAGATTATCATGAGCTTAGGTGTACGGATTTCGATCCAGCACGGTACACACACTCAATCATTCCTAAATTTCATCGGCGAAATAAAAAACACTAGAATAGCAATATTCGTGAGTTGGTCACGAATACTATGTTTTACTTTAGAACTTTGTCACGAAAAATATTCATGAATGTGTTCATAAAAACATGTCTCGCGGTGATAATTAAAAAAAAATAGAAATGTTTCTGGTTTTTCCCATAAATATCACCGAGTTAAAATATGTAAATGTAGGAAATTTCTAACAAACCACTTTGTGACAATTACTAAAAGTTTGTATAAGGCTCTAAGCCCCGCCTTTTCGACGCTTTTTCAGCATTCCTGACCGTTTACAGAACATATTCTTCATACGAATATGAATCTTCTCTTGAAGGTCACCAACATGTCATCATTTGTGTGGACTGGGTGGGACACGGTTATATGGAAAAAAGCAATGGTGTTATTTTTTCGCTCCCATGCACTTTTTGTGTTCCTTATGGGTCCTATAATGACCGTGTAACTTTTCAGATCGATCGGTGAAACTATATTTTTGTGCCCGATTTTAAAGTTTTATATGGGAAAATCCACTTTTTCAAAACTTATTCTCTGGAGATGTCCAGTTGGCTCCTAAAAATATTTCAATACATGATATTTGTAGTAAATTTTTCTGGAAAAACTCTTCTGAAGACCGTAAGGTGCTACGATGCTTGTAGAAAAAAATATACATCCCAAATTGATTGAATGTCTGGCGAACGGCTCTCCATTGAATTTTTCCAGCAACACTGCTACAAGCATACAGCTTAGATTACCATGAAAAATCATTTTGCGCGAGGTGGCATCCAGAGGTCTCCACCGAAAAAGGTTGAGACGGATGCAGTGGACATCAGCGAGACGGCAAAAGCAGTAGGCCAACTGGTTCTACGCAAGACATCGCAGTGGCTTATCGTTGAGCAAAGTGGTCGGAAGACAGTGAGATACGCTATCAAAAGTGGTAGCGTTGTCAGAGAAGCACAAGAACAGCACAAGGAGAGACGTCTTTCGGGGACTCCAAGAAGCGCATTATCACAAATAACTAACAGGTCAGCGGACCAGTGGTGAAAACAGCCCCCACGATAAATAAGGTCTAGCAGCCTCCGGGTGGCCGAGAAAGAAAGGGAACCGAATTGAGGTGGCCAAAAACTGCAGGCGGTCACAAAATTGGCCATGAGGACAGTGGACAGTGGATAGAGGCGATGCGAAGCTAAAGGATCTATTCGCGGTTGTACAAAGTATCCACCAATGTGTATCCGAAAGTGCATGGGAAGAATAATCCTTGAACTTCTTAATGGGACTTTCAGGCGTAAGCTCATGAGACGTTTGGAGACGAAGTGCAAGTTTGGGAACTCACATCAGAGGTGAGCCTACAAGTAAAATACCTAGACGAGCACACTGAGGCGTGCAACGAACAAGGCAGCTCTACTACACAAGAGCACGGTGTGTCTCCCATCGGCGGAAGAAAATCTGGTGCCAAGCTCAAAGCGAGCTAGTTAGTACCCCACTCAACATCTGCTGCCAAATGCCTGCTTCCGGAGCTTCGAGCATGAACACAAATCCTTAAATGCAATGGACCCGATAGTAGAACCCCCAAAGTGCATGACACGAAACATATAATGAGGAGCCCGGGGAGCACTGAGGGAAAGCTGGATAGCAATTCACAGACGTGAGAATGACACAACTAAACCACCCAACGCCACACGAACCAGCGTTGAAGCTAGATCTTTTTTTAAATTTTGGCAAAGCTCATCTGGCCAACATATATACATACATACAGCAGAAATGGTGCGAAGCTGATCATTAATGTGACGTTCTGTAGACCGGACCCATAAAAAACCGGAAGATAGCGTATGGCTACACTCATAGCGACCACCTAACTGCCTGCTACAGTGGATACCTTAAAACGAGACAGCATGCAGCAGATAGAAATAACACTCCAACCCCCCGCGGGTGCAGGATATCGCCTTCCGATGCCGAGGCAATCAAACGAGAACACAAGTCTAGCCGAATTCATCGTCCGGACGCTGATTAACCATAGTTTCGAGGGCGTGTGATACCACCATGCCTAGCAACTGCCAACTTATAAATGGAAGGTGACCAGTCTACCAGATGGACCTACATAATAGCGATCTTCCGAGCGACGTGATTCGAAAGACTGTCTACTAATGCCATCACTATTCCGTGAAGTGATGCGTACAGGATGATAATTAGACGGCACCCGCAGAACGATCACTATGGATGCTGGAGCGAATTATAGAGAGACTATTTTCACGTCATGAGCCAAATTCTTGCGTCAATCTGCTGAACATCCAATCCTTGAGTGACGACAGCCGTGTCGAGGTTAAGAAGGAAGTGAGAGTTATGAATGAGGAACTCATAATAATCGCCAACTCCCTAAAGGTGGGCAAAGCACTGGGACCGGATAAAATCCCTAACCAGGCAATCAGGCTTAAGTAGCAGAGTGGAGTCGTGATATCCCGGACAGTCATGCAGAGGTGCCTGGATGATTGCCTTTTCCCAAAGAGGTGGAAGCGGCAGAAATTAGTCTTACTGCCGTATATAGGATATAAGCCTATCTCCCTGTTGGACACTGCGGGCAATGTGCTTGAAAGGATTATCCTCAACAGACTGGTGAAGTACATGGTAGAAATGGAGTTGAAGCTCAATTTACCTGTGGGAATTGTGATCGTCGGCTTTGCAGACGACATAACACTAGAGGTTTATGGCGAGTCGATCGAGGAGGTCGAGTTGACGGCCGTTCACTGTATACGAAAGGTCGAAGACTGGATGCTCTCTAGGAAACTGGAGCAAGCGCATCATAAGACGGAGGTCACGGTTGTGGACAAGCGTAAATCGGAGCAACAGGAGGTGGTCAGAGTCGGAGACTGCGAGTAATGGACTCAAAAGCGATCATTGCATTGAAGCTAGGTACTTGCAGTTATCTTGGTAAACTAAAAAGTACCTGCAGGCCTGAGGGTTATGATTGCGTACCTTACAATGTCATACGACGCAATCTGCGTCCTGTCCGGCATGATGCCTATCAGCATCGTCATTAAGGAGGATGTAGTGTGCTTCGACCAATGTGACACAAGGGGCATGCGAGGTATCAGAAGACCATCCTGGCTGATCAGATGGCAAAGGGAATAATTCAATTCCCCGAAGGGTAGTAGCACCGACTTATTCTGGTGATATTCGGGTTGATAGGTGCCATGGAGAAGTGAACTTCCACCTGACGTAGATCCTGTCTAGCCATGGTTGCCATCAAGACGGGGGAAGATCTACTACGTATCTGGCGGGTCAACCACCAACACGCCGGTGGTAGTAAACTACTACTCCCCATGTAGTTAGCTAGGAGGGCAGCGTCAGCGTGTTGAGACTAAAACCTTCTCCGAGGGTTGTGATTGTTGGCTTCCCGGACAATACAACTTCAGAAATCCACGGCGACTCAAACATGGAGATTGCGTTGACGGCAGCGCAAAGAAGAAGAGTACTCGATGCGTTCCAGGAAGCTGGAGTTAGCGCATCTTATTTGGTCGTTGCGAATCTTTTTGGTTGAACCTTTGTCTTTTATTTTTAACGAATCTTTCGAACAAGGTTAATTTCCCGCAAATTTGAAAACAGTCCTTCTCGTTTCCGGTGTTTAAAAGTGGAGATCGTCGGAACGTGAGATAATTTCGATGAATAACTAGCCTTTCGGTTGCTTCTAAACTTTTTGAAATAATCGTGTGTACGTTTGTTTGATCTCTTGTTAAAAACTATATTTCTACTGACCATCATGAATGTGCCCGGCCAATCCGTTAACACCAATATTTCCATTTTCATGCATAAATTCACATCGAACATAGAACAAAAAGCTCAAGTTGATGCAATTCACACGGACCTGAAACCTGCGTTTGACAAAATCGATCATTGTATACTGCTTGAGAAAATTTCGAGACTCGGTGCCTCACAGAAATTTACCGCATGGTTTAGCTCTTATCTACGCAGTAGAGTACTACGCGTGAAGGTTTGAACTTGCTGTTCATCCCAATTTACGAACAACTCCGGTGTCCCACAGGGAAGCAATATGGACCTTCTACTATTTATATTGCTTTTAAATGACGTGACCTTGCTGTAGTTGCTGGTGTAAAACTGATATACGCTGACGACCTGCAATTATACCTCGAAGTACGTATCGTTGATGATTGTTGCCGTTTGCAAAAGCTTTTGGACATATTTGTAGGCTGGTGCCGTATAAATTGACTATTTCTGAGTATCTCCAAATGCCGCGTTATAACTTTTCATCGCAAAGTGAATCCAATAGTCTTCAACCATCAGATCGATGATCAGGAAGTTGAGAGAATGGATCATATTAACGACCTGGGAAATTTATTGGATTCGAAACTCTCTTTCAAATTGCGTCGCTCGAACATCATTGCTAAAGCCACACGTCAGCTTGGCATCATCTCCAAAATTGCTCGTGGTTCCAACAACCCTTACTGTTTGAAAGCATTGTATTGCTCGGTGGCCCATACTCGAATACGCAAGCATGGTTTGGTGCCCTAATCAACTGGTATGGACCATTCGTTTCGAACGTGTGCATAAGCCTGCTTTGGCGGGACCCGATTAACCTTCCTCCTTATCCTGATTGCTGTCGTCTTCTTGGACTCGAAACTCTTGATCGAAGCAGGAAAATTGACCAAGTGCTTTTTGTAGCTAAAATTATTAATGGTGAAATCGACCGAAACTTTTGTCACTGTCAAACTTTCGTGCTCCGCAGTGCAGGCTACGATCTACTGGTTTGCTACAAGCTAGTTTTCATCGCACTACGTTTGGATGCAACGAACCTCTACCCTCCTGGATTCGTTCGTGCCTTAAGGTGGAAGACTTCCACGACTTTGGTGTGCCGTCATATAAATTAAGGCAACAACTTGTTAAGTGTAGATTATTTTAAAACGATTGTAAATACAAATTTTAATAAGAAGGAGATTATCGTAGCAAACAACCGCATATCAGAGTTAGGTAATCAGCGGAAGCGTATATTTCTCTTCTCGGATGATTGTTCACAGATATCCCACAACTTTAAAAAAAGCTGCATAGAAGTGATCTCAAATCATAAAGACTTGGCCTATATTGATTCAATTCGGTTGATTCAAGTATCAGTATGGGGACTTCATATTATGGTAGATGTTTCCAAAAATAGAGCGAACAAGTGAGACATCCAGCGATTCGGTTCATTAAACTTTTTGGAGTTTCTCATCCGCAGTACACCTCCACTATCTCTGATTTTAACTTATTTTTTGTAAAAACATAAGCGCCATTCAAGCCAGAATTGTTGAGCTTGTTTAAAAGTCTATTTTTCTAAAAATATTAAATATGGTGTCCACAGAGAGTTATAGTGATTTGGTTAAACCAATTCTCAACGAAAACGATCATAGAAGGATTTTTATTGGATTTCTAGTTGATTATTAATCAATCCAACATTATAATTTTAAAAATATGAACCTTAAATTTTAGTCTCATATGAAATAAAACATAGAAAACATATTTTATAGCATATAAGAACATAACTCTGTGCGTAAACGTTACACTTCTGAATCACTTGTATCCCTAAACGACAAATAAACTAAACAGATACAGTGCAATAAAAAAAAGCACGCACTAGTATACCCATAAAAACATTTATTGATCAGAGTTTCCGCCCGTTCCACAATAAATCCAATCTGAGGCCTCTTGCACGTTGCACGAGGACTCTGGTAATCCATTGCTGCAGACGCTTTCCGAGCACAGTGGGATGCCCGCCCGAATCCGTTTGCAGCCGTTGTTGAACGATAGACACAACACTCGACAGTCGATCCACCGCAGGAAGGCACAAAGGCGGTAGCCTGCCAGCGGGGGCCAATCTGCTGAAGATGAGTTTCAAAAGTTTTCGCCCAAGTACACACTCTGATAAGTTCTGGCGATTGAAGACCTGATCCGAGCGGGTAAATAATTGTGCAAATATCCGAGCGCTATGTGTAGTACCGGCACAATCTTGGTCCCCTCGCTTTCGCGCTCACGGGGAATGTGTTCCTTTTTTGATAACTCGTGCGAAACGTTACGGTATGATGCGATATCGCGCACCAGTAAATGGTTTTCACCTTCAGAGTCGTTTTGCGCTTTGTGCTTTATCGAAGTCAATCGAGTCAACGATGCGATTGGATTTAGTTTGCCAAACGATATCGCTAGGTAAGGAATCCCTCCAGTCTGACGAAGATCCGCCAGCGCTTCTGCTCGGGAAATTGTCGCACAAAATGTGTCTATATATTTCTTTCTCAGACATTGTGTGTAAATCGTCCTGCACTGATTCGACTGAAGTGGCTATCAAATAAGCAGCAGAAAGTACAACTTTGATCCTTTAAACTGGACTAACTTTCGATGGGAAAACTATGCAAGTAACAATAAACGCATGAATCGTTTCGCTTTATGAAATTCCGCTGTGCTGAAAAGTTTTTAATAAGATGCATCAAAGTCTAATCTTATTTTCATTTTCATTCTTCATGATTCAAACTTTTCTTTCGATAGTGTACCCAAAGATTGTTTTCGAAAGATTTTCAATTCAAGTTAGATAATATTAGAGCTAAAATATTAAACCCATGATTCCCATTCACCTTCTGCCTCGCCATCAACTTTGACTGCAGTACAGAGGGCATTCTACTCAATAGATCCGATTAATGCCGCTTACTGTCCCTGCAGCACGTCTGCCCGTTTGTGCCTCGGTGTGATACTCGACGTTGTCGTCACGATTGGAAGCTTTGCCAGGATTAACAAACTGCATATTCCCCGGGCAATAAGCCATGTTGCCCGGCGAATCAATCCGTAATCGATTCCAGGTGGAAGCGATTTTCCGTTTTAATCGTGTCATCGTGTTGCATTGACCGCCGACTTGAGCTTATGAAATGCTCAAGTGTTACGGTGAACACATGCGGAACTTGTTAGTCAAGCTATGGTAATAAAGCGAATGAAGAGGCATTGCGCCTCTTGGGAATTATCAACGACTGGTGTGTCTGCTGGATTATCGATTGCGTGGTAGAACAGCTTATCTGTTGTTTTAAACATAGGAATTCGTTTGAGCTGAAGTTACAGTTACACTGCAGCTTAGAAACTATCCTATCGAGGCCGTTTTTTTGGACTCTATGTTAGTTCTCATCAGGTCAGAGAACAATTTTCCGGCAACTGCAATCCTTCTAGACTGAAAAAGCCTACTCGAACGCAACGCGTAACGCAGCGTTCCAATAGCCAAAACGAACCCCTCACACCTGATGGCTGTCAAATCTGCCGGAATAAAAGCTAAAATCTCTTGTGGGACAGCAAACAAAAACGAAGCCTTCACTTTGGAACGCCAAAAATGGAAAGTTACCTCTGTGCATTTGTTATTCCACGCGGCGCGGATGGGCGACTTCGAAAAATCAACCGATGAATCAGCTGCTAATTGGAAAGTTTGATCTGCACTCTGCTGAAAAATCAACAACATAATACCGGCGAAGTGCTTTCCGGTTGAGTAGACGAAACGAGCATTTTTCTCCTTTCAGAATCGTGGGAGTTTTTTTTTCTTTCTTCAATCTCGGGAATTTTCGTTCAGTTTCAACTGCTTCAACCGTGGAAAGCTGCTGAGCAAATATATTTTTATTCTAGTTATTAAGCATCGTTTCGGTGTGCTACCTTTCGATTCCGGAACTTAACCGACCAAGATTCTACAGCTATTAGTAAATAGGAAAATGGTTATGATCCTTCTAACTTTAACAGGGGCGTCTGCCGAAACTCGAACATACAGTAATTAGATAAGCATCATACCTCGACACCAGCTGGGGAGGTCAGTCGAACAAGACATTGAAATTAACGGGGAAACAAATCTATTTCCCAAAGAGAAGCAGCTTAAAAATTTAATCTTCTCTGCTGTGAAATAATTTGAATGAACGACTGTGCCGTTCTCAAATGGATTACAGCTAGAATTAGTTTCTGTTTTCGCAGAAAATATAATGCTGAGTTCAATGCGATTAGTGTGTTTTATTTCTCCCCCGATGGTTGGGGGAAACACTCAATAACTTGCGGTCGGCAGTCCTTGAGGTGACGCTGGGAGCTTTGATCTACAGTTAAAACAAATAAAAATCCTTGATTGATTGAAATACAAGCTGCATAGATTCCTACGTGAAAATGAGTTCAGTGTAACGTGATAGCAATATCCTACACAGGTGCAAGTTGGTGTTGTGCTTTTATACGAAATAGGTGTGGGGAATGACCTGACATTTATCAACACTAATGACTAATTTATACCAGCGACACCAATCAGCAACCGTGATTAATGAGTCGTATAAAAGCCGACAATCCTCTTCTGAGCGCACTTCAATGTAAAGTTTCAAGTCATCTGCATACACTAGCTTGAACCCATTTTTTAAGATCAAAGCTGCATCGTTGAAAAACAAAATGAACAGTAACGGGCCTTGAGGCACTCCCGATTTGTTTGAAAACGGTCTTGATACGAAACCGTCAATGTAAACGCGAAGTTCACGCTCCGTTAAGTAAGATTCCAGCCAAGATGTGAATTGCGACGAGACACCTAGGCGAGACAGTTTGCGCAGTAGTATCTTGTGGTCAATTTTATCAAACGCCGCCTTTAAATCCGTATAGATTGCATTGACTTGAACTTTCTTTTCTAGGTTTGAAATGCATTCCGATGTGAAATTTAGCAGATTAGTTGTTACTGATCGACCTGGCATGAAGCCATGTTGGTCGACAGATATATAGCACTTCGTCGCATTAAGAACTACTCCGCTCACGATTATCTCGAACAATTTAGAGACAGCTGAAAGATTTGTAATTTCACGGTAATTGGCCGCATTATGTCGATCTCCTCTTTTGAACACGGGTATCATGGATGATTTTTCCAAATACGAGGAAATTTCGCTTGTTGCAATGAGCGATTGAAAATAGCACTCAACGGTTGCGCTAGATTGGCAGCACATCGGCACACTAGAATTGTCGGTAACCCATCGGGACCAGGTACATACGACCGCTTCAACTTTTTTGTTGCAGACAAAATCATATCCGAGCTCACGGTAAACACTCCCAGGTCAATTAAGTCGATAGGAACGTTACGGATAGCTTCATCAATCTCCAGTTCTGAAGCGTAGTTTTCTTCAAAAACATATTCAAAATGTTTCGCGAACAATTGGCTTGAATCCAAAGCAGACGCAGAGACCTGATCATTTAAATAATTTTTTTTTGGGATAGCAGCACTTTTCCTTTTTGAATTAACAAAACGCCAAAAACCACTAGGATTTGCTCTCAGTTTTGTACGCGCATTACATATGTTTTGTATAAAGTGGCATTTAATGAGCGATATGTGTTACTGGCTGACTGAAATTTGATTTTGTTATCAGGTGGCCGTTATCAGTGACCGTAAACGAGGACTACTCCATGCAGGTGAAATTACCGGTTCAGTTTTTGGAACGTTACGAGAAAGCCAATCGTTCAAAATGAAACAAAATTTTTCAGACATATCGTCAAAATCGTTATTGTCAAAAACCGTCTCCCTGTCAACGGTAGCCAGGTATTCAGAGAATGCCACAAAGTCCATTCTGCGAAAGTTCAAGTGACGCTCCCCTTGTCGTTCGATCGGTTCGTTATACAATGCATGCACTGGTAAATAAATTTCGAGAGTTGGGTGATGAGCGTCTACGGGTAGCAGCGGTGACGGGCAATCGGTCACTTCGATCTCACAGCTAGGCAAACAAAAAACGAGATCTAGAATACGATCGAGCGGGTTTGATACCAGATTTCTTTGGCTCAAGCACAAATAGTCCATACCGTCCAACAAAGCGCTACTGGATGGCGGTAAGTGAGAACAATTACAACATGCAGCATGCGTGGTTGGTTGTAATCGCCACATAAAAGAACGATATCACTCGGCAAACATTTCTCACAAAGCTCATTCATAGAGGCAACGTGGTTATTGATCACACCTACGCTTCTATGGCTTCTATCCGGTGGAATGTAAATCACATTTATGAATAACTTCCGATCTTTGATTGTAGAACAGACACTTAAGCAAAGCAAAGCCTTGGTGCTACATTCCGTATCGGAGTTTGACCTTCTGTTTACTATACACAGACTTCGCAACCAACCGTTAAGTGTACAGGACAATTGCGGGGCTAGCGCTACGATCCTACTGACACTAACAGTCTCTCCCGAGTCAAGACTCGAACCTACGACAACTGGCTTGTTGGGCCAGCATCGTACCTCGAGATTAACTGGGGGGACATACATACAGAACAGACACTTACTTGTTCTAAATTTCACCCATGTGTGGTTTCTACGACACGGCAAACGTGTTGCTGCGCAACAGCGATACGAAAACACCGCCAAATCGGGATTTAAAGCTCTCTCGGTCATTATTATGACGTCAAAGTCGCTATCTATCGCCACTAGCAGTAGATCGGTAGTTATTACATTATTTACATTATTACATTATTTAGAAAGACTACATAAAATTTGATGCTCTGATCTTATAAAACTAATGCATTGCATCAGGGAGGGGCGATTGTTCTTAGTACACCTCCTCAATACGTAAACCTCTAAGATAGCTACCTAGAGCCGAGTAGTTAGCTTCCACTGGCATTTCGATGGTTAACTCGTCGATTGGTGCCTTACAACTTGAAAACGATCTGACTGCACCAGATGCCCTCGTCGTCTCACATCCTACGCACTATGGTATCTGGCCCGCTCACTGTCAACATTTCGCTTCTCGCGTATGCGAATCGTGCACCCCAGCATCCTAAGGAAATTGAGGCTAACACTTCTAGTGACAACAGTCTCTGACTGGATGGAAGCGAAACCCAAGATGGACGTTCCATACAGAGTGATTGACACAGATCGCTCAAGGTAGAATTTTGGAGGGCCAAGTTTTTCTGCGGGCACCGGCCGTGTCTACACAAAGAGTTAAAAAAATCAGGTCGAAGACTGGATCAGAGGTCTTCGGACTATGGATAAGAGTCCCTCTGGGTAAGTGGGCAACTATCTTTCAGGCAGAGGAATACACAATATACATCATGGCTACGCGCCGAAACAGGGAACCATATAGGAAGGCTGGGTTACCGGGGAAAGGTTCACCTTCGTCGGAAGAAGCGCGAGTACGATAAGCAAATGCTCGCCATAAAAGACAAGTGAAAATTATTCAGAATGGTCAACAGTGTCAAAAGCCTAAGCTTTCTTAATCCGAATATGTGTAATGACAAAGACGACAATCTTCACCCTGCGACAGACCCTAGATAAGTGCCGGGAAAATCGACCCGCAGACTCACCATCTGTTTTAAGATTACAAGGCTATTTAGCATTACCTTGAAAAGAACAGCACGAAGAGCAATCATGGAAAGCAACGGATCTACCATAACGAAATCTTTCATGATTCAAGGCCTCATTCCTGGTTTTGTGGATGACATCGATATAATCGATAAATGGTATTGTTCACACAAACAAGGACTACACAGTCTTTCAGCAGTGAAACTCAAGGTTCTCGATCAGCTAAAGCTAGAATTATATTTATTAGCGTATTTTTAATCATTTTAATCAAAACTTACAATTTTGTGTAGGCTCGTATTTTTAGGTTGGAATTTAGATAGCATAGCATAGCATAGCATATTTGATCGCCCGTGTGTTGCCCGCGATTGACCAGAATCAGCTGAAATTGCACAAAGAACCGTCAAAATGGTGCCTAGGAGTAGCAAGCCATTTTCAGTGTACAATTCCTGGTGATTTTTCTTTTCACTGGTCAATAACGTAGCTGGCCACGCCCAATGCAGATCAATAGAGGAAGGGATATCGGGAGTGTTAGTTTAATACTTGTTGCTACTAGAGACCGAGGAATCCTCTGCATCATCCACAAGTATCAAAGGAAGGAATCAGTGTTAGTGGAAAGGAATTGATCTGGATCCATCGAGGTTGATGGTGCGATCTTTTCTACACAAATTCGCGCCCGATATGGATATTTCTCGGTCTCTGCGCAACCGGCCATCAGAAGACGATATGAATTGAACCGCATCACGATCGCTGTATCGGCATATAGGAGAATCGAAGTTTCTACCAATCGTTATTATCAGCAACCAATCGTTAACAGTCTGTATCACACCAAACTTCGCGTTTCATCCTGTGAACTATTAAAATTTACCTCGAAACGAATGAATTTCGTAAAACGCACCGCACGCCGAATGCAAACTACTGGTACCAGCTCAAAGAACCGATAGAGCGAGTAAAAAAACCCACAAGGCACACCCGAGCATTATACGATGTAATGGTCATTGAATTCCGAAACCGCTGTATTAAGATAGTTACACTGAGCGCTGTCAAAATAACGTGCGCGAAACTGAGCTGGCCTTCCCGAAGTAAATAATAGCGTGCCCACTACACTCCGGAAACCCTTAGATAAACAAAACTCACCCGGGCCGATGATGCGTTTCACCGATGATGCACGACCGCTCCATTTTCTCCTACTGACGCATACGCGACACGACCTTTCGCACCAAAGACACCTACTGAGTATAAAAACTGACAAAGTTCCATGCATTCATAGCCCAAAAACTTAAAAAAATGCAAAAAAGCATATTAAACAAAACAGAGTTCCAAATTTATTATTAAAATGCCAAAATAATTGCAATCAAAGTTCAGTTGTCGTGAACTATTTTCACGCCCAAAACGATTTCAGCATAATTAAATAAAGGTTACTTATGTATATCAACATTTGTCCAAAAGCTAGGAAAATCATAAAACAAGAACATAGACCTGAATAAAATGTCACCGCCCTGCCAGGACTCACAATTGTAGACGATGCATCAATCGCATGCCGCATTGTCATGCTCGAATGATAAATTTTGAAACTATATTGTAAAACTGCCAATTTTGACCTGTGAGAGTGCATCGCACAATCTGGTTCGTAAATATAAAAAAAAAACTCTACCCGCAACCGACAAGCTACCACACTTTGTGCACCCAACAGATGACACATTTACACTTCTGACAAAGTCCAAAACCCGCTGAAAACCACTACACACAGAGCCTATGCATTCTTAAAATGTTTGATACTAAACATTATACTCATCTGTTTTATTTTGGTTATGCCTATGCCAGCGAAACAAACGCCGACAAGCACAGCGCAACACTACTCTCTTCGCTCTCTCTCCAGATATTATCGTTCTCTTCGCTCACACTGCCATGCATTCCATTTTCGCATGTTAATAACGAACCGCTAGTTAGCGCGACGCACAAAGTAGGCACTCACACTCACGCAACTTAGCTGGCCTTACAATTTTCAATTGCAATTCGAGGAAAAAATTATTACTTTCACGCAAGGAACACTGTGTTTTTCACAAAACCTTCACTTTTCTCACTTAGACAAAGCATCACAGATCACAACTTGACACTTTTTAACAAGTTTGGCCACTTAATTCACCTATAAATTAATAACTTAAACGGATAGCTTTCGGGGCACGAATTATTAGTTAGCCGTGATGCCAGCCTATCGTATTTTTAGGTTGGAATTTAGATCCGTAGATTTATTTAATAGTTTACTGTAAGATTTACATTCAGTTTAGGTTTAATTTGTAATAAGAGTATTATTAAGATCAACTTACGTTTACAAATATTTTATATAATTGAAAATTAGATCGAAATTGCCAAATACTGTATTAATGTGTATTAATAAGAGAAACGTTTTCTGACACACTTCTAAGCATCTCTGATCTTCTTTTTTTAATGACACTGAAGATTTATTTCCGTCTGTCAAGACCGTTTTTTTGATGTCGACTGCGCAGGGATCGAATACTCGATCGAGGGATTAATTTCCGATAGCGACGGGCTCAGCGTTGCCAGAAGCTGCGGCAACATTCCCGCCCCCGTAACACTGCGTGACCGAAGCAGTTTTACCTTGAGATTTGACGTCTAAAAGTGCCAGCTTGCTTTCTGGTCTTCTAAGAAATCCTGTGCTCGTCTGGACTGTAGCCTGTCGCGCTTTGCCATCTGAACTTAACGGTATCGCAGATACAAGACCTCGTATCCAATTGTTCCTTTTAGCACTATCCGCAACAAGAACTAGATCCCCTACTTCAATGGGTTTGGTATCGCCGAACCATCTTGTTCGTCTAGAGATCATTGGGAGATACTCTTTCAGCCATCGATGCCAGAAAATGTCGAGCTGATGGCGAATCTGATTCCAGCTGTTCAAAGATGCATCTTGTTGATTTACAAACCTAACTGCTGGCTGCTTTACTCCCTTGAAGCTGCCAAGTAAAAAATGATTCGGCGTTAGGGCCTCCTGCTCAGCTGTTTCAAAGGGTAGATAGGTCAGTGGCCTACAATTTACTGTACTCTGCTTCAATTAACAACGTCAAAAACCCTTCATCATTTAACTTTCTTCCCGTATCTATACTCTCGATCGCTGCCATCCTTTCCCGAACTCCGCCCATGTGTGGGGCCGAAGGAGGGTTGAAAAGCCACTTTGTATTAGCATTTGTAAACGCCTCCGCCGTGTCACTTTTGATTTGCCGCATAAGTACCCTTTCCGCTCCTACAAAGTTGGTACCATTGTCGCTATAGACTTCGAGAGGAGCTCCACGACGACGAAGCGACGAAAACATGAAATGCAACTATCTGTGCTTAAACTATACGCTATTTCGAGGTGCACTGCTCTGATCGTCAGGCATGTGAACAGTGCCACCCAACGCTTAGCGTGACTACGTCCGACTTTGACCGTCACTGGACCAAAAAAATCCACCCCAACGTGAGAAAAAGGACGTTCGAAGGAGGCCAGCCTGGCAGCTGGTAGGGGAGCCATCCTCGGAGTTGTTGGTTGTGATTTGTAGATTTTACACCATTGGCATAATCGAGCCGTTTTTCGTACAGCTGCCCGAAGGTGGGAAATATAAAATTTTTGTCTTACCTCATTGACCTCTCAAAGTTTGCATGGTGGTTTTCTCGATGATAATTGTCTAACAGTAGGTTTGTCAACCTGTGTGCCTTCGATAAAATTATGGGAAATTTCGTGTCGAATTCGGTATTTGCAGCTGCGCCTATTCTTCCGTCCACTCTCAGAATACCGTGCTCATCCAGGTAAGGGCAAAGCTTGTATATCGAGGATGTTTTCTCCACCCTGCTATCGCCTGCTTTCAACTGTGCTATTTCATCAGGAAATGACTCATTTTGACAAATGCTCCACAGTGTGTTTTCAGCCCTCTGAAGTTCCTGGGTGCTCAACAACCCTAGATTTCGGTGCTGCTTCGTGGTACAAGCGTTATTTATAAATCTCCACACGTATGCAACCGATCGAACAAGCCGCACCCACCGAGAGAATCGTTCGAATTTTATTATTGGCTTGCGTATAATTACTTTGTGCACAAAACATGATCGCAATTCTTCTACCGTCTCGAATTTAACGTTGCTTTTTTGGATTGGCCATTGCTGTTCTGGGTACTGCAGAAATGTTGGTCCGCGAAACCACTCTTTTTCCGGTGACAAACAGGGGCCATGACCCCACTTTGTGGCTTCATCAGAAGTGTTCATTTTCGTCGGTAGCCATTTCCACTCCTGAGTTTCGGTAAGCGTAAGTATTTCACCAATTCGACAAGAGACGTATTGCCGATATCTGCGAGCGTCTGACCGGATCAAGGCTAGTACTGTACTAGAATCCGACCAGAATATTCTTTTATCGATTGCGTAAGTATGATTATCACCCACGAAACTTGCCAGCCGAGCACCGAGAACGGCTGCCCTTAATTCTAGACGAGGTATGGATAGCGGTTTAAGAGGTGCAACTTTCGCTTTCGCCGATACTAAGACACAAGATATAGTTCCATCAATGGCTTAGTGCCAATATCATCTATCTTGAAATGCATTTTGACCAGGTCGTGTAGCTCGTTATCTGCTCTAGTGTCTGAAACGTAACAGCAGACACCTATAGGCTTCAAAATGCCATCTCGTCCGCCTCCGTGAACGCACCAACCGAGACGTGTTTTTGTGGCCACTGGCTCTCCCAGCCGTCCCTCACGACATTTAAGTGCGACGATAGGTTTACCTGATCCAAACCGATAAGCACGCGTGGCACTGCATTTTCATAGCGAGAAATCGGCAACCCTTTCAAGTGAGGGTACTGCTGAGTAAGGATGAACGGGTTTAGAGATTGCACCGGCAGTTTTAATTCAGATACGGTCCTGGCTGACTGGATACCATAGAATTTCGAGCCAGCCAATCCCGATACTTCAAGTGAGATCTCTTTAGAGTCTGATTCACATCGTGTTACATCCCCGGTCCATTTCTAATAAAGAGGCTCCGTTGGTCCGGTTACACTTAACTCGTTGGCGACTGACTGCTTTACTAAACGCGAACGTGTTCACCGTCGCTGATTTACTTCGCAGAGTTACAGGGACTATCCGGAAAAGAACTTTTGACGCAGTATCGCGATGCGAGTGGCTCTCAGCAGTAGTTGCTTTATTCTCAACCTTCGAATGTAGCAGCGGGTGCTGCTTGAATTCACAACCGTAGATCCCGCATTTAACTGCCAACCGACATCGATTTCTCCCATGTGAATTGAGACAAGTACGACAAAGTTTTAGGAAATGAATTTTATTCCAGCGTTTTTCTACAGTGAGACCATGGAACTGTTTACAGTCCTTTATTCGATGGTCCGACTGATTACAAAGAACGCAGTTCTTTGATACACCCGTGATGATACTGGTTGTTGGCTTTTGTCCGTCACATGAGCTGTGAGTATTTAGTAGCACTTTCTCCTTCGATTTATTATTTCTACGATCACCCAGACGTCGATCGTTGGAGCTAGCTTGGTTACATGACTAGCAGCTGTAACCATTTGTGACATGTAATCGGCAAAAGTCTGCAAGGTTACATTTGGGCTATTTTGTTTATGCATTCCCCACTGGAGCTTTAGCGATGTTGGTAATTTATCTTCCAGCTCCTGTAATAACGACGGATTGATCAAATGTGCAATTTCACCGGAAGCTTGCAAATGATCGCAGAGCCCCTGAAGTTCTACCCCGAAGTCAATCAAGGTTTCAAGACGTTCCATCTGAGGCGGTGCCATCGTGCGTACTCTGTTCAACAAAGTGGATATGAGCAGTGCTGGTCTACCGTAGAGCAGTCGAAGGGTTTCAATAACTTGAGGCACGGAGGCGGTTAACAACAATCGACTGCGCACAGATTCTCGTGCGTGGCCTTTCAAAGACCGTTGTAATCTAATCAGATTTTCGGCATCACTGAAGCCACAGTTTTCTGTGGTGATGTTATACTGGCTAATGAAAATAGTCCATTCTTCCGGGTTGCCATCGAAATCCGAAAGGTCCCGGGACATTACTCGACGAGCTGCTATTTGCGATGAGGAAGGCCCCATCTCTAGGGCGCTCAATTGGTTTATTAAATCCGGTTGCAATGCAGTGGGCACTTGTTTGTTTGCACCCAACGGGCGCGAGCTTTGTTTTAACGGTAGCGCTCTTCTAATGTTTGCACCATGGCGTGATGCCTTTGGTGGAAGTTCAACTTCTTGCGACGGTGTATATCGAAACGGTAACGGTGGAATCTCAATGGTAGCGGCATCCGATAAGGCACTGGCTGGTGGCGCGGGGGGCATCGGGTTGGTTGAGCGTTTGATAGGATGTTGCGGTGGTAAATCTGACGTTACATTCGGTCTGGAGAGCGCATCTGAAGGAAGAGAATTTGCATTTGTCCCTCCGCTTATCGAGCAGGTTGAAACTGAGCTCATTTCCATACGAGAATTTCGATTGGGGGCTTCCAGATTAGATGGCTTCGTATGTACGACCTTTGGTGTACTAGTATTAGGCTCTACTTGTCCGTCATTCTCCAACCATTGCGAAACCTTCTCATGAGTCGTACGACAGTTATCGCTCACAACACTTTCTGTTTCATGTACCTCCGGCCGTTCCAATAGATCATATTTTTCTTTAAGGAACGTTTTCTCCAGTTCTTCCTCTTCTAATATTTGATTTCTCTCCTGATCGATCCGCTTCTTTTCGAGCGCGTTCTCCAGTTGAAATCGCTTACGGCGAATCCGTTGCTCCTCTTCTAACCTTTTCTGCTCCAATACCTTTTGTAATGAAATTTCGGAAGATCGGCTGCTCACACTAATGGGAAGGCAACCGCTGCACTCCCAACGACGATGTTCTACAGATGCTGTGACGCCAGCACATTTGAAGTGATACCACTCGGTACACTCGTCGCACTGAACCATGTCATCTGCCCAGTCTGGTCGATCACAAGCAGCACAAGCACTCGCATTTATGCCGTAATCCACGTTATCATTGTTTGCCATTCTAGACAAAAATTCTTTAGTTTGTTCACACGAACAAGGACTACACAGTCTTTCAGCAGTGAAACTCAAGGTTCTCGATCAGCTAAAGCTAGAATTATATTTATTAGCGTATTTTTAATCATTTTAATCAAAACTTACAATTTTGTGTAGGCTCGTATTTTTAGGTTGGAATTTAGATCCGTAGATTTATTTAATAGTTTACTGTAAGATTTACATTTAGTTAAGGTTTAATTTGTAATAAGAGTATTATTAAGATCAACTTACGTTTACAAATATTTTATATAATTGAAAATTAGATCGAAATTGCCAAATACTGTATTAATGTGTATAAATAAGAGAAACGTGCCACACTTCTAAGCATCTCTGATCTTCTTTTTTTAATGACACTGAAGTTTTATTTCCGTCTGTCAAGACCGTTTTTTTTTATGTCGACTGCGCAGGGATCGAATACTCGATCGAGGGATTAATTTCCGATAGCGACGGGCTCAGCGTTGCCAGAAGCTGCGGCAACAGGTATAATCGGGATGAACCGCAGAGCTGTGGAAGAGGCCAAGCTGTTTAGGAGAGAAGCGGCGAGGTTGAAGCTCTTCATCAACTCTGCCAAAACAAAGTACATGATAACTGGCGTAAAAGTGGTGGTGTTGGTGCTAAGGTCAGCTGCAAAGCCAAACGATGAGTTTCTGGTGCAAACAGGCCTTTCTACGATCTACGTAGCCAGCTGAAGTCCCGTAGTCAATAGACTCGCCGAAACCTGGCGCTTTATAGGACGCTGATCCTTCCGGTTACTCTTCACAATCATAAATCATGGGCGCCAAAGAAAGCCTTTCGACGAGTACTCGATATGTTTCTTTATTTATTTATTCATTCAACATCAACAGACTCAATCTGGTCCTGATGATTACATCGTAAAATATTTAAAAAATTACTCCTAATACTAGTGCGAGGTAGTTGGTAGTCGAAACCGGACGATACACTATTGAAAACGCGCTGAAGTCCAATGAGAGCTCCGTTTGCCCCATAATTTATGCGACGAAAAGAAATTCGTAGGAAAAGGTTGTTCCGAACGACTCTGGAATTAACGTTTCGATTGATATTGCCTAGTATTACAGCACAGTCGGTTCTCGCCATCAGGGTATCAGATATTAATATAGCTTGTAAAAGATCACGTCTTACTTTCAAAGAGTCAAGACCAATGAGCTGCGCGCGGTAAGGATTGTTCCAAGGTAGATGTCGAAGAGCAAAACGTACAAATCTCCGCTGATTTGCTTCGATTCTGTTGGCACTATTAAAGTAGTGAGGTTTCCACACTGCCGAACAGTATTTTAGCGTCGAGCGAACTAATGAGCAGTATAGACTTTTTAAACAGTACACGTCTTTGAAATTCTTGGCCATTCTCATTATCAGTCCCAAATTTCGTAAGATTTTGGCAACAATATAGCAGATATGCTCCTTAAAAGTAAGTTGACTATCTATCAGCACTCCTAAATCTTTTACAAATGCTTCACGCGTAATCGGTACTGCCCCAAGGTGCCAGTCGAACAGAACATTTTTTTCGGATTTCGGATTCATCCTATTGATGTCACACCGTTTAGCAAAATTTTCCGACTGATGTTGCAGATATATAGCATCCTCTGAGCACCTCACTTTGGCGTAAATCTTAATGTCGTCGGCAAAAGATATTCTAGGGCGATTGAGAATGCAGTTCACATCGTTGAAGTAGAGGATGAAGATTGAAGGCCCGAGGTGACTACCTTGTGGGATTCCGGAAGAAGCATGAAATTCTTGCGATCTGTTGTCTCCAATTTTCACCATTCGGTCGAGTTTTTCAATAGTAATTTTGTGGTTAATTTTATCGAAGGCTGCTGACAAATCAGTGCATATAGCGTCTGTTTGGTGGCCTTCAGAAATAATATTCATTTCAAATGAGGTGAACGTTAGAAGATTCGTTGTTGTTGAGCGCTTTGGCATGAATCCATGCTGCGTATCAGAGATAAGAGGTTTACAATGGTAAAAAAACGGTTCCATTACGACCAATTCGAACAATTTTGAGACTGAATTCAAGGCGGAGATTCCACGGTGATTATCGACGTTTCTCTTGTCACCCTTATTTGTAAACCGGAAACATGTACGCGAACTTCCATGCGGATGGAAAGTTACTTGTAGAGAGTGAGAGGCGGAAAAGATGACAAAGCGGAGTAAGTAAGCCGGTAGCGCATCACTTCAGTAGAATAGCCGGTATACCATCTGGGCCAGTGATGGAAACGAAACGAATATGATGCAATCGTCGTTAATTCATCACTTGTGCACTTCACGAAGTGTACAGGCCGCGACTAAACTTGAATCCTCTCAACCCATAATGAAATGATGAAATGGTGCATAGGTTTCTGGGAGAAAACAAACACATGACTAGACTACATCAGCTCTGAGAAGCGATTCGATCGTTGCGTTTGTCTCTCCATAGGCCGGTAGTTAGAGGAAGAAAGGATAGCAACAGGAGAATATCATGTCGCCTGAACAGCAGCAGAGGTGTGGTGCGGTGAGAGGGAAAGTGCGGGGGAAGGGAGTACTTCGGCAGCGGTTGAGTTTAAGCGAGAGTAGGAGAGCATACACTGTCATTTTCTTTCTTTTTCCCACAAAAAATTATATTCATGAGTCAAAAGAATAAGAATATAACAAGATCTGATCGCTCTGAGACGAACAACTTCATATAGGGTAGTTTGGGGTAATTTGGACCCCTGGGGTGAAATGGACAGGTGCTTTATCTTGGAAAGTATTACATTTTTGGGTTCCATGTACTACTTCATCCTTTCCTTGAACTACTAAACCTTAACTAATATAAAAATTTCATGGTTTGCTGTGACAGGTGCACCGCGGTGCCAATGTAAACAAAGGAAACATCAAAAGTTGATTTTGCTGTAAGTTTTACGCTCGTTTATTTAAGGTTTTTTGAGAACTTCTTCGATGTTTTCAGTCTAATGAGCTTTGCAGCCGTGTTTGTCTAGTAAAAGAGTACTTTTTAATGACAGACTGCTATAAGTTTGATCGAAAATAGTGGAAGGAATTGAGTTTTCAGAAAGGTGTCCTGTTTGGGGTAAAATGGACAGTTTTTTGGGGTGATATGGTCAGGCGAGTTTGAAGTAAATTCTTTTGTCGGACTGATGCCGCGGGCATATAAAAACGAACGAATAGACGGCGGTGTACAAACAATGAACTGTAAAAAGTGTTTCAGACAATCTGGGACGATTTATTTGTACAAAAAGTGTTTTCAATGCCCCGCAGATTGGCATGTTTCTGAACGAAAGCTGGAAAAACGTTTTTTTTTTTCTAAAATGCTTGAAAATGACGTATAATGCCAATTTATGGGTGCTGAACTCATTTCTGATGTCCGAAAATGCTGTTCCCCTAAAATGCCGTTAAACCTTTCTTATTATCAGATTTATTTTTTTGTTCAGATCATGTTCAACATTGGTATACTTGTTCTTTATCGAAAAACTTTATACCCGTATTTTTTTGTTTGGTCCTTAGTGTGATCCACTTTGAATTAAAGTTGCCAAAAATCCGCAATCATTTTTCAAAAATTGTAACTTTTGAGCCGTTTGACCGATTAAAAGATTTAATGAAAAATTTAAGGAATTTGATAGGCCTTTCAAGGAAAAATAAGAAATCGTACGTCAACGTACATTCCTTATATATTTTCCCGTTTCGCGAATTTGGGATTAACGGATTTGGAACGACGATATGCAAACCGGGACCCAAAAATTCGAAAAATACGGTTAATTTCATATGGGCTGTTGATTATCCGATCATTCCGAACTGTTTCACGAGACTGTACGGTACACAAGAGTTCTGAAAAATAACATAAATTTCCCCTCAAAACGAAACTCGTTGATCCAAAATCAGATCAAAATTGAGGGAATTAGGTAATCGAAGTTAAGCTCAAAATTGTGATTTTCGAACATAAAAATCATTGAAATTCCCTGACACAGCAACATTCACGCACACAAACACACACACACATGCACACATGCACACACACAAACGCGCGTGTGCGACACACGATCGCATATTCAGTTTCTAGTATGAATAATTGGAGAAGGGATGTTTTTTTGTTACTGTGGAACCACTGTGCAATGCCTAAGAATTGCAGTTATCATTCCGTATGTCTGATACCACCTTCTACTGTGTATTAAGCAACTATTGATACTATAAAACTCACATTTTTAACCCTGTCCACATCACCCCAAACACTGTCCATATTACCCCAATAGCTGTCCATTTTCACCCCGAACGATTTTTTTATGTCCGAAAATCATAATTTTTAGTTTCGTTATTTTTTTTGTTCTTTTGACCTCAATGTCAAGGTTTTCTCGTGCATAAACATAGAAAACAGATCAATATTACTATAGTTCATTACGTTTAAGGGATAGGAAAAACAGGTTACGAAATAACAGGAGTTTTCCTTAGGGGGTCCAAATTACCCCAAACTACCCTACCGAGTTGTGCACATTGAGAACCACGTGTTGTGGTGTACGTGAATAGAAATAGATCGTGAAGAGGAAAGCAAAGAGAGTGCACCAGCACCGACACTTTGTTTTTCGCATACTGACGACGCATCTTAGGCTTGTTTTATATGTATTCATTAATCGCTAGAGGTGATTTTTTTCCTTCGCTGATCTGGGCCGGTTGAGAAGGAAAGCTTAAGTTTCGAAAGCGCCGACGGGATCATCGAGACGTCGATCAGTAAAAGACTGTCCATATAGCGATACGTTGTTGTTTGAGCGTAAGGTGCTGTGTTCAATACTTTGCGGAAAGTTAGAAGAAGAGGTGTGGCGCAGGTGCATGAATCACGAGTTATACCAAGTGTAAAAATATATTAACATATGTATTATGGATTTTCGGTTTATTAGTCTGCAAGCAATGGAACGATATACCTTGCACAAGCAAGCAAGCCTTCGTAAAAACCCGAAACTGTTCTGGTCATTTGTGACTTCTAAGAAAAAAGAGGTAGGTTTACCAGTATGCGTGTTCTTAAAAAACAAAGAGGCCAACACATCACGCGAAATATGCGAACTTTTTGCTGCGCATTTCAAGGATACGTTTAATTCGGTCATTGCTTCAGACGCACAGATAAACGCTGCTATCGAAAACACTCCACGTGATCTCCTTCAGTTGAATATCTTCCACGTGACCAATCAGCTAGTTGAAAAAGCTATAAAAAAAACTGAAATATTCGTGTTCTGCTGGACCTGACGGGATTCCCTCTTGCGTTCTCAAAAAATGCATGGCTGCGCTTATTCGACCTCTAGTTATATGGGATATGCGCAGTGGAAGAAGAGGCACGATCTGCTGGTATACGAGGAGACTGGAGAACGGCTGCCCAAGACAGAAGAAGCTGGACATCTCTAATTCGTTCGGTCCTAGACCGGTGAACGATCCATTAGCCAACAAAGTAAAGTAAAGTAAGTAAGTAATACCGAATTGGGGCCTAAATTGGCAATCACCAAGCTCAACTCAAGCAATGAGCTAAAGCATCTTGTAATCTGTGTACACTAATCGGAGCCAGCTACAAAAGACAACCATTCCTGTCACAGTTGCACTTCTGTCGCATATATAAAAATAGCGCTGCGAATGTCTCCTACCTAAAGTATAAGATTTGTGCCAAATTTTCAAACTAATGAAGAGTTACCATTTTATGCGTGGTCTGAATTTAGATATCATGGCAGTTGTGCGCTAAACTCGTTATGTCCTATTTGAGTAATAATTATTAAAATGTTGTATTTGTATCCATTGATAGAATAGATTCTGCATGACATGAAATTCTAGATGTTTTTAAGACTATCAAGAAAATGTTATAGTTTTCAATTCTCAACAAATTGGTACTGAACATTCTTTATACGAACATTAAAAAACGATTTAGCAGAAAAAGCTACATATGGTGGTATTCTAATTGTGACAGAATAAATAACTCAAATTTTTTATCGCATGTTGACTGAGAGTCACATACATAAACGTTGTTTAAATATTGCTTTTCGCGTAAGCTGTTATGAAATTGTGATTATCATATTATAGCGATGAAATTGAATTTTCTCTCGAACAAAAGAGCATTTTCCTTTTGAACTCAGAAACCGGATGCCACTATTTTGCACTAGAATACCGTTGACAAGATCAAAACACTGATCGCGGTAGTTCCAAAACACCAACTTGCGGTCAGCTAAGCCAGCATTATCCATCGTAATTTAAAATTCAAATCGTAATTCAAAATTCAAACTGGACTTAATTAAAAAAAATATCATTCAATGCTATTCACTTATTCAACTACACTTCATAATAGGATATTCATGCTGTAAAAGCTTCGCGAACAGCATGTTACCGACACAATTTGGCCTTTCACTAGTGCCGGCTCGGTGGTGGTTTCCAGGTTAACAACTGCTTTTGTGTACGACACTTTTCACCGGCTTTTTGCCGAGTTTCACCTTCATCTGTCGGACTGTATAGAAATTAAAAGGACGCTCTAACTCTACTGGAGAGGAGCATGAAGGGCAACGGCAAAAGAGGTCCTCTAATTTTCAAGTACTCAACGTCGTCCGTGGCATTCAAGCGAAACCGGGTGGGATTAGCAAAAATCGGATACCAACCGACACAGCCCTAGGTAATATCTGGATGAAATTTCGGCTTAAATATACCGTGCCTAGCGTATTCAGGCCTTAACTGTCTGCCATTCAGCGCAGTTGCTGATGGGGATCGGAAAGGGAATTATGAGGCTGTTTGGGAAATTTTCTTTTGTATATTGCTTTGCTGACCCCTTTTAGAGGGGGTTACGTCTTAACCGGCTAGTTCCAACCCTCCCCTCTCGTCGGGCAGCTATCGTTCGCTCAGCTGCTGTTACAATATTATGGGAGGCAGAATAAAGGAAAAAACGGAGAGAAAAAGGGATCGCACTGGAATTAATTTTCATCTTGTTTTACTGGTGATGGTGAATTAATCCGTTTCATTAGGCCTGATTGAATGGGTTACGAGACGATGGATTTTGGCTGGAGGCATCGACTTTCAAAGAAATTAAGCAACGGTAGAGCGGTGTCAGCTTCAGGTGTGCTCTATGTCGACACTCCAATTTCAAAGATAAACGAGATTTTGCCTGCTGGTTTGTGGATAAGCATTCCCTGGAATATAGATGCCGTATAGATATATATAGTGTCCAAAAGAGAACGGCAGTTACTATTGATTCGCCGTACACTGTTGTGAGGTTAACACGGTGCCGAATTCTAGCTGAATGTGGCTTACAAGCGACATTAAGTAGTTTTGCTGGATTTGACAATAAGACAGATCATTGACATGTACATGGACAAATATATTTACTAACCCCTGTTGTTCTTGCATACTCACACCTCCCACCCTATCAATCAGATTCGAGACAACTTGTAGCAACTTATTACCAACCGTGATCAAACACGCTGAGTTTTCCGAGACAAACACGGCTGATTCAACACGGTTAATAAATTATTTCTAACTCCAATCATTACACATTTTATTTCATTTCATTCACAGGTTGAATACCGTCACCGAAGAGCACTTTCCGAATGCCACGACGATGTCGTTGCCATTTTAAGGGCTTTGAGAGATGTGCTTTATGCTACTCACGCAAAGTAGAAGCTCTGAAAGTACGAGCACCGTGCGGCCCATCGAATTTCGGTTGCCTTCTCGAGGAACTTTTCCCTCCGCAAACGGAAGATTGACTAGAGCAGACTGAAGCCTGGTGCCCTTTTTTTTCCCCGGAATCGGGTGTTTCGAGAGGCGCACAAAGGTGAAGCATTTCAATTGGAAAATAATGCCGTCGAATAAAATATTTATGATTCCTCGTTTTTTTTTTCTTTTCTTTTTTTTCAGCCTCGGTACGTAAGGAGATGGCATTTCAATGCGAGAAAGCACCCTTGTTTCTAATGCAGGATTATGCTTTCGCCGACTTTTGCTGCGCTGGTTTTGTTTCCGCAATGTCCTTGATTTTTACCGTTCACGGAAAACCGAGCGCAATAAAAATATTGGATGGTTGAGTTTTTTTTTCAATTTTCTGCACGCGTGCATTCTTCATGCAAAAGTTGTAAATTTTTTATCTATCGGAATTATGAAAGTCATATCGAAATTATTTTTCATTTGTAATTTTGTTATTTATTAGAAAATTTTGTTGACAGTAATAATTAAAAATGTTTGGGGTCCAACTGCTAAATATCAGTACCTTCTGGTTAAATTTGAAGTGTACCAGACGACGACACACTAATCTGCAAATGAGACAACACCAGGATTATTAATAATGCAAAGACAAAATCCTACCTTTGAAGATTGTGTAATGTTGAAATGGAAAACGGTGATGTCACAAAATCATTGCCTTTAGCCAGAATGCTGGTGAGTATTAACGAAAAAATGTTCAGCGCCTTGGACAGGAATTTGCGATTAAGAGCATTTTTGCCATTTCTAACATTTTCAACATCTTTGAAATTTAGGTTTCTATGTCCTAAGATTAGCGAGCTATAATACATCCTTCAGGCTCAGATCGGACATGTACCACTATTGCTCTCAACGTTTTCTGGTTGTCATTATTTTTCCCATAGAACGAAAGTGGTACATAATTTTCCATTGAACTTTGTGTTTCTCAACCAGAACTCGTTATACTTTCATGAACCGTCTTTTCAAACCTCTCCAGCAATGGTTTAGTGCAGTTACTATAATTTACTTTGTTGGCTAACGGACAGTTCACCAGTCTAGAGCCAAACGAATTAGAGATGTCCAGCTTCTTCTGTCTTGGGCAGCCGTTCTCCATTCTCCTCGTACACCAGCAGATCGTGCATCTTCTTTAACCGCGCACATCCACTGCGTGCGAGGTCTACCACGGAGTCGACGGCCTCTTCCTGGTTGTCTACTGAAGATAGTTTTGGCGGCTCTCTCGTCAGGCATTCTGGCCACATGTCCAGCCCACTGAAGCCTGCCTCGCTGTATGACCTTTATTGTATTGCCTTTTATTACCTTTAGGGTACAAGTCACACGTGCCCAGTCATTTGCCAACCGATTTAGTGCAGTTATGTTGGATAAAATTGTTAAGAATAATTTACTATTTGATTTATCGCGTCTCTTGGAAAATTTACTTAATGGCACATGTACTACTTTTACTCTCAACGGCTCAAATGTCTCAGAGCGATACGAACAAATCTTCGTTGAACACGTTCTATTCTGTTTTTCCAGTACATGTCATAAGGATTCCAGATGATGCTGGCATTTTCAAGGATTGGTCGAATTGAAGCACAATACAATGCTTTCAAGCCGTGTCGATCTGTAAAGTCTCGAACAATTTTGTTGATGAAACCAAGTTGTTTCGAGGCTTTGGATATGACAGCAGTATAATGTTGATTGAAAGTGAGCTTGTGATCCGACATAACTCCAAGATCGTTGACCTGATCTACGCATACGGGGATACATCCATTTAGCTGGTAATTAAATGAAATGGGCACATAACAACGATTGAAAGTTATGACCACACATTTAGCGATACTTATTGTGAATTCAGTCAAGGTGTCCAACAGTGTTTGCAGACAATGGCAGTCCTGAACAGAATTCACAAGGTGGATATTCAGATCGTCAGCATATACCAATACGCACCCGGCTCCTAGCTGAATGGCAATGTCATTGAAGTATAAATCAAACAGCAGTGGACCAAGATTACTGCCCTGAGGGACTACGGAAGTGTTGCTGAATGTTCGTGAAATTTTGGAAACCAGCTTAATACGCAAGGTATGGCCTAAAAGATATGAGCTCAGCCAAGAGGTCAGTCTCTCAGACATACCGAGTTTAGAAAGCTTATGTTAAAGAATTTGATGATCTACTGAGTCAAAAGTGGCCTTAATATCTGTATAAACAGCGTCAGTTAGCGATCCAGCTTTCATCTGTGAGATACAGGTACTAGTGAACTCGATCAAGTTGGTCGATACTGAATGACCCGGTATTAAACCATGCTGATCAACTGATACGTAGTTTCTAGTGCAGTTTGCAACCACATTTTCGACGATAATTTTGAAAAGCTTAGATCCCGCAGAAAGGCTGGCTATTTCTCTATAGTTACTTACGTCACGTTTACCACCCTTTACGTATACTGGAAACATGAAGGCTTGTTTTCACAGCGCTGGAAACTTTTGTTGTTTAAACGATTTTGTTTTTGGGGCACGACAAAAGTAGTAGCCTAGTGACAGAGAATAATAGTCGGAACACCAGAAGAGTAGCAGCTTTTCAATTTATTGACACCAGCAATAACTGTAGCAGGAGTGATATCGAAAATATCCAAGTGAATAGTACCAACAGGCAGGACCGACGTCACATTATTTTCCAGAGTGGGTGGTAAGGAATAGGGAAGGCTCATGGGTGACAAAGGCGTAGCCGGAGGAACGACCTAGTGATACCTGAACATAATTTTACGAAAATTTGGCAGTGGTTGCCAATGGAATGTTTAAGAGAAATTGGATTTTCAAATTTTGTCCAGTAGCAATGTTTGCATTAAAAAAATTTTTTTTTCGGATGGTGATAGCAAATATCCAAGACAGATAATTGTTTTCAATAAATTTACCATGGAAGGTAATGATATGAGCTCACTTGCGAAAGCAATTCCACGCCCTTGCGAGTGGCCTTCCGGGAGTTTACAGGAACTTTCGCTATGGTGGACGAAAACATGCGTGTAAGCATGTTTTTGAGTTCTTTCTTCGTTTTATTTATTATTTTCTCCTCAATTTTTGCGACTAAATTGTTGGAGTAGGTCTTACGCTTCTGGTTCGCCCAGAAACTCTGGATGGGACGCACTCTGGTTACCGCATTTATTTTCAGCCGCTTCAACTCCTCCAACGATTGCTTCGAGTAGTGGGCCGACACGAGATTCGGCCAGAGCACAGCGTCTTCGCTCCTGTGGTATTTCTTGATGAACGACTCAACTTCCGGCAGGCTCTGCGTACTATAAATTTCCCCGTTCACGGTCAGTACGGATCTTCTCGCTGATTGTCAGCTAAAGCAGCACCTTCTTTGGAAACTTGGTGTGTGAAATAAATTTCACCTCAGAGCTTACGAAGGATCGTGGGGAAAGTAAAATACGGAGTGCCCTGCCAGTCGTTGCCAAATCGCGATTCGCCGAAAAAATCGACTCCACCATATCATTCAGCCGCTGCCACTGCGTCATTACCTGCAGCTCCGAGACCAATGGACGGGACTGCCGCTTTCTGATGTCCATGTTTGCCAGGTACTTTTCTACTGTTTGGCAGGTTACACCGACCTTCCGATCAAGCTTACGCAGCGGTGTAGCCACTTTTCCCTCGGTCTCTCTCTTTAGCATTCTTTGGAGCTTTTTGTGGCTCAGGGTCGTCGGCCGTCTGGAACCGGTCTTTCTTTCGATGCTCTGATTGTAGTCCAACAGTGACAAGATGTTGTAGATACCGAAACAAGCATAACCGGTATCCCTTTTCCGTACGATGTCCGCATTGGACGTGGCGGGGTAGCGTTCTTTGATCGCGCATACTTCTGAGCGGAGTAGCTTCACTGTTTTCGCCATTACGGTTTGAGTTCGAGTCAATTTTTTCTCATGGGTTACTATGATTGATACTGCATTGGTAGATTTTCCAGTGCGTGTAAAGGAAAGTACTACAATGAAACTTTCTTCTGAAGTCAAATACTTGGGAGTTACGATTGATCGTAAGCTCAGCTGGAACAGCCACTTAAATCAAGTCATAGGTAAAGCAATAAATACACTATGGATGAGTAACAGAATTTTTGGTAATAAATGGGGACAAAGGCCGGCAATGATCCATTGGGTATATAAAGCTATAATACGATCAGAGTAACTTATGCATCAGTAGTATGGTGGCCAAAAACAAATGAAAAGTGTGCAATCGATAAGTTGAACAAACTGCAACGATTGGTTTTAATTTCCACTAGAGGTGCGATGCGTAGTGCACCCTCGAACGCCCTGAACGCAATTTTGAATCTTCTTCCACTACATCAATTTGTGCAATTAGAAGCTGGGAAAACAGCTCTAAGATTACAACGAACAAAGTCATCAGCTACAGGGACCACTGAAGGACACCTGAGTATTTTAAATCGAATTCGCATCAATCCATTAGTAACAGTCATCGATGACTGGATGGAAACGAAATTCATTTTCGACCGTAAGTTCAACGTGGAAGAACCAAACCGTTCTTTTTGGAGTTCGGGTGGGCCACAAACTCGCCCAGGATCTGTAGTGTTTTGTACTGACGGATCAAAACTCAACAGTCCAGTGAGAGCTGGAGTACAGGTCCCGGAATCAATCTATCAGTCTCTATGAGTGGATGGCCAACCGTATTTCAGGCTGAAATTCAGGCGATTATAGAATGTAGCACTGTCTGCCTAAAAAGAAAATACAAGCATGCAAATATTTGTATCTTCTCTGACAGCCAAGCTGCTATAAATGCGTTAAAATCATGTACATGTACGTCAAAACTGGTGTGGGAGTGCATTCAGCTGCTTCAAGAGTTGTCTAATCAAAATACATTAAATCTTTACTGGGTTCCGGGACATTATGGAATAGAAGGTAATGAAAAAGCTGATGAACTAGCCAGACTAGGATCTTCTGAACAGCTTATCGGACCGGAACCGTTTTGTGGTATCTCTCCATGCTCCATAAAAATGGAATTCAGAAACTGGGAAAAAATGATGATAGATTCAAACTGGAAAAATACTATCACTTCCCGGCAATCAAAACAGTTTGTGATGCCACATGCATCAAACACACACACAAAATTCTTGCTCTATCTAAAAAAGGCCTATGCACCTATATAGGTCTAATTACAGGGCATTGTTCAGCCAAATATCATCTGAAAATAATTGGAAAGGCTGACAACGATGTCTGTCGTTTTTGTAATGAAGAAATCGAGTTTTCAGCACATTTATTATGTTTTTGTCCAGCACTTTACAACAAAAGAGCAATGTTCTTCGAAAAGGGACTGTTACAGCCCTTTGAAATTTGGCTGTCTTGTCCTAATAAGGTAGTGCAGTTTTTACGGCGCATATTACCTAATTGGGATCATACCTAAATCAGGGGCTGAGAGTTACTACTCATAGTAATTTTTCACTCTGATCAGGTAATGAAAAAAGCTGGGGAATGCTACAATAGATCTAATTTTTTGGTCGCGGTAGCTAAAACCTAACAAAAAAAAAGGTAAACCCATGAAAAATCTTCATTTTTTAAGCATTTTTTCAATTAACGTTAGGGCTAAACAATTTTGTCTTCTCGAAAAAAAGTCTCCATCAAAAATTTGAGCTTAATCGAACTTCTGATAAGGTTTCACTTACAGTCGTGCAAGTCTTACATTTTTGACTAGCCTAAAAATGCACAAGAGTAGTTCTTGAAGTTTCCGAAATCGAATTTTTTTTGATAAAAAATCTCTTAGAAATGCATGAAATGTCGAGATCTGATGTTGTTTCATAGAAAATTGTTTAAAAACATTAACTTTCGGGGGCATTGAAACTTTTGGGCTGCGAGATTCGAGGTACACCAGAACACACAAGAGACACTCTCAGCTCGAACATTTCCTTCATCGATCAAAAGACTGTACCTTTGACCACTTTAAGGCTCTACTATTTTCTATTTTTACTAGAAAACAAAACTTTAGAACTCTATCGTAAATGAAATTTAGAACCCTATCTTGAATGAAATTCTCTATCATAAATAATACAATAAAAAAATTATAATCTTTTTCTCTGAGAAACTTTACAAATGTACATAAATCTGTAGATTTATAACCTCTCGCTCAACGATATCCATCAAAAAACCTGTCGCTCGCAACATTACATTTTTTTTTTTGGTTTTTTCAGATAGTTCCGCGTGGTTAAGTACCCACATTTCCGAGTGGGTATTACTACCCGTACTACCCATACTACCCACATGGTACCTGCCAACAGGTACCAGGCATGTCCAAACCATCACACCACTGCGTCAGTGCTTCAGTGCTTACACAAAACGGAAACCCACAGTGTTCTAAATAGAACAGCCCTTCAGAAGCTTCGGCAAACACAGGCCCGAGTGTTTCCGACTTCGTGAGCCCTCGGGAGCCCACTTGTTGACACGTGTTTTCTCAAACGCTTCATTTTTACAAAAATACATATGAAAAAAATATTGCAGATGGTTGTATGCGATGACTACCGTCAAGCTATACATAAATAGCTTATATCATTGTCGATCTCGTCATGGCGACCAATTCTTGTGTGCTCCCCGAAACTGCAAGCCCTCGGTTGCCTCATGTGCCGAAGTTAAAAACCCTCGGCTCGCGTGTTAACGAATGGCTCTCCGGTGTTTTGTCTTTAGTTAGCGACGGAGGGTAATACGAATAGCCCTGCGTGGTGTGTTTGGTAGCAGATGGGCCACACGCGCTTTGGTGTGCTGTGTTTCCCCCATGCCTGACAGGTACACCAGCCGCAGCTAGTTCAGCTTCAGACTGTGTTGTATAGCCATTGGCAAACTCAGAAGAAAAATTATCAGCAAACAATTATTGACGGCTCCAGCCGCTTCAATAATGAGGCATACGTTTATTAGTCAATAAAATTTCGAGTGCAAAAAAATAACACAGTACTATTATATATCGAGGCAAAATTCTGAGAACATTCCAAATTTAACCTCAAGGACAAGTTTTTGCCACTTTTGCTTCAATAAATATCTCGGCTATATGAATAATTCCCCCATTTTTGAAATTGCGAAATTAAAGTAAAAATTGTGCGAATGGTTGATTACGTCTTGAACTTTTGCGTGCATTATAGTGTCTAACACTTCTGAGTAGATTTTTGAAGGGTACAACTGATAGAGACAATAGGAAAACTAAGTTCCATAAGATAGCTAAAGTTGTTTGGGTGTGATTTCTAGCTTTTTACTTACTTACATTAAAAAGTTTCTCCAAAAATGTATTATCTAGCTTAAGAAAAGTAATTGTATTTCCTCAAAAAAATGCCGCCATTGCCTAAGATCTCCACATCGCATGACAACGACCACTTTAAAAGGAACCTGCATTTACCTGCAATCCGTTAGGATTGCTACCTTTCCTTAAAAATACAATAAAACCGAATCAGTAATATTGAAACCTGTACTTCTAGGCCAAGTTGTGCCGTTCAGATTGAAAGTATACACCGAATCCAGGTCAAACTCGACTCTCGCGAACCAATATAAATATAATACGCGAAACAAGTAGTTATAGTGCTTACATTCTTCCCCCATTACATGTCCCATCCATCATTCGCCGACTACCGTCTGGGATTCGGGTGTTTGTTCATCCACTTCCTCGTTGAAGGCGCACGCAAGGACGAGAGTGGCACCGTTGCTCGCAGTCACAGCACGAAAGTAACTGCTAGTTTATTACGTACAAATCAAAACGAAAGGCTCATTTACCAATCATATCTACTCCATTAAACATAATACCTGTTTAACATTTATGGTTTCTTTCGTGAAGGAAAGTTTTCATTTATTTTTGCACCTCATTCCAGCGCTAATCCATCTTCGCCATTCGAAAGATTCGCAAATGCCTTCCCGTGCTTTGCTGGTAGGATTTCTCCCCGGGGGTTCGCCTGCAATTTACCAATTGAACATTGCTAACATGTGATCCAGCAATCCAATCACATAAGTTGTTTCTTGCTCCCGCCTATCGAAGCCCAGACCAGCCAAACCCACACCCCGGTTGTTGTCTCGACACTCCGGCTGATGACGTGCGGCAGACGTTCGGTTGGCTCGAAGGCACGTTTCACTTTAGAGATCCCTGAAAGCCTGAGCTGTGAAGATTGCGATACAAACTGCAGCACTCTAGAATGAGCGATGAGGGGCAGTGTCTGTCGAACACGGTTGTCTGCCACCCAGACCATATCAACAGAGTAATCGCTCCACCGCCAGCCGCAATGAGAGAATCAGTGCCGGATTAAGAATTGTACCCAATTGACTTGTCATTGTTTGTCTTCCCCGCTCTTGCCTGTCGTAATCATAATGATAAGCAATATATCGTTGTTTTGATTTTTCGGACACCGGGAAAAGTGCCAAGCGAGCTTAGAATAGATAGTTTGGCACCTTTTCTACAATAATTGATGCGGCTCTGCTGCCAACCAGACCAGCCAAAACTCTGTGTTTTTTTCCTCGGAATGGCACTCATGCGAAAAAAGAAGCGAAACATTCGTCCTGCCACAATTGCTGCTACTACTGCCGTCGGGAGACGAAAATCCTTAGACGCAGAAACGGTACCTGCCCCTCTGCTATCAGACCGCCAGCCACCTGCCAGTCGTTGGCTATTTCGTCAAGTGCCATCGGTCTACCAAGGAAAATGCCACCTCTTCAGCCGCCAGTGGCTACAAAATGGTACCCCGCTCTACAAAACACACAGCCACAGCAGAACACCATCGATCCGTGAACGAGTGGAACCAAGCGGAGAAACACGCCAAGGAAAAATCCTCACAAATAGGGCAGATACTCACTCCTTCGTTGCCACATCGTTCGTTCCGCCGTCAATCGGTGTGGTGGAAGGATTTTTTGGCGGCTGGCCGATGCTTGTGCTTGGGCGGAAAGCGTGGCAGAACGCAAGTACAGAATAAATCAATAATTTATGTTTCATGTTAAAAACACATTCACATGCTCGGCTTTCTCGTTCCTTTTTATTTCGTTCCACCACTCGTTCGGTACTCATCATATCAAGACCGACCCACCGGCCCAGTGCCAACACGCGCGCCTCCGACCAGGTGCTGGGTTTCCTCCGGAGAATCTGTTTTCACCGGTAGTCAGCTGGAAAGTGGCGGTACTGATGCGTTGAAATGTCTCATAAAGCACTTCGGGAAAAACAAATGGTTTCAGCTCGAGTGTATGTAAATAGAACGGAACGTAAGCACATTTGCAAATATTTCGCATGCCAGCAAAACGCGAGCCACATATTTACTCTCTACTATCGTGAGGCTGCCGAGCCGCGTTTCTCGGGCCTTTTGTTTTGGCAGCGAAAACGCTCGCTGGCTGGGTGATTGAACATTCGCAAACCGTTTGCCGGAGAATATTCGTTCCGAGCGATCAATCTGTGCCAGTGATGCTTACTTTCGGGGGAAAACAATTTTAAAAACACGAAAAACAGCTTTGTTTTGATTTATGACGATTGTTTGTGTTTAAAAATCAGAATGGTTGCTGTATAATTTATATATCACACCGGTTCCCGTGTTTCTCGCATCTAGAACAAGCGAAGGGATTTTTAGTAGGTACATGATTGTTGATATTTGAATTAAAAAATGTTTTCCATTATATGAAAACCTGGCGCAAATCTGAGATGTTTGAAGAAACAACAAAAACAATAACAAATAATTTTCGTGAAAATAGCAGTACAAATGGTTCATATATTTTTGCGTTTCTGTAGAACCAGCATTCCTTTGGAAAACATGTAAATTACATCGCCATGGTGCGCTTTTCCCACCACATACCCTTCCTTCACGCTGTATTCTACAGTATACTTGATGATTTTGTTCATGACAAAATAAACCCCACTTGTAAGAAAACTGGCCAGAGGAACCTATAACGGTTCTGTACAATAAGTAAGCTTCAAAGATAGCTCGTCATTAGTAGCGAGTGTGACGTCTGACGTGCTGTAAGGTTATCATCTAGCTCCACTGTTATTTATTTTATTCGCAAGCAATTAAAACATATTTTATATGCGTTGAACGTCTCGATATACGTTATATACGTAACGATTTTGTCCTAACGCGTGAGTCGTAAGTAGCAGAAATAAATGAAAATACGTTTGGTAAAAAAGTATTTTTTTTTGATTCAATCCTTCATTGTATTTACACAAGTACACAAAATGTGCTTTTGAGGTGTGTAACAACTCTAATTTTCAAAAGATTCCTTGAACCTTCATCATGGTCTGGACCACTCTGCTCAGCGACGTTTCGCACTTCTCTGACAGCTTCCTGGTGCTGGAGCCAATGTTGTTCTTGACGGCAGTTTTTAATTTCGTCAGCTTCGCTCGAGACCAACCGGGGAGGTCAAACATTGCGTCATGTGAATCATGTTATAAAACGTGGATTTATTGTGGTCCTTCGTCAAAAGTGCCTGCTATTTTGGATACTGCCTAAGCATCCAAAAAATGCGCTGTCAAAGAAAGCTCTGTTCCACGACCTTCATTGTGAACAAATGAAAACACTCTGAGCACAAATAACGATTTAAAGAACCAGCTGTTCGTTTTTCTCTAGCGCGTGTGGTGGAAACACAAAAATAACACTTGAGTGGACTCACTCGTTAGAAGTTATATGTTACAAAACTATTACATATAAAGTAAGCAATATGCTTGGAAATAACAAAACATTTATTTCAATGTTTTATAAAAAATGAAAACATAGTATGTTGGGGACGTGGAGTTCTTGCTGGAATTTTGTAGCACAATCCGGTCGTCCGGTGATTCACATAGGAAAACTGCTCCATTATTCATCTCATTACGCCGATATTCACAGATTAAACACCAAACTTTTACGAAATCATTGAACAAATAAACAAAATACGCTTACGTGCTCTTATAGAATCGTTCAGCATTGTATATTCAGTAAACTTAGCTAGATTTATCCTGAATTTTGTAAACCAAACCATTTTTCTCAACGCTTTCATATCCATCTCAAAACTTAAATCACGCTCAATTATTCATCTCACGACGCCCCCATATTCATCACACTGTTAATCATGAATGAATCACATTATCATGAATAAACGTAGCCGCAAACCGTCGTAGTAGGTTACCTAGATATCCGCTGTAGTTGTTTACATGCAAAATTGGTAACCTAGGTAACCACTACAGTGCTGTAGATTGATGCCAATTATGTCGAAATAATTCCACATTTCCAGTACGATTTGTTCGGATTAACAGAAACTGATTCCGCAACTCTTGATTTTCTTCAACGCAGTGAAAGCAGATGAGAATACATACAGTTGAAATGTAGGAATTGGAGAAATTCATCTCATATATTTCTGCTAATTCAAGCTTGGTTTAAGAAATTTGAGGTGAACATTTCAAAGATTAAAGTATTCTTAGTTTAATGAGTGATATTGTTTAGTGATTGAAATAAAAAGTGGTCCGCTAGTGATGAAAAAACTTTGATTTTCTGCGAACGGGTTCAGTTGTAGCCGTATAGAACGATGCGCGGATTTTGTTTTCTGAGGTATGTGATTGAATTAAATGAGATTTCGAGTGCAGATGCCCGACTATAATACCAAATTTAGTGCTTTTAAGTGAGTTTTTGTGGATTATGCTTTATGAGGAATCTAAAGTGAACTGAGAAGAATCCATTCCATGGATTAGCAGATTGGTATGCGTTTTACTGCGATGAGAATTATTGGTTTTATTTTATATACTTCATGTGCTTGTGCATGTTATGTTCGGTCTGGTAGTTTGAAGTGTTGCAATTTTCCGAAATTAAAAGATTAAATATAAGAGATTCAATTTGTCCATTTATTTTAATGATGTTTAAGGCATATTACAAACAATAAATGAACATAATTGTAAATGAAACTTACATTACAAATAAAACTAATCTCCATTCAACAGAACTTTGCTCCAAACTGATCTTGAAGTTGCGCAACGAAAATGTTAGGAGCTAATACAGCTGAATTCCACACTCCAAAAAATAGATTTTATTTTTAGTGTATAACCTACAAGAAATGCTTGAAGAACGCTAAATCTACCAAAAAACTATCTGCAACATTCGCCATCTTGAATACACGGACGAAAAACACATTTTTTCACATCTGAAAATCGTATAACTATTATCTGTCCACGCACATGAACGTATTCACATTAAAGCTATCAGGTTGACAGATAAAAATTATTCCTGCGCCCTAACAAATTTCATCTGGTTTTCACATGAAGTTTATAGTGTACACATAACATGAATTAGATTATGAAATAAGTAAAGTTATGTGACGTTTCCAATAACAAATTAGTGAATACTTGGTTCAGTGTACTCATACTCATAAATATAAACGCTCTTTTCTCTTCATGTTATTATTTTTTGTTTTGTTTATGCATGCCCAGTAGGGCGGGACAAAATATAAATGTTAGCTCCCATGCACTTTTCGTGTTCCGTATGGGTCCCATAACAACTGTGTAACTTTTCAGATCGATCGGTGAAACGCCCGATTTTTAAACTTTCCATACGATTTTATATGGGAAAATCCACTTTTTCAATACTTATTCTCTAGAGATGTCAAGTTGGCTCTTAAAAAAATATCAATACATGATATTTGTAGAAAATTTTCCTGGAAAAAACTCTTCTGAAGACCGTAAGGCGCTACGATGCTTGCAGAAACAGCTATTCACCCCAAACTGGTTGAATGTCTAACGGACGGCTCACCATTGAAATTTTCCAGCAACACTGCTACAGCATGCTGCTATTGCAAACTTGCTTAAGTATGAGACATAATTTCGCGTGGAATTAATTTTCAAAGTGAGATTTTTGCTCATAGTATCTTCGGGGAAGCCTCCAAGATAAATTTAAGCGATATCATTTCTCATCACATGGTTGAATTTGCAACAGCAGCATGCTGCAGCAGTATTGCTGGTAAAATTCAATGGTGAGCCGTTCGTAAGATATTCAATCAGTCTGGGGTGAATATCTTTTTTCACAAGCAAGGTAGCGCCTTACGGTCTTCAGAAGAGTTTTTTCCAGGAAAATTTTCGATAAATATCATGTATTGATATATTTTTAGGAGCCAACTGGACATCTCTATGGAGAAAGTTTTGAAAAAGTGTTTTTTTCCCATATAAAATCGTATGGAAGCTTTAAAAATCGGGCGCAAATTGGCCGTTTCACCGATCGATCTGAAAAGTTACACAGTTTTATGGGACTCATAAGGAACACGAAAAGGGCATGGGAGCGAAAAAATAACACCATCGCTTTTTTCCCATATAATCGTGTCCCAGTCTAATGCCCAGGTCGAAGCAGGAAGTGCTGCGCAAGCACATTCTACAGTACTAATTGAACTGCAGAACAATTACCACAATTTTGTAAGCGAAAATCTTCCGGTTTCGTCTGTGTATAATTTCCTGCACACCTTAGTGATAATACACTAGGAAGATGGTGCAGAACTGGCCAGAGTTATGAACAAAAAAGGACTGTTAAATTTTTGTCTAAGTCATGGTTCAAATCTAGTGGTTTGGTCATCAGTCCAATAAGTATTGGTATACTTCGAATGTTTGAAAAACATTTCATTGCTTCAAAAACACCATACCGAAAGGTATGTGTTTTGGCTAAATAAAACATTATCACATAACGTTTAAAAAACACAAGCGTTTCTGAATAACCACTCGACGCAATTTGAACCCCAAGTACGCAACCTCAGCGTCGCTCAATCGAAGATTTCTTCGGGATTTTGAGTTCCTTGGTGTACAAAAATAACTGGAGAGCAAGGAACTGCAAACAGTTGATTGGTAGAATCAATAAATACATGCGAAAGGTCGACGCGAATACCGTACAACGCTCTTGTTCCGGCACCCTGACAAAGCTTCGTTGAGAAAATATCAAACATCCGTTGTTATTTTGTTAATAATGAATGTGTTGAAGCCACAAATGGCTGACTTCGAGCTACCACTTCGAATTTTCAAAGGCAAAAGACTCGGTATTAGTCAATGCGTCACCAGTGAAAACGCTATTATATATTTGCTACGGCGAAGCAAACATAAAATAGCGTTTTTTACAGGAAACGCATTATCAACTTCCGAGTCTGCCAAAAGGTGGTTCGATGTCGGCCGTTTGTGGCTTCAGCACCGTTTCACCTTAATATGGATTTTTTTTTCTTTTTAATTGAATGCATATTTATTCAGTTAAAAATCATTTCTCGCGTTTTTAGTTTTATAAATGATACTAACTGATTCCAGGCCCGCGTTACTGCGCCATTAAGTTTATGACGAAAATCGCATATCTCTCAAATACACATAATATCATACAAATATTATGTTTGTATGTATTCTGCCCAAAAATCTGTTTTCCTCAATTATGTTCTCATGCCTAGCAAAATTTTAACGAATACTTTTGAGAAAATATTAATAGATAAAAACTAAGCTCATTATTATACTAAGCTCATTATTTTGGCTAGGAATAGCTGAAGTAATGTGATAACCTTCAGTCGAGCAATACGTGCAAAAGGACCCAGGTGTCAAACTTAAAAGACTTGAAATCTGTTATTTCGATTCAAAATAAATTGTGAAGTATGTTTGTTTTGCAAATAAAAAAGTTATTCATCCATTTTGATAAATACCTCAACATAATGCTGTTTGTTACATTACTTGCATTATTGCATTTGAGAATGATCACCAAGAATAAGTTCGAAGCCAACTCCTCACTCCAAAAACTAATAAAATAACTTTCTAGAAATTGTGTGGTGGCCCTATAAAGATATAAAATTCCATTTGCGGTTGCCTCTGGATATCTTTGCGGTTTGGAAATATTCATATTAGGTGCTATTTGACCATTTCAGGTTGTTCCTCAGAAACTGGAAGTTGCTACCTTGGATTTAAAGAATGGGACCGATTACTGGACTCTGAAGATCATTTTGATTTGATTTTTTGGTATTTGGTCATTTTTGGCTGTATTCCAGCAACCGGAAGTCGCCATCTTGGATTTCAAAATAAAGTCTGGATTTGATTTACCGTCTGTGAGCATCATCTCGATTCTGGAATGACAATTTTTGGCTGATTTCCAGCAAACAGAAGTGCCACTTCGGGTTTCAAAATGGTGTTTGATGTCGACTTTTGGATTCCGTGTATCATATTGATAACGAAAATACCCATACTGAGTGGTATTTGACCTTTTCCAGGAACCAGAAATCGCTACATTGGATTTTCTCTGGGCAATATTTTGATCTCCAAAATACCGATATTGGGTGATGTTTGGCTATTGAAGGCTGTTTTCCGACAGCTGGAAGTCGCCACGTTGGATTTCATCTGTGGCATCTGGATTCATTCTCCCGTATCCGGGCATCATCTCGATTCCGAAATGAATATTCTTGGTCTTTTCTATAACCGGAAGTTGCCACTTCGGATTAAAAAATGGCCTCTGTGCATCATCTAGATTACGGAAAAAGCCATTTTGGGTGGTATTTGATGATTTCTGGAAACTGGAAGCCACCATTTTGGATTTCTAAACGATGTCTTGAGATGATTTTAGATCTCTTGGCATCATTGCGATTACATAAATATCCATATTGGGTGGTGTTCGGTTATTACAGGTTGTTTCTCGTAAACCGGAAGTCATCATGTTGAATTTAAAGATGGTCTGGCAGCTGATTATAATTTCGATCTTCAAAATAACTATACAATTTAGTATTTGGTCATTTTCGGAAACTGAAAGTCGTAATCCTGTATTTCATCTCGGTTCTGGGATGGCTATTTTTGGCTGTGTTGCTACTTCGAATTTCAAAATGGCGTCCTGGGACAATATTTAGTCATTTTCGGAAACCGGAAGTCTTAGATTTCAAAAAGGTGTACATAGTTTATTTGAGGTCTCCGGGCATTATCTCGGTTTCGAAAATACCCATATTAGGTGGTACTCGGTCATTTCAGGCTGCTTGCTGGAAACCGGAAATCGCCATTTTGGATTTCAAAATTAGTGTCTAAATTCGATTTTCGGACTCTGAATATCATTTTGGTATCCAAAATAACCATAATGTGTGGTATTTGATAATATACTGAAACCGGAAATCGCTCTATTGGATTTCAAAATGGCGTCTAGATTTGATTTCCGGTCCCAGTATTATTCTTGTTTGAGAAATATTTATATTGGGTGGTATTGGGATATTTTAGAATGTTTTCTAGAAATCGGAGAAAGTCAAAATGAAGAAAATCCGATGGAAACCAATACCATAAAAACACCCTTTTGGCTTATAATCCCTTAAAATGAAATCGAAATTATTATAGGAATTAATAGGCATTGCGTTGTAATACGAACTAATTCGCTTTCACCCGCTTCCGCGTGCTCATGCTGGTGGAATAAAGCAACACCATAATAACATTGAAACATGTCCGATACGCAAAAACTCCTAGATACAAATTTTCAAGATGAGCTATTAGACGGTTCAAAAATAATGAAGGATATCGTAGCTCCCGCTCCCTTAACTACGCTTATGAGATTAATATAATTTAAAGTAATTGAGACATATACGCTGCGATACGACGTGTATTTACCGACTCAAATGATAATCGGTTAGGCGGTTCAAAATTAATAAAGGTTGACAGCATTCAAATTTCAGCTCCCCCTCCCTTGCCACGCTAAGGAATAGGTAAATTCAAAATCAGGAAGGTCGCAAAAGTACTCAAAAACAGCTGTATATAAATTTACACGGTTATCTGGGAGGAAGTTTTCACGTTCATGAACGACAAATTGCCTACCAGCAGTACATCCGTACTCTAAGCTGGAGTGAGATTGTGCCATAGAAACCCATTGTTTGTCAACCATCCCATGGCGATTACAAGACCAATCTTTTTCAAATAAGTTTGCTCGAATACCTAACCAAGGAAGATTAGTCTTCTGACCCGGATGAGATAGCCGACAAGCCACGGGTTAGATGGCACAATCCAACCGTGTCTGACGGTACTAGTTATCATAAAATAGGCCCCAGTGTGGTCCAAATCCCTACCTCCACGTGGTACCGACTGGGATACGAGCAACCAAGGGAAGATCGATGAACCGGTGGGAACTTGGTCGTACTGTTCTCCTCGGAGGACAACTTGACTGAGCGTCTGTTTTCCATGTTAGGGGCGGCTCAAACAGCGTCTGATCCGGAGCGGACGACTGAATTACGAAATGCGGTGTCTCACCAGCTACAGACGTCGTGAGACTAGGCATCCGCAGCTCTAGTAAGGCAGCATGCCGAAATTAAAATATTACGAACAATCAAGAATTGAATACGGACCGGAACAATCGACAACGACCTAGGCGAGGAAATAAGGACGACAATTGGTAGCTAATGGTGGCGACCGGATTCTGCTGGATCAGCGGCCGAATTCCGAGCACACATTTCTTCGAAGAGAAGAAAATTTCTTCATATACTTCCAATGAAGAAATTTTCTTCTCTTCAAAGAAACGTGTTCTAGGAATTCGGCCGCAGCAGTGATCAAGTGCAGGCGATCAGCGACAGTTTGCGTTTGTTGAGCCATTAAGGCTGTTTTTTGTAAGCTCCCAGTGAACATCGAGGCGTTTACGAAGTATGCTGATGAAACTAGCATCCGCATAACTGAGTTATATTCTTTTTACCCGTTTTCACCGACAATGCACAGACTGTTAATCATTTTTGAACGATGATCGTTTTAGTGTTATTGATTAGTATCTTAAAAAGTAGCCTATTTGAAAAAAAATCATTTCATAAGACAAAAATAGTTCATTTCAAATATTGAACTAAATATTTTTAGACCAAAAGAGTTTATTTTTAATTCTCTTTAACATCTTCGAAGACATTGAGCATGATATAGGAAACAAAAAAGCATTTTTTTTTCTAATTTTGTAGAATTTTATAGAAAGCTTCAATTTTGTAGAAAGCTTCAAGCAGTTCCGGTCTGAATTTTTGTCTACATAAACCTTGTTTGATATTTTTTCTGCCCTGAGAGTTTCAGGTTGCGCTTTTGTGCGCTAATTGAGAGATGACACTTAAAAATAATCATCAGAATTCTCATTTTTTTTTAAATATCTCCAAAAATACATGACATAGCCGTCCTATTTATGCGGCAAAGTTCAAAGTTTAAAAGTTTTATAATTAGAAACCCATAAAGTTTGTAAGTACACTTAAAGAAAAAAAAATAAAATGAAAAAAAAAATATTTGACTTTGGAAGAGTTTCATGTTATTGACTAATGAACTTTACGTAGCAGGAACCATCTTTCTAAACTGAAAAAATTATGAAAAAAAAATTAGTACTAGTATTTAGTACACGTTTAGTACAAATATTTTCATTCAAAAATATTCCTTGAATATTCTCATGAACATTGTCGAAAGCACTATCTCTAAAAACCAACACGATCCGGAGTTATTATTTTGTTCCGCTATATTGCATTCCTGGACCACTGCAATATGGGACGTTCATACAAGCAGGCAGACGAAAATATTTTCATCATTTTTTCTACACTTCGGATATTTTTTCTACTTGTTATGAACAAAACAAGTTACTTAGGATCATTTGTGACTATATTACGGTCAAATTTTGGTAGAAAGGAGTATTTTTTGGTATAAAAAGAGGAAATAAAACATGGATTCGTTCGGAATCCAGCACTTCTCCCTTTCAGTGGCTGCCCCACCATTTCCAATAGGCTTTTGACAACCTCTAATGTGTAAGGAACATGTGTGTCAAGTTTGGTGAATATCGATCAAGGCGTAGAGTTAAATATAAGCAAAAAAAACGTTTTTTCTATTGTGTTTCAATTTTGCTCCAAAAAGCAGAGATTGATCACTTGCCAAAAAAGTCGTTTGGTCACAGGTAATCGCAACTAAACTCTTTCGAAATTGTTAGTAGACACCTGAAACTTGAATAAAAACAGGGACTTAGCCTTGGAAATCCTGGTAGTTGAAAGATACCGACCAACCAAGTTGAAAATAATGATTTTTCTTATTTTCTTCTTATTGTTAAACGGTTTTAATCGTTTGGTCGCAGGTAATCGCAGCTAAACTTTTCTGAGATTGTTAGTAGACACCTAAAACTTGAATAAAATCAGGGACTTGGCCTTGGAATGCCTGGGAGTAAAAAGATACTGACTGTCAAAGTTGATAATAATGATTTTTCTCATTTTCTTCTTATTATCAAACGGTTTAAATCGTTCGGTCGCAGGTAATCGCAGCTAAACTTTTCTGAGATTGTTAGAAGACACCTGGAAGTTGAATAAAAACAGAGACCTGGCCTTAAAAATCCTGGGAGTGAAAAAAAGCCGACCAACAAAGTAGAGAATAATGATTTTCCTATCATTTTATTCTTTTTGTTATTGCTTATCTCTTTTTCCACTCATTCTCCTAAAAGCAAAATCACTTACGTTTATGAGAATACGATACACTCAATAACAATTATGTTTACATGATCAAAACAATTTTTTTTCGGATTTTGAATAGTTCCTATGAAAACCAAAAATTTTTTCAAATCGGTTTTAAACGCAGGGTGCAGGTGGTCGCAGCTAGACGCTTTTGAATTCGTTAGTAGACACCAGAAAGTTGAAAAAAAAAACAACGACCCAGCACGGGGAATCTTGGGAGTAAAAAGATGCTGTCCCACAAAGTTGAAAATGATGATTTATTTTTCATTTTCTTCTTTTTATTGTGCTTTATCTTCTTTTTTTCACCCATAAAACCACACAACCACACATTTTCTGAAAGCCCAATCAATATCGTTTACAAAAATATAATGCACTTAATAGTTATTCAGTTTTTTTTTTCTTCACATAAATAGTTATTCAGTTGTTATGCGCGAATTTTTTTTCATATTTTACTTTTTTTCGAAGAAAAAGTGCATTTTTGCACCATTTTTCATCTTCATACCACGATATCTCCAGTATAGCACCTGCTACAGTCTTATAAAATATAGTCTACTTTCTATAAAAAATATAGAGAAATAGATCGGCAACAGTCACTTTTCCGATTTTTGTCCGCCTGAAATCCTATAGTGCACTGTGCAGTGCTCGCTAACACTGACAGGAACGGAAAGACTGCTGCTGTTTTTGCTAAAATGTTTCCGTTCGCTTGTAAAATGATTATTTTGAGCAGAAGCAGGTTCTTATATACCGTCTGCCGGGGTGAGATTGTGCCAAAGTAGGATACGTTTTTGTTCCTTAACTTGTCATGTACACATTTAGGCAATGAGTTTGATCTAAATCTCGTCAATGCACACTTAAATGTTTAGTTTACGACTGCCGCAAATATGGTTAAGTTACAATAAACTATAATTTGGCTAAAATTAAATGAACTTTGGCCTAATCTCACCCCTTCTATGGTGTGAGATTGTGCCAAAAACAAGAAGTGGAATTAATTACCTGTTAAATGAACAGTAGAGTATCTACGTATAATTCACATGAATAACATGATAAAACAGTAAGTATAGAGACGATCATAAACAACGTGGACTATAAAGGGGCTGTAGGGGGTTGACCAGAAACTACGTTTCATATGAATTATAGAAAAATGTATGACTGGATCAAATCGATATCTGGAGTAACGTGTTATGAGAACGTGGCTCATAGACAGTCTTCATACACATAGTGGCATCTCCAGGTAGCTTAGAAAGGGAAAACGTTAGAACATAAAGCCTGAGAAGACTTTTCGTTTCAATTAGCATGTGTCATTGACCACTGTATATTTCATTGGAAATTTCAAAACCGCTGGAAACGTACCCACAACCCTCCTTCCTCGCTTTAAAAGTCGTCAGTTTATATAAAATAGGTGTAAAAAATTTTTTTACATTCCATAAGTAATATCAGTCATTGTAAGTTTCCATCTAACAGTTGTTAGCTTACTGTTCTTAAGCGTTAAGTCATTATTTCAAATAATACCATAGCTAGACAACATACTCTATGTAAACGATGCAAGTATTTTGGTGTATACTGATATAAATTTGTCGTTAATGTGAATTCCGCACACTGTACCGTTCATTATAGCTTGGCACAATCTCACCCCAGAAGGGCTCGAAAAAAGTACAGTTTGGGAAAACATTATTTTCTGAGCCATCACAGGTTCAATGCATAATATTTCCTCAACACATTGGAGACGACATCCTAACGTACCAAATGAGCAGTAAGTTGATGTGATTTCTTGAATGGGTTGGTTTCCCTGGGACATTTTTGGCTAACGTTATTTGCGCATGTTTTTCACCCTGTACTTTGGAACATTATTTAAGTAGAACAGTTCACTGATATTATCTATATTCCATATTGATTGGGTGAAATCTGCATTTCAACAAGGCTTGCCAGTTTCCTATAGTACAATAGTTAATTTGATCATATTGCAATTTCTTGCATTTTTACGTTTCTTTGCCTATTTTAGATTTTTATTCTACATCCATATTGACCTTTCTTCAAGAGGCAGTTCAACGTTAAAACTGCCAAAAGGACACTAGAATCTTTGTTTTGCATGTAAGAGAAAGACTGTAAACATTGTAAGTATGACTGTAATGAAATAAAAAATAATAATTTCTGGATCTACAAAATAATTTCCGGCGACTAATTCAATTTAGCTTTTAATTTTGGTTTAAATCTTTTAAGTAACGTTGAAATAAATGAGGGAATCCCTCAGAGATCATTTCTGATCTTGGGAAATGTTTTCCTGTGTTTCTCTTCATAAATCGGTAATATTTTTTGCAGTCTTTCAAGATTTATTTTTTTTTTAGATCAGATTAATCTCTGCTCTTTACTGTTCTTATTTATGACATGCACTTTGTAACTTTTTTTTAAGAGCAACTTAAAATATTTGTTTGCCGTTAAAGTTCCTTGTCAAACGATTTTAATCGTTTGGTCGCAGGTAATCGCAAACTATTGACTCTGATGTTAATTTGCGATATTGACTTTGGTTTTTCTTTCTTTGAAAAGAGTTTCGATTATTTCGATTATTACTCTATCGTCTTTTGCCAACGGAAACTCGGCGTTGCTTTATCGATAGGAAAATTATCGACATATTAATTGAAATGCGGAAAATAGGGGTTTTATGATGTTAATTATTATATAATTGAAAAATGTCGAGCGTTGTTTTGAACAAAGATTTTGACCAATCAGAGTTGAAAACAAGACCAAATACCAAATTAAAGCAAAATGGTGAACTTATTAACAATATTGCATGGTGGCTTGTGCTGGAAAATAGGGCATTGACAGTCAGGTTTGATGGAATAAATGATTAGGAGAACTTGTAACTCGTATTAATAGCACGTTGTTTGCGTATATTACATATGATTTATCTTGAAGTTTTTCAATACAATTCTACAATTCATTTGGTTCACCTCGAAATTATTTTGCACAGAACCCTACCATAACTAACATTTTGTCACCAAAACTTTGTCTTGAAGACGGGAACTTAGCTCTCTTTTACCAAGATCCATATCTTATTCAAACCTCTTTAACGTTCCATTTACTCGCATTTTCGTATCAACGAATATCAGTTTGATCTGACCTTCGCCTACTCCACCGTGTGAGGGCTAAGTAGCGAGTCAACATATGGGAAAACTTTTCTTTTGGAAGTGTTTTTGTTCTGCCCTCATACGCAAAACTATAATCGCCGGTGCTGGTTAGTGCAACCAAGATTGCGCCTCTAGCCTAGGGGGTGACACAAATCCATTCATTGCAGAAAACAAGAGCGAAAAAAAAACGATCATAAAAAGCAACTCCCGGAATGAAAACAAATGGAAAAATGTCACGACTGATTTCGGCATGCGTACATCTAGCAGAGAGGCACGTTGTACCGCGATGCTATCGAAGGCTTGAGCCCCACCATCGTCGTCGGCACGTGACCTGTTTTCGCCAGCACCCTGGAATGTGGGTCATAAATTTGTCCTGTGATACATTTAAATACGTGACCCGTTCGATGGATAGAGTCTAGGAACCGCGTGAGTTTTCGCAGCTCTACCAGCACCGTACATACCGTTTGGAAAATCATCAACTTCATCGAATTGGATTTATCAAATTTGGACAATTGTGAATCATTCTCGTTAAATAACGATTTGCTTCGAAGTTTGGTTTTGAAATATTACAGCGATTCGAAAACAATTTTCTAGAAGCACTGGCGCGGGGCATTGACGTTTGCTATATATATTAAGCATCAATTAGATGCACGCACCTATTAGGGAATAGGCTAATTATTATTATCAGAGTTGTTTTTGATCCTGGCACCGCTCCACTGCCCAGCTCTGCGGGAGGAAAGAACATGGGACACGAATGAACGGCACACAGTCCTGCATGACATGAACGATAGAAATGTGTGTGGGAGATTAGCTTACTTCCAGAAGTGGGTCTTGTTAGGGCATAAATCATGAGGAGGAGACTTTTTCCTTCGAGCATTACACATGCAGAGCTAGTATGATTAATGCAAGATAGAAGGGAAACACTGGAAAATTTATGCAGGAAGCCAGAATAATGCAATATAGATGCATACTAAGTATAAACGAATATCGGTTTTGTGCTGTGGAAACAATGTTGGGGGAAAACGAAAGGGGAGATGGCTTTAATTTAATTAGTGGGATAGAAAAAAAAGTTCTTGAGAACCCTAAATCGAGTAATAGCATCATACTAAACTTTGCCTTTCTGTTGCCTCTGTTGACAAAAATGCGGGTTACATTGGCTGTCACGTAAACACTGTGCACTGTGGCATTTTCCTACTAATTAAAAGCCTCGAAGCAAACATTATGAGCAAACATATGACTCGAAACAAAAACACCTAATTCATGCTTCCATTTCGCGTCGTTCCACCGTACCTATTTTGGGGTTCCGTGAGCTTCGGAGCCCGGTACTTACCCGAAACGCCCCGATCCGAGGCCACCGCCTAAATTGGTTAAAAACACTACCCATAGCTGACCGGGACGACGGTGGCTAAATTATAAATGCCCGAACCACAAGACGTTTGTCGGCGCCAAACGGCCAGCCGGTTCCGTTGCTGGTACAATAATCGACCGGAACCATCGCATGTTGACCTCGAAGGCGGTTATGGTCCTTTGCGTTATTTGTTTGTTCTTCATAAGAAACAGTTTTCCAGCACTGGTAAAGTCGTAATTTTGGTAGATTGCGAAATGATTGATCTTTGCCAAAAATATAGAAATCTTGAGTAAGAAACAGTGCGAAGCTTAAATTCATTTTCGTTAAAAACAATCATATGGCACATGTCTGCAACGCATCTGAATTTCGGGTCATTCACACGTCAGCGATCGATTCGGTTGTCGTTTATTTGCTCGAATGAAACTAATTTCCCACCTTTTATCCGTTGAAAATAATTAAGGTCGACCGTCTTGTCCTTCGCGTGCGTCTAATAAACAGCCACTGTTTGTTTATCAGGGAGGAAGAAACCTTTTTCTACTTGCATGCATTCGGCGGTCGGGGAAAGCAATCAGATAATTTATTTATTGAACCATCCAACCTGCTACCTGTGTCAATGAACAAGTTGAGTTGGAAAAGAAATAGAGAGTTCTGTATTACCAACAACAGCATATGGTGAAATCTCAATTGGAAGCTTAATTTTAATGCTTTTATATCTACTTAAACAGTACAGTCGGCACTTAATTATTTTATTTCTGAACCCATTCACATGTTGGCATGTTTTGAACGGCCCATGTTCCTGCTTTCACCAATGTGTAGATCACTTTTTAATGTTCATTTTTAATTGCTGACATATAGTAAAAGCATGTTGTTCTTTAAACGCTATGCTAATTTCATTTCAAGATTTGATTTTTTATCCTCTTTAGTAAATACAATAAAATTTTCTTTATTATTTTTACTGACCATAAGATAAATCATGCTATTTGTTATTTATCTATTATTATCTCATATGATAGAAAATGTAAGTAAAATAACAAGGCAGTGGTAACATGAAATAAACAATAAAGGTGGACAAAAAAATGTGGACATAACAAAAGTCCATATTTAACCCGAATCAACCCAGCAAACGATTTGGTTCATATAATTCCGCTCAACTCTGTTAAGTGAACTCTTATTTGCGAAAAAATTACCATATTTATTGAACCATCCAACCTGCTACCTGTGTCAATGAACAAGTTGAGTTGGAAAAGAAATAGAGAGTTCTGTATTACCAACAACAGCATATGGTGAAATCTCAATTGGAAGCTTAATTTTAATGCTTTTATATCTACTTAAACAGTACAGTCGGCACTTAATTATTTTATTTCTGAACCCATTCACATGTTGGCATGTTTTGAACGGCCCATGTTCCTGCTTTCACCAATGTGTAGATCACTTTTTAATGTTCATTTTTAATTGCTGACATATAGTAAAAGCATGTTGTTCTTTAAACGCTATGCTAATTTCATTTCAAGATTTGATTTTTTATCCTCTTTAGTAAATACAATAAAATTTTCTTTATTATTTTTACTGACCATAAGATAAATCATGCTATTTGTTATTTATCTATTATTATCTCATATGATAGAAAATGTAAGTAAAATAACAAGGCAGTGGTAACATGAAATAAACAATAAAGGTGGACAAAAAAATGTGGACATAACAAAAGTCCATATTTAACCCGAATCAACCCAGCAAACGATTTGGTTCATATAATTCCGCTCAACTCTGTTAAGTGAACTCTTATTTGCGAAAAAATTACCATATGGGATGCATGAAATGCGCCTTTGTATACAAATCTGGAGGCCATATACGTACATTGTAGAAAAAAATTGGTTACGATCTCGTATAACTTCGCGGGCTATCTTAAATGTCCTCATTTGAAACTTAGAATTGCATTCTATACGACTTAGAGGAATGACTCATTTTACAATTTTATGTGACACCTTAAATTGCTTCATATATAACCTAATATTGCGTTTTATTGGATTTAAAATGTAAACGATATAAACAGATTTAATGTTGCATCTTATGTAATTTCAACCTAATATGCACATTTACTGGGAACCCAATGATGCCATATAATATCATTGGACACATTGAATATTTCTCGGCTTAACGTTAAATTCAGTGACATTTCTGACATTCTGCAATACTTTCATGAACATCAATAGATGCCACTTGACAATGAAAATCACATTATAATAGTTCAGTTTTGTACATGGACACAGTAGCTATCCAAAGTTGAAAAAAAAATTTTTTTCACGAGAAATTCTGGGCTGATTCAGGTTAAAGAATAAAAGGGAAACTTAAAATTGTGAACGGAGCATTGTCAATAATCGAAACAACTGGAATAACATGAAAATATTTATTGTTATTTGAACATACACAAAACTGATCATTGAAATAAAGAAAAAAATAATCGATGAGTAAAATAATAATAATCCAGGAGAAACAGACAAAGCAGCGACAAATTATCAAACAATCTAGAAAGTAAAAGGTGGCGAATTGCGTAGTCGCAAGATTACAAGCGGGTGGTCGTGGGCTCAAGTTTCAGTAAAATCAAGCCATTAGGTGTCAAAAAGGACTTTAGCATGGGTTTATTCTCAGGTTTTCCCACAATTGACCCTTAATTTACGCTGAATTCTACAATAGCTTGGTATGACTTCCTCTTAACAAAATTAGTCCCTCTTATAATAAAACTAGCTAGTAGGACGCCCACAGAAACTTCTCCAGGGAATTATAATTGGTGATATTTGGCAGGAGGAACGACGCTCGGTATAATAGAGCAGTAAACGTGTAAAAATAAAAATAAACCACCTTACACACAGCCACGAATAAATAATAAGTATGCCATTACTCAATACGGGTATTACCAATAATAGAAGTACGGGATACAGTAGACAGCCGGGCATATCTCAAAATAGATCAACGATTCTGGTCGCTTTTGTCCCCGTTGCCCCCTCCCCACGCCTGAATCCGGGTCTAAGTAAAACAGCAAATCACATTCAAGTTACTTTGGCTGTACCCCAGGGCTTCGATTCAGGACCACTCCCTTTTATTTTGTGCGTAAACGAAAGTTTCCTTATACTCAAAGGTCTCTAAGTATGCTGACGACATGAGGCTGTATTTGGAAATCAAATACCAAGGAGACATCAATGAACTTCAGAATGAAATCCATACATCTCGTCGGAATACATGACGGACGAATAGAATCGGTTCAAAAGCAATTACTTTTATATAATCATCGTAAGCTAGGCTAGGCCTCACGGTGTCTTTTATCATATGAAGCTCGCTGTATGTTGATTGACATTCCAATATTAGATGAACGGCGAGCGTATGCAATGGCTACATTTGTAAACAGAACTACTTTCTAAATTAAAGTTTTATGCACCAACTAGACGACTTTGAAATCGTAGTTTATTTGCTCTGAATCATCATCGCACGGAACATCCAAAAAATGCACAGATAAAAAGATTGAAGACACTAAATTATGCATTTCTTTATATATAACTAGCGTTTAGAAAAACAACGCAACTAGTCTACGTATGTTTGACACAATAAATAAATTATTAATAAAAATTATGAAAACTCGGTTCAAATAACTTCGTCAATTTTAATTAATTTATGGACAATAACCTTTAATATCGAAATAATTATTTACTAATTTCACGTAGTAATACTATCGAGTTTCTTAGCAAAACACTCAAAAGAGCTGAAGTGAATAACATAAACATGCGATAGTTCCTTTTTATATTATTTTTTTGTACATCTATCATTGATAAAAAATCGCGAAAAATAATTATGTATAACAAAAATAATGAATTTCATAATTTTTTCAGCAACTTCAAGGTTTTGCCAAATTTTACAGTGTTTTGTAAACCACAGAATCCAGAATTCAGACCATTCCTGCGAAGGGCTTGTATGAAATTCTCCAAAAATATTGTTTAATTGGTGTGATGTCTTCGACAATAACAAAACTATACACTGTGAGAAAAAAGTTGAAAAAAAAAAACAAACAGAAATTATAAACTAAGTACCCTAACAAAGGAAAAAAAAATTGATGATGGTTGAAACCTGAAGAAATGAGATTAAAAAAAATCAGAAAATATTGATTCCGATTTGTTTGAATTTTCTAGACGAATCAAATTTTTCCTGCCATTTTGTCCGGAGGTGCTGTACTGATCAAATTAACCGTTTTGGTCTAAAAATATCCATTACACAGTGCAACAATTTTTTTGCCTTGGCTCCTATGTATGATTTTTTGATGAAGTTTGATGCGAAAATAAATTTCCCTGAGTTTGAACATATTTCAACTTAAGGGGCAACAATGGCGCCATTTTGAATTTTTGAGAAACTAGAAATTTTTGAGGCTTTTCGACGCCATTTTGTTTTAAGAGCAAATATCAAAATTCTAAGAGTTTGTCCACATATTAGCATCTTTTTACCCATCTTTTGAAAAAAAAAAAAAGATCTTAAATCGGACAAAAACTGAGCTCAAAACGGTGATTCTACGAAACCGGTTTTGGCATAGTTTTAGTGTATTTCACAAAGCAAAATAATATCGATTATTTCTGAGTATTAATGGTAATTCGCTAATATCTTTAAGGTGGCAGTCATATTATATCTTATTTTGAGTAAAAAAGTCTCAGAAATCGAATGGTAGGTGTCTGATCAACGTAAAATGTCAGCAAAATGTCGGTTTTGCCCCGATTCCCCTACAATACTAAAATAGGTTAATCTGCTGACATTTTACGTAGATCAGACACCTACCATTCGATTTCTGAGACTTTTTTACTCAAAATAAGATATAATTTGACTGCCACTTTAAGATATTAGCGAATTACCATTATTGCTCAGAAATAATCGATATTATTTTGCTTTGTGAAATATACTAAAACTATGCTAAACCCGGTTTCGTAGAATCACCGTTTTGAGCTCAGTTTTTGTCCGTTTTGAGATCTGTTTTTTTTTTCAAAAGATGGGTAAAAAGATGCTAATATGTGGACAAACTCTTAGAGTTTTGATATTTGGCCTCAAAACAAAATGGCGTCGAAAAAACCACAAAAAATACCGGTTTCTCAAAAATTCGAAATGGCGCCATTGTTGCCCCTTAAGTCGAAATATGTTCAAACTCGGGGAAATTTAGTTTTGCATAAAAATACACAAAAATATTATATATCGAAACCAAGGCAGGAAAAAAAGTCAATTTTTGTTGCACTGTGTTATCTTCAAGAGACAATCCGCTCAGCAGATATACTCTTAAGGTTTTATTTTTTCATGTTCAAACAGCCCTCATTGTTCGAATGAAGTGAGTTTGAAAACATTAGATTTTTACGAAAGTTACACTCTGAGATGTTGAACTTTAAATTTAGGTGTGATTTCAATTTAATCTGCAACTTTGCAGAAGATATCATATCAATCAAACGAACCGTTCTGCACACATAGATTTTATTCCCGAGAACTCAACAGCTGATAAATTCAGCGAAATGTTCTACAAGTTTTCGGCAGAATTTTCAAGAATTTCGGCAAACGAATTTAAATATCTGCTGGTTTACGGTAGATCAACATATTTACTGAATGTTCGTCGAAATATATTGCTGACATTTGTTAAAAAATTCGCCGAGCTCTATCAGCTGTTCGGAAGTTTGCCGAGATAAATTAAGTGTGTGGCACTAAAAATATTCAATAATCACTACCATTTATACACAAACCCTTTTTAAAAATTAGTTGCGATGAAAAATATACTAATAGCACCAAATTTAGACCCTCTAGAGATCTGAGAATAGTTACGACCAAAAAAAATATCACAATTTTGAAATCTGATATTTAACAGACCAGCGCATGGTTGATGTAGGACTACCAAAAGCAAACTCACTGTAAAAATGCTGACTACATTTTGAAAAATTCATTACACTTTATACAAAATATCGAATCACCTTGAGTATAGTTAGTTCGACCACAGCAGTATTTCGAACTTAGAACAGAATTTTGTTGTTCACCAGTCGCACAGCTGCAATATGGAACACAAACAAAGCATAGCTTTGGTGCTACATTCCGGTTCGGAACTTGACCTTAACCTGTTTATTATACACGTTCTTTGCAGCCAACTGTTTCATGTACAGGACAATCCTACTAACACTATTAGTCTCTCCTGAACCGAGATTCGAAACTACGAATCTTGTTAGGCCAGCATCGCATCTCGAGGCCTCGGGAAGGTGCAATATGCAACACGCAACAGTGTAACAAATTGTTCCGTGGCTGAGAGTACGGCACCTCTTGCTATCTGTTTTCATCTGATACGAGAAGAATTAGATTGTCTTCCTTGGCTTGGCCAGACTTTGCGCGGGTTAGTCAACTTGGATACCATATCGATATTCAGCCGCCTTAACTCCTCCAACAATCGCTTCAAGTAGTGGGCCGACGGCATTTCCGGCCAAAACATCGCGTCTTCGGCCTTTTGGTATTTCTTGATAAACGACGCAACTTCGTACTATAAATTTCTCGCTGATTGTCAACCAGAGTAGCACCTTCTTGAGGAACTTGGTGTGTGAAATAAACTTTACCTCGGTGCTCACTTCCTTCGTGGGGGAGGTAAAATACGATGTGCCCTGACAGTCGTTGCCATCCAGGGTGAGACAGGTCCCGTCGTCCATCTCCACCGCCACGTCGTAAATTGCCGGGAAAACCGACTTGACCATCTTATTCAACCGCTGTTGCTGCGTCATTGCTCCAAGACTAATGAACGGAACTGCTGCTTCCTGACATGTATATCCATGTTCGTCAGGTACTTTTTCACTGTTTGGCGGGTTGCACCGACCTCTTGGTCGAGCGCACGCAGCGATGTAACCACTTTTCCCGCGGTCTTCCTCTTCAGCACCATTTGGAGCTTCTTGTCGCTCAGGGTCGTCGGCCGTCCGGAACCGAACTTTCTTTCAATGCTCTGGTTGTTGTCCAGTAGTGCCAAGATGATGTAGATGCCGGGATGGGCGTATCCGGTATCCAAGAACTGTCGCACGATGTCCTTTTTCGACGCAACGGGGTACCTATACTACTGTTTTTGCCAGCACGGTTAGAGTTCAACTAATAGAGCTGTCAATTTTTTTTCTGATGGCCCATGGATTAATATGATTGATGCTGCATGAGTAGTTTCGTCAGTGCGTGTAGAGGTAAACCCATGAAAAATCGTCAACTTTTGTCCTTTTTTTAACGCAAACGTTAATAGTGACAATACATGGATGGATCGATGTTGTGAAACTTATATAACTCTGGGCTATATAAGAGCCTGTCTCTGCTCAAACCAACTATTTTTCTAGTAGATGGTGACTAGGATGGTCTTAATTGAGTAGCATAAGCAGCGGCAGCGGGTATTAGCAGCGGTAGTGTCAGCAGCTTCAGCGATAGGTGAGGTACTGCAAATTATTCCAACTGTCGGGGATAGCACATAGATCAGCATCATATCCAATATTTAATTCAACAACAAATTGTCCTTTTGAGGACAAATTAAACACCTAATTGAAGAGTTAGTATTTTCTCATTCATTCGTTACAGTTCATTTTAAATGTTCGAAAGCCTTTACAAAGACGGTTGCAAATTCGACTGCATCTAAACAAACTGAATTTTATTTGTTTAGTAACATGCAACGCCACCCAACAGCAACGTGATGAAATGTTGCGTAATAAAAAAAATTGTTTAGCCATGATTATGCAACCACTGTTCTATTGGAAATGGTCAAGCCTTGTTGAAAGGCAGATTTCGATAGATCTGATTGGTCGTTTATTTTTCGCTTTTCCCAACACGGTCGACAGAATTATATAGCTAGTTGAAGGGAATGCTCTTTTCGGGCAATATAAAAGTCTAGTTCTGCTCAAACCGGTTGGTTTGATTAGTGAATGGCCACTAGAACGGTTTTCACTGAGTAGCAGCTGATAGCAGCAGCAGCGAAAATGTAAAGCGGCAGCGGCAACGTCACCGATATGTGCAGCGGCACTTCCTTTAGTGATAGACTGCCTTTGTGCGGTGGTGGAAACATCAGCTGTAAATGAATTGACCGGCACTTCCTGGCACCACACAAACGTTTTTGGGATGCTACAAACATAATCTCCCGGCCGTGTCTAGTTTTCAGTGTAAAAACAGCTTTCCACTTTGTAATCAAAGTGCATCCTAAAAATTTGGTAGCAATATTTGAATTAAACAAGATTTTCAAAACGACAAGATCAAACCAGAGTCTAAAATATTTTGCTATCTCCCACCCAAACAGATGATTCGATGCCTTCGTCATACGCAAATTCACCATGATCCCTGCTGTTGGGGTAGCACAGAGGTGTAGATTTAAAATTAAACAACAATCTGTTTATTTTAGTACAACCAAACAAATAAATTGAAAATTTAATATTTTCTCGTTTTCGCTAGAATTAAGATTGAAATGTTATTTTAACCCTCATGCACTCTGACTGTTGAAACTTGTTTGCACTGCATAATGTTTGTTCCATTCCAGGTCGATGATGTCGTATGCATATGTACAAATTGAAATTTGGTAGCACTTCAACTCCTCGTTTGTAATAATTTTTTAAAATTTTTAATACAAGTATTGTTACAACAACCTAATGTAGTTCTACGTAAACCTTACGGTCGTGGCTTTGCATAAAACCCATCTGTTATTTTTTCTACTAAAGTTTTCAGATATTACAAAAGGCTATTTTTGTATGCGAGAGATAATTAATAAATTAAAATTTTTCTTTAGAGTTAGTTGTCAGCATTGAAATGGGGGTTACGGTTCGATCTGGTTCCGTTTCGATTCCATTTTGGTTCCGTTCCGCATTCTGTTCAAAAATTCGTACCGTGGCACAAAGGTCGATGACCGGGAAAAAGTGCAGTTTTCATGCCAACATTTTTGATGTTTTGCATTTTTTGGTGGTTTCTTACACACGGAATAATCTTTTCCTAAAGTTTTTCAAAAATTGGCTGAAATACCGCTCATTGACAGCACTTTGAATGTTCATTAGTCAGGCAATCTACTGATTAACATGTTCAAAAATCATCAACTTCAATTACAAGTGTCCAACGCAAATTCGTTCAGCATGCTTTGCGGAATCTTGCTTGGAATGGCCCGTTGAATTTGTTTCCTTACGAAGACCGCTGCCTCCTGCTGGGCATAAAAACCCTGGATCAAAGCCGTCGAATGTCACAACCCTTGCCCAAGTTGAAAACTGAATATATTGACTAACGACAATCATTTTTTTTATATTGTACCTAATGTCGTAAGCAGTGCTGGTACAGCGCGTCTGATATGCATTTCTAGCAATGTTAGGTATAAAAAACGGTACAAGAAAAAAAATATTGTCGTTGATCGAGAAATTCGATTTCCAAGCCCAATGAAAATATTCAAGTAAATTAACTAACAGGTTAAAACGGTTTTGACAGTCGTGAGGTGTACGATCCAAGAAAATTTGTTAGACAATGTTTGAATGGTTGAAAGATTTTTAGTTTAATTTGTTTTATTGACGTTGATTGTGAATTGTTACTGAATTTCCACCTTAAAGATCTCTTGAATGCGATCCTGTCTTATCTTGATTTTGATAGATTCAACTATTCAAGATCACCTTTTTGCCTGGTCATTTAAGCAAAAAAAAATAGTTTTTTGATGCATGTTCAAACTATTGGAGCGAAATGTTCGAACGATGCACTGTAAAATCAATGTAGGATGGAACAGCAAAAAATTAATGCGAAAGCTTGGGCACCGATTTGCTGCAGAGTTTTGTTCGAAGTTGCATATCTGTGCTGTGGTGCAAGGACAGGACTCAAGTCAGTCAAGGAGAACGTGATGTCAATCTGGGAAGCGTCTCTAAACATGTTATCAAAGCATTATCTAACATTTTTAGTTCAAAAGGGTATCAAAACTATTTAGAATTTAAACTGATCAAAGTTACCCCAAATAAGGAAAACTGAAACAACGACGAAAAACAAGCGTTTTTAATGTTCAAGATTTTCGAAGGGCTTTAAAAACTAACTTCTCAAGATCTAAGGATGCCAGTACTGGTTTTAAAAATATGAAACCTGTAATTTCAGCTATAAAATATATAAATACTCACGAAAAAGTGAAAAAAAATGATCAATGTTACCCCGTTTTACGGTACTAAAGAGCGGAATGAGTATGATTGAAATGCTGTAAAACGTCATATTTGAACCAAATTGTTCAGATTGCACTTGAGTTCACTTTAAAAAATTTAAAGATAATAGTAAAAACTTCGTTTTACGTCTAAAAAGTTTTCGTGAGAAAAAAAAACAAAGATTTTATTAAATCTTAAAGCATTAAGCATAGGATGATTTATGCAATTTATTACTCAATGCCCGAGAGTTCCTAAGGCTAGAATGAAATTTAATACACCAATAATTGACAATGAGCTTCAACTTTTTATACGTTTTCAGAACATACGGAGACGTCAATATCAAAGAATTCGTGATCCTGCTTTGAAGATTTACAAACGAAAATCAAACATAGATTCACATATTGCTTACGAATGAACAAAAAACTGAAAAACTTGCTCAGCAGTTCGAGAGTGTTCATAATTTTAATTTGAACGTAATGAGTCCTTTTTAAAATAAAGTATTACAAAAGTATGATCAGATCACCACTCAAGGATTTTTTCCTGAAGAGGAACTAGAAACAAATTTTGAATGAAATACGAACTATTATCAAGAACTTTAAAAACATGAAAGCACCAGGAGATGATGGGATTTTTAATATCCTCCTCAACAGACTTCCCGAAAGATCTTTGAATTTCTTAGTGAGACACACAACATAACACGCGACGTGTCACGGGACAAAACACTTATGGTTCTTACAAACGACTCAAAAGGTAAATTTAACATCCTCTTTTCGTTTGTAAGAACCATAAGTGTTTTGTCCCGTGACACGTCGCGTGTTATGTTGTGTGTACCACTGTTCTTACTTTGCACAAATCATAAATATGAGTTCTTAGTGAGAATTTTAATAGATGCTTTGAATTAGCAATTTTCCCTCAAAATGGAAAAATGCCAAAGTCACTCCAATTTAAAGACCTTAAAAAATCCAGCTGAAACATCAAGCTATCGTCCAAATAGTTTTCTTTCTTTTATAAGCAAACCTTTTGTAAAAATGATTCTTAAAAGAATGATGACACATATCAATGAAAATTCAATTTTTGCAAATGAGTAGTTCGGATTTCGCCATGGGCATTCGACTGTTTATCAGTTACTTAGAGTTACTAATATGATTCGTACATAATAAATCTGAAGGTTATTCCACTGGAGCTGCTCTTCTAGACATAGAAAAAGCATTCGACAGTGTTTGGCATAAAAGTTTGAGAGCTAAAATGTCCAATTTCCGTTTTCCTCTTTACATCACAAATATGATACAAAGTTACTTGACTGACCGCACTCTTCAGGTTAACTATTTGAATAGTGAATCTGATTGATTGCCTGTTAGAGCTGGTGTACCTCAAGGAAGTATCTTGGGCCCAGTTTTATGTAATATTTTTACTTCTGATCTTCCTGATTTACCACCAGAATGTAAGAAATCACTGTTTTGTGAAGATACAAGCATTTCTGTGAAAGGAAAAAGCTTTCGTGCTACCTTTCGTAGGCTGCAAAAAAAGTCTAGATATATTTTTTTCATATTTGCAGAAATGGAAAATTTCTCCTAATACATCACAAATCTATTATTTTTCCCCATAAACCAAGAGTTTTTTTTGCCCAAACCCACCAATAAGCATGTTGTTAAGATGAACGGTGCAATACTAAATTGGTCTGACCAAGTTAAATATTTAGTGCTAATTTATGATAAAAATCTTACCTTCAAGGAGCACATTGAGAATATCCAAACAAAGTGCAATAAATATATAAAATGTTTGTATTCTCCTATCAACAGAAATTCTAGACTTTGTCTCAAGAATAAACTGTTAATTTACAAACAAATTTTTAGACCGGCCATGTTATATGCAGTCCCCATCTGGACAAGTTGTTGTACAACCAGAAAAAAGATGCTTCAAAGGATTCAGAACAAACTTGGTTTAGTACGAATGAACTACACAGGCTTACTAATGTGGAAACATTAGAAAATATGACAAACCAAATTATCAATAAGTTCCTACAAAAATCGTTGCAATCCTCAATTACAACGATTAACTCACTTTATAGTCAGTAAGATAGGTGTAAGATTAGATTGGGGTTTAATTTTAAATTCCTTTTTTTTTTCTCGACAAGTAGGTTTAAAATTTTCCTAAAATTATATTTACTTAACTGCGGAAGCAATTACAATCTTTTGATGAAATAAAGGTTAAAATATATGTAATAGTGTTGATATGTCACCGTTTGTGGCAGAACGCACAATAAAAATTCTAAATAAATATGAGTAAATAATTAATTCATCGCAAAATATCCACCCTGTTAAGGCAAAGAACAACTACATACTAAAGAGCGGAATAAATATAATTGAAGTGCTGGAAAACGTCATATTTAAACGAAATTGTTCAGATTACTTTGGTTATATTAAGCACTATTAAACTATAATTGTTACTAGGGTATATAGAGTAAGAGCCTCGGAATTCGTGTACCCGTGAATTTTTCCCGATGAAAACTATTTCCAATTTAAGTTATTTAGTTTAGGCATGAAAAACAGGATTCATAAATTTGAGGCCTTATATGAGCATTACCAAATTTACTAGATGAAATACGAAGAGTTCTGATTAAGTGAATGAATTTTGAAGATATAACTATATCGTTTCCCGAAAATAATATCATTATCATTTATTGAACATTGGGGAAAAATACATGCCATGCCACACATACATATATGCCACTATCCTATTTTTTAGGCTAGATACTTCTTTTTTTGAATGATTGTAAAAATGATTGTGCTTTTGTCTTCCATTCCACTTGTTAGCAGTGCTGCTGAATTTCTAACCTTAAGATTGTGATCCTACGCTAGCATGAAACGAACGTTGGCATGTAATATTGTTATTCGGGTTGCTCGGTTAATTTCTGCATCCATTAAGTTATTTTGAAACAGTCATCGTTGCCGTATTGTATAGACATAAGGCCGTATATATAAAAGAATTGCTTTGCTTCTCTCATAAAATTTGCATTCAACAAAAAGAGTTAACTCTTTTGTTCGTACAGGTGAACTGTTTAGTCAGCAATGAGAAATCAAACTTTTGAAGGTTTGAGAAACCTCATAAGAGCAAAGAGAAAATAATTTAATGATTTTACCAAATATTCCAAGTAATAGTTGATAACCCCAAAGCTCAGACTGGAAAAAAATAAAAGAATATAGTTTTTCAACCATTCTATCAAATGTTGGTGTCCCTAGCTAACGCAGAAGTGCATAGTAATTACTCGCCGGGTTCGTCGCTTCTACGTTTGATTACGGGAAATGTCTCGGAAAAAGTTATTTTTCCTTGAGACACCGAAATTCACAGAAATGGTTAAAAATCTATAGTCTTGCATTTTTTTCAATTTGAGCTCGAGGGTAAAACCTGTGTTTACCAGTATTGTACACAATGATTACTAGCATAAATTCTTCATTTGATGCGACCAAACCCTTTCCAACCCATTGTCTGACAGTTACAGAGAAGCAAGCTTCCTGTTGCCGTTTGCTCTGTGCCAAACCACACTCTTCCGCCCGTTCCGAGAAATCATCTTGCAAACCAAACTTCAAACCAAAAGTCATTAACTTACCATCCACCGGAAGCAGCTTTTCCACGAATTCCGGCCAGCCAGGAAGGGAGCATCCGTGGCTTTTTGCAAGAAGCCACTCATCGAAAGAAGACTTTTGATCTGTGCTGTGGAAGAAGAAAAAACATCCTTGCGTTCTAATTCCAGCAGCAGCGGTGCTTCTTTTCCTGGACGAACACAAAGCGCGTCATTCGACGAAAACAGTCTTCAATTGCTCAATTTTCAATACAAACCATTCATGCGAATTTTCCTGCCAGACTTATCGGACGTATTTTCATTTCATTTGTCCGCTACCTCACAAAGCCACGAAGCTAAAAAAATAACGCCGAGCGCATCCATTTCCATTCAACGTCGACCAAATCAGAATGATGATTTCAATAAAGGCGAAGAAAAGATTGTCGAATTCATTTAATTCATTTTTTTTATTTTCCTTCATCCTAAACGATCGTTTTCACTAAGGTGTGTGTGTGGGTTTATTTTCGCTCGGCTCCTCTGACTGGCATCTTCTTTTTACTTTTTTTTTGTATCCACAGATTTTGTCATACATTTAACACGACTTGTGCTGTTAAGTTCAAATTGTTTGACCCTCTCTCACAATGTAGCGTCGTTGAAGAACGATTCTTCACAATTCAAAAGTCTTTGGTTGTTGTTTTTTAATTTAATCCGTTTTATAGTGTAATTAAATTAACTTTTTACATGGTTCGTATATAAAACTAGCCTAGGTTTTTTTTTACTTTCTTTTTTCAATTTTTTCCTTGTAACCATTTATATACTTTTTCGTTTTTAATGTATATATATAATTGATTTCATCGCTATATTTATGTACTAGTTTCTTGTTTTAGATTCTGTACACCTATGTTACCATTTTTATAAATTAACTGTCAAGTCTTTTTCATTTCAAAAAGGATTACTTTCTCGTGTTTTTATTTTTTGTTACGTACCCTCATCCCTTCCTCGACTTACAGTCGACAGAACACAGCAATAACTTTTCCCGCATATCGGCAAACTATCTGTTCCTTTTACTTTTCTCATTTTACTTGTTTAGTTTTAATTTTCAGTCGACAATCCCCCGATAAGGAAAACTTTAGAGAAAACTTTCCGTGCTAACCAGGAAACGAAATGCGTTCAAACAACTCTTATAAATGTATACAAAATAAAGACAAACTCTCCTGTTCTCACTTACGGCCGCTCGCATTCGAACTTGTACAAGAAAACTCTACACACTTACAAACAGAAACTTTAAAAAATTTACTACACGTCAGTACCGCATCCTTCCTGGTAACCCTCGTCCGGGGAGTTTCGGCTGTTGGATAATGCACGTTTCAAGGCCGTCACTGGAGGCAGCACAGGTACGCCACCTTTCTGCCACACCCGCAGGGTCTTGGCGTTCATCGGCATGCTTCCGGTGCTGCCATGATGTACCGGCTGTATACTGCTGAGTTTGTTGTGCAGCTGTTCCGCCCCGGGCACGATTGGCAGCCCATAATCGGAGGGATAGCCACCAGCGCCACCGGCGGTCGCAGCTGAGATAGTTCCACCGACCGCTCCTACCACACTGGAACCACTGCTGCTGCCGTTGCCCCCACCGCAGCCGGCCGCAGTTAGCGTTCCACTGCCGCCGAAGTGTGTCCGAGGAAAGGTTCGACTATGATAGTCGACGGAGGACGCTTCGTCGTCTAAATTCATCATATTGTTGTTTGCACCGATGATCGGCATCTTGTCGGAGTACGTTGTGTAACCTCCACTGGCGATCGTGGCAGTCGGAGTTCGCGTCAACAGCATATCGGTCGTCTGTTCTAGGGCCGATGTGAGATTGGAGCTGTGTGTTTCCCACAGACCAGAAGGATACAGTGAATCACAGCCCGCTCGGCTATATTCACCGCTTCCCGGCCGTTCGATGGGATCCATCAGCGAGAGCGTATTCAACGCGTTTGCAACGTTTGCGGACAACGTATTGCCCCCGGTATTGCTATCGATCATACCCGGTCCGCAGCCACCGCCGGCCAGATCGTTAATGCTGCCGAGGCGTTTCGTATCGTTGATCAGATCTGGGTTGTTACCAGAGGACGAATGCGTAGGCGACACGAAACAGTTGCCGGATGCGATCAAACTGCCGCCGGCATCATAGTGGGACGTCGAATACGGTAAATCGGTTAACCGGGGCGGTTTCTGCACCGGATTGGCGCTCTTTAGATCGCCGGAGTTTTTTCGATCTGGAGAATGGACATCATTAATGGGTGTGCTCACCTTGCCATTTACATTACTAGAGGGACTTACGGAGGTGATAACCTCGACTTGGCCGGGTGTTTTTGTCTCTGTCATCGGTATCCGACGCAACCGGACCAGCAGGAATAGGATGATTAGCAGTATGAACAGTATCAGTATTACTAGTGCGGCACTCAGGCCGATGATCTGTTTGTTCTCGATCGCGAATCCTATGTCCCGCATTACGACGTGAAGCGTGAAGTTTGCTTCGGCCGTTCCGGCCCGGTTTTCTACCACGCAGTAGAACTCGTTCGAGTCCGTATCCTGGGCATTCGTCAGGACCAGTCGGCTGCGCTTTTCGAAGTTGCCCTGTTCGTATACGTATACTCGTTGGTAGGAACTGAACTGAGAGTTATTGGCTAGCAGCTTTCCGTTCCAGTACCAGTTTACGATAGCTGACGGAACGGCGCTGGTTCTACACTCGATGCTGGCGTTCTCTCCGGTGAAGGCTTGGATGTAGCGTCGAACCGGTAACATCTCAGGTTTACACGCGAAATCATCCACGTGCAGTTCGGCGAACGTTTTTCCGATTATTCGCTCCGGGCCTCCAGCACAGACAGGCGCGATCGGGTACGGAATGTTGTTATCGGTGAGCCATACCTTGGTGGCCCGTAGTCGACAATCACACACCCAAGGATTCTCGTGCAGCTCGACTCCATGCAGTTTGCTGAGAGTTTCGATAGTTTTAGGCCGTAATTCGGACAGCTGATTGCCGTTCAGCTTGAGCGAGTGCAGCGAGCTGAGACCCTCGAATGCTTGCGGTGCGATGGTTTGGATGCCACAGTACGACAGGTCCAGCTTGTTGAGGCTGGTTACGTTTCGGAAGGCGTGGGACTCGATTTTCTGGATGTGATTACGAGCTAGCGTGAGATCCCGCAAAGACGCAATGTACAGGAATGAAGCGGATGGTATGGCAGTCAACAGGTTCAGCGAGAGATCCAACTCGACGAGATTGGTCAATCCAGCGAATGCACCATCGTCTATCTGCCCCAGGCGACAGTTTCGTAGGTACAGCTTCTGCAGGTTGAGTAAATTTGCGCGGCTGAAGGTTTCCTTGGGCAAGATCTGGAGGTTGTTACCGGACATATCCAGCACCTGCGTGGAGTAATCTATGTGTTCCGGGATGATGATCATCTGCTTGTCGATGCACTCGACCGCTTGCTTGCCACCTTTCCACTTGCATTGACAGACGGCCGGACAGCTGCGCTCGGCCCCCGTGTGGGAAATGCACAGGGTCAGTAGAATTGACACCACCAGTAGCAAGCTGGTCGATTCGATGGAGGACGCCGTTTTACGACGGGTTTGTGCTTTCGGATCGTTGCGAGGATAATGGCGTGCCATGCTGAGAACGTTTCTCTCACTGATAGGTAGCAGAATGTGCGAGTTTGCTAATCTGACGGGCTTTTGGCTTTTGGCACTGGACAAAAACTGCGCTTATAACCAGTTAATCCTGACGATTTCATTCATTTGACGTATCTTGGATAAAACTCACGGAATCCCGCCCAAATTGGTGCAGTCTCACCACTTGCAGCTTCTGCTTTCAATGATCACCAACTTCAAAACACTTCGAAGGTTATCACCACTCTTAGAACTAATCCGTTTCACCACAACTCCAAGAGCGGTCACACTATGAGCTCCACTCGTTTTTAGGTTTATAGTTGTTTTCCCCCAGTCTGACCTAAGCTGGCCACAATCCACTTAATCGCATCTAATTCTGGGGATTCTGCTTGTTAACCACACCATACTCTAGCACATCGTTTGGAATCTTTCTTCTATTTTGGCTGCGATTTTCACTCACTGTACACGCTTCGGTGCACAACACAAATGAACTTTCGGCTGGAAGCGTGGGCTCGTGAACCTTTTTCTTCGTTCGCCTTCTAATGAGCACTAAAGTGATTCTCGCTCTTCCACCCCATTTACCAAGTTTCGTTTTTCGCACAATGTTTGTGGATCCTTTCACTCGCCAAATTGATCGTATCACGGTGCCACTATTTCATAAGGGTTTTCTCTTCCTCTTGCCACGGGAGATTCCTCCGAAACGATTCGACGGAGGAATATCTAATTGAATTACGATTATCACATTACTGCTTATCATGGGTCGCCCGGCAGCGTTTCACAGTGCTTGGTTCAGTTTCACCTTCTATGACGTGCATGCAACTCCCGATAGGGTTTTTTTTTCTCTTCACGAAACTGCACCGCAAAGCGAGGCAAAAATCATAAAAAATCAATTTTATGCATAAATCTATTTTTCATTCACTGGTAATAAATCCAATTTAATCCTTGTTATGTGCTTTATGCGAAAATTTATTACGTAATACGTTCGGAATGCCACTCGGGTCCGAGAAGCCAGCGCACACGGTTCAACAGCCGATTGCGGTCGTGGTCACTGGCGCTCCGAGCGTAAATTTGCGTATGAATGTGCAGCCGCACAGTTAATGGGCCTACCGAGGAGAGAGGTTTTATTTGGGAATTTAATATTTCATAATCCGTTTGCCGAGCCGGTTTCGGTTTCGGCTCTCCCCTGCTCGTATTCCGTCTTTGACTCTAGTAATCACCCCCCACACCTGTGCTAGAAAAACCTGTTCTTAAGTGTGCCTAATGTTTACCTAATGTCCGACCGTCATCCTCGCGGGCATCCTATGCGTCACTGTAAATCACTTCCGCACTAACACCAAAGCACTTTAACTCGACGAGCGCGAATCGATTACTTCCAGCCTCCGCTTCCGAAATCCGGCTTTTGAAAACGTAATTCACTGCCCGGAGCCGATAATTATGAGCATCCTATCATCAGCACTCGCACATCACCTGCCGCAAGCCGAGGGCATTCCCACTTTTGGCTGGCATCTTCACCAGCGAACATTTCTTCCGTTTTTTCGGTGTACATTAGCGCATTCCTAGCAGCGCGATTGATTTTTCCCCTCTACACACACTCAACTCGCACCCTTCGGTCTGTTTTCACCCTCTCGGTGGATTATAATGTTTGCCTGCCCTCGTTGAATCTCTGCCAATTTACTTCCATTTGCTTTTGGCCAGATATGATAGCAAATTTTGTTTTTCGCTAGGCCTGAATTTTTTTTATTCACGCTTATAATATCATGCTATTTATGCACTAATATTTCTTTTCTACTGCCCTCCTAATAGTCACTATTCGGGATCAAAACGCCACGCACGGACCGTTCGACACGTCCGAAACACACGGTAAACAAGCATTGACTGATCCTTCACGAACATGCAAAACATGCGAGCCTTGCGTAGTGCACGAAAATCGGTCGAAATAGAGAGATGAGAGAGTAAGCGGAAGATAATCTCTCGCAGTAGGGGCCTTCTTGCTACAATTATTGATTTGTTACCCTTGCCAGTCGTTGTAAAAAGCGTATATCCTCAATTATCTCTGCATACAGAGGCTCTCCCTCTCACCAGTCGGCAAATTAATAATTGAGAGCTGCTCTCCCATCATCTCTCACTCTCAGTTACAGGGTGCTTCCGCAACTTTGTCGGAGTTGATCCGAAACCACTACACTCGCAAGCTGCTTCGTGTTGCCCATGCGCAATTGCCACCCAAAACATGAAGAAGCGCCTCACGAATTGCATCCTTCTCGTCAGCCCAACATAGCTTCTGCATTTCTGTCGGAGTTTCCACGGTACTAAAAACATCCCACAGCAACTACCGTTTCCCCACCGGGGTAATCTTCCCTGCGTAGATTTAAATCAAAACAGGAATCGAAGAACATTCAACAGACCTTAAACAAACCGCAAGCCGCCTTTTTCAAATTCACCTCACAAACCCGACTCTTCTCACCATTCTACCCACCGCCACCGGCGGTTCCCGAAATTCAAAAAAAAAAAACAAGCACCGAGAAACCTTAAAGCGTTCTTCACGAGAGGGTAACCCGCAAAATGACAAAAAAATTACGCAGTAAAAAGTGCTTCCTATCGAACAGAAAAGCAACGCAGAAAACCAAAAAAAAAAAAAACAATGAACCCCGGCGACTCGAAACGAATCAAACCAAATTTCCTGCTTTTGTCAAAAGGCGAGCGAGTCGGGTTTGGGACCGGCCTAACGCAGATCGATTGGGATTACGTGCCGCCGTCGCTGTTCACCGCTGAATCTCAGTCTATAGAGCAAAGCTGCGAGAAGTAAGGCCCAACCGGCAGAAGAAAAACTAGCTCGTTACACCTAATTTCGCAGCAGCCAGGCCTTAGGGGAACCGGAATGTTGTACCCTTCCCGTTTGCGGAATGGTTCAGTTAGTCGGTGGTGGCGGCAGCGGTGGTCGAAGAAGCGAACCCAAACGACCGCAACGGAGCCAACGAAAGATAGGTACGTACAGGCAATTTAAGCGAACTGTGATACACGCTGGCGGCAACCTCTGTCCCGGCCCGGAAAGCCCCTCAACCGTGCGCTGCTGATCAGCCGAGTGTGGCAGGTGTTTTGCGGGTTCCTCGCTCATTGGGACTTGGGATCCGTTCTTAGCGGGCTAATCAACTTGCGCAACGTCGTCGTTTGCTGGAGCATGAAAATGAGTCATTTCGTAATAATGTGTTTTTGATGCTCCTCGGCCTCGGCCATTACGTTCGGTTTGGGTGAACGGGATGTACGGACATTTGCAGCAGGGTAGGATAACAACACCAGCTCTGCTTGGGTCAGGTGCGCCTTTGAGCGAACGCTTGACGCTAGGTTGAACGCCAATCTGGGCAATTTTCTTATATTCTTCAAAAGAAGCCTCATCTAGGTACTGTTTCATTTGCTAGAAATTTCCAAAATATTGTTTCAAGTTTATTTAGGAATTTTGTTATTTATTTTATTTAGAGAATCCGATCATTCCGGCAGTGCTTTTGTTCGGCAAGTTTTGCAAAAATCTGCCGAAGAAAACCGCAGCTGAAGTAATCCGATACTCAATATCAATTAGGGAGCATGGAAAATCATGATTGCGTGGAGGCCATAAATTCCACGAAATTCTGCATCGGCTGCGAAATTTACAATAACTTGTGAAATTAATTGTTTTTCATTTATTTCATTCTATTTTAATCAAGGGATATTTCAATTTAAAACCCGTGAATTGGGCGGCGTGAGATTTTTTCCGGTGCAACTATAAGGATTAAACAGTAGGTACTACTGCTCTTCCACAACGCGATTGGGTCCGCCAGAATTGAAGTTTCTTTGGGTTGCTAGAACCACTCTAAGCGAAGGTTTTGGCGATTGCATCGAAGTTGCAAGATGACCTAAAGGCGTACAAGTAGGCAGTTTAAAAACCTGACTTGGCAGTTGGAGGTCACCATCATTTTTGTATTCGAATTGCGGACTCTTTCGTGAACTTTTTCGGTTGACAATCAAATACGGTATCAGTTTTATTATTGGCAGGTTTGTCCCATTATCGTTAATTAAGTCATGGATAACTAAGCTTCCGCTGGAAAATGCTCTGCAATATGTGGAACCATTATACAAGAAATTAGCGCTCTGGGACATCATACACCCCCTAACGGAAATTGAGCATACCTGACGATAGTAGAGCTGATACCCTAGTTATTGATTCCCGAAAACACAGTAGACACGGAACGCTGCACATAACTTGAATAATACATGCCGGTGCTAGAACCTGACTAAAGACAATTTGACACAAAATAACTATACTCTTGGTCAATCAAAGCAAAGCAAAGCCTTGGTGTTACAATCCGATTCGGAACTTGACCTTCTGTTTACTTATACACAGACTTCGCAGCCAACCGTTAAGTGTACAGGACAATTGCGGGGCTAGCGCTACGATCCTACTGACACTAACAATTTCTCCCGAGTCAATACTCAAACCTACGACGACTGGCTTGTTAGGCAAGCATCGTACCTCAAGACCAGCTGGGGAGGCTTTTGGTCAATCATTGGTCGACATATGCGACAAAAAGTTGCCTTAAAAAGATTATATAATTTCAATCATTCCTGTGAATTTTGGTGCTTCTAATAAATGTCAAAAGTCCGCAGAGTAATTGCTCACCGGGTTCCTCGCTTTTTCGTTCATTTGCGGGGAAAACATTTAAGTCTCTGAAAAGCTTATCTTTGCACCAAAACTCGTTGGACTGGTAAAAAAGTGTAATCTTTCTTTTTTCCAGTTTGGGCTCTAGGACAAAACCTGTGTTTATCAGTGAAATCATTATCATACAAATCATACGGTTAAATTAAGGTAAACTTCTGACGTGGGACACGTTTTTGTTTACTATACTGGGATGCATTCTGTGAAATTGGAAATGAAACGGGCAAATGTTGCGTTAGATTTCAAACGTTAATAACAGTATAACCACATGATAGATAATAATAACCAATATGTTGTTGGATAGATAAAATGTATAACAATTTTGTAATGTGTTAGTTATCACTCTAATTTCATTGCTAAGCGGTAAAATTGATAATAATTTCAATAACAAATTTACGCGAATAATGAACCAATTACATGCGAGCATTCCTAGCACAGACGACGTGAATGGACACCATCCGTTCCCTGTGATATTCCCTGTATCAATTTCGAAATAAAAATTGACAGAGTCTCCCCGTCCCAATAGGTCAATTTATTTTCACTTCCATTAGCTTAGACTAATAAGATGTCACGAAGGTAAAAGTTTTCCTAAAAGTTTGAAACAATACCCATCCTTGAACAATTCCTAAACCTGCGTGTTAGGTACTGACGAACCTAATAAAAACTGATGCCTTGAAAGAAAACATGCCGGTAAAAGCAACAGTACCAGTGGAGTATAGAACCGCAGGTCTCTCGTCGTCTATGATCCAAGTATGATGACAGTTATACAAGGTATGCTACATTTTTGTCTATCCACGCACACAAACAAATCTCGTTATGAAAAATTTCGCGTTTTGTATGGAATTCGGAACATTTTTGGAAATTTCTCGTTTTATGTTATTTTATGTTTGATTTTTTTGGTTGGAGAGTGAATCTCCAGTTGAAACACACTAGAAATTGATATTAATTTAGATTTAGTGTGAAATATTGCGACAATATGTCAAAATAAAATACATAAAAATGCTATATTCCTAATAGTTGGAACATAATCTTAGTCATTGTCATAGCTAATGACTTTTGTTACTGTATGAAACATAAGCGACTCTATTTAGAAGCGCTATAAGAATACAAGAAAAAAACGAAAAGTGCAAGGTTACCTGCAAAATGATGAAAAACAGCTTATTTTTCCTAAACCCCAGCGTGTTTATGTATTTCTTACAAATAAAACATGTTTCTAAATCATTTCTATAACTTTTCAGGAAAGTATGTTTTATAAGTTTAGTTTAAAATGCATAATCATTTCAAATTTCATACAAAATTTGAAAAAGTTCATAACGCTCATTAATACTAATGCATCGACGTGAATAGCATACCTTTTAGAACTGTCATTTATACTTGGGTCTATGATTGCAGTGGTACTCTTCTATTCGTACATTTCAGCGGTACACTTCTATTCGTACTGCAGCGGTACTATTCGTATTGCAGTGGTACACTTTTGTTCGTACATTTCTGTTCGTATGCAATTGAGGAAAACTGCAATGCTGCTGTTGATGGTGATTGAAAGTTTATCTCATAAATATGATTACCATAAATTACTCAACAAGAATTGTAAATTTTTGCAACGGATATTTATTTAATTTTATCTTCGATATTCACTAAATAATCGTGACCGGATAGTATCGAAAGAGTGAATTCCTAAATATATACATTTATAGAAGAGTAAGAGCCTGCGAATGCTTGTGATTTTTTTGTTTATTTAGTAAGATTCGTAAAATTGTTAGATGATATATTATTATTCTAAGCTTTATCATAATAAACGTATATTTCCTGTCTTTTTTTTCTTCATCTATAATTTATTTGACACGGCACAAATACAATTTAATGTTTAACTGTATCTGGTAGCTTACTTTGTAAAGTATCTTAATAACTAAGAGCAAATTTTTTATCCTCGCTGCCGACTACGAGCTGAAACTAAATCTAACTTAAAGCTAGAATGTTTTGCATTAAAAGCACTGATTTGTTGTTTGATGGTTTTCCATCGCCATAGGTAAGCAGCATATTGAATATGTTCCGCTGCTGGGCCAAGATATTACGGACTGGCATATTGGGTTGTCTCCCTCGGGACCTGAGAGTATCGTGCGGGTCTAGTTGCTGTTTCCGGATCCGGGGTCTTAACGTGTTCTTGTCGTTTGGTTGGATGTAGGCGGAAGGGAATAGGATTAAACTGGGGCGTGGATGGATTTCAGGAAAACGTATATAAGGGACATGTAGGAAAGGTCACGGATCGCCAAGACATCACGAACAGGAACAGCCGGCTGCCTACTTTCGGCCTGCAGGGAAGCTATTAATTTAGACCTGGCGTCACGGTGTACAGGGCATGACCAAACCACATGCTCTATGTCGTGATAACCCTCACCACAGGCACAGATACCACTTTTCCCGAGCCCAACACGACGGAGATGCGCGTCAAATCTATAGTGATTGGACATAAGCCGGGACATCACGCAAATGGAATCCCGACCTACATCCAACCCCTTGAACCACGGGTTCGTCGATACTTTGGGGATTATGGAATGTAACCACCTTCCCAATTCCCCTCTGGTCCAAGCATTTTGCCAACTGATGATCGTATTATTTCCTGTCTTCGTAACACAGCGAATGAAGTTGTAGGCAGATGAAAAAATTGTCAAGCAAAAAATAAAAATGTAATTGTGGATTGCTACGATTTTTTGCTGGAACATGTTAATAATTTTGTTTAAAATATTTTCTTATGTTTGCCAATTGATGAACCTTTGTAACCTTTGGGCTTCCATATTATTTTGAAAGTAAGATCCATACTATAGATTTGATTTAGTTAGAGTTAAATAAAACAAAACCATTCAATATGATAACGTAAATATTATTGGATTTGGTTTTTGAGGATATAGAGATAATTGTGACTTTGACGCATTATGAGAAATTCTTGGTGCTTCTTCAACAAGCACGATATGCTTGTGCCTTGTCAAATACATGTTGTTTGCACAAAATAATACAAATACTACAGGCATGATATCGCCAAATATAAACGATATTCTTTCGAGTGTTGTTGAATATATTCCAAAAATTGATTTCCAGGGGAGGCTGAAAATAAAAATACGTACAATCGCTGAGCAAACACATTGATTCTGTCTGCAAACTCTGTATATTTTGTAACAAAAAATCCCCTAATTACAGTGTTTAGTTCCACGTCACCATTTCATACAACTCTAGGGCTGTATACCTTGTAGTATTTAAATAAAACAGTTGTTTGAATATTTTGTGTTTGGCAATCCGCACTTTTTAGCCTCGAATTACCACTGACTCTACTTATATTCAGTCATTAATACATTCACTTCATAAACTAATTACAATTTTTTGTCTCATGACTAAAGCAGGTGTTAGACGACACAAATATTTGCTATTTTTGGTACGATTTTTATTTGCACAAATAAAATCTGTATTGAAAAATAGCAAATATTTGCTTTGTCTAACACCTGCTTTACATTTCAAGTTGTAAAGTATGTAATTCACAATGGTCCAGAAACCAAATTTAGGGGGAAATTTGGGTCTAGAGCCCTATAGCAATGTTTAGAGAAAAACTTTCTTCTAAATCGCTTATTGAAAAATTATTAAAAATTAGGGTGACCAGAATTTTCTATGGAATAAAGTAACTTACTTTTTTATCTTTGTAGATAGAAGAAAAACTTGTTCTACGATGTTATAGCTCCAAGAATTTCAAGTAAATTTGTACAAAAAAGTTTTTCTCTATCTTTGAAAAAAACCGATTTAGATTGAAAAAACACATTTTGCGCTCCAACTTCTTTATTTCAAGTTTTACCTTAAAACTGTCTTCAAACGACTTTTAGAGCTTTTTAAGAGAAACAATTTGCAATGCTGATATTCTAAATATCTCGAATCTACTCAAAGTTATTAATGTTTTACCTTTGTTATACTATTACCTTTGTTATACAATTACTTTTGTTATACTAAACAAAGGTTATAAAATTGGTCGAAAAACGCAAAATAGATCCATGATCCGGAGGGCCGAATCGTAAATACCATTTGACTCAGTTCGACGAACTGAGTAATGTCTGTTCGTGTGTATGTGTGTGTGTATGTGTGTATGTGTGTGTATGTATGTTGTCTGTATGTATGTGCCGCAAAATACTAACGCATCTTTCTTACAGAACGCAATATCCGATTTTAATGATCTTATACGCAAACGAAAGCTACTGTGCTCCCCCAGAATGCTACCGAGTGGATTTTTGATTAGTAGCTTAGATTTTAAAATATTGATCAAAGAGTATTTTTTATATAAGAAATTTAACTTTTAAGGAAAATTAATGGCACGGAGAGCCATATGTGGTATACCAATTTACTCAGATTGACGAATTGAACAATTTATGTATGTTTGTGTATGTGTGCCTGTACGTATGTATGTGTAAATATGTTGTTTATATGTGTAGTATATTAAAATCGACCCAAAAAAGAAAAATAATGAAAAAACACTCTTTTTACAGAACGCTTATTCCAATTTTGATGTTCGCCTGCTATTGGTTGCTTGAACTGTAGAGTTTTGACCAAAGTATATTTTAGACATGGGATATTTTACTTTCTGGATAATTTTTCTATCTCACTGCTCTTTCCTCTCCTCTATCCCTCTTTTTTCGTATCGCTATTTATTTCTCAAAGGAAATCAACAATCATGGACAACTTTTCATAATCTTTACACTCTTCGTAGTGCGTCTTAACTAGTGTAAATAAATTACCCTTCAGCTTTTTCTTGGAAATTTGAATTAGCTCCTTTTCTTCCGAAGCTCCGGTCCTCACTTCTTATAAAATATATACTAAATTACATGTTGAATTTAGATTTGCGAAAAGTAAGAAACATTTACAGCTTTCGGGAGCCAAGCATTGTTGCAAAATCTGATCCCAAAGTTTGCACATGTAACACAATTAGCGATGCAGATATTTTGAAAAGCTTTACCAAAGATGTATAGACCTATTTACGTACGAATGTGTTAGTGCCACCCGTTGAGAAAAACACAACTTACTTACTTACTTCAGCAGCCTAGAGCCGGGGTGGCTCGTGCCGTATCAAGAATTTTCCTCCATTCTACTCGGTCCTGGGCTACTCGTCGCCAATTTCCTAGACGTCTCGATACTCGCAGATCCGCTTCAACCTGGTCAAGCCATCTAGCACGTTGGGCCCCTCTATTCCTGGTGCCGGTGGGGTCCTTGAAGAGAACCGAGTTTACCGCGCAGTCATCCGGCATCCTCACGACATGCCCGGCCCATCGTAGCCTCCCGACCTTCGTCAGGTGTGCAATGGGAATCTCTCCAAGTAGTGTCTGTAGCTCGTGGTTCATACGCCTACGCCACTCTCCGCTTTCGGTTTGTACTCCACCAAATATTGTCCGCAACACTTTCCGTTCAAATACGGCCAGTGCGCGTATGTCCTCTGTGAGCAGCGTCACGGTTTCGAGTCCATAGAGAACTACGGGTCTAATTAGGGTTTTGTACATCGTCAGTTTCGTGCGGCGGCGTATGCTCCTGGATCGAAGCGTCCTGCGAAGGGCCAAGTAGGCTCGATTTCCAGCTTGAATACGTCGTTGGACCTCCTTACTTGTGTTATTGTCGGCGGTTACCAGAGATCCCAAGTATACGAACTCCTCAACCACTTCGAGTTCGTCGCCGTCCATGACCACCGTCCGTGGGAGGCGACTGTTAGTTTCTTTCGAGCCTCTTCCAATCATATACTTGGTTTTCGACGCATTTATTTCAAGTCCAACTCTTCTAGCTTCCACTTTTAGTCTGGCGTAGATTGCCTCCGCCGTCGCTGAGTTTCTTGTAATAATGTCCAGGTCGTCTGCGAAGCCTATGAGTTGACTACTTTTGCTGAGAAAAACACAAATAAATCGCTGTTTTGTTTGCAATGCTACATTTTGAACAGCTGGAAATTTTTTCAGTTGAATACTTATTTCATGTATTAAATTTGTGACCAGGAATCTAAAGTAGCTGGTGAACGTAATCGGCAAAATTAGGAAAAAGTGTTGAAGCAACTCTACATGGCTATACTCGTTTGCTAGTGTGCGCAGGTGAAAAGTCACTTATCTCTATGAATGATACAATTTGCTCATGTAAGATATAAATATTGCTTTCTAATTTAAGACTAAGTGCAAACAGAGTATCCATGTTATTCCACTTCCCGTTATCGCAGCAAGATTTAAAAAGTCTTTATTTCGGATTTTTTCATACAACCTAGGCCTTCGAAAACGCCTACACTCTGAAAATCTAAAATTCTCAAAGATCGTGGAGAACCTTCATTTTCAGTTAATGCATTTGAGATAGAAATAAATTGACAACTTTCATCAATAGCTATATTTTTTCCTGTATAATTCTAAACTATATTTCAAGAGCAGGTTTGAGAAGTTTGCTTCAATTCGTAAAAAAAAACTTGATGCTGATTCACAAATCTATGTCCTGCGATTTCTGAAAATAAAGCGAATAAGTAGAACCGCATTAAACTAACATACATGTTTGCTGTTCTAGTGTGGAATCAGCATCATTGTTATCTATTACTGTTTCCCCACGTTCGATTATCTCAAAAAAAAAAAAAAAATTCGATTATTTCTAGCCAGCATTTGAAAATTGGTTTGTGATCGAAAAATTAAGACTCATGTACTCCAGTCAAGCTTAAATTCAATGATCGTCTTTGGTTCACTGTATGAAAACTATCTTTTAAATTCATTTCATTCATTATTGAAATTGGACCTACCTTGATATACAATTTGTAAGCGACTGGCCTAATATGTATAAAGTAATAGTTAGTATAACAAAGGTTTCTGCACCACTAGGTGGATTAATTTAGGTTTTCATCAGAAAACATGCGTTTTCATTCGTTTGTCATTCTTTTTGGGGCAAACATAAAAAATATTTCTTGGTCTCATTTTGAAGGGCATACTTCACTCTATAAATGGAAGAATTTTTAAAAATATGTTGTTTTTTAAATTTAAGTAAATTCAATTTAAAAACGTGACAAAAATTTCAATAATTTCATATATTACGCATATAAAAGCACGCAGATTTATTTTTCTGGTATTTTTTCTAATAACTAGAAATAATTACCTTCAATTTAATTCAAAAAAATTGAAAATCGATCAACTGGTTAAAAAGTTATGAGTTTTTTTTTTTATAAAATACATCGAATATAACCGTTTTTTATGGTTACCCTATTTCGAATCTATTCATCGCACTGTTAATCATGAATGAATCACATTATCATGAATGAACGTAGCCGCAGCCCGTCGTAGTAGGTCACCTAGAAATCCGCTGCAGTTGTTTACGTGCAAAATTGATAACCTAGGTAACCACTACAGTGCTGTAGATTCCTGTCAATCATGTCGGAATAAGCCAAAATTTTCAGTATGATTTTTTCGTATTAAAAGAAACTGATTTGGCAACTTTTGATTTTCTTCAACGCAGTGAAAACAGATGAAAATACATACAGTTGAAATTTAAGATTTGTAGAAATTCATCACATATATTTTTGCTCATTCAAGCTTGTTTTTGGAAATTTGTGTTTTCATGTTGTATGAGATGAATATATAAGCTGAGAAGAATAGTGGAGCAGTTCCCATATGTGATTTTTTCCAGGAGGAAAAAAAACGGAAGCGTTGGTCAGCAAGGTTAATGATCGGAAAAGGGGGTAATCAGCCATATTCGGAGAGTACAGTAAGTGAGGTAAGCCAAATAATTTCAGCGTTTCCAGATACGTTTTGATGACGTTATCAACATGTGGTCGAGCGTTGTCGTGCAAGAGAATCACTCTATCGTGGTTTTTCTTATATTGTGGTCATTTTCCTCTATTGCTTGCCTAAAACGTATCGTTTGTTGTCAATGGTGAAACCTGCGTACATGAATTGTTTCGTTGCTTGTTTTCTACGTCGCAATCACCATTTTCGTAGCGGAAATAAAAATACGCGACAAATTCTTTCACCTTTACAGTCTTCGCTACATGTTTCAACAATCAGATCATGTGCCTTGGCTTCAGAATTTCGCGAATTAAAAGCGAAAACCAAAACCTAATGTAAATGACGCTTTTTCGGCTTGGATTCCGACATTTTCACTAAGCAAAACAAAACAAAAAACAATCGAAAATTGACAAGTGTGATGATTTTCAGTTTTCGTCTAATGTCTCCGCTTACAATAAGACTTTTGTGGTGTAATCTTTCTTACCAACTTCCAATGCAATATTGATAGAACTGTTTTGCTTCAGTCATGATTTTAATCTTAGGTTATAGTTTCACAATTTCTTAATTGAAGCGAAGTTTTGCGAAAAAATCTTATTATCCGATCCGATATGCGTTGCGTTGCTGAAATTTCATTTGAATACAGGTTTTTTTTCATCTAAACAAATAAAAATGCAGTCCAGTGTGTCTATCTGATTCATAAAGACTTGGAAACTACTGAAACGATCGACGTGAAAATTTGTTTGTAAAAACCTCTGGGACCGGGAAAGATTGAAAATAAATTAGGTGAAGCTGTTTGGGAGCACGAAATATTTCTATGATGGACACCCTTCCATATTCTAGAAGTGGAAGAGAGTTTCATGCATTTTTAGGCCACGTGGCATCAATTTTTTTTTCGAAACGTAAAAAAAATGTAATAATCAGACAGCGCAATATCAGAGAAATTCTAAGGTGAGACAGGACTCCCCATTTGCGCATTTCTATGTAAGTTTTGACGACTTATGCAGTATACAGTCGAACGTTGTCATGCAGTAGAGTCACTTTTCCTTAAATCTGCTCGCATTGCGGTCGTTTTCCCGCAGTGCTCGGCTGTGGGATTGAAAATGCAGTCGTTACCTTTTCTAAGTGATGGGTTCGTTCAGTTACAACATTGACTGTAACAGGCCATTTCTCAATTCATCTCGATTGTTCTGACTGTCCCCTAAGGTAACTTAAGAAGTGTCATAAATTTTCGCCTTTTCTCTACCGCATCGTGTAGAAGCTTGCCGAAAGACGTATTTCCATGTCAGAAACAATTGATAGTTTTTGTTCTGAAATTTTGGCATATTCCGAAGCGAATGGGCTCGATTTGATATTTAGATTGTCTGGGCGGACGAATAAAAATTTGAGCTGTTTCTCCGATAGCGGCGGGTTTGTGTGAGGCGCAGATCGCATGAAGAGCTTCGGGAGCGACAAATCTAAGGCACGGTGAAGCATGAACGAGGAATCGAGATGGTCTTGGGATATTTATCGTGGAGTAAAGTGCCTCGGAAAGTCGATAAGATAATAACGGCATATTGCTACTGCAGGGTTGCTGCTGTTACCATCGGAAATAACTATTTCGAAGCTCTGAAGCGAGGATGAGAAGAGTTAACTCCACAGCAGCACAAGAACCTAGTGAAAAGTAAGCCGTAGCGCTTGCAGTAGCTACACAGTAAAAAAAAATACATTTCTTTAAATGCACATAAATAGAGCATTAGAAACCATGTAATATTCCGTGTGGCATTATATTCACATGCAATGTAAATGAATATATTGTTAATTTGCATGCATATTTATATTCAAAGCTTTAAGTTTACATCACTTAACGTACAAATATACATGGTGTAAAACGGTTCTGCATTGTGCATTATTGACGGCGTGAAATTGTATATGTTTTTCACTTTATGTGCTAGAAACTGCTATGTGCATTCATTTGTATTAGCTGTAAACTTCATTTTTTGGTACTGTGTGGTTTTGTAGGCCAAGGTAAGGTGCAATAATTAATAAAATACTTTTTTTGGAGACAAAATGACCTAGTAATTAGTATTTACATATTTCATAATTGGTTTTATACACAATTCAAATAAAAGTAAAAATCTTCTCATTTTTCCGTAGGTACCTATTCCAGAATAAAAATTCTAGAAGATCATCAAGAGAGATCAGCAATCGAAAAACAATAACAGTGTGTTGAAGCTACTCCAGAACATTTCAGTTTTGTTTCAATTTTAATTCAAATTGATCACTATTTTCAACCATCAAAAGCAGTTCTGTTTGACTGTAAAATATTTGGCTTACTGTAACGAAACAAATTATCACAGCGATATCCATTAGTTATTTCTCTCCGCTTGGATGCACCCTTTTCCATTCATTCACAAAACCGTCGCAATTTCCAACCTAGCCTAAACAGGCACGCCGCACCGGGTAAGAAAAAGTAAAAGATGCCTGCAACATTGTGCAATTCGGAGCTTCCCGTAACCGGTGCGGCGGAGTGCCTTGGGCAGCCAAGCGAGCACGACGAAACAATCGTCAAAACTTCAAATGAAAGTTGCTAGCCTAGCTTTTCGCATCTTCCTCTCACTGCTGAATTATGCCTATCGAGACGCTGCCTGGACGCAGCAGCAGCAGGTGTATTGCAGTGCTGCTGTTGCTGCTGCCGGTAGGTACAGAGGGCGGTATGCCTAAAAACGCACCGCCACCACAATCGCGAACCATCAACCGTGGAGTGCGCGGGAGAGAGAGACCCGATTCAACGATAATGAGCGGAAAAGGCGCGAAAGGAAAATTGTTGATGCTGAAAAAAGTGTTTTCTCTACCCGGGGAGTTTCAAGCACGAACGAGCAACAGTTTAGTACTTGGCACAATATGGTAAACAGGGTTGTAAAGGTGTTCAGCTGCATAAAATTGCTCGATTTTACTTTCGAATGGTGACAAACTAAAGCGCACACCAAAACAGTGTTTGGTTTGCGTTTATAAAACGTAAGCGAATTTCGAATGGGCATAAAATAAGCGTTTATCATTTGAATCTCAACCCTGTCGTTTTGTTTTGAGAGACGCTAAGCGCAACCAGAGCGACTGGAGAAGAATGGCTCACAGAAACTAAATACATTTTCAACGTAGTTAAAATGGTATAATGAAAAATGAAAGTTTTTACACAATTTTCTCGGCTACGCTTGCGTTACGTTTCTGTCGCACACATGAGATGAGTTACTGGAAAGAGCATTTGGGAGGAAAACAGAGTAGGGACTGTTCTGGAAATCTGGCAGACTAACGATAGATTAACGGAAAAAAAAAGTATGGAATAGGGAGATTTAAAGGCACAAAAGGTTTTGAAAATTAGTATTATCAAGTTATACGACTTTTTCGCAAACGGGCAACTTGTTTTTGTTGAATAGAGCAGAGAAATATTTTTCGTTTCGATCCAGTTTTACAAGAAGCGAAAATATGTGTACAGATTGTTAAACAATTCAATTACTCGTGCGTGCTACCGCCTTTAGCGTTCAAAAACACCAGACATGAGCTTGAACAAAAGTTCAAAACAAACTAATTAACAATAACAACTGAGGGTTTGCCCTGATGAAATGCAACGTGTCGACAAATCGTTCAACTTTCGATGGTCGGTCGACAACCGAACCGTTAAAATGTAGCGAAAGCACAATACACTCACTGAGCAGAGCAGTCGTGCCGGCGTCGATTGTGTTCGCGCTAATAACCGATGCCGACGTTTGTTACCGGAGAAACAGTTATCGACTTCTAGCGTAATAATTATCCAAAACAAGACGAGAAAGCAAAAAAAAAAAAATAAGCAAAAACCACACGCCCACGAAGAATTTGTGAAAACAGACTTAATAGATTGTTTTTCCCCTCGCAGCCGGCAAGTAAATTATGTACATTTCGCGGTCACTTTAATCGGGCAATTAGCTTGATTGTGTGGGACGGAAGATGCGGCTGGTAGTGTGATTTTGCAAGATAAATACAGAGCGAGGTTTCACTTTGGATCCTGGTGGTCGAACCTGACGGTGTTAACGGTGAAGGCATTTCTCAACCATTTCCCTATCCAATCGGGTGTAATTTAAGGAATGTAAACGGCCAGTCATTAGGTACCTTGTTGGTTGCTTGTTGCTGACGGCCAATATTACCGTGCGAACACATTCGACGCATTGGAGTCGACAGAGTCCTAGTAGACAATAGTCGGGGCTTTGACATTGTTTCCACTGAGACCGATTAGTCTTTTTTATACTTTAATGACAAATATAACAGTTTAAATAAAAACTTTAACTTCGGTTCTAAATACGAGTCGAACTTTTTTTTGGAAAATATGTCAAACTAAATTTTCTGAAAAAAAAAACACACACACAAAACCATGGCGAGTCGCTCACTTTCAGTCAGTAACATTATGGGCAATGTATTCGAAGAAATCAATCCAAATCAAACTACTTGGCGGTAATTAGTTAATTCGGATATTTGTTGAGTTCTCGTACTTCTCGCACCTCTCGTACTGCTATACTACTACATAGATTTCGTTTCGATTGCCAGTAACGCTTGCTATAATTCACCGACAAGGCCGCGCTACGTTACTGACCGGTAATTATAGGAGTACTTTATTTCTATCAAAAGACTTCTGCCGAATCGGCTCCACATTGTTCCGAGTCGAATCAGCGCTTTTCTCCCCCTCAACGCAAGATTGTTTATTCCAACAATGCCAGTTGTTGACTAACTAAAAAGGAAAACAGTGATTCATTAAAACGTAACACGGCTTTGAGTTTTTCAACAAACAGTAACCAGTTCCGCTCATCAATGAACGCTCCAGTCAGTATTTGCTCTAATCTCTTAGCCGACCGGTATTAACCGGTAAAGCCTAGATGGTAACAACCCCAGAACAAATTTCCCCCGACAAGGAACAATTACCCCGACGTCGAAAGGGGTGGCGTCCAGGGTAATGTCATTCACCCTGCGAGTAACTTCCCGGAAGGCAACTGCCAATAGTAAGAGTACCACCCCGATATAGGAATCAGTCGGTATTACGCAGGAAACCAGAAAAAAGATGGTTTTCTTTTCCAATTCCTTTCCTTTTGTTGAATTCTAGTGGGTAAACCTCCCGTTCGTACACAATGCTAGAACGCGCATAGCAATCAATTTAATGCTTAATTAGATTGTAACGTTTATTAGCATTGTTCGTGCGTCAAAACTGGAGTGCCTACGCAGTGAGAGGCGGAATTTGGAAACACCGTAGGAGGGTTCAAACGCAAGGAAATCGTTCCCGGATGGTTCTGGTCGGTCGAAGGTTTGACGGCCTATAAACGTAGCCAAAACCCTTGACAATTTGACGATACAATGCTAAACAAGTATTTCCTGTTGAAGATGGGTTCTCCTGCCCATGCGATATGCGGAGCCGAAATGGTGAGGTTAACACACACGCATCGATAGTCGTCAGTTTGAATTACGGTAATAGGGGAAATGAGACGTACGAATAGGCATCATAAATATTTCAATTTGATATTTTCTAGCCCTTAAAGACTTACATGAAAAATCACTGCGTAGACAGTACATAGCAGAGGATTACTACTTTAAACTAGAAATACAATAATTTGGTAATTTTACAAATTTATCTTCCTGTTTATCACTCAGTGGTCTCAACAAGTATGCAAAAGCTCCTTTCTAAAATCAACCAAACAATATAACGATTGTGCGTGTTAAAGCTTTATTCATTACTAGTTGAACGTTCCCGGCGATGCTCGGGATCAAAAGTTTCGAAATTAGGAATCATTTTTTATAATTCATTGCATTATTGGCACAACTCACTTTAAAAATGTTTCACATCTTATACGTCCATCATCCCTTTAAGTACATTAACATTCTGAGAACGCATAGAACGGAAATATCCATATTGGATTGTATTTTGTGATTTGGGGATGTTTTACAGAAACTGGAAGTCGCCATTTCGGATTTCAAAATGACGTATAGAGTTCGAAAGTTTCGGAAGTATTGAAATGGTTGGCCAAATACCTTTAGATTATTTTCCTGAAACCAGAAATCGTTATTTTGGAAAATTTTATGTGGGGTCATCCTAGTTCCGAATATACCACACTCGGGTGATAACCGGATATTTGTCAATCGTTCACAGTAAAACCTCTTTTTATGTAACTTTTAGAATAAAGAAATCAACGTAAGAAGAATTTAGCGTGACTATTCATGCTTAGCTCTCTTCTATAATCATATTCAAAGAGATAACATGTGAATTTTTATAACGAAAATGTTTGTTGGTGTCCAAGGAACACGTCTGAGAAGAAGTTAACGCTTTAATCCACATAACTACACGGAAATTAAAAAAAAAAGTTTAAACCAATGAAATGCGGCCTTTCTTCCAGCCAAATGTCCCAAAATCTTGTTTTGGTAAATGTAAAAAAGTATTTCGAATCCCGTGATGTGTTACTATCCACAAAACTACGAAAACATCAGAAATGTTACTTTTTTCTGCTCGACTCGCACCAAATTAAAACATAAATTCTTCTGCTAGAAAATATTTGTAGATGTTGAAAAGAACAACGAACATTTTATTGAAAAAAAAAATTAATTTACACGCGAATTGAGCTCATGCTCAAAAAGTCAAAATTTTGCATGTGTCATATGTATAAAAAATAAATTTAAAAAAGAGTATTTTAATGTGTTTTTCTGAATGCAGAAAATCATCTTCAAACATACGTAGTTTTCAAAGTAATATCTCAACTTTTAGCAATAAGATTCCCATTATTTTTCCTCAAATGTCTTTCCTAAACATTAACAAAAATTTCAATGAAGAACAATTACATATCATAGCTTTGAATTTTGATTTAGAGGTAAAATGAGTTCAAATATTCATGATTTTGCTCGTTTAACGTAGTGTTGTGAATAATATCTCAATTTTCAGTAATCAAAAATCTCTTATTTTTACTCAAAAGTCTTTCCTGAACATAAACAAACGTTTCAATAGAAAAAATCATATGTCATAGCTTTTTGTATTACTTAGTTTTGTGAATAATATCTCTATTTTCAGTTATCAGATAACTGTTATTTCTTCTCGAATGTCATTCCTGAATAACAACGAACATTTTATTGAAAAAAAATCACGTGTCATCGCTTTGAATTTTGATTTAGAGACAAATTGAGCCTAAAAAATTATGGTTTTGCATTTTTCATGTGGTTTTGTGGAAAATATTCAAATTTCAAATAATCAGATACCTATTATTTTTGCCTCAAATATCTTTCCTAAACACAACGAACATTTTATTATATTTTATTATATATTATTGATTTAGAGGCAATTTCAGCATAAAATTTATGATTTTGCATGTTCCACGTAGTTTTGTGAATAATATCTCGAATATAAGTAATCAGATACCCGTTATTTTTTCTCAAATGTCTTTCTTAAACATCAACGAATATTTTAATGAAAAAAAAATCACATGTCATCGCTTTGAATTTTGATTTGGAGACGAATTAAGTATAAAAAGTCATTATTTTGCATGTTTTACGTAGTTTTGTGAATAATATCCCAAGTTTTAGTGATCAGATACTAATTATTTTTCCCGAAATGTCTTTCCTGAAAATTAACAAACATTTAAGTGACAAAAGAATCATATGTCATCGCTTTGAATTTTGATTTAGAGGCAAATTTAGCACAGAAAGTCATAATTTTGCATGATTTACGTAGTTTTGTGAATAATATCTCAAGTTTTAGTAATTAGATACCTATTGTTTTTTCTCAAATGTCTCAAATTCCTGAACATCAGCGAACATTTTCATGTTAAAAAACCTACATGTCACCGCTTATTATTTTTGATTTAGAACGATTCAAAATGTACTGTACACCTCAGAGACTGAGGGAATAATATCAATAAGATCAAGCGTTACGGAATTCCATTTTTATATAGTAGAAGAAGAAGATATACATATATATCTCAGAAATGTCGAGCAATCAAAGTGAAGGTTATTTAGTGCTTTTGAAAGACGCAACAAAACTATTCCGAATTGATTTTGATGAATATCACGCATCATAGTTTGGACACTCTGTTGGCCATCTCTTCCACCATCTCTCCATCTTTGTTGCAACCTCAATAAACTTTCCACTCTTGTTCAGCTTCTATTTATTTCTTAATTGAGCAGAACTGAAAGTAGTTGGGCGCATTGATGTCCTTTTCGAAAAATAACGGAGCGGATCGATACTACTGTAGTACTTCTCCGCTCTAGAGTTGGCACGTCAAATCAGGCTCAGACTTACAGATAATAGTAAGCTTCAATAAAATAGAATAGGCTTTGTATACACTCCTACTTGGGAATTTTGGAATTGAAAGTCTATTTTGTCACGAAACCCGGGTTTTCGTAACTGCAAATATTTTTTCAGAGCATAAGCTTTCTTGTGAATTTATCAGTAAAAATGAATTTGAGCTTACTAGCTACATCTCTTGGCTACTACAGTAGTTATCGTAATCCGAACGCCCTGAGTTTGTCTTAATCGTTCTCAACACCTTCAGCTTCCGATAATTAGTTCCACTACGACGCTTGCCATGATTCTGTCGATCTGTAGTAATAGCTAGCTTCCTTATTGGAGACTTGGTGTCTGTTTTAAAACTAGTCTCCGGAAGCTCTCTTTTATCAGGAATTTGGTCTCCAGCGTTTATAGTTTCGAGTTGCTACCAGCTCTAAGAATGTTGCACACAGTCGAATAAACCTGACTTAAGCCTGTCCGGTTTTATGAAGAGAGTGTCCAAAATTACTTTTCGGTTCGCGGTTTCCATAAAGTCTTTTTAACTACATGAATCGTGACACAATTTTCAGGAATGAAAGAGAAAATTTTAACAAAACAAATCGCTATTAAAACATTCCAGAGCCGACTGAAAGCGCTGCAGTAAAATGAACATTGCTTCCGGGTATAAAATGAATCCAGCTTTACAGCATATTTCCATGTGATCTGTTGATGAAAAATTTTGACTAACAATTTTCCAATTAATGATAGTGGTCAATCTAGAGACCAAAATGCAATATTTTAAATTTTGAGCATTTACACCAAAATCTTGTACCGTTTATGAGTAATGAAGGAAAGCAATCAGAGTAAAAAAACGCCTGTTGGCGCCGCAACGTCGAACCACCCTACAGCCTTCGATCGAGACTGGTATAATTGGTTTCCCGCGCGATGAAAGTGCATCGTTACATAATTGGCGTAGAGCTACCAGCTCTCTCCCTCTCTTTACTATATTGCTATTGTAATAAATCCTATAAAACCCAATCTCCGCCAATATTAGAATATAGACAAAGTTAAATTGTTAAAGATAACACCCGTTTATTATATCTTCCGAAATCCTTTTGAACCGTTGGCTGTTCGTTCGTTCGATTGCGAAAGTTACCCACGTTGCAACCAAAGTTCTCGCGACTTCAACGCCTAAAAATGACCTTACTGTATATGCACAAGTAAATTAAACTGTATTGCATATTGTAGATCGATCTGTTCTCTAACCGTATTAAACAGTTTCGTCGTTCAAAACTGCAAGTATAATTGTTAAGCTTCAATTGAAGTTTAAATGTCAGGTGATGCCAAACGACATCACCCGCCGGGAATGGGTTGAAAATCAGACAGTTTCCAACGGATTATCTTCATTCTTACAGCAATCGATTGGAAAATTAGCTATACGTCCACCAAAATGCGGAAATTTGTGATTTTGCGATTATAGCATTTGTACTATTGAAAAATTTAGAGGCTTGTTGAGCGCAGGTTTCGACCGATCAGAGCTGAAAAAAGACCTTCTTCTTCTCCAGCACAGTCGTCACTGATGCATCCAAACGATTCAATTTTATAACCGATTTGTTGTTTCACTCGCTTTAATCCACAAAAACACGCCTAACGAAAGTTTAACTATATAATAATATTAAATATTAAACACTTAAACGTTTTGGTTCCCAGCCCGCGTTTATTCGAAAATATGCGTTAAGATATTTGAATTCATGGATTTATAACAAAACGTTTAGTTATCACGTGATCAGTTGTAGAAAAGGAGTAAATATTGATTAAGTACAAATGGTTCTTTTCGGAAACTGCGAAAAATATTGTCAATATAAGAGAAGACATGCCTAAAACATAAATGAAAATAACGAGTTCAATTGGGTAAACTGATGTTAATGAATTTAAAAAAAAATTTTAAAATTCATTAAAAAGAAAACCCTTAAAATGTAATTCAACTCGGATTGTTTTCTAAACTCTCTAGCTAAGCACTTGTCTGCCAAGTACTTGTTGGCAAATTTGACAAATTTCTTCTTCGGGAATTCTTCACAATATCTTGGCCGGGTATCCGCTTCAATGTAACTACGTCGTCTACAGTTTTATTCCGATGCCAGCTTGCTGCTAGGTCGTTTGAGTCTCCTCAAACTCCCAACTATTTCGCGATTCACCTGTGGGACTGGCTTGGATTTTCGACGACCGTATATATTCTTATAAATTAAAAATCGGTGAAATCGATATTTTTTCAATACCGAACTATCGGCATTTTTCCTACAAATCTAAAAAAAAGAGTTGTTCACAAAGCCACGACGTTTACTAGGTACTTACCTCTGTTCACCGCGCTAGTGAAAGCAAGATTTAACCCTTAAACGTGCAACATTGTTTTAAAACAACATTACGAATAATGTTTGAAAATAAATGTATTTAAGATTTTTAGAAATACATACAAAATACAATGGAACAGTTATGTAGGCTCCAGTATCTTTTTAAAACTATTGGGTAATTGTTCCAATGAGTTTTATATCGGAACAACTAAAAAAAGAATTTTTTTTTAATGCTTCATGACGTTATCTGAACAATTTTGACGTAGAACTACGTCTCTCAGGTGTGAAATGAAAATCCAAAAACGAAAAATGGAAAATATATGCTCAATTTTGAATGCTAAAAAGTCGGTTAGTTTTCAATTAATTTCCTATGTTCTTGCAGTAATCGATTAAAAATCAGCTAAGCATCCGCCCAAATGCAATAAATTGTAATTTGATTATTCAAATTACTGTTTCATTGAAAATTGTCAATCATTGTTGAGACGCAGATTTCAACCTCTGATTGAGTGTTTCTTGCTTGCTTTCCCTAGCACCGTCGACAAAATTATATACTTAGTACTCTTTGGCCTATACTAGAGCCTCTCTTTGCTCAAAATAATCATGTAACTATTAGATGGAGACTAGGACGGTACAAACTAAGTAGCAGCGGGTATTAGCAGCGCGTATCAGCTGTGGTCGTGGCAGAGCCAGTTGCAACGATAGTTTTTCAGGACAAATTATATACATCATTGAAGGTTTGATATTTCTTGTTCTTTCATTACACTTCATTAAAAATGTTGAAAAGGCTGCATAACGACGGTTATAAATTCGACTTCATTCGACCTCATTGCTAACAACTTTTTGAAATTGTCAAGCCTTGTTGAAACACAGATTCCGATTGATCTGATTGGTTGCATAATGATTGCTTTTCCTGACACGGTCAACAGAACCGCATACCCACTAAACCGGAAATCAGGCTTGCAGATCTATGGAATTATTCGTAGATCTGCAGGTTTGTTCCACTTCTACGGATTTTTGAAAATAGCTGCGGAAATTCACGGATTATTCAAAACATCTACGGAAGTCCACGGATATTTTTCAGTTTGCTGTCCCGAGATGAATATATTTAATAAAATCGAAGAGAGTACCACGGCAATTCAGTTCCTTCGAACAAATATGGTTGCTTGTGACCATAAAATTACGTACATCCGTCGTTTGATAAGTCATACAAACTTTCACTTTTTATTCCAAATTTTACCAAATGGAAAAATCCGTCAGTCTACGGATTGACACGCACTAGTTCTGGCATCTCTGCTGGGAAAGCATCTGCTTAGACCAATCATTTCACTAGTCGATGGCGACTAAGACGGTTCTAACTAAGTAGTAGCAGCAGCGATAGCGGATAGTAGCAGTAGTAGCGGATAGCAGCAGTGGCACCGCGTACTAGTAGCGATAGTGGTAGCAGTGTAAGCGGTATGTGGAGCGGCACTACTTCCACTTGTGAAAAAAAGCTTTTGTACGGTAGTGACTACATCTGTGGCAGGTGCATTGACCGTCAAATTTTCAGTGTGAAAACAGCTTTTCACTGTGTTATTAGAAGAATGCCTTATTCCCACTGTCGGGGATAGCACAAAGATACGATCTGCGTCGTATCCGATATTAAATTGAACAACAAATTGTCCTTTTGAGGATAAACCCAATATTTAATTGAAGAAACAACATTTCCGGGTACCAGCTACGGTATAGTGGTGGCGAATGATAGACGCTAATATTAAGATACCTCATATCAATATTAGTAACTTCTATATAACACTAATAAAACAGCTATCCGGAAACATTGGGCCTTGAAAAGATTCAGGATGGTAACTAAGGTCGGCTTACGGCCTATGAATAACACCAGGATGATACGGCAATACTCATATAAGCTGGTATTTGGGCTTCTTTGGGCATTTCCAGGAACCGGCAGTTAACATCTTGAATTTCAGAATGACCGTAAATTGACCCCAGATGTCGTTCTGAATTTTGTTAAAATCATCACTTTATTTCCAGACCTATTTTTTTAGTGTTGGATAAAAAATATTATCGTTGATACAATTCTAGTATTGTAATAACCAACCTTATGTAGATCTACGTCAGTCTCGCGGTCGCAGCTCTGCGTACAACCCTTCCTTTTTTTGTGTGACAAAATCCTCCTGAACAGGATGGTGAAACGTAAGATTTTTTTCTTTACAGTTTACAGAAGAGTTTACACAGTTTACAGTTTACACAGAGTTTTACAGAATTTTTTAGTATTCATTTCAAATCATAACGCTTATAGTATAGATCATCTTCGTGTATGCAGTAATTTTGAAAGATACTCAAACCTGAGTTTAGAGTGCACATTTTTATTAAATTTCTTCGGTCTCCAGGAACAACTGTCCTTTCGAGAAAATCAGTTCAGAAACAGTTCTCAAGAAGAAGAGGTAGTATGGATAAGATGATGTAAATATTTCTTATATTATAATTTTTTTACATTTTTGATGTTTGGTATCTGAAATATAGATTTTTTGTGATTTGTATAAGTTTCTGAAAATATATTTCGCGGTCCAACAGCATATGAGTTTTTATGCCATCAATACCTTGTGTTAAAATAGAGAATATTTGTGTGTGGATTCTCAAACATGAAATTCCGTAATTCAAATGATTTCATTGATATTTTATTATTTTTTTTTTTTGGTTTTTAAGGAGTATTTGACTGAGAGTGGCCCAATTCCATTTTTTATGAATATTTCCAGAATCGCTATGATGCTCAGTGGACAGAATTTGACCCCGGACGCTATTTTTAAATTCAAGATGGCAATTTCCGGTTTCCCGAATTAAGCCTCAAAAAGTTATATAGCCAGATATGAGTACATATTGTCCTAATCGGGGTGATGCACAAAGGCCGAAATTATCTGAAACACAATTTTGAATTTCAACATAGCGACACCCGGTTTCTGTAAAACAGTCATCAAATATCATCCAATATGACCTTTCCGGTATCGGTTCTTTGAAGCCGGGAATGTATTGATATAAGATGGAGATTGTGACGTAATATTTGTGAAGGCTAATGCCTAAAATGATAAAGAGGTAGCAAAATACAGGTCGGACTCGATTATCCGGAACATCAAAAAAATTTTCATTCCGGATAATCGAGTTTTCCGGATAATCGAATCACACAAAAAAATACTGAAATTTTGCAACTAACGAACATAAAATACATATTTCTTTTCTTTATTTTACTTGTATGATGCAGTGGCGTAACCAGAAGTTATTTCCGAGGCGAAAAGGGGAAAAATCTTTGGAAGTAAAAAAAATAAATTGGACATTGATTATTTTCACTTAATTCGAACATGTCCTAAACATGCCGGAAGTGACTTAAATTGTAACAAATATGCCAAAAGGGATGGTAAAGGCAAGATTTCGGAATAAAAATTCCAGATAATCGAGTCCGACCTCTATATGAAATGATTTCTTCATTTTCATTTTGCCAGTTCTGAAATGTGCAAACCAGTATATACACGAAAACAAACATTTTTGGCATACCGACGAACATTAGGAATTCAAAATCAATTATCAGAAATTATTTCGCCTTTAAACTTCCTTAAAGAGATGACGATAATCATTGCAAAGACAATCCAAAAACTAAACTTGGTTTATAAATTTCTCAAGTCCCCACTCCATGAGTGTTCCAAACAACATAGCAGCGACTCGTCAGAAACTATCACAGGGTACAAGCTTATGCACGGTTATGTTTGCAATTTTTGTCACTCTGCTTAATCTGCACCGCAATCAACCCAGACTCGCTCATCGTCTTTTGACGCTCTGAATACGGATGCTCGATCTGCAGAGCACATTAACAGCCGGGACGGATTCGTGTGTGCAGTGTTATCGTCGTGTGCTTGCTCGGCAATTAAAACCATTTCCAGAGCATAACAGCGGCAATAAAAAAAAGAATCCCGACACAACGCATGACACATGGCGCATCCCATCCATCCATTTCTCTCGGTCGGCCCTCTGGTTGATAACAGGTATCGAATAGCGACCGGCTGAAAGGCCCAGGTGAAAAATATCGAGCAGGACCTTTTTGTCGAAAGTTGGTGTTTTTTTTCTCTTGCACAAAACTAGCAAATAACAACAACAGCCCAAGCGCTCAAACACATACGGTTGGCGTTATTTATTTATTCAGCCATGCGCCGCGTTCCTGGCGGTATGAAGCAAAATTTGATTAATCCCCCCATATAATTGCTGACACATGCGTTCGCCTGGGACAGCGTTTGATTTTTCGTGGCGAAATACGTCGGTTTTAGCTTCGGTTGTTTAGCGCTGCGGGATCACAATACTGGCCCATTGTATGTGGAGAGTGACTTTTTTTATCGGCGACGTTTCTTTTTGCGAATTTTTTTATACGGGGACGGGACACGAGGCATATGGACGCTAGGCATATGGATGTTAGGCATAGTATGCTAGGCATACAGACGCGAGGCATAATGGATGTGAGGCATAATGGATACGAGGCATACTGCCACAAGGCATAACGGACGCGAGGCCGAATGGACGCGAGGCCGAATGGACGCGAGGCCGAATGGACGCGAGGCCGAATGGACGCGAGGCCGAATGGACGCGAGGCCGATTGGACGCGAGGCCGAATGGACGCGAGGCCGAATGGACGCAAGGCCGAATGGACGCGAGGCCGAATGGACGCGAGGCCGAATGCGATGTTGTACGATCGCATGAGATCCAATTATGTAGTTCAGGTGTTATTATATTCCTAAAGAGTTTAAGTTGGGTATAATACCTTTCTTGAAATCATGCGGCGAAGACGCATAATCGAGGGCAAGGAAACGAGGCGGCACTAAGCCGCCATGGTTTCCGCAGTCCGAGCCGGCCGCCGACCCGCCGTCGGAAGCGGCGGCCTCTCGCACCCAAACGACTGATCTACTGGTTTGCTAGGTCTACTCAAACAGAGTTTTCTTCCCTTAGTTAAGTCCGAACGAGCGGTAGCGAGTAAGGACAGCATTCGCTCGGACAGCGAGTCGGCCGAAGGCCGCGAGTGTATTGCTTTTCAAATGACACTTTGAAGCGAAATACATGTTATCGAATGCTGTGTTGATGATGACGATAATAACACATTCCATATCACTTCCCCTTGGCCTTGTGTCCTTTCGGCCTAGCGTTTATTCGGCCTCGCGTCCGTTCGGCCTCGCGTCCATTCGGCCTCGCGTCCATTCGGCCTCGCGTCCATTCGGCCTCGCGTCCGTTCGGCCTCGCGTCCATTCGGCCTCGCGTCCATTCGGCCTCGCGTCCATTCGGCCTCGCGTCCATTCGGCCTCGCGTCCATATGCCTCGTGTCCGTATGCCTGCCGTCCATTATGCCTAGCGTACTATGCCTCGCGTCCGTATGCCTCGCGTCTGTATGCTTAACGGGGTGTCATCTTTTTATACAATTAGCTCGCTTGAGGATAGGGTTACATTAACAAACAACAATAATTATTCCATTGAAAAAAGATCGTTCTGTTAAATCACTCCCAAGTTAATTTTTTGTGAGCATATGAAACTTCTCTCCGATCATCAACTGGAGGTAGCCTTCGGTAGAGCCACGCGCATCGACCGCTTGGTGCATATAAGTGAAACCTATCATCTCAACCCATCTGCACCAAGACCGCTGGAGACCATCTGTTCGATTGTGTACCGAGAACCAGCCATCCATATTCCGGCTTTATTATTGGCGCTTTCAATGGCAGGCCCTCTGCTACGTATGTATGTATGTACAAACATGAGTGCTCTTATCGAGCGATTGATCTGTGCGAAACCGAGGCTAGAGGTTGAACATGCGGTCGGGATCCGCACCACGGTGCGATGCGGAACACCAGCAACACCGGTTGAAGGCAATTATCTGATAAATTAAGCAGTCCGGGATGAGCCTGCCAGCAATTTCGGAAGCACGGATTGATCTAGATTGCACCACGCGTTGTTACTGAAGCCGAGGCCGAGGCTGAGGTGAATGGCTGAGATTTTTGCGCCGATCGAAAAGGCGCCTAAAATTGATGAACAAAATTTTCTAACTCCGGCAGGTTTTCTGAGCAGGTCTATTCAAAGCAATCAACCGACGCAAAGAATGAGAATGGGTTTAATAGCTCTAATTAAAAAAAAAAATATACCTCCGATGGTAAAACCTTATCGAATGGAGAAGTCGAAACCATACGATTTCTTATCTGTCATCCCATAAAACGAAAACTGCTGGTCATCTCCGTTTTCACCTGTATCGAATCGCTGAAGCAACAACTTGTTCCACAAGCACCAACTTATTATGACTGGGAATTGTCCCGTCCGTAGATCCGTTCGTTGCACGCCCGTGACGGCCACGACAATGAGCCCGTAATAACCATGAAGAAGTGCTTCCAACAGGCTAACTCCACTGAATGAAGAACCAGTCCCGATAATAACACTGTAGGTACCGTAGAGCAACAGTAGCGGCACAGGTTTGGTCTTTTCTCACACTTCACGCTTTAAACTGGCAACTTCCTCTCGGAGGAGTGTATTGGAAAAGTTTGTCCGCCTGCTGGCTGCTTCTGACTTCTGAGTCTCTTAGTTTTGGCATTCGATAACGCTGCGACTGCGGGATTAAAGTTTTCGTTTCGATTGTACGCTGCCGGCTGAGCGGTGCGGAGTTCGGACGGATGGAGACGGATAAGTTTGTGGTTTCCACCAGGGCACAGTGAATCGAATCAGTTACGCACAACATGCATCGAGAAAGAGGAGAAAGAAACTTTTACCGAGGTTTTAGGCAACGGTTTTACACCAAATAACATGTTGGAGTAACTTAGAATTTGATCTCGTCGTTGCTCATTGTGTTTGAGTTTTAACAGTTTCAGCTGCCTTGCATTTTTCATTGTATTTTACACAGTTGACAGTTGAGTTCTATTTTATCGTTTAAGCTTACTCTATGTGTACTTTTTGTTAATCATCTTTTCTTAACTCTGATTTGATTTTGGTCAATTTTAATCAAATGTTTATCAGTATTAGTTAGTAAGTAGTATTAGTTTCATGTCAAACACTTTATCAATTGTATTGCACTTTTTCTCAGAACTTTGCGGCCTTTTGAAGCACTTCACAAGGGGTACAAAATACTCCTAGCTGGTCTCGAGGTACGATGATGGCCTAACAAGCCAGTCGTCGTATGTTCGAGTCTCGGCTCGAGCCGGCCCGACTGTTAGTGTCAGTAGGTTCGTAGTGCTAGCCCCGCAATTGTCCTGTATACTTAACAGTTGGTTGCGAAGTCTGTATATGAGCTGTTGAGAGCGAAAGTATGCCATTAAGTAAATTTTTCAGGAGACGCAGATTTTTCAGGAGACGCAACCAAAATACTCAAATAGTAAATCATTTACAACAATTTTTTACTTTTACTACAAATTTACTCAACATATCTTTGTTGTTACCGCTCATATTAAATTTACACTCAAGAATCACTTTACAGTTATAATAACATGAGTGGAAGTTTATAGTTTTCGTACAAAAATTTGTGACTTATTAATGAGCTCTAACTAATATCAAGGTTATGATAGTTATTGTAGTTTGTAAACAACTCAGATAATTTTAAGTTGGCCTGCAGACAAAGTAGTAAGTATCAGAGAATCCAAAAAGGATCAATAGCACGAGGAACACTTGAATTATTTTTTTCGTATTTTGGCCAGGTTTTTGACTGAAATACTCGAACGTACGAAACTTTTATTTCTAGAAAGAATGTCAGAGTACGTTTGAGGAAAACTACGTTGTAGTAGCTAGCAATTGTTTGATATGTTTGTTCAAGAATGTATTTAGACAGCAAGCCTTGCCACCGTTAGAAGAAAAATAAGATGATTATCCCAGTGAAAAGTTGTTCTATCGTGACCATTTACTAGCCTGGATGATGACGATGATGATTTGTCTCGAAGCGAAGCAAAGCCTTGGTGCAGTGCCTGGAAGTTGACTCGTATGCAGCTCTCGTTTCCTAGTGTAGCGTACCTCTAACAACTATACTCCACTCGCTATTGTGTGACAAACTTGACTGAAACTGAATTTTCTACACACGAAGTCTTTTGTATCGAGTTAAGCGTAGATTTTTGCCAAGAAGGCGTGTCCACGCAGTCTCGAGAAAGAGAAATGAAACAAAACACTATTTTGAGTCAGAATATGTAAGCAGTGGAATTTAACACGTTTAAAAACAGTTCGAAAGCTACATGCACTTTTGTCGTAGTTTTGGCTTTCTTTTGGCTGAGTTATGAGGCTTCATACCGGGTAATCGAGTATGACCGAGTGAATGGTATTCATGCATGAATCGATGGGACTCCTTCTCCATTTCCGCCTCTCGTTCCAAAGACTGGTTGAAAAAAATCTGCACTCGAAAACTCATTTAATTCAATCACCTACCCCGGACGAACACATACGATTCGCATAGATTCTCTAGGATTCCTCACATTGGATGCGTGAGCGTCCTTTAAAAAAGAATCCTCAGGAATGCCCTGTATATGGCTCTAGGATTCTTGAATAAGAATCCTGAGGGGGAATCCTCCGGATCGTGTTTGCGATTCCTTTCACGATTCCGTCACCGAGTTGAAGGTACCCTGGGGATTCTTACTCAGGATTCACGTGTTAGTGAGGGACCTCAGAAAACAAAATCCGCGCATTGTTCTGCACGGCTACAACGGGACTCGTTCAACCGCCAACCAAAGTTTTTTTTTCATCTTTAGCGGACAGTTTTTCATTTCAATCACTAAACAAACGCACTCACTACACTTAGAATACATTTACATTTTAATCTTTAAAATGTTCACCTCAAATTTCCAGAAACAAGCTTGAATTAGCAGAAGTATATGAGATGAATTTCTACAATTTCTAAATTTCAACTGTATGTATTTTCATCTGTTTTCACTGCGTTGAAGAAAAACAAAACAGTTTCTGTTAATATGAAAAAATCATACAGAAAATGTTGAATTATTCCGACATAATTGACATAAATCGACAACACTGCAGTGGTTACCTAGGTTACCAATTTTTCACGTAAACGACTACAGCGAATATCTAGGTAACCTACTACGACGGGCTGCGGCCTACGTTCATTCATGATAATGTGATTCGTTCATGATTAACAGCGATTTTGAGCAGTGTTGAATTGAGCAGTGATTCAAGTTTTGAGATGGAGATGGAAGCGTTGTGAAAAATGGTTTGTTTTACAAAATTCAGAATAAATTCAGCTAATTTTACAAACTATACAGTGCTGAATGATTCCATAAAAGTAGGTGAAAATATTTAGTTTATTTGTTCAATGATTTCGTGAAAATTTGGTGTTTAATTCGTGCATTTTTCGTGAATATCGGCTTAATGAGATGAATAATGAAGCAGTTCCCCAATATGAAATACGGCTTGTTTGATTGAAATGGTGTCTTCATTAAAGTTGTAGGTATAAAATTGGGGTTCTACAAACAAAATACATACCGTAAAAAACCGCTAATTTTACAAACTGCCATTAAATATTATATATCTCAAAAAGTCCATTTTTTTAAATTTTGATACGCAATGAAGATGATAATATATCTGTGTCTGTCAAAATTTGGTGCTGGTAGAATATAAAACAAAAAAGTGATGAGCGGTTAAGTATTTTGATATTTTCACATTTAACATTACACATTAAAATGGTCAAACTTTATCACAAATAGTATGATTCTAATCCAACGCGCTGTATTTGTACCATAATCGATCATTTTCAGAATGGCCCTGGTGAAATTGAGTATGCGCAACTCACTGACGAACCATGTTATTAGAAAGTTGTCGAAATAAGACGAACACACAAGGTAACCAATTTATACAGCACGAAAACGGGGAAATGACAGGTTTCGCCCTTAAACTTGCGGTCGATGCAGTCCACGCTTTTTCTAGAATTAATGCCGATCGATCTTTACAGGTATCGGTGAATCATTGTTCAATTGTTCCTTTTTGATACTTACTTTACTTCACTTTGTTGGCTAACGGCCCGTTAACCGGTCTAGGGCCGAACGAATTAGAGATGTCCAGCTTCTTCTGTCTTGGGCAGCCGTTCTCCAGTCTCCTCGTACACCAGCAGATCGTGCATCTTCTTCCACCGCGCACATCCACCGCGTGCGAGGCCTACCACGGAGTCGACGGCCTCTTCCTGGTTCTCTAAATAGTTAGATAGTTTTGGCGGCTCTCTCGTCAGGCATCCTGGCTACATGTCCAGCCCACTGAAGCCTGCCCCGCTGTATTACCTTCACTATATCAGCATGTTTGTATACCTGGTACAACTCGTGATTCATGCGTCTGCGCCACACTCCATCTTCCAGTTTACAGCCAAGTTTCGATCGCAGAACATTACGCTCAAATACTCCGAGCACTCGTCGCATGTCCGTAAAGGGCCACCGGGAGTATCAGCGTCTTATACAGCGCTAGTTTTGTGCGAGTTTGCAAACTACGGGACCTTAGCAGGTTACACAGTCCATAGAAAGCCCTGTTTGCAGCTGCAACTCGTCGTTTCACTTCACGGCTCATATCGTTGTCACATGTCACAAGCGTACCAAGATAAACGAATTCGTCAACCACCCCAAATCGTTCCTTATCTATCTCCACCTCAGCACCAACACCTCCCACGCTCTCTGCCAGCTACCATGTACTTCGTTTTGGCAGAGTTAATGACAAGTCCCAATCTCGCTGCTTCCCTCTTAAAAGGTAATAAGGCCTCCTCCACGGGCTTACGGTTGATACCGATGATAACGATGTCGTCCGCAAAACCAAGAAGCATGTGAGATTTCGTGATGATCGTACCGTTTCTTTCCACAGTACCTCGTACCTCTTCGTACTGCACCCTCAAGAGCGATGTTAAACAGTAAGTTGGAGAGCGCATCCCCCTGCTTCAGTCCATCCAACGTTACGAACGCGGCTGATGTCTCGCCAGCTATCCGCACGCACGATTTTGATCCCTCCAGTGTCATACGACTCAGCTTTATTAGTTTCGTAGGGAAACCGTGTTCCAGCATGATCTGCCACAGCTCGTTTCTTTTCACTGAGTCGTATGCCGCCCTGAAGTCCACATACAGATGGTGAGTCGGTAAGTTGTACTCCCGGAACTTATCGAGGATCTGTCGCAGGGTGAAGATTTGATCCGTAGTGGAACGCCCGTGTCAAAAACCAGCCTGGTATTCGCCAACAAAGGATTCCGTTAACGGCCTAATTTTGAAGAACAGGATACGGGAGAGCACTTTATATGCAGAGTTGAGCAACGTTATGCCTCGATAGTTGCCACAATCCAATCCTCCTTTTCTGCTTTTATTCGTTCCTTTTTGATAAAAAGGTTATTTCATGATATCGGTTCTGGATGTAGACTCACGACTGCCTATCCAAAAATGTGACTGATGAGTACAATATTAATTTCTGTGTCGAACGTCTAAAAATGATTGAAAATATTTCTAATGTCCAACCAGTTTGTTTGATCAGTTTAGTGTCCTCGGAGAAGTTGTAGATAATAATTTTATTTTTCAAAACAAATATATTCATTGTAAAATAAATTCGAAAAAAATATGGTTATTTTTTTAAAAATACCAGATTTTTAAAAGATATATGAAAACAAAATTTCCCAACGAATACAACTGAAATAATATGACTGTTGCTTACATAGACGCGTTAAATATAAATAAAAATCATTGAGCTTCGTTTACTAGAGTTCATTAGAGTTGCAATTACATGAAGTTGAAAAACTTGGAAAAAGTGTCAAAAGAAACCCCGCACGACGGCATATGAGAAATTATAAAGAAACAAACATTAAAGCATGAAAACAGTGTAGATACGTTATGTTTTAGTTTGTCATTTTGGATCAACTACGATCTACAGAATATTTAGAAAGTCTAAGAACCTCTAGAGCCTAATCTTTATCAGATTTCAATCATTTCGTCAATCAAAAGTAGATTCTAATAATCTAATACAATGTTTACTTGCAAACTATTTTTTTATTCAATAAGCGTTGCGATTGCGCATTGAGCAAACAAAATGTTTGAGTTCATGCCAAACATTGAAAAGTCAATGGTTTCGCAGTATTGATTGTAAGTGGCCATCATTCGATTCAAAGGTTCGAATTCCGCATAATTTGTGCGGTAATGATTGATGGCAAACGTGTTTCGGTTTCGAAGTTGTCCAATAGATGCACAGAAATTTAGATAAGATAGAAGTGTAGCTGAGTCAATGCGCTGCGAAACAAAGTCGTTTCACGACGCTCTTTCAATGATTGTATGTTTATGAGCATGCAACGTGCTTCATATGATGGAAAAAGAAATAAAAGTCCAACCTAATTTACGAAGAGCGTACAAAATAAATTGCTTTTGTACTGATTCTATTTTTTCTTCATATGTGATTGTATAGGATGACCATTCAATGCTGCAGTATTTCAGTATTGATCTTACATAGGCTACATATAATGTTTTGATGGTATACGGATCCTGAAAATTGTAACAAAAGCGCTTTATAAAGCTTAGCATGTCATTAGATTTGTGGATTATTGTGTTGTAATGGTCAATGAAGGTTAGTTTGGAGCTTAAGGACATTCCTAAGTCCCTAACTCTTTCACTATTTGCTACAGTTTGATTTCCTAACTATATTGTAATGTTTGGTGTTGTTCTTTTTCGACAGAATTATATGATGTTGCATTTTTTTACAATTAACTCTAGTAGCTTTTTTACACCCTGCGTAGGACATGTAAATTTCATTCTGGAATGCATTGATGTCTTCTTCATTTCTTGTTTTCAAAAAGAGCTTCATATCGTCGGCATAAATTAACACTTTTAGTTTTTTGAGAATAAATAAAAAGTCGTTAAAAGTCGTACAAGATAAAAAGAAGTGGTCCTAAATTAGAGCCTTGAGGAACACCAGAAGTGACTAGAATCGGATTTGAGTTTTGTTCCTTTAAATTTAACTATTTGTTGGCGATTGGTTAAATATGATTCGAGCCACTTCAGGAGTTCTGGCTCAAGTCCGATTTTTCGCAACTCGAAAAGTAGCATTGGCAGATCTTTACGATCAAATGCTTTGCTGAAATCTGTGTATAATTTGTGTATAATGTAGCTTCTCCATGGCTTCCATTATCAATTGCATTCAATGAATAATTTATAAATTCAAGTAATTTGATCGACGTTGAACAGCCCTTGAAGAAGCCATGTTGCTTCTTAGTTATTCGGTTTTAATTTGCACTGTTTGGAGAAATATCTGCTGCACTGTTTGACATGAAGTTGTTGGATTCCTTATCGTATTAATAAACTTAGAATAATGAGATTCTCGGAAACAAATTAATTAAACGATTTCTCAGAGATGGCTAGACCAATTTTAATGAAATTAACTGCAAATGAAAGGTCTAGTTGCTCCATAGGTTGCTATTGAATTTCATTGTAATCGGATTTTTAGTTTAGAGGTTATGTATCAAAATGTAAAAATCACGAAACATCAATATCTCAGAAACCACACAACCGATTTCAATGAAACTGGTTTCGAATGATTTGGCTGTCCCCAGAACCCTTAACTTTTGAATTTCGTTATGATTTGTCATATGGTTCAAAAGTTATGTAAAGAAAAGTTATCCTGAGGTTGTTTAAACTCACTCATTTTTCTCAGTGATGGCTGAACCGATTTTCATAAAATTAGTGAAAGGTCTAGTTGCCCCATAGGTTGCTATTGAATTTCATTGCAATCGGATTGTAACTGTGTCCGTTGTTCATAAAAATGTGAAATCACATAATGAAAGTAAACATATTGACTTTTTCCTAACGATCACCGGCTAATTAAAAGGTAGAAAAATGATTGAAATGGCCGAATGTCATATACTACTCAACTCAGTTCGACGAATCGAGCATTTTCTGCATGTATGCATGTATAGGTGTATATGTTTGCGTGTGGGTGTGTACGTGTGTATGTGCAACTTTCTTTCGCACTCACTTTTCTCAGAGATGGTCTGACCGGTTTTTTCTATCTTGGTGTCAAATGAAGGGTCTATTTGCCGCTTAGGTTGCTATTGAATTTCATTGTAACCAAACTTTTAGTTTTGGCGCTGCGTCAGAATGTGAAAAATGCTCTTATATCTCAGAAGCTATGAACATAGTTGAATTCAAATAAATGGGCTTTCAAACCCTTAAACAATGAATTTCATAATGTTTAAACATGTGGTTTGAAAGTTATAGGAAGAAACGAAACCCGCAGACTGTTTAAAACTATAGCTACGATCAAAATATGTGGCCTCAACATAATTTAAATTCAATATTGTACTATTTCAATGATTGTGGCCTTTTTTTCTTCATCTATAGTTTATTTGACACGGCACAAATACAATTCAATGTTTAACGGCGCCAATTATATCTGGTAGCTTACTTTCTAAAGTATCTTAATAACTAAAAGCAAATTTTTTATCCTCGCTGCCGACTACGAGCTGAAACTAAATCTAACTTAAAGCTAGAATATTTTGCATTAAAAGCACAGGTTTGCTGTTTGATGGTTTTCATTGCCATAGGTAAGCAGCATATTAAATTTGTTCCGCTGCTGGGCCAAGATATTACGGACTGGCATATTGGGTTGTTTCCATCGGGCCTTGAGAGTATCGTGCGGGTCTGATTGCTGCTTCCGGATCCGGGGTCTTAACGTGTTCTTGTCGTTTGGTTGAATGTAGGCGGAAGGGGATAGGACTAAACTGGGGCGTGGATGGATTTCAGGAAAAAGTATATAAGGGACATGTAGGATAGGTCACGGCTCGCCAAGACATCACGAACAGGAACAGCCGGCTGCCTACCTTCGGCCTGCAGGGAAGCTATTAATCTAGACCTGGCGTCACGGTTTACAGGGCATGACCAAACAACGTGCTCTATGTCGTGATAACCTTCACCACAGGCACAGATACCACTCTCCCCGAGCCCAACACGACGGAGATGCGCGTCAAATCTATAGTGATTGGACATAAACCGGGACATCACGCAAATGAAATCACGACCTACATCCAACCCCTTGAACCACGGGTTCGTCGATACCTTGGGGATTATGGAATGTAACCACCTTCCCAGTTCCCCCTTGGTCCAAGAATTTTGCCAACTGATGATCGTATTCTGACGTACAAATGCGAAAAATTCATTAAAGGCAATTGGTCTTACATAAATATCACCGTTTGTTGCGCCCACCTTAGCCAAAGAGTCCGCTTTCTCATTACCCGGTATCGAGCAGTGAGAAGGGACCCACGCTAAGGTAATCTGAGTAGATTTTTCGGATAAAGCACTCAGATGTTCCCGTATTTTCCCCAAGAAATACGGAGAGTGCTTAACATCTTTCATCGATCGGAGAGCCTCAATGGAACTGAGACTGTCCGTAAAGATGAAATAATGGTCCGTGGGCATTTTTTCGATAATCCCTAGGGTGTACTGAATTGCAGCTAATTCTGCGACGTAAACAGAAGCAGGATTATCGAGCTTATGGGAGACGGTTAAATTGTTATTGAAGATACCGAAGCCAGTGGACCCATCAAGAAGTGATCCGTCAGTGTAGTACATATTGTCGCAGTTGATGTTTCGATATTTATTGGAAAAAATTTTAGGGATCTGCTGCACGCGTAAATGATCCGGGATTCCACGAGTTTCTTCTATCATGGATGTATCGAAAAACACAGTAGAATCAGAAGTATTTGATAAGTCGACACGATTTGGAATATTCGAAGAATGGTTAATATTTTGGGACATGTGATTGAAATACAATGTCATAAAACGGGTTTGAGAATTGAGTTCGATTAACCTTCCAAAATTTTCAATCACGGGACGGTTCAAGACCTCACATTTGATTAGAATACGAGAAGACAGGCTCCAGAAGCGGGTTTTCAATGGTAGTACTCCAGCTAAGATCTCCAAACTCATCGTATGGGTCGATTGCATGCAACCCAAGGCGATACGCAAACAACGATATTGTATTCGCTCCAGTTTGATCAAATGTGTGTTTGCTGCGGAGCGGAAGCAGAAACACCCGTACTCAATGACAGACAATATCGTTGTTTGGTAAAGCCTTATAAGGTCTCCTGGGTGGGCTCCCCACCATTGTCCGGTTATTGTACGAAGAAAATTCACTCTTTGTTGACATTTTTTCATCAGATACCTCACGTGACAACCCCAGGTGCTTTTAGAGTCGAACCAGACACCAAGATATTTGTGTACCAAAACCTGAGAAATCGTTTTACCCATTAATTGTGTTTGAAGCTGAGCAGGTTCATGCTTCCTAGAAAAAAACTACTATCTCAGTCTTCTCCGGAGAGAATTCGATACCTAGCTGTAAAGCCCAAGCAGACAAATTGTCCAAGGTATCTTGCAATAGTCCTTGCAAATCGGCAGCTTTGGCTCCTGTAACAGAGATTACACTGTCGTCTGCAAGTTGTCTTATCGTGCATGAATTTGCCAGACATTCGTCGATGTCATTTACATAAAAGTTGTAAAGAAGGGGGCTTAAACATGAGCCCTGGGGAAGACCCATGTAGCTAATGCGAAAAGTTGCCAAATCGCCGTGCGTAAAATGCATGTGCTTTTCGGACAACAAATTGTGCAAAAAATTGTTCAAAATTGGAGAAAATCCTTGTCGGTGAAGTTTACCCGAAAGAATGTCAATAGAAACGGAATCAAAAGCCCCCTTAATGTCCAAGAACGCAGACGCCATTTGTTCTTTGCGAGCATACGCCAGCTGGATATCCGTTGAAAGCAACGCAAGACAATCATTCGTCCCTTTGGCACGGCGGAAGCCAAATTGAGTATCTGATAGTAGACCATTTGATTCGACCCAATGGTCTAAACGACGGAGTATCATTTTTTCCATCAATTTCCGGATACAGGATAGCATTGCAATCGGCCTATAAGAGTTGTGATCAGAAGCTGGTTTCCCTGGTTTTTGGATGGCGATCACCTTCACTTGCGGTACAATGTTTTGCTCCAGGAACTTATTGAACAAGTTCAACAAGCGCCTCTTGGCATTGCCGGGTAGATTCTTCAACAAGTTGAATTTGATTCTATCTAACCCAGGCGCGTTATTGTTACAGGACAGGAGGGCAACTGAAAATTCTGCCATCGTAAAAGGTGATTCTATCGCGTCGTGGCCCGGAGACGCATCGCGAACAAGGTTTTGCTCAGGAACAGAGTCCGGACATACTTTCCTGGCAAAATCAAATATCCACAGACTTGAAGACTCCTCGCTTTCGTTGACCGTTACGCGATTCCGCATTCCTCGGGCTGTGTTCCAAAGAGTGCTCATCGATGTCTCCCTCGACGTCTCGTTCACGAACCGACGCCAATATCCGCGTTTCTTTGCTTTAGCCAAACTTTTAAGCTTGGTATTAAGCTCCGAATACCGTAAATAGTCGCCAGGTATACCTCCCTTCTGGTAGGCCTTAAACGCGTCGGATCTTTGCGTGTAGACATCGGAGCACTCTTGGTCCCACCACGGAGTGGGAGGCCGTTCTTTGATCGTTACGCCGGGATATTTCTTCGTTTGGGCTTGCAACGCGGCGTCGAGAATCAAGCCCGCGAGGAGGTTGTATTCTTCAAGTGGTGGATGATGTTGAATCGACTCGACCGCTTTTGAAATCATTTCCTCGTATAACTTCCAATCGACATTCCGTGTAAGGTCATACGGAATGTCAACTGGTCGCATGCGAGTCGACCCGTTATTAATTGAAATAAGAATAGGCAAATGGTCGCTACCGTGAGGATCAAGGATTACCTTCCATGTGCAATCCAACCGTAGCGACGTCGAACATAAGGATAGATCCAAAGCGCTTGGGCGCGCTGGAGGTTTCGGGATACGTGTCATTTCACCGTTGTTTAAAATAGTCATGTCGAAGTCATCGCAAAGGTTATAGATTAAAGAGGAGCGGTTATCATTGTATGGGGAACCCCAAGCCACGCCATGAGAGTTGAAGTCTCCCAAAATCAAACGTGGCGAGGGAAGAAGTTCTATTAAATCAAAGAGCAGCCGTTGCCCAACCTGTGCTCTGGGAGGAATATATATTGAGGCAATACAAAGCTCTTTACCTTGTATTGTCATTTGACATGCGACAACTTTGATGCCTGGAATCGAGGGGAGGTTAATACGATAGAAAGAATAGCACTTTTTAATCCCTAAAAGTACTCCTCCATATGGGGTGTCTCGATCAAGGCGAATATTATTAAAATCATGGAAGTTGAGATCAATATTTGAAGTAAGCCAAGTTTCACAAAGGGAAAATGCATCGCATTTGTTTTTATTTATCAAAACTTTTAACGAATCAATTTTTGGTAAAATACTTCTACAATTCCACTGTAAGACAGAGATAGAATCCTTCATATACGCAGTTGAATTAGGCATCGAAGGATACAATCGCTGCAAGGAGGGGCCATTGGGCAGTCAACTGCTTCAAAAATGATCTAACTGTTGGGAGGAATGCTGTAAGAAAAATTTTAATTGGATCGGGTATATTGAAATTTTCAAAAATCCAGTCCACAATGTCAGAAAATTTTACTAATCCAGAGTTTGTTTCATCAACTGGATGTGCAAAAGGAACAACTGGGGTTTTAGATGTTCCTGGCAGTGCTGGGAACTCCTTCTGGGACTTTAAATTTGCAAGCCCAGGAGGAGTTTGCTTCGGTTTTTCCGCAGCACTGTTTGGTTTGTTCGTACTTTTCATTACACTTTGGGGAATCCTAGGACCTTTACGGGGAAGTTTAGGAGAAGAAACATTTTTCCTCTTCCTAGACTCCCCAGGATTGGCATAAGATGTTCCCGCTGATGAATCGTCAGAATCGGTTTCATCGAAGGGCAACAGATCAAAGGGGTTCGATGTTATGGTAGAAGTGGTCACGGTCTTCTTCAGCATCTCAGCGTAAGAACGCTTTGAACGCTCCTTAAGTGACCGCTTGATTTTATCTCTGCGCTGCATGTACACCGGGCATGTGGAGAGCTCATGCTGGTTTTCCCCACAGTGAATACATTTTTCAGCATTAACACTGCAAGAATCTTCCGCATGAGTCTCCCCACACTTGCTACATCGTGCCTTATTGCAGCAGTAGGCGGCTGTGTGGCCTAACTGCTTGCAATTGGTGCAATTCATAACACGGGGTACATACAATCGCACAGGCAGACGAACCCGGTCGATCGAGACGTGGCTAGGGAGTGCAGATCCGGCAAACGTAACGCGAAACGAGTCTGACGGAGTGTAAACTTTTTTACCGCAGACGAGAGACATGGACCGCAATTGCTTACAATCCAAAATCTTCGCCTGTGTTTCGGTATTTTTGAAGCAACCGGTTGCGCTTTTTAGGATACACTCGACAGACAGACTCGAATCGGTTATGACACCGTCGATCTCCACGTCTCGTGCGGGTATGTAAACGCGATACTCGCGTGTGAAGAGCTCAGAGCAAGCGATAGCATTGGCCTGTGCCAGATCACTGACCACGACACGGAGCTTGTTAGGTCGGACCTTGGAAATTTCGGTCACGGCCTTGTACCCCTTCGTCAGGTCTTTTGAAATTTGCAGTATGTTTAATCGCTTTGAATTCACTCCTGCCTTTGGACGAAAATAAACAGTATAGCTGCCCTGTTGAGATCCGTCCGGGTAAAGCCTGGGACGAGGGGGGACTGGAGAATGAACAGGGGAGGGGGTAACAGAAGGGTCAGGGTCAGGGGGGTTCGGGGATGGTGGCACGGGAGGCGAGGGATCTATATCCATTGCGCTAAATGTAGCGCACTAGCGCACTAGCGCCGATAGGAACACGTACCTCTTTACTTCTTCCTTCCAGCAGTGGTTGTCCGATCGTTCGAAGCTGCACCCAAAGCAGCCAGCAGCACCAGTACAGCAGCACCAGTACAGCAGCACCAATACAGCCACCAGCAGTGAGCCGGGTGTGAGATCACTCAGCACAGCGACACGGACTCGACTGTCAACTGATGGCCTTGAATAATACACTCTTTTGTTTGGCTTTTCGTACACACGGACCGGATTGTAATAGAACGACCACTTTGCACGTCCGTTTCTGTCGAGTGTTCGACGCGGAATGATGATTGTGGCCTTGCTCGGGATTGAAGTTGAAATTAAAAGTCATTTCTATTAATTCACTTTTTGCCTTTCTCCTAGACAGGTATGGCAATCACTGCAAAAACTAAAGGTATAAATGTGCTCAAAAGGGCCAAATGTCGTATACCACTCGACTCAGTTCGACGAACTGAGCGTTTTCTGCATGTGTGTGTAACGCTCTCCCAATCTCACTCGATTTTCTCAGAGATGGCTGAATCGATTTCAATGAAATCAATTGCAAATGAAAGGTCTAGTTGCCCTTCAAGACCCTAATGAATTTCATTGTAATCTGATTCCTAGTTTAAAGGTTATGTATCAAAATGTAAAAATCACGAAACATCAATATCTCAGAAACCGTTTTGAACAAAATTGGTTTCAAATGAACGGGGTACCTAAAAACCCTCAACTTTTGAATTTTATGAGGATTGAACAAATGGTTCAGTAGTTACAGAAAGAAACGTGTTCTGGTGACTGTTTAATCTTACTCATGTTTCTCAGAGATGGCTGGACCGATTTTCATAAAATCAGTGTCATATGGAAAGTCTTGTTGCCCCATAAGATCCCAATGATTTGTTTTGCAATCGGATTATTACTTTTCCTGTTAAGTTTAAAAATGTGAAATCCAGCTATGAAAAGAAACATATTCTGATGACTACCTGGGTTCACTAACTTTTCTCAGAGATGGTTGACCCGATTTCCACAAAATTAGTATCAAATGAAAGGTCTAGCTGTCTCATAACATCCTATTGAATTTTGCTGTAATCGGAATGTTACTTCGTCTGTAATGTATCAAAATGTGAAAATCACTAAACTTCATTATCTTAGAAACTACACAACAGATTTGAACAATATTGATATAAGATGAACGGGCTAGTTCAGGGTTAACTGATGAATTATGATTGAACACGTGATTTCAAAGTTTGGCTCCCCCATACGTTCCTTTTTCATTTGATTGTTATCAAACTTAAGCAACCGTTATGTTTAGTTTGTAAAACAACAAAAGTCTATTATCTCAAGTAGAGTATCGAACGTGCTGCAGAAAAACTGCCGAAGAAAAACACTGACGAAGACGTTCGATACCCTATTACACGACTTATTTGAACATAACTAGTGCCATACAAACGAGTCATCTCTCAAACTTACAAATAACAAACTTCATAAAAATTTGTTATACTGTTCAAAAGTTTTGTAAAGAAAAGAAATTCAAAGACTATTCAACACTATAGCTGCTTTGGTTGGTAAACGGCTGGGCAGTGCGTACCAGCAGTACACCCGTACTAGTTGGCATAAAATACACCCCAGTGTGGTCCAAAGCATAATGCCCAGCAACTCCTATCCCTACCTCAAAGTGGTACCGACTGGGATACGAGCAACCAAGGGAAGATCGGTGAACCGGTGGGAACTTGGTCGTATGCTGACAGGGAAGGGGGAGCTGCTCTCCTAGGAGGGCAGCTTGTCCGAGCGTCTGTTCCCCATGTTAGGGGCGGCTTAAACAGCGTCTGATCCGGAGCGGACGGCTGAAATAAGAAATGCGGCGTCTCGCCAGCTACACCCAAGACGGCAGCCCTGTCGCGAGACTAGGCATCCGCAGCCCTAGTAAGGCAGCATGCCGAAACATTCAAATACTACGAACAATCAAGAATTGAATACGGACCGAAACAATTGGCAACGACCTAGGCGACGAAATAAGGACGACGATTGGAAGCTCGGTACATGTAGATTGCTGAACGCTCGGGTGGCGACCGGATTCTGCTGGATCAGCTAGAACCCCGCCACTTCGACATCGTTGCGCTCCAGGAGCTTTGCCGGAAAGGAGAGAAGGTACGGAGGATTTGTGGCCGCAGGGCACAGTACTACCAGAGCGGCGGCACAACCAATGAGCTGGGTACCGGCTTTATAGTACTGGGCAGGATGCAGAGTCGTGTGAACAAGTGGCAGGCGATCAGCGACAGGTTGTGTTTGTTGAGAATAAAAGGCCGGTTCTACAACTACTCTATCCTCAATGTGCACTGCCCTCACGAAGGAAGACCCGATGTAGAGAAAGAAGAGCTCTACGCACAGCTGGAGAAACTCTACGATAGCTGCTCGCGTAGAGACATCAAGATCGTCATCGGGGACATGAACGCGCAGATCGGTAGGGAAGAAATGTACAAGCCGGTGATCGGCCAACATAGCCTGCACACCGTGACGAACGACAACGGCCAGAGATGCGTCAACTTCGCAGCTTCCCGAGGACTGGCAGTCCGAAGTACCTTCTTTCCCCGTAAGGACATCCACAAAACCACCTGGAGATCACCTGACCAACGTATAGCAAATCAAATTGACCATGTTTTCATCGACGGCCGGTTCTTCTCTGACATTACAAACGTACGTACCTATCGCGGTGCGGATATTGGCTCGGACCACTACCTAGTTGCGGTATCATTGCGCTCAAAACTGTCGACCGTATACCACGCGCGACATCGCCGAACCCCGCGGCTCAACACTAAGCAGCTCCTGAACTCCCAGGCTACGGAGGAATACGCGCAACAGCTTGAAGCGGTGCTACCCACAGCGGAGGGGTTGGGCGCATTGCCTCTCGAAGACGGCTGGTGCAGCATTCGCACAGCTATCGTGGAGACCGCAACGGCGGCACTAGGAGTGGAAGCACCGAGTGGCAGAAACGACTGGTATGACGGGGAGTGCGAGGCAGCGGTGAATGAGAAGAACCGGACCTGGGCGATATACCTGGGCAGGTCAACGAGAGAGAACAAGGCCAATTACAAACGGACACGGAATGACATGACCACGATTCTCGGACGAAAGAAGCGCCAGCAAGAGAATCGTGAGCATGAGGAGCTGGAGCAGCTATACCGTGCCAGTGAAACGCGGAAATCCTATGAGAAGGTAAACCAGTCCCGCAGAGGCTATGTGCCGCAAGCCGACATGTGCAACGACGCGGATGGAAACCTTCTCACGGATGCCAGCGAGGTGGTCGACAGGTGGAAGGAGTACTTCGATGGACACCTGAATGGCGAAACAGCAAACAGAAGTGGAGCAGGAACTGACCTAGGAGCACCAGCAGCGGATGACCGAGTACCAGCTCCCGATGTTCACGAAGTTCTTTGTGAGATCGGGAAGCTGAAAAACAATAAAGCCGCAGGCAAAGACGGACTGCCGAGCGAGCTCTTGAAACATGGAAGAGAGGCGCTGGCTAGAGCGCTGCACTGGGTCATTTCCAAGATTTGGGAGGAGGAAAAACTGCCAGACGAGTGGATGGAGGGAGTTATCTGTCCCATCTACAAGAAGGGCGACAAGCTGGAGTGCCGCAACTACCGCGGCATCTCGCTTATCAATGCCGCCTACAAAATACTCTCACAGATCCTGTTCCGTCGTCTATCACCTTTAACCAGGAGGTTCGTGGGTCAGTACCAAGCGGGTTTCATGGGAGCCCGGCCACCACGGACCAGATCTTCTCAATCCGATAGATCTTACAGAAATGTCGCGAGTACAACGTGCCAACACATCACATCTTCATTGACTTCACGGCGGCCTATGATACAGTCGATCGAGAACAGCTATGGCAGATCATGCACGACAACGGATTTGCGGATAAACTGACTCGATTGATCAGAGCTACCATGGCGCAAGTGATGTGCTACGTGCGTGTTTCGGGGATACTCTCGAGTCCCTTTGAATCGCGCAGAGGGTTGAGACAAGGTGATGGACTTTCCTGTTTGCTGTTCAACATCGCCCTTGAGTGTGTGATCCGGAGGGCTGGCATCGACACGAGGGGCACAATTTTCACAAGGTCTGTTTAGCTTCTGGGCTTCGCGGATGACTTCGACATCATATCACGTAATTTTGCGACGGCGGAGTAAACTTACGCCCGACTGAAAGCGGAAGCTGGACGGATAGGATTGCGGATAAATCCGTCGAAAACAAAATACATGCGAGCGAGAGGCTCCAAGGAGAACAACATCAGCCTCCCAACTCAAGTCTCTGTGGACGGTGATGAGCTTGAGGTGGTCGATGAGTTCGTGTATTTGGGGTCACTGGTGAGGAAGACACTTCGATCGAATCGAGTGCGACGACGCACGAAGTTGACGCTGTACAAAACCCTGATAAGACCGGTAGTCCTCTACGGGATCGAGACGACAACGCTTCTCGTGGAGGACCTTAACGCTCTTGGAGTTTTTGAACGGAAGGTGCTACGGACTATCTACGGTGGAGCACAGACGGACGACGGAGAATGGCGACGGTGCATGAACCACGAACTACACGCGCTGCTTGGAGAGAATCCCATTGCACACCTGGCGAAAGTTAATAGGTTGCGGTGGGCCGGTCATGTCGTAAGGATGCCGGACGGCAACCCTGTGAAATCACTTCTCTTCAGCAACCCCGCCGGCACCAGAAATAGGAGGGCGCAGCGTGCACGATGGCTCGACCAGATCGAAGGAGACTTGCGGGTGATGAGACGCCTGGGGAACTGGCGAAACACAGCCCAAAACCGAGCAACATGGCGACAAATTCTTGATACAGCACGAGCCAACACGGCTCTCGTCTGATTGGTAAGGTAAGTAAGCTACTTTGATCAATATATATGGCCTCAACATGATTTAAATGTAGCATCGTACTATTTGAACGTTCCCGGTATCGCTCGTGATTACATTGTTCGAAATTAAGAGTCAATTCTTATATTTCGCTATTTCTGAAGCACTAACATTACGTCAAATTTCATATTTTATGCTTTAATTACAACATCAATAGTTTAGAACCCAAAGAGTGAATATACCTTTTTGGATTTAAGCATTCATGTAAATCTATTTTTAGAAATAATAAGTTTGAATGAGAAAGGCTGAGTCTGACCGCTAAGTAGATTAATTTAGGTTTTTCTTTCCACTTCGCATGACAAGGGTAAGGTCATATTTGATTTGTTAGAAACAGCCATTTTGTTATTTATAATCGATAATACCTTTCTGTGCGTTTGCTGATTTAGAAAACAAACCCAACTTTTACCAGAAAGACACATTTCGCACACAATGAACAAACTAGCTAAATCTTCTCTTGATTGACCTGTCACACAAAATACCACAGCCAATTTCTCCCCCGGCAACCCGTACTGCACCCCGTGTACACAAAACAACCAGCACTGAAAACAAATAGAAAAGAAGAACTCCGCTGAACCAGTAAGCCTCTGCAATCGCCTGAAATTTGAATAAAAATAAATTTCGTAAAACTCTGAGTAAATCCCTCGTTTCGATCAGATTAGTCGCTTGTTTATTGCTGTCACATTCACCGATCGCCCATAAACCCAATTATGTCGTAGAAACACACAAAGCCCGCATCCATCGGAAGGTAGAAAATGCTAAGCGACAGCAAGAGGAACGGGCAAGAAGAGGATAAACCATTTGGCAATACAAATATTTTCCTAAGAATAAAAATGTTTCAAACAGCGCACAAACCCTCGTTCTGCCGTCGGCCAGCCATCAACCGAAAGGCTGCTTCCGAACAATACGAAGAAACTGTGAAGTTTATTTGCATTAATTTCTTGTTCGATTCTGCAGGCCTCACCTTTCGGGTGTTTTATCCTTCCGATGCAGCTGGGACCACGCTTTTTCCTACTCTCTTTCTATCACTTTTACTCTCAGCACTATTTCGCTACGATGCAGCTCGGCACGTTTTTTTTCTCGATGGCTCTGACAAAATCAACACAGCTAAACGGATGAATAGTTTTTTCATCGTTTGTGGATGGAGAAAAAAAACCATCAGCAGCGACAGAAATGGAGCAAGAACACACGTGAGTCCTCGCGGGAAACGGCATTCTCAGGAACGCAGAATGTGCCTGCCAACCGAATGGAGGAAGCACGGGTGGAATAGAACAGAAGATGTCCCTTCTGCACCGGATGAGGACCCCGAGAAGTCTGCCTTCGTTAACTGATGGATGTTTTCTTTTGCCTGTGCCGTTTGTGACAGAAACAAAGACGCGGCGCTTTTCTTTTATGCCATTGTTAACGGATTATCTGAAGAAATTTATGTGAGTTTCTGTGTGTTTTTTCTTCTGATTTTCTACTGCGGGCGAGCATCCCAATATCGTTGTAAGCTGTCTGCAATGATCGAATTTAGGGATTAACGTTCGAATGCAACTTTTTGGGACGTTCGCGGCGGGGTGAATGGGAGATGAGCAATAAAATTACCTGCAAAGAAGGATAAATCTGAATTTTCTTGCTCTAGTCGGTTTGATCAGTGATTTTGCGGTTCAGAGTGACAGATGAGATAAGGGCATACGGAGCCAATTTGTAATTTATTGCTATTTATGGAAACTCCAATCTACCAGGATATTAGAAGCATCAAATAAGTACTTAGAATTATTGGTGCTGCCTCCCGGTGCAATTCTGTATTCTCAGTAGTAAAGTTAGCCAGTGCAGTAAAAATTCTTCAGTTATTGAGTTTGTTTCATACTGCTAACAAGTTATAAGAATAAGCTGTATTAAAAGAATTTGTTTGCCTCTGACTATCATCAAAATGAAATAACTCCAGTTTTAATCCAATAATCACGAAAAGTATGTGTTATAAAATAATTATTATTGAAAAAAATAAAGTAAAAAACTAATGACTTGTTATATTAATCAACACAAAAAATAACGCTAAACAGTACTAAATTTCCATCGTGCCACAAGTCCGAAAGCTCCAAAACTATCGCTCTGACTTAATCCTGTACTGTACCAGAGTTTTGGCCACAAAGTATTGCACCGCACGATAGACATTCGCTAACCGCCACCACATAGTGTGGACGGTTCGCTATTTTTGCGGCCAAAACCACACAGTGTTCTAAATTTTGACTACCTCGGTCGAGATTAGAAGCAGCACAATTCCCACCGGTTGGAAACCAACCCTAATGAGATTTTCCTGTGTCGAGAGTGCGCCTCGAATGGTGGTTCAGACTGCGAGTGCAATCATGCTCTAGTTGATCCTGCTTCGAAAGCACAGAAGTGGTAGCACCGGCGGTGCCGGCTTCGCAGCTTCCAAACTTCCTAACACACTAAGCTGAGTTTTAGGGGTGGAAGGTTCTAAGTTGCCGTTTTGCGAAAAGGCGACGATGGGCGGTCCGCAAAAGGGTGCAAGTCTTCGATGCACAACATGGGTGAAAGTTGTTGCATTTTATTGTTATTAAAAAGAATAAGTTTCATCCTCAATTTCCTGACTGGATTTGCCGGCTGCTGGCTGTGGCTGTAAACTGTTTCCTGGAACCAGGGGCTGACGGGGAATTGTCTGAGAGCTGCCACTTGCTGTTTCGTAATCTTGAGCCGAAGTTTGTTGGCAACTTGATAGGATAGTTTGACCTAAATTCCATTGATAAACTGTCGATTGACGCTGATAATTATATAATTCAAATACGATCAGAGTTCAAAACATCATCATCATTGATTTATATTACTTTTTACATTACAATAAAAGTGAATTCTTCCGCAAAGTTGTAGACAATTATATGTAGGAAAACTTTGCTGAGGACATTTTGGCTCTATCTCATGAAAATCGACCACATACAGGTACTTTTACACACAGGCATTCTTAAAATTTCTAAAAATCAAAATTACTTATTGACTTTTTATTGACGTGGTTTTAGAGGCTCACTATGTTTGTAGACATTTAAGCCTATTTTCAACTTTTTCGTAGGGCTAATACCGATTTTGTTAAAAAAAAATCAGTTTCTCAAACTAAAATTTCTGGCAAAGCTGCAAAAATAACAATCTACATTCGAAAGATGGAGGTTTGTACTAGATTTTCTAGGTGATTTCACTAGTTTCTCAAAGTCTCTTAGTGACTTAAGCGTTTCTCCAAAAAAAAAAAACTTTCTGACACAAGTGCGTGCAGTGAGTATTTATTTGATATTCTGCCTGAGCAAGAACCCGGTGAATTGAAATATTCGAAGATAAAACCTTTCAATATGATATTTCCTCAAAAAAGGAGAGAGTTCCACCAATTGTGGTAACTATTGCTTCTGAATTTAACATGTTTAAAAGCGAAATTTTAACGTTTCTCTCCGACGTCAAAGTTACCTTTGAAATTGGCTGAAGAGGCGAATGCCTCTTACTGGCTCAAACATTGAGGGATTGGAATCGTCTTATTCAGTATCTAACTGGAAAGATGCATAATTTTTTTACATACGACACTACGAGCGCGAAGCCGTTCAAGGTCGTATTGAAAGATCTCACTAAAAATTAGACCGTTGATGAGTTCAAACTTACTGTGACAGAATTACTTGGCATAGCCCCTAACCAAGTAACTCTAATAAAACAAAAATCACGAGATGAAAAGCGTCAGAGAAATGGAATTTAATTTCCCTTGTTAATTATTTAATTCATTTTAACCACACTGATGAGGTGGCCAGTGGTGTAGAGGTACTAGATTATCGTGCATGTCGGATTTAGATAATATATCGGTAAATCCTCGTACGTAATATAGATTTTACAGCTTCCTTGAATTTTTTCGCGTTTTGCTCCAATTTAAGTTCTCTGGATAGAGAGTTGAAACACTTTCTGCTGAAATGTGAAACCGATCTCTTCGCCATTTCTGTTTGTATTGGCCGCAAAGGTAGAACTGTAGGGTTTCTTAGTGAATATCTGTGTGATGGCCGTTCCAAATTTTGATTATGATGTGCTTCCTGGTTGTGCAGATTATCCTGAAGCTGGAGCAAACATTGGAGCTCTCGCAAGGCAAGAACTGGTAGTACTGACGGAGGACTATCATTGTTCAAATCCAGAGTTGAGTATAACCTCGGCTTTTTAAGGATGGCTTTCAGGCAGCAGTTTTGGATGGTTTGCAGGGGTTTCAAGCGGGTTTTTGTTGCAGCTCCTCAGATAGAGACTAGGTATTGTAGCCTCGATTGGATAAACGCATGGTACAATGTTATTATAGTTCTGGATGGTAGAAACTTGGAGTCCTTCCATAGTATGCCACACATTGCTGTGGTGTTTCGCTGCAACGATTTCACATGATCACTCCATGTTAATTTTGAATCCATTATTCAACCGAGATGTTTGAAACTTTAAACTTTATCGATTGTTGTTGATTCAACTACTAGATCATTTTGTAGTGGCATGCTATAACGTGGCGAGTGCAATAACATATATTTTGTTTTGGATAAATTCATTGAGAGCAGATTTTCTTTAAAGAATGCTTGGAGTTTAACCAAATCTCCCTTCATTCGACGTAATATATTCTCAGGGTTTGCATCCTCGTACGATAACGAAATATCGTCAGCAAATGACCGGGGCTTTCCATGTAGATTGAGTTTGCGTAAATCATTTTCGTAGAGGAGAAATAATAGTGGCCCAAGGTTGCTACCTCGGGGAACGCCAACCGTCACTGGGCGAAGTGAGCTGTTTATCCCGTTTACGCAGACGAATTGACTTCTCCCCGAGAGATAGCTACGAATCAGGTCACTTGAAACCCCTCTAACTTTATAATACTCTAGCTTCTTTAGCAATATATCGGCTTTGGATCCAGACTTATGAATAGGAGTTACTCGTGCTACTCTCAAATAGTTTGGAAAGGTACCTGCACATATTGATTGGTTGAAAACGTCTCTAATCAATGTTGAGAAAGTCTGGTGATGGTCTTGGATGAATTTTGCAGATATGCCATCTGGCTTTTATTTGTGTTTAGGTTTTTTATCTCTATAAAAACCCCTTGTTCCGTCGCGGGTCGTAGAAAAAACGAGGTATTAAGTGGCGAAAGCGTATTGTATTTGTTGATTTCTCGGCGACTGTTTATTGTTGAGGCGAGCTGGGGTCCAATGGTACAAAAGAAATCGTTGAATGCATCCGCAACCGATCGTCCGTTGGTTAGCCGTCCATTTATCGATAGTTTTATTTCGGATGGACGATCGTTTTCTCTTCCTAATATTCTGTTCAAGTTAGTCCAGTTTTTTTATGGCTGATTGAGTGGAATAAGTTCTCATAATACTCCTTTTTACATTTATCCTTAACTTTTTGCACCATCCTGGCAACGTGCGTCAAGAGCTCTCTGGGTCTTCTTTTAGACGGTCGTCGCTTACAGCTTGCCAGTGCATTTTCTTTGATGCGTAGAAGCTTCCAGAGGTCAAAACTCATCCACGGGCAGTGGCTTTTAATCCTCGCCTGTACAGTAACTTTCTTAGAAAATTTTTCTTTCAAAGCGCAATGTAAATCAATTACTTTGCGCAACCGATCTTCAGCGGATACGTATGTAATTTCTCGAACTGCAACCTTAAAGGCTTCATTAAGTTTGTGGATAATAACAATAGTCTTCTCTAACGTGCGTTTCTGTATTGTCCTACCCAGGCTGAAGGTCGATAAAATTGGGTAGTGGTCACTTATATCCGTTAATATGGTTTCGTTAATAACGTTACGCCGAATTGCATCGGAACAAACTACATGGTCTAGGATATTATTACTTGCCGGTCGCGTGGTAAAGGAATTTGTAACTTCAAAATTGTAACAGCCTAATAGACTACAGTACTCAATGACAGAGGGATTGCTTTGTTGATTCACCGAAACATTTAAATCGCCTACGACCACACAGGAAGTATCTATTCTTTGCGCCGTTAGTATTGAGTCCATCTTTGACAAAAAACGTCCAAAATCATAGGATGGAGGCCTATACATGAACATGTATGGACAAAGCATTTACACGAACCTTCAAGTAAACATGATGCAAACCATCGTCATGTTTAATTTTTCCCAGATTGGATTTAATAGCTTCATTTACATAGACAGCTAATCCACCGCCAGACGAATCAGAACAAGATAAGAAACTACGGAATCCTCGAATATTTTAAAGACTCGTGCGATCCTGTTTAAGCCATGTTTCACCAATCACGATGATGTCTATATTCACCGTACGCATTGAGAGAAAGTCCTTGATTCTATCAAATTTTTCCCAACAATTCATTCCTCTGATATTTATTTGCAAAATTCTTAGCTTGTTATCATTGCAACTCACGTTTAAATTTTAATTCAAATCAGAGATAGTATGGTAGAAATAATTATTGTTTGTATTATTATCAGACATGTTATGTTATGATTTCTGAATAAGGTAGTAACGACATAGATAACTAAATTAAGCTTTAGATGCATTACACCTGTATACGCTCCGATACTTGTTCCAGGATAGGAGATGAGGACGCGGACATCAGACTGGATGAGGACTTTAATGATCTCCTCGCTGACGATTGTTTCATATCTTCAACCTGCTTCATACTGCTAATCTCTCCTATCTTTGCACCATCTTGTCGTTTCATTAATATTCTCCAGTTCCTGTCCGACCAGACGTACTTAAAGCCCATTGATGTTTGTAGATCCTTCGTCTCTCGATACAAGTCTCTGCCATATGCTGTCAATTCATCTCGAATAACAACGCGATTGGACGATCCATGGAACGAATCACTCAGTTTTGATGCATCTAAAGGTCCATGCGATCTCTTCATCTCGAATAACTTCTCCTTGTCCTTCGCTGAACAGAATAAAACTAGAATTGGTACACCTTGGTTGCTACGATGGTGTTTCTTCCCAATAAGGTGATGTGCACTGGTTTTTTTTTTCGAGATCGCATCCAACAATGCTTCCAACTTTTAGTACCAGCGCCCTAACGTTCTCATCGTTCATCATAGGGATGCCCAATATTCGATATTCTGTCCCGGTTCACTTTGTCCAACTCCATTTCCAGTTGGTCCACCCTTGATGACAAGACGTCCTGTTTGGATTTACACCGCCCGACCTCTGCTCGAAATCTCTCATTCTCTAGCTCTAAACCGCTTAACTGCTTCTTGAAGCCATCAAAATTTTTCTGCAATACATCGAACTGCTTCGAGAGAAATTCCTGCGATTCTTCGATTGCTTTCGTCGTCAGCACCACCACATCACTTTTGTGGCAAGATTGCTCGAACGCAAGTCTTAGGTGTGCGGATTCTTGTTTCGACTCCCGCACAGATTGTGCAAGCAATTTAATTTTTTGGACGAGATCATTGTAGTTACTCGCACTCTGATTGCTTCGTGCAAATAGATCGGCGCACTCAGTGGATCAGTGGAGAGGCCGCTTTCTGGCTTTATAAACGGCGTTCCCGCGTATGTTTTTACAGCGAAAGTGTGCTGCACTGGACACACTCAATAGTTCTATCTGGATTCTCCTCCGAATTCAAGCACACATAGCAAATAATTTTGTCGTCTTCTTCAGACATATTGGGAGTAAACAACGAGTGTTTGCGACTGTCGATCAATTATCTACTGCTTTATCACAACAAAACCCGATAGCACCAGCTATCGCCGCAATGACAATTGAATATTTTCGCCGCAAATTTTAACAATAGCCTCACTCAGTAGAGTATACTAGAAGGTGTTAATGCTAATGTTTGGTGATAAAATTTAGGCCAGATAGGCTGATTTTACCTCGTACTAGTTTAACAATTTGATTTTTTTTTAAAGTACATACTATCTATGATGTGCGAGTGAAGTTTGATTTGACAGAGATGAAAAGCATATCATCCAATGCCGCATTTGCTAACGATTTGGCATGGATCTAAATTTTGTAACATGGAACAGAAATGCCTCGTTTGTGGAGAATCTTCTCACAAAAGGACACATGTCCTGTGAATGAGAGTAAAAGTTTTCGCCGTGCAACGGCAACCATATATCAAATTATTATCAATACCCAGTTCGTTTAGCTATTGTTAAGGCAAAGGTAAACAAAATTTAATTTTCCAATCAAAACAAACTTCTAAACATATTGCATATGCACAGGTTACAGGTAGTTCGAACGTAGCGCCGGCATATCCTGGTAGTTCGAAAATGACCGCAAAGAGAAGTACCAGCAGCTTTAATAAATGCTTCACTAAATGCCATTACTCGATTAACGTTAAATGGTATTTTCATATGCTGGGAGCAATGTTAGCATTGACAAATTCAAGCATTTATTTGAGAAGACGGTGAAAAAATGACAATTGATCAATATTTTGCAGCAAATGAGTTCCTCATATCAATGCTTATGAACCGGTTGATAGAAATTCCGAAGAAGTTTTCAGAATTAGTGATTTTTATGTATTTTCGAGCAATTTCAATATAAAAACAGTTATCAAATCTCGCGGAATCCGATCATATAATCTTCGGGGGAAGGGAAGTTCATATCATAACGAGCATCTTTGCTAATATCTTATAGTCTGGATCGACACTCGCAACCCGTTTGAAAATCTCTTTGACAAATTTTGACAAAAAGTGTTCACGTGTACATGGGAAATGAAAAAAAAAATGCCTAGTGGGTTTCTGTCTTATGCTCCAAACAATGTTTCAGCTCAACAATGATTAAATGGAATTATTTCAGTAAATGAATTTCAACTTATTTAAGTTAACTTAAAATTAACATGATGCACAGAATTAATAATTCGGGTAAATAACATTCTGTACAAAAGGCTTTTTCCAACCTACGCAGGTTTCACGAGGCATCATATAATCTGTAACATCAAATTGAAAATTCAAAATGAAATGTTTTGCTACATCATTTTGCTGGTAAATTCCTCGATTTATGTCGCTGCCAATTAGCGAACACAAATTATGCGAGCATATTACTTCAACTGCTCACTAACACTAATGGAGACACATTCGGTGAAAATTCGAAACGAAGCAGATGAAAAATCGAGCTCCTAAATCTGATTATTCTGAAATCATTAATTTTCACTTCTCACTCAAATAATTTTAGCCAGGTTTTCACTCGAGTTACTCCTCTGTGGATCGTTAATGTGGGTAAACAAAAAACAGTGAAAAACAGAAATATATTAATTACTCCAGCTATAAATATAAACTTTCTTTTCTACAACTTTCTTTTCTACAACAGGCAATGTTCGATCTTATGAACGCCATGTTGCAAGCAAATTCCATATTTGAGGCAATTCAAATTGGACAGAATTTTACGCTCAATAGCGTTTCAAATTTGAAACTCAACAATGATTGCAAATAAATCAATCCAAATTTTGAATTGGAATGCTCGCTCATTGAAATCTAATGAGAATGAGCTTTTTAATTTTTCAACAGTCAACGCTCTTATCTTAATTTTGCCATTGTTCAAGTGTTCTACAAACTTTAAACTAAGATTAATTGTCACATTTTTCTAGAAGAAAGAATATCGTTATCTCTTAATTTGGAGGAGTTATGTCTGTTTTTGCAATTTTATGACACAGTTTTCAAGACAACATATCTTGCGGAAAGGCAGATGTTGGCAGCTACTTTCAGTTTCATTTTAACATTACTACGGATACTTATTCCCCCCAATTGTGTATATATATCGTACTGGAATCGAAGGGGATTGATAGTAATTTTTCGGAAATTAAGTTGCAACTTTTTTGGAATTTGATTATTTTTGAATCATTTTTTTTTTAAATCGGACAATCGGTGCCCGTGAATGAGTGAACCATGGACGTTTGATGATTTGACAGATGATCGAAAATTTAAGCGAAGTACTGAAATGGGAAACTTTAAAAAATCCGAGTTGTTTGACAAAATGTGACAAAAAAATACTTAAGTCCTAAATCATTATCGATCATCAACTATCTCTCTCTCTCTCTCTCTCTCTCTCTCTCTCTCTCTCTCTTTCTCTCTCTTTTATCTCTCTAAATGTCCATGGATTACTCATTTACGGGCACCGATTGTCCGAGTCTCGGCTCGGGAGAGACTGTTAGTGACAGTAGGATCATAGCGCTAGCCCCGTAATTGTTCTGTACGCTTAACGGTTGGCTGCGAAGTCTGTGTATAGTAAACAGAAGGTCAAGTTCCGATACCGAATGTAGCACCAAGGCTTTGCTTTGCTTTTCTTACATCTCTTATTAAGGGATGTTGAAAATTGAACAGAATTCAATATATAAGATTACAATATAGCTCATATCGACATTTTGAATAAGCAGGACCAAGTACTCACATACGAAAACTAGTAACAATAAACAAATTCAAAGCTAGAAAAAAAAACTCTCCAACTCGAAACCGAACACAAGTGCACACTGCACATATTGATGCACCCGGCGAGAGAGAGAGAGAGAGTTAATTTCCGATTAACAATGTAACTTAAACGCGTCACATGCTTTCTCAGCAAGGCGAATAATGCACCTGAGCACCAACCAGACCCCGCTATTAAATTCGCTCAATTTTCTACCCGATGAACCCGGCATTGACCCGACGCAGATGTGGGAATCCCCTGTTCCCGACCTGGCGAAAGCTTCCGGATCCAACAGCTGCCGTTTGATGGACGCAAGACTGTGTGCAGCAAAGGTGGCTCTCGGTTTAATCGGGCTTGTACGTACTTTACCGGCAACAGCGGGCACCTTTTTACTGCCGGTGTATTCCTACCTACATTTGGTTGATCTCTCGCTAATTTGGGCGCGCTGCTGCCGAGGCGCCGCACCAAGAAGTGGAACGCACATGGTGGTGAAGTTTTATGGCTGCGCACGTAATGCACAATTCTGTAGAGCGAAAGAAAGTAAGCAAGCTGCTTCCTGCCACAAGGTTCTCGGAAGGTTGCCTAACTCTTGGGCTAACCAACAAGCAAAACACATATACAGTTACATACACACACAGCACAAACCGGTGTGCTACCATCACCGGAGCTGGTAACAAAGTTGTTCCCCATTCTAATGTTTTGCAGCCGGAAAGCACCAGTTTTGCAGTGTGAACAAATGAAAATAAGAAACGAAAGCAACTTACTCAAGAAAGTAAACCCAATCTAGCGTACAGAGCAAATTGCATTACATTTAATTCAATAAACGATTCACTTCAGGTATAACAAGACAAGTGCATTTTAGTTTGTTCCAGTTTGCAACGTTTTCAGTGATGATGCCGTGTGCTGGCATTTTTCCAAGGCTCTTGTCATAATGGCTGTTGGATTGTTTGAGTGCAGAAGACTGTTGGAAATCGCTGCTAATTTGGGGCCGCTGCGCTCCTTGCTCACACGTGAGCACATTTCGTGCGAACGGGATTCTGCTTAGGGGTTAGGTGAAACGGCGTATTCATTTCACTAATAAAAAACAAAGTTTCTTGAAGCTTACTCACGTAGTAGTTTTTTTTTTTTTTGTTTTTTTTTTTTTCAAGCGAGAAACTGTTGGACTACTGTGTGCTAACTTTGCAGCCACTCAAAGGAGTACGTCCTGTTTTTGACATCCCTTTACAGCACTTGCACGTAAGCAATATCTTCAGCTAATTAGGTTTACCCTTTAAAGCTTCAGTATTAAGTATGAATGATGTAGTGGAATTTGGTATTAATATGGAATGCATATTATTCTCGAAAATTGAAAAATGGGTTTATAGAAAATTAGAAGATTAATGTGATTAAATCGCACAACTAAGAATCAATGTTGCTATAAGAATTTGTTGGGAACTTCTTTCAGCAAATCGGAAAAAGTTGGTACCTTGAAAAGAATTCCGCGAAAATTTGAATTGAATGAATTTCCAGATTCCGTGACACATCTTTTTTTTATACCATCATATTAACATTTTAGAGCCAGACTTCGGAACGAAACTGATCAGATAGAACTGGGCCGGAAAAAGGACTTTAGAGTCCGTTACTGGATTTAATGCGAAATTTAACAGTCACACATGTTCAGATAGTGGTTACACTTTATTGCCAATAGAAACCAATGCCATAAATTTCTCATATTTAATACCAGCTACAAAATAGACAATGTACACTAAGTCTACATGACCTGAAAAAAGCGTTGCGAAGCCACTGCGGAGGGCTCATGGTAACATGTTTTCGGGCTGCTAAAACATTCAAGTAGCAACTTTATCATCACCGCGCGCGTTAGTCAAAAAATGTAAGCGGAGGAAAAAGAAAACATCTTTATCCGCAAGAAATTATCAGCGATCATAAAATCGATTCATTTATCATCACAGCTAGGAGTATACATTATTTTAGGCCCCAGCATCCGCAGTTGAACTGCAGGAAACTTGCGTCGGCATAAAATCTTCCCCCCGCCCCCTCCAGCGTCGCTTTTTCTGCTCACATCTATCCAAGATTTTTCTGCTCACTCCAACGAAACGTTCCGTTGCTTCTCGGAAAAGTGCGTGTCTACGATGCGGTGCTCCAAGCGGATCCTGCGCTCCGCTTTATCCTGTCAGGACACAGATACACGCAGAGTCCCGAGCAGCGATGGCTTGGTTTATTCACCGTATGATTTATTAATATCGCATTATAGCGCATCAATAACCGAAATAGAGCTTCCCATGGTTGTTGTCCCTTCGCACCAGGCAAAAGGTGAAGTGGGAAGGATAAACGTTTGGCTGACAGAGTGTGGCGACGGTTGGCAGCCGGTTGAGACAGCGAGGAAACAGGCGATAACGACGATGATGGGGGGCAAAGTGATTCATTAGATTTGTTCAGGACTTTTAATGGTCTCGTTTCGCAGTGTGAGATTGAACCTCTCTCCCTGGGCTTAGGAATGTCATTCAGAGCTGGCGGCGGCGATACAATGCTTTGATGGTTTCTGTAATGATTTTCTTGGATGTATTTTGAAAAGTCTTGATTTGTGATTTAGATGTGTTGTTCGTTCTATCTTGGGGAAGTTGTATGAGATTTCTCAGTCTGGCGGAATCTCGATTATCTTGACAACCCGCTTATGCTTCGGCAGTTTGATGAATACAGAGCTTATCAGGCTAAATTGAATTCATACTAATATAAAAAATATTTTACATATCTGTGACGATAAAAGAGCATCACCTTAGAGACAGAAATTGATAGGCTTCTAAATTTTTACATTCAACAATAATGAATGCTTAATTTTTTTTTGTGACAAGTTGTTTGTAACTGTAAACAAGAGTTGCTCTTATGACGACGAAATAAATAATTTTGAAACGTTGGCCTAGACAGAAATCAAACGATTTTCAAACCAACCATAATAATATTGGTTTTGATACAAAAAGCTCGGGCTAAAATAAAGGACTAGACTATTGGATTACATCGAAAATACCCACCGTTTCTCAGGATAGAAGGATCGAAACTGGGTAGATTACCATTTCTTGTATATCACTACTCATTTTGCCATCTCGGATTTTAAATTGGCGTCTAAGGTTGATTCATGGCTACTCAGCATCATACCGTTCCAAAAATATCCCCATTGAACAATATTTGGCCCCTTTAGGTCAAGCTAGGTTTCCAGAAACCGAATATCGCCATTTTGAATTTCAGAAGAGCATCTGGAGATGAATTCTACCGGAAGTCTCCATTTTGGATTTCAAAGTACGATAAGTGGTTGATTTCTAAGGTACAACCACTCCACTAGTTTTTTTAAAGGATGTAATGAGAAAAAAACATGTTTCTATTCTAGCTATTCCTGTTATTGTCCTGGTTTTTGGCCGGTATTTTTGTGACGTGTCCAGCCCACCGCAATCTATTGACTTTGAACAGATGTGCACTGGGGTTCAAGTTCTTGAAGATCTGGGTAGTCGTCTCAAGCCCATGAAGGTCAAACAAATAAAAGACAAAAAATAAATCATGTTTATTCGTCATGTTAAATTCGTACAGAATGAAGGAAAAATGTTGACTCAAGCTTCCTTTTGAGTGAGTTGCCGAACCTTCTCTTGACTCCTTCCATCAAATTTTGTGCAGCCTTCTTGGTCACTTTGTTTACTGCAGAACGCCAGTTAGCCTTGAACTGCATCTCGTCTACAACTGTCTTTCGTGTCTTCTTGAGATTGGGCTCGACGATAGCCCAGTATTCTCCCGTAGGGCAGAGATCTGGTGTGTTGGGAGGGCTCATGTTCTTTGGCATCACCTGGACGTTGTTCGCAGCATACCACTCCAGGGCTTTTTTTCCAGTAATGGCATGATGTCAGATCTGGTCAAAACAAAATAGAACAACTAAGTTGCTTGAGGAAAGGCAACAAACGTTTTTTCAGGCACTCCTGTACAAATATTTCCCAATTGACGAACCTTTTGCATTTAAAGAATAACTCCTAAAACCACTGGAACATATGGAATGCCATACGAGACATTTCTTTGCAAACTTCGACAGCTTAATGTGTTTGAAAATCTCTGTCACCTTTTCTTTTCCAGTTGTCGTATAATATCCCTGTCCAGTAAGCTGCTTTCGCCATCGTTGTTTTTTGTCACGGTTCGGAGTAACCACCTTTTTGTAAGTCGATAGGTCAGCTCGTTTTTTAGCTCGATTCACAGTTGTAGACGATCAGCTTGCTTGCGACATCTCGGACGGAAAGCTTGGGATTCCGCTTGAAACTGCTGGGCACTCTGTTCATCGTTGTAGCCTTCGGATTTCGAATTCCCCCCAATTCTGTCCTCCTGGCAGTCGACAAACGTTCTCCAGACACTTTTGTTACGTTGGTGACGGTTGATTTGGTCAATTCAAGCGTACGAGTAGTTCGGATTTTCGCGATGCGCCAGCAAAATTTTCACAACTGAAAAGCAAATGTCAAAATCATGAATTAGGCATGATACTACACACACATCTTCAAATTTAGAAGTGTTCAGATTTTTTCGATACACGATAGAGATAATACGACAAGTTAAAGTTGACCTTTTTATCACCAAATTACAATTCTCTGGAGGGAGACCTCACCTAACGTTCCTCTTTAACCAGGTTTATTCCAAGAGGGACATTTTATGTCAAGAGGCCAATATCGCAACATATTTACATTTCCCTAAAGAAATTTTTATACACTATTAAGACCAGTTTTATTATGAGAGGGATTCATATTTTGGGGGGAGAAGTCAACAGTGGTACTGTAGAATTCAATTTGAAGGATGGATATGTAATGGAGAGTCTGAGAATAAACCCATGTCAAAGTTCTTCAACAAACAAATGGCCTTATTTTACTGAGTTTTGAACCCACGATCACCTGGAAATGTGATACTTTGCCTTGCTGTTAAAAAAATTCGTCTCCATTTCATTCGGCTTTGGCCTGTTCGTCACCAGGATCTCAGGCGTCTTCGTGCACGCTGTGCTTTTCAATTTTTATCATGGTTATGGTTGTTGCCTGATATCTTTCGAGATGAGAGGTGATACCCAGCTAAAGCATCTTGGAGCGGGTGTGCAAAGCATCTGTCGGCAGAATGGCCACTAAGCGAATTCGCCTCCGTAAGTGTCCAGCGGGGATCCAGGGCGGGCACGTGGCCACCTGCTGGCTTGCATCGGCCGGTGCAAAGCTAGTTAGTATCAAGCCCACCGTAATCCACTAACTTAAGATAGATAGATTCACTCCAAGCCACACGTATAACTCGTGGTTCATGCGTCTACGCCATCTTCCGTTTTCCTCTTGTACTCCACCGTAAAAAGTCCACAACACCTTTCTTTCGAAGTTCCTCTAAGATCAGTGTGGTCATCTCAAGCCCATAGAAGACCATTGATGAGCAGTCCGATTCTACCAACTTCTTCTATCTAACATCATCGATCTATCATTTTGTCTCATTCCTCACACATCACTCATTTCATATAGCTTTGATTAGCCTCGTTACTTTATCTGAGAAGATCTCCTCGTTCAAGTGGATTTATTATTTTTCAGCATTCGAATCTCCTTCTAGATTTCCCAGTTTCTACTTCCTGTGTCGTATTCAAGTGCTCAACGGAACACTGAATCCACCTGTCGACTACGGTCGACGGTCGTTGGTGATTAGGTTTCCGTCCACACCCCTACACACTTGTATTGGTCAAGGCTAACTTGTTAGCCTTTGAGTTTACCCTCTCGCCGCAGACGATTGAGGAATGGATCGCACGGAGCCCGCAAATGCTCTTTATATTTTATTCCAGGCTGCAGCCATATATCGCACTAGGACTTCCTCACTTTCATGTTTTTAAACGCAGACTTCGGCGTCCAACAAACCCCGGACGACTAAGTTTATATAGTTAAGGTCCGGTGAACTTGCCGTCCATTTTGTGCTCAAAATGAAGCCTGGAAAATGTTCTGTAATTCAGTGTTAGTTTTTTTCCACTTTGTGATCCACTGACAGGTGTGATATTCGTAAATGTAAACGCAACGAGTCTCTAGCGTTAAATGATTGATTTCTCTCTCCGACGTGTGTCTGTGTCTCAGTAACGAGTGTAGAACCAAGGCATATACTATGTGTAGGTGATAGTGAACGTCTATCAATATTTCGTAACTTACGTCACATCTCCCCTTTTGAGGATTAGTAATATTCGAAATTGCGATCGCGGTTATTGCGAACTACTCTTCCACGTCTTGTGCGTATGGGATCAGCCGGTGATGTTCCGCTGGACTTATTGGGCGGATGGTCTTCTTCAGTAGGCTGGAACACTGATGATACTTCGTCGTCACCAGGATCGTTGTTTCTGAACTATCCTTCCTTCCTCCTAAGTGCGCGATCTTGTGTCCTGGTTTACGACCCATTGATCTTGCATATATTCCGGCACCTTAACTGCTCCTCTGTCTGCGTACTTTTTTTGCTGATATCAACACCTCCGTCACCTGGTTTATCACTTGTGGCTTGAGTACATCTTCTGGTACTGGAATTGTAGAACGAAAGATAGGACTCATCAATCGTTGATCTACTAATTGTGATTCACCGTCTCTTGTTGTGTATTCCTCAAGGACAGTAAAGCCAACTGAATATCTGACTCGTCTTCCGTACATCTTTTTAACAAGTTTTTGGCAGTTTGTACAAACCTTTCCGCGAAGCCATTGCTTCTGGGGAAATGAGCGCTAGACGTTACGTGATCAAACTCCCACTGTTTGGCGAAATGTGCGAAGTCTAGAGCTGAATACTCAGGACCATTGTCGGTGTACAAAATTCGAGGGATTCCATGTGTAGCAGACCAGCGCTTTAAATTTCCGATAACCTCTAGACGTTATTTCGCCTCGCCTCACTCAACCCGAACGTATCCAAAATACGAACACAATCTTCGCCGATACAGTTCAGAAACGTGGCAGCCTGTATCTGCGATGGTTTGTTAGCGTGCTCCGTAGCAGCTGAATACCAGGTAAATTGGCGCCACCACTGCTTCCATTTAGTCGCCATATTTTCTTCGATGACGAGCGGTTTCGGTGGTTTAATCGACGCTGCATGAGTCGACATAACCTTGATTTCATCATTCCACATAATGATACTGACACTTTGTTACACTCTTTTCCAGGTTATTTCACTTGCTGACATCAATCTTTAATTATTTTGTTCTCATTTGATTAAAAGAAATCAATTGAAATGACATTTTCGCAATAATATCCCACTTCTGATACCATGTAATTTTCTTAAATGTAAACGCAACGAGTCTCGGATATAGAATGATTTATTTCTCTCTCCGACGTGTGTCTGTGTCTCAGTATCGAGTGTAGAATCAAGGTATATACTATGTGTAGGTGATCGTTATTACATGTCTATTAATATTTCGCAACCAGCGGGGGGCCTAGCGTAGTTGGTAACGTCTCCTCCGCCAACCACACTGGTGGCCTGGGTTGGAATCTTAACGCCGACATAGGTGTCGAGGGTTGTGTGGTGGCATGATCCACCCACAACCAACTTAACTGGTCTAAATTTAATCCTAGCCGGCACCGGGAGATTTTTCGAGGCGAAAAATCTCTAGGGTCACGCCTTCCATTGAATGAGGAAGTAAAGTCATTGGCGCCGGTTCGTTTATTAACGGGTCGTAAATTAGGGTCTTGGGTCGAGTCGCTTTCCCGGGCGTCGGTGATGGGCACAACAACAGTGGCGGAACTAGGCCGACGGAAAATAGGCGAGAATAAAAAAAAATATTTCGTAAGTTACGTCACTACAGCAGGGGATAATGTAAATAAAACACCAAGGGGTCGCCCAATAAGTTTCGTTTGCAACGTACTAACAAGAGTTGAAGTAATGTATCAGTTCAATTGCTGAATCTTGTATGCCGGCTAAACTCTGCAGGATTGGTTAACGTTCTCGTAAAACTTCCGCGCTGAAGAATAAGTTTTGAAAAAGTGGTTTTTCTCCATAAAAAATTGAATGGAAACTTGAAAAATCGGGCAATCGGGTGCAAAAATATGTTTTCACTTATCGATCTACAAGATGCACAGTTGTTATACGACCAATAAGAATAACGTACTTTTGAGCGAGAAAATAACACCATCACTTTTTTCTCATTTAACCGTGTCTTAATCTTGATCTTAATCTAATCTTGAATCAGATGTACTTTCCTAATTATGTCGGTCAGGGGTGATATAACTGCCCATAAGATAAAGAATGGCTGGAAGTGGTATCCATTTGATAACGATGAACACAAACAAAATAATAACGAGCGTGGAAGGTTTAGCAAACTTCTTCGCGCGTGGGGGTATCAAGCGGATTCCGCAAATAACACTGGAGATGGATGCAATAAAAACGGAAGATGGTAAGGCTAGCACGCTGGAATCGTCCGGAATTGCAGCTGTGGAGTACCCTTGTGTAACCATCTTTATACTAAAGACGAATGGGTTTAAGTACTCTGAAATCTTGAAGAAGATGAAAAGCGAAACTCAGGCCAAGGTGTTTTAAGTTTGATTTCACACCGACTTGAGCTCCGGAAGGACGCCAAGCTATCTGTAATACGGTAGCCGTGAAGATTCTGGGGAAAGACCTTCGAGTTCGAGCACTCACCACAGAAGTGACTCTCCAGCGTAAAAACCTGGAGAGAATCCAGAAGAAACGGGGCCCGTAGGAGCTAATTGTGCGGGCGTTGTGGTAGTGCAGTCCATAATTACGTGGAGCCTCCGAAGTTCCTCCTATGTTTCAGAAAATGAGACGCCAAGCAAATTATTAGAGGCCCGAGGAGTCCAACCAACAAACCGGCTACTGAGGCACGGACGTAAGGATGACAAAACTGAACCTCAGGCACTACTGCGTAGCTCAGTAGTTGTATATCAAGTAAACTCGTTGTTGAACATTGCCATGCCTACCGTTTTGTTTCTGGAAAAGGTAAATCGGTTGCGAATAAGTTCAATATGGCGACCGACAGGGCGACGAGCAGATTCCCGAGTCAGGAGGTTGTGGCAACTTCAAAGAAGGTTTCGCGGTTACCAAGATTGGTTAGTGGTTAGCCGTTGGTAGTGCGAGGCGTCTTTAACGCGTGGTCTGATGGGTGGATAAATCATTGTATCAACCAGAGGGATCAGATCTTATTTAAAGCTTTGGCAAAGCTCAGCGTAGATCTGGTGAACGTAGGGCTCAAGTATACAAACAGCAGAAATAGTGCAGAGTCGATCATTGACGTGTCGACTTCCAGCCCAGGGCTGATCATAAACTAAAGGATAGACGATTGGACGAAGCGATCAGAGTGCAAGGGAGGCAGTTGATAATTGGGGCTGGTCTAGATCATAAGCAATGCTAAAGCGTATCATCGAAGGATTTTTTCTACGACACGAGCTAAGTACTTGGCCCCCGGTTGTCGACTTTTTCGTCCGACGTTCCAGTATCTCAGATACAGACCAGAGGTGGTCAGTTAACCTGCCTGACATCTAATCTGTGAGCGACTAGAGCCGTGCCAAAGATAAAGAGGATGCAAGGGCTACGAACAAGGAACTCATCGTGATCGTCAACTCCTTCATGGTGAGTAAGCCACCGGGATCGGATACAATCCCGGACCTGGCCATCAAAACAGTCATTGAAATGATTTGATGGCTACCTCTTCCCGGAGAGATGGAAGCGACAGAGACTGATCTTATTGTCGAAGGCTGGAAAATCTCTCTCCCTTCGGCATATAGATTTAACTGTCTGTGAAACACTGCGAGAAGGGTGCTCGAGGGGATTACCCTCAACATCCTGGCGAAGTACATAGAGGAAAGAAACAATCTGACAAGGCCGAACTGGTAGGCCTACCGAAGTGTAGGTCCATGATGGATGCTATTCTCTTCGTTATTAAGACATCGCAAGAGAAGGAGCGTCACGCTTGACGTTAAGAATGCGTTTCGTAGCGCTAGCTTGAACTCCACAGTGCTCTGAGTACACGATTTTCTAAAATTACTTCCAGAATCGAGTACTAATTTACAACACCGGGGAAAGTCGAAAGTACTACCAAGTGACCGCCGGAGTTCCGCAAGGTTCCATCCTGGGCCCAATGTTTTGGAATGTCATGCGGAAGACATACCGCTAGAAGTCTACGGCGAGTTGATCGAAGAGGTCGCGTAAACGGCAGCGCACTGTTTACGTAAGGTCGAACACTGGATGCACTTCAGGAAACTGAAGTTAGCGCACCATAAGACAGAATTCACAGTTGTGAACAACAGGAGGTGGTTTGACTTGAATACTGCACCATTACTTCGAAGCGATCTTTGAAGCTCTTGGGGGTCACGGTGGACGATAAGCTTACATTTGAGAGCTTGTAACAGGACCTATTGCACCACTATCACATATAATGTTGAATAGCTTAGAGAGTGGTTTCGTCCACCATAGGCATGATGGGCCAATTGTAATCCAGACAGTTATCGTGGTAAACTAGAAAGTATCTACAAGCCTTTACATATTCCCCATATTCCCGTGGGTTGTGAGTGCGTATTGTACTGTGTCATACGCAGCAAACTGAGTTTTGTCCGGCATGATGCTGATCAGCATCAGAATTGTCTTTAGATAGGACAAAGTGACTCGAGCTGCATACGAGGTACCAGAAGGTCATCCCCAATGTCCCGATGTCATCGGAAATGGTCCAAGTCCACAAAAAGTAAATGGACCCACCGGCTTATTCCAGTGGTAACCGGTTGGGTCTAAAGGCGTCATGGAAAAGTAAACTAGGATCAGACACAGATCCTGTCAGGCCAATGTCTACACAACTACGAATATGTGGTGTCTCCCATGTGTACCGAGTGCGTGGATACGAAAAAGATTGCTGTTTTATACGTGAGAGGAGCGACATGATGGTGATTGCGGATTCCCTAATAGCAGAGGTTATTCTGCACCAATCATCCTAAAGAGCACCCATCTCTTCCATCGTTGGTTATACCACTTCCAGTTTAAGGGTTTCCTAACCGCTCAATATTAGGCCGAGGGGCTCTTCCCTGAATCTTGAAATTAGTGCAAAATATTACTGATGCGATTCAATAACCTATCATTTTCTTACATTTTAGCAAAATTATCCTAATTCAAATCATTCGTTCTAAATACCAAGTTAATTTTAGCTTCTAAAGTTTCGGAAAGCTTGAGTTCTTCACCTCTCTCTGTAATATAATGGCTAGTCCTGGCTACACATACGATTGAGTTGATATTTCTATGCGCATAAAAACCGCCACTAGATAGGTCGATATCTCCAGGTAGCTTTTTGGATGTGCCTCCAGTGGAAACGTCACTTTCTATGTTTCTCAGCGATCTACGGTTTTAACCGTTATGTACTCGGCAGGTTACTCGGGTACTGTTTCAGACTTTATTGCCTAAAAAAACAAGAAGAAACTCAACTCAGCCAACTAAAACTTATGGAATGCTCCATTTTCCATCATCAGACTGTTTATAGCAGCAGGAGAAGAAATGCTTCTTGCTTTTTCATTTCTTGACCGATTTTCGATGTTAACCTGTCAAAAAATTGAAAAATCTATCTTCTTTTAGAATCCAGGACCAACATGAACCTGTGATCACATCTGGTTCCTGAAAATCGGTATCTTCGAGAGCATATTCCGGTGAGTCAAATTAATACAATCTATTAAATAAAAATAAGTTGGTGTCTGTATAACGGCGTTTCACTCCAAGTAGAATCAACGGATTTGAAGGATTCTTTTTTGTGTTTTTTTTGTCTTCATTTTCGACGAGTTAATAGGCCTTAAAAATAACAATAATCAACTGATAAAGTTAAAAAAAAATTAAAATATATTTTCGGTTTTTCCCGCCTTTTACTCCAAGAACAACGTCATTAGATTACTATGATTGTAGGCTATGACCGGTAGACAAGTTGTTGTAGCGTCGTTATTGAGACGTCGTAATTGAGTAAACAAGCACCTGTTATTGATTCACGTATTAGGTGATATTCGTTTAATTTCGCTGCCTACTACACCTTTTCTATGCAAAAGCGCTATAGCGTGGTAGCAGCAAACTCGACATGCATGTGAATACTCTCAACGTGGCTTTGATTTTATTCAAGGGCATATACTTGAAAATTTAAATCAAATTTCTGGCTTATTTGAGCAAAGTTGCATATAATCGTTTTATTTATCTGATAAATGAAAAGAAAGAACAAGAATAACACTACATGTGCGATGATTTAATTTACCATTGCTCGGATATAATCAATCTGTTCAATTATCTCTAAAATGCACACTGACTTAGATCATTGACATTTGCTCATGCTGCAATGATTCTGTTAGCTGGTAAAAGAAACGTGTAGTTTTTGCTTTTCAAAAAACATTGATTTCTGTTCATGTTTCGTTAAATAGGCACTATTGCATTCCTACAAATCTCTGGATTTACAATTAATTGTTGAATGTTGAATTGAAAACTATAATGTTGCGAAGTGTCAATTGCACTGTGCTTAGGCAGCAGATCTGCCTCAAAAAGCAAATAAAATATTAATGTCATTAAAGCGAAAATTTCGAAGCTCCGTGTACCTACCAAATTACCATTTAATTTCAAACGTCTGTATGTACCTTCACGCTCCGCAGTTGTGTGATATTCGATAATGCCCAAAGCCCTGATAACTGGTGGCATTAAACCTAAAACATGCATATTCTCGCATAAACAGCTTTAGGTCACATGGTCACGTGAAAAACAATTGGTATCATGTATGTTTGAAAAAAAAAAGTTACCCGAAAAATGTTTGGCCATTAGGTTTTGCGAGAATTTTTGTTCAGGACAAAACCAAATTGTCACTATGCCATGGCAATAACGAAAATCAACTGGAAAAGTTATGAAACGTTAAAAACTAACCTTTGATATTTTCCGCCCTTCTTTGCAAAAATTTCAAGATTGCTGTGAAACTGGATTACGCAAGGTAGTCAACAAATTAAAGATTCTGAGAGGTTTTCTGGAAGTTTTAGTGAGTAACGATTTTTTGTTGCTTTTGATCGGAAAAATTCGAAACAAGTTTTCATCACCGGGGCGTACTTAAACGATAGCCTTCATTTTTTTAATATTTTATGGAATAGTTCTATGTGACTGTTTTTCAAGAAAGAAGAAGACACTGTCGGTACGTAATAAACATAATAGATTAAAAATAATAATGTGTTTTTGCAAGAATTCTGAGGAGTATTTATACTGATTTCAGTTGGTTTCGATTTATTTTCTTCCACATGTAGTGGGAATGCTTTCTAACGAAGATGCCGCTAAGGGTATTTTATAAAAGGAATGTTGAGATATTTTCAAATACTGCTACTTTATAGATTCAAGGTCAAATTTACCACCAAACAGATGCATTGCTGCCACTACCCGATGGGAAATGTCCTTGAAGCGACAATTCTGACAGGAAACTACAAAGGAGAAGTCGTAATAATCCCGCGTATCTCGATTACTCCTACCGATTTGCCGTTAAATTTTAAACGTCTGCAATTTCCCGTGCGTCGCGCATTCGCGATGACTATTGATCAAACCCAAGGACAGTCACTGAAAATTTGTGGCATAAACTCCAAGTATTCATTCAGCTCTATGTCGCATATTCATGTGACCCTAACCCCAACATTGTGGAAAATATAGAATTTAGTGGCCAGGACCGCCTTGTCCACTTTCACATGTTTCGTATATTCGGAATTTTAAGCTTGAATTATTTAGAATTCTGAAGTTTTTTTTATAAAATCTGTTCCAGTGAGATTGGCCAGGCAAAAGGGTATTACTATATTTGCACTAAGCCAAGCTTTTGAATAATTGAAAAAATAATGTAATAATTTCCTTCAGAGTATTTAAAAGAATGACTGTTTATTTATAGAAATGTATTGAAATGATTTGATTATGGTTGAAAGGTGCTTCATAATGTTCAATGAAATAAAAACGTAAAATTTTACGAGCGCAGGATTGAAAAAAAACTAAGAACAAATCAGAGCCTATGTTTCGTAGGTATGTTTTTTTTAGCAGCGGTTAGATATTTCAGTTTTTGCAATTCAACAGTCAATAAAACTCAAGGCGGCGGTACGAAGTTTGCCGGGTCAGCTAGTTGTTAATATAACCAAACAACATTGGTATCAAAATTCACAAAATCATGCCAGGAATCCATTTACACCCATTTCGAGTCCATCTAATGAGTTGTCCCCGAAATGGCCGTGCCGAAGCAGACTTCCTTAGGGCCCTATGTAGTCCACGGAAATCTGCTTCACACTCGTCTATGAGAAAACTCAAATTTTCTCTATTGGTAGTATTTCAGCAGTGCGCACTGCGGAGTACTTCTATGTATTCTCATTAGAGTAATGCTCGACTGTTGTGTAAAAAGAAGAAAGAAGTGCTATAAATTACTACATGCAGAGCTCATACCGGAACAAAAATGCGCAGTTAAAACTCTACTGTTTTCACATATTGAGGAGAATTACGAGCCTGATCAGAAGTCGTTTTGTAGAGCCCATTAAGAATCTCCCGATCCTGCTGCCTGTCTGGGGATGTTATCACCTAGACTCAATATCTGCAGGCCGTTCTCTATCCGCAACCTGCGACCTGCAATCATAATGAGCCCTGTGAGAATGACTATAATCTACACACTTAGCAGAAATATATATCGGTATATTCCATACTATTGATATGCTAACTCAGTCACTCAACAGTTGAATTCACTATGATCAAACTTTTTTTTCCTACCACTGCAACGCATTGTTACCCTGCTACAAAATTTCAGCATTAATTTCCTTCACGTTTCGTGGTTGGTTTTGGCCTTTCGAAGCGATGCTCGAATGCATCCCCATAAATAATTGGGTATCATGAGAGCGAAATTTGACACAAAGAGTAAAAGTGAAAATAAAAAATAATAACATTAATGCCATCAAACGGCTCTAATTGGAATTTTATCAACCGGTTCGTACAACCTACATAAATCTTGCATTTAAATTTATTCATCCAGCCAGCTAAGCCCACGGCCAAGTGCCGAAACCCTTTAACGCAGTTACGGCGCTCTTCGAGCTAAATCAATTTCTCGCATCCCTCCTTCACCCTTCACAGCCTCCCCGAGCCAACGGAGCTTGAAGGATTCTCGATGTGGGCGTGCGTTTTTTTTTGTCCGAACCTTTTGGCTTGGTCCGAGATTGATGAGCTACTGTCCACCGCCTCGTGGCAGTTCCTTTTCTTCCACTAGCTGCGGACGCTGCGAGTGATTTAAAGCCAAAAGATTAATATTGGCACAATCGACCCTCGTTGACGTTAGTTGGCAGGCTATTCGGTTTGGATTTCGGCCGAAGCCAGAAATGGCCCCGGTAAGGCAACGTGTCTCATTTTCGACGCTTACATTATTGGATCGCCGCTGACGGAAGGTCGCCGGGTTGCAGCAACACGAAGGCGGTGTCAGCCAGAACTATCCCTGCTGGCCCTGAGTTGTTTATCTTTGCCGCGTAATCTTTCAGAAAAACCGATAAGCGAGAGCTGAAGTCAGTGAATCGGAACGAGTTGGTGGATTTTAGAATGTCCTGTCAGGGTGTGGCTTGAGCAGTGTAAGAGTGTTCGCGAAGCCATTCATCGTGGGGACGACCGAATTCGTTTACGACCGCAAAAAGAGATAAAGCGAACATCAATTTTGGCCATTATACGATTTTAGTGCGATTGGATTTTTATTAGATCACTAAAAGTTGACGAAACATTAAAATATTAGGAATCCAAGGGCCACCCTTCGGCACCAATCACTGACTATCTGCAATAACAACACTTCATCAAGTTTAACTGCTAGCGAACCAGTATCAGCTCTAAACTCACATCTCATTTGCCTGAGGGAGTATGGTTTATTCGACCTTTACCACATCAAAAATCTCGAGCTCGAGCTCAATCATGGTTCAAAACAAAGAAATCCTCCCGACTGGTTGCAGCAGGAACGACGCTGGTTGGGAGCTTTTTCGGGCGGGAACCTTCAATCAACCAACCGATGGGCGAACGAAAAATGCTTCCAGCTTTCATTGAACCGTTTCGGCTATAGTTAGAAACAATGTGTGGCCCCAAGCAAACAGCGGTTCAGTCATGCTGCGGGCCGGTAATTTCAATCGAAAAATCGAACAACATTTTACCGTTCGGAGGGAGAACTTGGAGAAGCCAAACGGTGCCGGTGATAAGTTTTTCGCCACATGAATTCACTGTCAAAAAGGGGTCCTGTTTTGGCTCCCGTTGGACTATGAATGACGAACGCATTCAACTATGTTGACACCGTCCAAATAGCTTGTGGAAACTTTTTCTTTCGGCGAGAATCATATGCTTTCACCGTCGGTGAGGTAGAAACACGTTTCTATTTTTGTTCGGAGAGCTTTCATAATTTTGCATGGTTAATTGTAGTAGAAGTTGATATTTAAAACAATTAATGTTTTCTGGTTCCCCTGGGAGGAGTTTCTAAACTAACTTCTCGAGACGGTAGAAGTGGGAAGAACATCATTCCATAACGCCTCACGATTATTGGCGCGGTTAAGTCACCTCGCCAACATGACACACAGTAAGTATGTGTACATGTTTGGTTGTGTATGTGTGCCTGAGTGTGCGAAAGAGAAACGGCGAAGCTCGCGACGAAGTGCATGAAGTTGTTCAGCACAGTAACGTTATCTCCGCCCCGTTCATTCATCAATCTCTCAGACGTGACAAAATTTAATTATTTTTATCTCGCTTCGGAACGTGTTTATTCGGAAATAGGGAAAACTCTCCTACGCCCACCCGGACGGTTTGGCCTTGCACCATTCCGGGCTGGTATCGGTTCTCCAGTGGCTGTCGCTGCAAGCCACTCGGCAATGGATACGACAGGAGGCAACTTTGCAAGGATTAGAGCTGACCCCCGGGCAGGATATGTGTTATGCATTTAAATGTTTACTCTGAACCAATTATATCGTTAAACGGTTGCTCGTGACCGAGAGTAGGATACTGCTGCCCTGCTTGACAGGGGTACCGCGGGATTGTAGAAAATCCGCAAACAAAGGAATTCGCTGTCCAGTTGAGATGAGAGAACAGAAAAAAAATACCAAAACATAAAAAACACGTGCAGCGTGATTGAGAAAAGATTGAAGCTGCATGAAAGGAACATACTTTACTACAACGACCGAAGCCGCTGGGATCGATTCTGGCATTGCTGATGAAACATGCATACAATAATAATGGGACCTCGGGCAAAGCAACAAAACGAGAAACGATGCAGAGTTAGCATTAACGACTACCGTAACTCCTTTGGATCAACCAGAGTCGATGGGCTTAGCTCCTTGTAGGGACTTTTCATGGTAGACTTCACTTGCTCTAAAAAAAACAAGATGTACAGATAAAGACTTTTGTGAACGTAAAAGTTTGATGGTGCAATACCACTTTAATATGATGTAGAATTAGTGCAACTTTCGATTAAATTTGAAACCTGTATAAAAAATAAAATTACGTATCTGTCATAGAAACATATAATGCTCCAATCTGCTTCGAGCTAGTTTCGCTATTCGCTTAATGTTTGTGGGAAATCAGATCAACAGTTGTGCAAATAAGAAGAACACAACAATTGGTCAGTTAACACGATCCCTAGCTCGTTAATGATATCAATAAATAGCAGAGAAATCAAAGTTTTATACACCCGGATTTCAAGAAGATCAACTGATATTGTAAAATTCAATGAAATTTCATTAGTTTAGGGTTATTGACACTCTGCGAATGATCACTTTCATAAATATTTGATTGAATTTATTTGAATTATTTTCAGCGCAGAAATGATTAAAAAAACTAAATAAAATAACATAAAGGTGTGAAAGGAATTGTTTAAGGATACTTATTTATTTATTTATTTATTTGCTCTCTACCAACAGACTTATATTGTCCAAATGGTGACTAATTAACTACACTAAACATGAATACAACAATTATCTAAACACAGCAACAAATTTAGAACGAAGCACTTCAATCGAAAGATGAAAATCAAACATTGATGAAACTTTGTTGAACGCTCGTTGAAGGCCAATGATTGCACTATTGGAGCTGTAGTTTGTACGACGAAATGGTAGGTGCATTGCAGGTACCCTCCGCAGGGTTCTGGATGAAGCATTTATATTGATCTGGCGAAGAATGTCAGGACAATCGATCCGTGCTGTCAGCACGTTAGACACAGTCATAGCGCGAGCAGTTTCACGCCGAACTTGGAGGGTGTCAATATGGAAAAGTTGACAACGATCCTCATAAGGAGTGCTCCACATAGGCTGTCTCCATGGCAAGAGGCGAAGTGCGTGGCGGACGAACCGGCGCTGGATGCCTTCGAGGCGTTGAACAGCGTTGTTGTAGTGTGGTGTCCAAACCTTTCGAGCTGTGACCGAACAAGCGAGCAATATAATGCGGTCAGACAACTTATGTCTCTAAAGTCGCGTGTCATTCTAAAAATTAATCCCAACTGTCTGGATGCTTTGGCGATAGTAAAAGAAACATGTTGCTTGAAGGTAAGTTTAACATCGAGAAGTACACCAAGATCTTTGACAACATCGACACGTTGAATCGATTGATTGTTGAGGCTGTAATCGAAAAGTATCGGATGCGTTTTTCGAGTGAAGGTTATAACCGAGCATTTGGAGGGGTTCAGCGTCATACGATTAATTGCACACCAATTCCCAAATAAATTTAATTGCTGCTGAAGAGAGGATGCGTCTGAGGTGTTAACAATTTTGAAAAATAATTTCAAGTCGTCTGCGAAAGAAAGGCGTGGGCCTCGTAGCGAATTGTTAACGTCGTTGAAATACAGCAGAAAGATCAGTGGTCCCAAGTGACTACCTTGAGCGACTCCAGATGTTGCAGGGAAGAAATTGGAGAGTTCGTCTCCAATCTTGACGCTGATTGTTCAACCCGTTAAATAGGATTCCATCCAGCTCAATAGACTGCCGCTGAAGCCATAGCGTTCCAACTTTGTGACAGTAATCCGATGATTAAATTTATCGAAAGCAGCGGAAAGATAGGTATAAATCGCGTCTGTCTGCGACCGTTCGTTGAAGCTCTCGACCACGTAGCTGGTAAAACAAAGTAAATTTGTGGCGGTAGAGCGTTTTGGTAGAAAACCGTGCTGATCATTTGATATGGCGTGCTGACAATGTGAGAAGATCGGTTGTATGATGACCAGCTCAAACAATTTCGATATAGCACAAAGAGCTGATATCCCTCTGTAATTTTCTACGTTCGACCTGTCGCCCTTTTTGTGCACGGGAAACATATAAGCCTGCTTCCAGTCGCTTGGAAAATTACCACTCGCCAGTGATAAGCGAAACAGATGTGACAGGGGCACGAGAAGAGGTAAAATACAGTTTTTTAACAAAGTGGCAGGAATTCCGTCGGGCCCAGGAGAGCTCGAGTGTTTAAGCTTCCGAGCAGCAGTAAGAACTGCATTTTCGTCGAAGTAAATAGATGCGATGCAACTGTTTGTAATAGGAACGTTGTTTCCGGCTGCCGAAATTTGTTCAGCGGTAAGTGATTCACTGGAAAATACCGAAGAAAATTTGTTTGCAATAAGTTACAAATAGCGGCAGCATTGTCAGCAGTCTCGTTGGCTGACACCATAATCGACGGTAATCCTGTTTCCTTGCGTTGTTCGCTGATGAAGTTCCAAAATTTTTTGGGATCGGATTTTAGTTTGTCTTCCATACGCCGTCGGTGCGCAGAAAAACATCTTCGGCTTAGTGTTTTATAAGAGTTATTAATCCGGCGAAAGTGGTCGCGTAAGGGTAGGGTACGACATTTAGAAAATTTCCTGAATGCAGCGTTTTTAGCCCTTTTTATTCGACGCAACTTAGGGGTTTGCCAGGGGAGTTTATTTGCATTCTTGCAGACCATTTTTGGAACAAATTGTTCGATTAGTCTTGAGATTAGGGAGGAAAATTTAGATACGGCTATGTCGACGTCGGTTTCATTAGAAATGATACTCCAATCAGTTATCAAGTGCTCGAATCATCTCACTGTAATTAGCTTTCCGAAAATCGTAGCGGCTTAGACAAGATACTTGCTGATATTCGCTGCTGTTTTTAGTTTCTAGAGCGAGAGTGAGGGCCGGATGATGACGTACGATTTTAATTAGAGGTGCCGGGGCGTAGGTTAATATGGGGGCGATGTCGTGGCAACTAACGAAACACAGGTCGAGACAACGTTCGTTTTCGTTAGTATTGTCGTTGAAGGGTGGTTGTGCAGTAGCCATCAAGCAATGCTAGAGTACAAGAATTAAACGTGGAGTGAGCCGGATCGGGGTAAAGAAAGCCGTCGTGTGATGGGCGCCAGCATAAATTTGGGAAGTTAAAATCACCGAAGATAATAATTTCGTCACACGGTTTTGCTCGACTGGCGATTGATGAGACCGATTGAACATGGGTATCGATAATTACTTTGTCACGCGTTCTATCAGGTGGAAGATAAATGACGCAGATAAAAACATTTCTATCGGCCAATTCTATCGACACCCACACTTGCTCGAGATTGCTCCAGTTAGTGTCGTCGATTCGATGGGCCTTAAGATTCCGACGAACTGCGAAGAGCTCACCTCCTCCAATCGATTTTCGGCTATTGTGAGGGCCGCGATCGCAACGAAAACCGTTATATTCATTCCCAAGCACGTAAAGCCTGTATCAGACTAACCGTTGCAGCGGTCAACCGCTACCGTTCCGTTCTTTTTCGACCAACCAGAACACAGCGGTCGACCGTCGCTTGTTGTTGTTGCAAAAAATAGAATCTTTTCTATTTTTGCCACCGACCGTTCCCAACGGTTGCCGGCTGCTGTCATTGACATGACGAAGGCAAACGAATCTCTTCACACCTACACAAGATCACATACAGAGACTTGACAAATGAAAATGTGTGCTTCTCTTTTTGGCACACACGACAGCCAGTCAAAACATTGATAGCACCGGCAACGCTGGTTGGCGATGTCAATTTTCGACCAACGCACACTGGCAAAAATGAATTCAAATTTCCACTAATTAAAAGCCGCTGGGCTGGATACCTTCAATATAGCACTTCTTATGTAAAATTGGTCAACAAATTGATTGTCGATGGTTTCATTTGGACAGGGCACGGGAAAGGGTCTTTTTTTTTCAAAAATACGCGAAATAGGGTGAAAAGAGGCGAAAAAGACCATTAAAAAAAATTAGAAATGAAACTGGCAAATGTTGCGTCAGATTTCAAAGGATAATAACGGCATAACCACATGATGATAAGCAATACAGTAATCACCCGATTATATCAGTACTCGATTTTATCTGCCCCCGATTTTATCACCTTTTTCACCCGATTTTATCATCATATAACATTTCATCAAAAAAAATGTCAGTATGAACTGGTTTTCTATTTAGTCACATAAAAACGCGACGCGTTAACGGACACAACACTTATTGTTCTTACAAACGTAAAAGGACAACAAAAAATTACCTTTAAGTCGACCGGTTTCGGTCCCCGTGTGGCCCATCTACTGGACAATGCCCAACTGATGACATATAGAAATTGCACAGCTTCATACTGGTACAGTACACGTCGGAAAGGGGGGTGGTGTTAAATTATCTTCTGTTTCGTCAATTGGAATGAGGCAGAAGTTATTGGGGCATCATCTTCGTTCATCAGTGGCTTTTCAGCAGTCTCGATGAACATAGATTCCCAAGCGTTCAAATGTGAAGGTTTTCTGACACATTTTTTCAGTTTTGCGTTCTCCCAGTCTATCACATGGTTGTTCTCCTTAGAATGGACGGCCACGCTGGATTCGTTGGGTCTATCGTTGTCAACAGCGTTTTTATGTTCTTTTAATCGGACTTTAAATTTCCTGCGGGTTTGGCCAATGTATATTGCAGGGCAACTTTTACATGGGATCTCGTAGATGCCTGACATTTCGTCCCTCGGAATTTTATCTTTCAAAGAACATAAGAGGTCCTTCAGCGTATGATTACTCTTATACGCTGTCCAAAATCCATGTTGCTTCAGATCGTTTTGAATTGTGTTGGTCAGTTTTGGAAAGAACGGTAAACTTATTCTTTTAATCTCCTCCTTCTCTGGTTCTAATGTTGTAGCGTTTCGTCGATGTCTTTTCCTTTCATGTTTCCGGAGAATTTTGTTCACGAACTCTTCATCGTAACCATTTAAATCGGCCGCTTCATGGATTTTCTTCCTTTCTGCTTCGAAATCCTCTTTCTCCATCGGTATGCTGTATAACCGATGTGCCATCGAATGAAACGCGGCTTGTTTTTGGGAGCCGTAATGGTTAGAATCGCATGTGATGTACCGGTTGGTTGACGTCGGTTTTCGGTAAACGCTGAACTTTACGGAATTGTCCTCTTTCCTGGTAATAGTTAAGTCCAGGAAAGGGAGTTTTCCTTCCGACTCTTTCTCCACCGTGAACTTTATTGAAGTATGTTTGGAGTTCAACAACTCAAGTGTTTGTGCTAGATGTCGTTCTTTCACAGTGGCAAAAATATCGTCAACATACCTCCACCAAACACGAGGGAAAAGTCTCTCTTTTTCTAAATCCACTTCAAAATCGCTCATGAACACATTAGCCAAAAAGGGTGACAGTTTATTACCCATGCTGAGTCCGAAGGTTTGCTTATAGAACTTACCTCTAAACGTAAAGAAGCTCTGATTCATGCAAACCTCTGCCACGGTAAGGTAGGCCTCAACGTGGTTTGGTGGTACTCGGTAGCGTTCCAGGTGTCTTCGCAAACTGCAGAGGGAACGAAACAGAAGATAATTTAACACCACCCCCCTTTCCGACGTGTACTGTACCAGTATGAAGCTGTGCAATTTTCTATATATCATCAGTTGGGCATTGTCCAGTAGATGGTCCACACGGGGACCGAAACCGGTCGACTTAAAAGGTAATTTTTTGTTGTCCTTTTACGTTTGTAAGAACAATAAGTGTTGTGTCCGTTAACGCGTCGCGTTTTTATGTGATTAATACAGTTCTTACGTTAGCACTAAATCGAAAAATGAGTTTTCTATTTAGATTCAATATTTTAGTACTTTTGCACAGCTCTGTGTAGAATAACATAATTCTGGATATAGTTTTCATTGAAAACTTAACCATTGCACAGTGTTTTATTTTGGCGTTTTCGTTCGATCATTTTAATAGTGATTCAAGCCCTAACGTATATTCATATATTTTTTCACCTAAATCGATCAATTCACCTAAAAGTTAGATGGAAAATGTACTTCTGAATTTGATTGAGATAGAAGCATAGTGTCTCCAGCAAATCTCTTACATATAACGAACCATATGAAGTTTTCTTTCAAAAGGCATTAAAAATCCCAATTTTCGTTCTAACTTCTTCCCACATTTTTCCGAATTTTTGAACCTTCTACAAAGTTATCCAAACTGTCAAGTTTCAACAATGCATGTTTTTGCAAAAAATATTAAGTTTTATCTATTGAAATAAACAAGCTATCTGCCATATAATAATATTTTCAGGGGTAATTGCACGTCCAACATCTACAAATCTCGCAATTATTCACAAGTAGCAGTTCCACTGGCAATTAAGCTAAAAATTTTCATCCTTCAAAGTCTGTAGCATCCTAGAATATTTCTGTTCATAAATTCATCGGTGTTGTTTCAACTACGTCATAGATTTGTTTTCTTCTGTTTCCTGCTTGCGGATTAATTAAGAAAATGTAGAAAACGGTCTCAATTTTCATGTGTTTTGAAATGTATTGAAGAGATATTTTGTGAAAGGGTTATCAGTAAACCAAGTAGTCAGTAAACCAAGTCCTTCAAAAACCACTATCGTCCCATTTACACGTAGAAAAAAGACTAGGCTTAATGATATTATGCTAAAAGGTGAGCTTCTTAAAATCTCAGATAACGTCAAATACCTTGGAATAACTCTTGACAAAAAACTTAACTGGAATACACATCTAGAGCAGGCAATAAAAAAAGCTACAAATACTCTATGGATATGTAATAAAACTTTTGGTAAACAATGGGGACTCAAACCGAAAATGATCCATTGGATATATTCGGCTATAGTGAGACCCAGAATTACCTATGCTTCACTAGTCTGGTGGACAAAAACAAGGGAGAAAGGTGCTCAAGATAAGTTGGAAAAACTTCAACGGCTAGCCACTCTCTCAATAACGGGTGCAATGAGAAGCACACCCACCAAGGCATTGGAAGCTCTACTGTTTATGCTTCCACTGCACCAATTCATACAATTAGAAGCCGAAAAGAGTGCCTTACGGATCAAAAGATCATTAAGGCTCTTTGAGGGTGATTTAACGGGTCATCTAGGTATTCTAAAAACTATTCGTATCAATCCCCTAGTGATAAACAATGAAGACCGGATGGAGAAAAGATACAATTTTGAAAGACGATTTCGAATGTTTGAACCTGAGCGTGATGTTTGGGAACGCGGTGGTCCTGATCTCCGCCCAGGATCAATCATTTTCTACACAGATGGTTCAAAAATGAACAATCGAGTGGGAGCAGGAGTAACTGGCCCAGGAATAGACCTGTCAGTTCCAATGGGCCAATGGCCAACTGTCTTCCAAGCTGAAGTCCAAGCAATACTAGAATGTTCTGAAATATGCCTACGCAGGAAATACAGACACTCAAACATTGTTTGGGAGTGCACATCAAAACTTGTTTGGGAGTGTGTTCAATCACTCCAAACACTGGGTTGTAATAATCAAGTAGACTTATACTGGGTTCCTGGTCACTGTGGAATAGATGGGAACGAAAGAGCCGATGAATTGGCAAAACTTGGATCGTCTCATCAGTTCATAGGACCAGAACCCTTCTGTGGTCTATCCGCTTATTCCCTTAGAATGTAACTAAAAGCATGGGAAACTCTGAAAGTGGAATCCAACTGGACAAACACCTTCATCGGTAGGCAGTCGAAACGGTTCATCACCCCGAACGTTTCTATGACTCGTAAAATACTGGATCTAAGCACGTATACTGGTTTAATAACAGGGCATTGTCCGAGCCGTTATCATTTGAAGGTTATGAAAAAACTTCAAGATGATACATGTCGAGTATGTGGCATGGAAAAAGAAGACTCGGAACATCTGTTATGCCGATGTCCGGCAATTTTTATCAAAAGATATAAGTTCTTCGAGAGAGGTCTTCTGGAACCCTCTGAAATCTGGAGAACAAATCCCAGTACGGTTGTGCGCTTCATACGAAGTATAATACCGGACTGGACTAATGCTATTGGCCAGACTATAACGACCACTTCCAATAGTGATACGTTATCCTGACTAAGCAAAATTAAAAAGGGGGAATATGTCACAAAATATCAAAAAATTGGTCGCAGTGACGAAAATACCCAACACGGAAAAAAAAAACCAAGTATACATATTTAGGGTCATTACTGATCCTTCTTTCGTTATCTCAATTTTTAAATTAATTTTTTAAGCTGCTTAAGATGACACTAACAGCACAACTATGACACTAACAGCACAACTTCGTGGCTTTATGCAAACAGTAGTACCTGACCTACGAACTAGTAGTGAAATTTATGTTTCACTTATATGAGAGTCCTCCCTTCCAGAGGAGGGTGTCAAGTTATCATTGACATATTTCTTACTCCTAAAAATCTCACCATGTCAAATTTGGTTACATTTGCTTGGTTAATTTTTCAAGTTACGCAGAAGTTTGTGTTGTATTTGTATGGGACCCCTTCCTTCAAAAAGAGGGAGGGGTCTCGAGCTACTCTAATAACCTTTTCCGGCCTCAAAAAACCCTACATACACGCCAATTGGTACAATAGTTCCCACGTCTATAAGGATCAGAGGGACAGACAGACAGATAGATAGATCTGCTTTTATTTCTTGTTGTAATTTGAATCGATGATTTTACGTATTAAATAAATGGTTTACCATCTTTCATAACAAAAAATCAATAAAAAAAATTTCACGATTTTATCATTTTCCCTATTTTATCACCCCAAACATCATCAAGGGAGTAATATAATCGGGTGATCACTGTATATTGTTGGATAGATAAAATGTTGAACAATTTTGTAATGCGCTAGTTTTCATTATTTTTTCTTTGCAAAACGGTAAAAATCGACAAAAAGTGTCAAGGACAAATTTACGCGAACAATGAACCAATTACAAGCGAGCATTCCTAGCACAGAAGACATGAGTAAACAACAACCATTCCCTGCGATATTTGATGTCACGTAGGTAAAGTTTTTCGAAAAGTTTGAAACAATCCCTTTTCTTGAACGATTTCTAAACATACTGTCAGAGCATAATAGACACTGATGTCTTGAAATCAAACATGCTGGTAAAAGCAGCAGAACCGTAGAGTATATGTGGAGCAGAACGCCGCTAGTTTCTCTTAGTCTATCATTGCAGCGGGCACGACTTCTATTCGCGTGAAATCAAAACTGCAATGCTGCTGCTGATGGTGGTTTATCTCATGAATATGATTACCATAGAAACCATAAATTACTCAACAAGAATTGAATATTTTGGTAATGGTTATAAGTTATTTTTGTTTATTTTTTATCTTTGATACTCACTTGATAATCGTGGCCGACATAATATCGAATGAGTAAAGCAGGTATTAGACGAAGCAAATATTTGCTATTTTTTCATACAGATTTTATTTTGTGCAAATAAAAATCGTACCAAAAATAGCAAATATTTGCGTCGTCTAATACCTGCTTAAGTTCCTAAAAATACTAGTTTATAGAAGAGTAGGAGCCGGTGAGTGCTTGAGACTTTTTTGTCCATTTACTAAGATCTATTTAGAATCTTTTTTATTTATTTTTATTATTAACTTTACGAATAAGGTATTATTTAAAATATTATACTTATATTAATTAACTTCGTAATACAGTGAATGTAATTGTTGGAAAATGAAATAAACTTATGAGGCAAAAATCAAAAATGAATCTTTAACTTCGTTGTAATTGTTAAATATGATTTGCACAAGAAAAAAAACTCCACAGACACAACATCACCAAGTGTAAGTGAAGTTTTTTCGAGTGTTATTAAAAACATTTCTGAAAAAAAGGAAGGGGAGGCTGAGAATTAAAATACGTAAATCACTGAACAAACGAATTTATTGTGTCTGTAATTACAGTAATTACAGTGTTTAGTTCCACGTCACCATTTCATACAACCCTAGGGCTGTATACCTTGTAGTATTTTCATTAAACGGTAGATTTAAACTAAGAAAAAGCAATTCCAACACCTACCAACTCCTGTTAAAACATAACCTCAAATTAGAAACGAAACCGGATATTTGCAATTTCATATGTATTTTCTTGACAGTAAGCAGTCTACTAGATGCTGCTGAAGGTTTCTAACCAGCTGTATTCTTTTTAACGTTAAGAACATCCATTTTACGCAAACATCCTTGGCTTAATATAAATCTATCATCATTTTCCTAGTTCTGAAGTTCAAATCCAGAAGTCGCACGGTCGTTTTTAGTTTTGCGTTAAACCGCCAATAAGTTAAAGCAACAAACTATGTGTAGCACAATAAACGAAACGAAAGCGCTTGTATGTGTTTGTGTAGGGGATCAACATGTCGGTTTCGCCCCAATTAAGGGAATTGGGGAAAAATTGATATGCTGCTAACATTTGACGTAGATCAGACACCTACCAATCGATTTATGAGACTTTTTCACCCAATAAAAGATATATTTTGACTACCACTTTTAGATATAAGCGCATTACCATTAATGCTAAGACATACTCGATATTATTCTGCTTTGTAAAATATACTAAAACCATGCCAAAACCGTTTTCGTAGAATCACCGTTTTGAACTCAGTTTTTGTTCGATTTAAAATTGTTTTTTTTTCAAAGATGGGTAAGAAGATGCTAATATGTGGACAAACTTCTAGAATTTTGATATTTGATCCCAAATCAAAATGGCGTTGAAAAAACATCGAAAATTTTCGATTTCTCAAAAATTTAAAATGGCGCCATTAATGCCCCTTAAGTTGGAATATGTTCAAACTCGGAAAAATTTGGTTTTGCATCAAAATACACTAAAAAATTATATATAGAAACCAAGGCAGAAAAAAGTCAATTTTTGTTGCACTGTGTTATTAGGACATTGCCTTTGAGGAAAAATGGCAAAAATAATCATGAAAATCGTTGTGATAATATTTTTTATCTTGAGAACTAATCTGGGAACAAAATCAAAAAACTTTACGTACCACAGCTTAATGTTTTGTATCTGCTTGAACCGATTGTTTGTATGCAATAAAAATCGCTCAAAATACACTTTATTTTCAATTTATGTATTAGCATAAGCAACACACTTTCAAAAGAAGGAAATGCATGAACAGTGGCAATACACACTTATCTAAACACAATCCGTGAAGATTACGACAAATCCCAAGCTCTACGACCGCTTTTTATCACAAACTCAAAAAAGAGCTAAAGTGATCAAAGTTACCCCGCTGATCAAAGTCACCCCGGTTTACAGTACTCTCGGTTTTTTAATGGTAACAGTAATAGCGGATTTGTAACTCCCAGTTGGTCTCGAAGTACTATGCCGGCCTAACAAGCCAGTCGTCGTAGGTTCGAGTCTCGGTTCGGGAGAGACTGTTAGTGCCAGTAGGATCGTAGCGCTAGCCTCACAATTGTCCTGTATACTTAACAGTTTGCCATGAAGGGTGTGTATAATAAACAGAAGGTCGAGTTCCGAATCAGAATGTAGCACCAAGACTTTGCTTATTAGCGGATATTCGAATCGCGCGTGTTAGTAAGGCGATATCCACTGACACAGGTTAATGTGAATAAATCTTTGACTCTAGTCATTTATGTTGCTTGTAGGGTTGTCGATATTGAAAATAGAATATCGATATTTGTTTTATCAATATGGAAAGCGGCATCGATATTTAAATCGATATTACACGCTGATATTGATTTTTTATCGATATTTTCTTTATATATTTTTTTGTTTGGCTTTCAGTTAGGCCTGAAACAAGCTGAACGCCAACGTGTGCGATTGGGCGAGATTCTTGCCGAAGGTTAGTAAACAACCGTGAGTAGAGTTGTTCATTAACCTACGGCAAGAATCTGACCCGATCGGTCGCGTTGGCGGTCAGCATGTTTCATGCCTTAGTATTGATTATTCCGACGAAGTGTTTGCTATTTCATCTCGTCCTTTAGGACAGAGGGCCGATTGCTGATCACTTGACGAGAGTTGCATTTGCCAATCAGATTAAACCGACGTTTCGTGAGCCGCGTCTCCTAATCGTCACTGATCCATTGACTAATCACCAGCCAGTTACTTAAGCATCCTACCTGAACATTCATGTTATCGCTTATGTAACACCGATTCTTTACAGACATTCATCGATTCTGCCAACCCAATGCAACACCAAGGCATCGCATTTGTTCGGTTTAATGTGGTGGTTATTGACCCGAGAAGTTCCACACCAAAATTTCTGGAAATTCGCTCTATACATGCTGTCAATAAAAATGGAAATATGGCAACCATATTTCTGTCGAACTGCTTACATTTTCCATCTACCACTTATTGATTCTAGTACCAACAATTCTGGTACCTACTTTTAGTTGGTTTACCCTAAAATAGCTGAAATAGAGTAAACGTCCTTTAATTGCTATTGACCTATTTTCGAATAAATATATTTATCAATGCAGAAACCAAGCCTAAACGTTTGTTTTTAGTATAATGTGCACTTTCAATCAATATCTTATATTGTGTGTAAACATTTTAAATTTAATTCTGATGCCATGATGAATTTATGATTGGTAGGCAAAATTTTGACGGCAGTACTCCCCTGATGGCAACCGAGAATATCGGACAGCAATATCGAGTCGCAATATCAAAATATCGATAATATCAAATGCGCCAATATCGATCAAAAATATCGATATTGTGACGAGCAGTTATCGATAATATCAAATATTGATAAAATATCAGCAACCCTAGTTGCTTGCCTAACCTTGCGACTATCATAACAAAACAAACGCGAATCGACAACGGACTCTTCTTCATGTGTCATTCAACACAACGAGCGCTCAAATATGGAATCACTCCAGCAACTCTGGCTGCTAGATAAACATTCAAACAACTCCAGCTCTCTAGTGGTCTTTATCGTCTCGAGAACTACCTCTGGATGATTAGGTACTGGAATTCATTTCATCTCCAGGTGTCTCTTGAAAAACAAGATGAATCATTTTTAAAGCCAATCACCGGCAAGTCAAATGTTTCCTCTCGCCACATCCATGGGCTGACGGGGTTGATGGGTTAGTTGGGTGATGCAAGAGGACCAGTGCGGCCAGTAACATTGCATCCGGTCGAACGAAACGACCAATTCGATGTCATGCTGGAAACCGACACCATGTTTGCAACGATTGTGTCATTAAGGCAAAGTGTATATGTATGCAAATATTTCCTGCACATGAACGGATTCTGCTTGCTGGTTTGCTAGTGATGTGCCGTGCGGGATGCGGTTGACCGTGTGAAACCGATGCTGAGGTAATGGAAAGAACAGGTAATGGCCAATTGGATTGAGTCAATTTTTTATTTGTTTCGTTCTTTCTCCTGTTTTTTTTTTTTTTTTTTGTTCAAGTATTATTAGGGCAAGTGTGATCAATCATCTGCTTTCCTGTGGCTCGTTTCCGTACGAGTACAGTGTTGACATCTATGTCAACAATTATCCTCTAGTGCTCGAAGATGACCAGAAAGTAAAAACCAATTAGAATTTGTTCACTCGAATAGATGTAGAGAAAACTTCGGCATTGCAAGCAAAGAAATTGTAAGAGCATTCGTGTAAGCTGCACATATCAAAACGCATGAACAACTCTGCCAATTAATTCCGTATACATACAGCTGGAGCTGATGGACTCTGGGGCAGCTTTTGCAGCATCAATGTGACTCAAGGACTAACGATTTGATTGCCTCCAGTACAACAATAGCTGATGGCTGAGGGCTCCATGAATAACGACCATCGGTTCGGTAGCCAAATTCAAATGCAATGGCAAACTGCATAAATTTTTAATTCCAAATGATGTTTCAAATTATAGTTGCAGAATGGTTGTTAAAATTCCTGATTCGAGGTATTTCGTCTGCTTCTCTCGTTGAGTTGGTCGCTCGCTCTATACTTTACCCGAACCAGAGGAGCATCGATCAGAATCTCTGCTACCATGAATCAATCAGGGCATCCAACAGCGAAGTCGAGTGTTTCCATGCATATTTGATGAGTTTTCATGCCTTCATTGCATTATTATAACCCACATCCTCGTTTGGATGCCATCGAACAACACAACCATTTTTTTCTCTCTGCCTCTTGTTTCCTTTATGCACATTTCCAAATTGCAACCTTTGACGAACAAGCTGGCGGCTGGCAGCTGGGTTTCAGATTTTGGGGACTCTGGCTGGAGCTCTGGAGGCTGGTGGCGGCTGGCAGCTTTCAGGGTACCACGGGGCTGTCCTGCCGTAGGCTGTACCGGGTAGACAGCTGCTTTTCTACCTTCGCAAAAGAGTTTTGTTCATAAACGAATCATTTGCTGGTTTCTCGTTTTTGCTGGTTGCACCGATAGAATTGAGCGTTTTTTTTTTCTTGTTTTGTTTTGTTTTATTCCGGTCGTTTCCGCTGCTTTTGGTTTATGGCTATTGTCATTTTCGATTGTTCGGTAAGCGAATAAATAAATTGAAAGTTGGATCTCAGTTTGGGACTACAGCAGAGTAAGATGAATAATATGAATGTTTAAATTTTTTTTATTTCTAAGAATTTTCTGAACTAACATAACGTTTAGGAACTGCTCATTGCTGGAAATAGCTGTAAATCTATAAATTTAAGGAAAATATTAAATTATCGTTTCCGCAACCAGCAGTGCCCTCAAATTTTGGTAATATTCGGATAACTTTAGTTGCGTTTCAAAGATATTTTTACTTTCCCAATTATTTACTTTGATACACAGTACGTTTTACGATTTATATTGTTTTTGTTATATGGATTTCTCACGCAAATTTAGAGGAAAATCGTTTTTTCACGCAAATATTTTTATGTTTATCAAATTTTCAACATGAAATATACAAATATTACTAGATTTTTTCGGACCTTGATGAAAATAACTCTGATCTTTAGTCTGTTTCAAAAGTATTTGGCAGATATAGATAACACTGAAAGAAACAAAAAGGAATATCTTTAATGAAAATTTGTATGCAAGTTACGATGTTTGTAACTTGCATTCAAATGAATGTTTAAAACTAACACTTTAACACTCCCCGCAGCAGCTGACGATAAAAAGCTAAGCCAGAACACGTCCAGAAAGTTTGAGAAGCAACTTTGGTATCTATAAGAATTCAAGGCAGAACTTTTCTTCTTTAGTGATCTAGTAGATGATCAAAAAAGCAGAGCATGGAGGAAATCTTGAAAATGCGGCCAAAAAAGATCCGCAAATTCATTTTTTTTTAATTTGGGGTTAGGGCGCGGGTTTTTGAACGAATATCCTGTGAACTGGAATTCACGAAGGAATTCACGGAAGGATTATAGTTTCCAATTGAAAACGAGAGGGGAACTCCGCAGGCGCAAGGTTACAGAGTCCGCTTTGACAAGTGCGTGGTCGTGGTTTCAAATCTTAGTAGAACCAGGCCATTTGGTTGTCAAAGGACTTTAACATGGGTTAATTCTCTTGCTTCAGCTGAGTTCAACAATATCCTTGTTGACTCTCCTCCTTACAAACTTATAATAAAACTGATCTGAGTAATGAAATACCCTTTAGGGAATTGTAGTTAGGGTCCATCCACATTCCACGTGAACAGTTTTAGGGAGGGTATAATGCCCATGGTCCATGCCAAATTTTTAGAATTTTTATGGTTAGTTGTTCACGGAAGAGGGGAGGTGGGTTACAAAATCCTTAATAATCTGTCTACGTAGAATGTCGATGGCCCCTTGGGCGATATTGGTAGGATGGAATGAGGCTCGGTATTGTAGAGGAAGGGTAAAATTCACACACAAGTACGGGTAAAAATGACAAGCGTAACACTTACTCCAATAGTGATACTGCCAAAAATATGAATTACGGAGTACAGAAAACACCTGGGCAATATCACAATAGATTGATTAGATTGGTCGCAGTGATGAGCCCACACAGGTAACTGAAAATCAATTAATAAAGCAGCGGCTATCTCATCACGAGCTCGCTTTCTGTTCCTCGGTCTTGGCATACACATCGTGTGGAACAACGAGTCTCATATCTTTTCCACAGAACACCAAAGCACGTTGAAAATGAAATGGATGAGTTGTTTTTTTTTTACGCGAGTATTTTTTACCAACACGCTGTGTAGGGGAAGGGGTGATAAAATGGACACCCTAAGCCATTTCCCAATTTCCTCCACAGTTTAACACTACAACTATGAGTCGATAGTGCACATTAACTAAGCCACTAATGGTTGATACAAAAACTAAGAAGCAGTACTCAAATATAGTATTTTTCGTAGTTTTCATGAGCATTTTCGAAAGCAGTTTTTTGGGGGTAAAATGGACACGTGTGGGTAAAATGAACATAGGAAGGTGGTAATATGGACACCTAGGGCGTGAACATTAAATATCCTTTTACAGATAGTAATATGTTGTTCCATAGCACGTGACACACTTATGCATTCACCAACAGTTCAATTTTCACCGTTTGTCGTAGAATTAATATCAATATATGACCATATCCGCAACAAACTGAGAAATGGTGGAAGATTTTTTTACGGACATTCCGCATTCAACGGTACGTTCAGCCGCGGTCATCTGTTTATCGGTCCGAGTTTACCTTTGCGCTTTTCTAATATAAACACGAAGCATTTTTAGATTTTTCGATGGAAATATCACAATTTTGTCACCATCATCATGGGCTGTCCATTTTACCCGCACATACATATTATTGAAAATACCTAAATATATCAAGAAAATCACTTAAACTATTGCTAACCTTTGATGATTTCTGATTAGTAGTCTGAGTACAAATATTTGCAGAAAAATCGTTATAAAATCTGTTTTACACTATAAAAAAACTTATTTTTTGTAGGCCAAAAATAACATTACCACCACGAATGTACCACGTGTTTTTTGTTTTTGTTTATTATTTTGATTGTTTGACTGTTTCATGTCACATACTTTGTCTCAAATAGCTTCTAGTGCCTCTAAGATAAGGTGCCAAAGAAGTTTGTACTATTTCTCAACGTTATAGTCGAGATTTAAACGGGTGTCCATTTTACCACCCCTATTCATTTTACCCACAATTCCGTTACCTAATGAAACACAAAATTCGCAACACCAGAAAGCTTACATTGTGAAGAGTAAACGCAGAAAGATATCGCGGAGCGACTTTCTCAAAGGCAATTGAGAAAATATAGATAGCACACATTCAACACTCTACTTTCGCCTACTGATTAGGGTAGAATGATGAAACTTTAAGTTGGTTGAAAACGTTTCTGGCGGTTTCCTCAATAATCTACAATGTAGTGTTTACGCAGAGCTCTGCGTTATGTCACTGAGTATTTTTTCATCATAACGGTGCAGGTTTATTATAAACTTAGCCCAGACACAGTTAATTTACTCATCAGCACGCAGTTTCGACCCGCTTACTGTGTGTAGGGGAAGAGTGATGAAATGGACATCCTACGCTATTTCTCAATTTTCTCCACAATTTAACACTAAAACCATTAGAAATCGTGCGTGTCAACTAATGATTGATGCAAAAAAAATAGGTAGAAATGCTCTAATATAGTATTTTTCGAAGTTTTCTTGAGCTTTTTTTGAAAAGAGTCATTTGGGGGTAAAATGGACACGTGTGAGTAAAATGAACATAGAGATGTGGTAATATGAACACCTTGGACGTGAACGTTAATCATCGCTCTGGTGGTAGCAAAATGTTGTTCGATTACACGTGACACAGTTATGCATTAACCTACAGTTTAATTTTCACCAGTAAAAATACTCAAAAATATTGAAAAAAATATTCAAACGATTACTAACCTTTGATGATTTCTGGTGGTTAGTTGTCTGAGTACAGATATATGCACAAAAGTCCTTACGAAAAACTGTTTTACACTAAAATAGGTTGTTCTTGTGAGCCAACATAACATCACTACAACGAATGTGCACGTGTCTTTTGTTTTTGTTTATTATTTTCGTTGTTTGACTGTTTTATGTGGCATAGTTTGTCTTAAATAGCTTCTAGTGCATCTAAGATAAGGTGCCAATGGAGTTTGTACTTTTTTTCAACGTAATAAGCGAGATTTAAGCAGGTGTCCATTTTACCACCCCTGTTAATTTTACCCACAATTCCCTTAGTCATATTTCACGCTCCGTACGCGCAAAGGTGCCGCTTGATTAGGTTGTGCATATTTTACTCATCACAGTACCTACTTAAAAACTGATGTAATGCAATTTTTGTGTTGTTAAAAGCATAAAGATGAGTAGGTACGTGCACAAGACTAATGTTCCTAACGTTTATTTTAGGGCTAACGTTTCACTAGCTTGAGTTCTCAAAAAGACAATTAAATTGTTCTCGTGTCGGATAAAAGCAGATACAAAGAGTGCAAATTCTTAGTGTTGCATTTTGCCGATGTGCGAATGCGGGAATTCTGTTAGTGCTGGCGTTAATAGGTGGCAGACATGAGTACAAAGTTGGAAATATTGATGCAAACTTTTTTTATGACGCTACATCCTTTTCAACTATCTAAAACGGATTTAGCATGATTAGCAGAACATGCCGAGCTTTTCTATTCACAATCGGATTAATTTCTTATATACCGCTGGATATGCACAGTATCTTTGAATTATACTACTGCGCAAAAGCAGCGGCTTCTAATCATAGTTGCAATTCGAAAAAAGCCATTGAGCTCTTCCAAATACATGTAATAGTGTTGATTGCAATTGGAAATTTTATTTAACTATCTCATAAATGCAACATAGCCAAACCGCGCACGGACCAAATTACATAACTCAAGAGTTTGATGATTAATAATTTACGGTGTCCCACGTCTACCAGGCGGCCGTGTCTCGAATACCACCCCCTTATTTTTATTGGCACTGTGTTGTGCCAATTACCGAAGCCCGGGAAGTGACTTCTCCCAGAACCATAACTTGCGACCCGTTGATTAACAGGCCGGCGCAAACGGCTATCAATTAGCTATGACCCCGTACTTTTGAGGACGTTGCTCCTCGGGGATGGAGCCACCGACGAAGATAGCGTTGAGGTACAGAGATGTGCATGGTAAGTCACTGAGCATAATGGAGGAGAGTCGGTAGAAATAGCCCTTTTTATAGCCCTTTATGAGTGTTGATAATGACACGATCTTCTTGCTTTTCTTGTCAAGCTTTACGTGCAGATAGACATACGAGAGGTCAATGCAATGATACCCAAATTTTCAAGTCGCTTCAGTTCATCCTCAACGACGGTCTTCATGTTGAAGAAAACTGGCTGCTTAAGTCTGAGCGTTACTGTGCGTTCGGCTTAGAGAGCTTCGTAGCCGCAAGGTTACAGAGTCCGATTTGATAAGCGAGTGGTCCTGGATTCGAATCTTAGTAGAATCAGGCCATTTGGTTGTCAAAGGACTTTAACATGGGTTCATTCTCAGGCTCTCCACTACATACCCTTCCTTCAAGCTGAATTCTATAGTACCCTTGCTGACTTTCATCCTAACAAAAAAAGGCCCTCTTATAATAAAATTATTCTGAGTAACGTATAATAGTTCTCTGCAGGGAATTGTAATTATGACGCGGTCTTGGCTGGAGGAACGAGGTTTCGAAAAGACTCCTTCCTCTTGACAAAAATATAAGTCCTACTTATAATAATGAACCTGACTAGAGGTGAAGCATTGAGTGCCTCTTCAGGGAATTGTGATTGTGACGCGCTGTTGGTAGGAGGAATGAGGTTCGATAAGACTCCTACCTCTTGACAAAATAAGTCCTTCTTATAATAAAACTGATTTCAGCAATATTTACCCTCTACAGGGAATTGTAATTGGCCATATTGGCACGGAGGAACGAGTTTTCGATAGGACTCATTCCTTTTGACATAATAAGTCCCTCTTAGAATAAACCTGGCCAGAGAGGAACTTTAGGTGTAGCCTCAGTTCAGGGAATTGTAATTTGGCGCTATTGGTAGGATAGAAATAAGGCTTGGTATAGCAGAGCAGTAAGCTTGAAATGAAAGGGTAAACTCTCACACACAAGCACGGATATAAATGAAAAGCGTATCATTCACTTCAATAGTGATACTGCCAATAATATGTAGTGCGGAGTACAGAAAACACCTGGGCAATATCACAATAGATCAAAAATGTCTCTGGTCGCAGTGATGAGTCCACACAGAGGAAAAAAATGCGTTCGGCTTGAGGGTGTGATGGACTTGAGTTTTCGTACAGAAACGATTGGTGAACACATCGGGAATAGTGACTACTTGCTGACCAATCAGTTTGCAGAGCGACAAAAACGGAACGTCCTAGAGCCCGAATTCGTTCATGAGGCTTGAGCCTAGATCATTCAGGGAAAGGTGAGCACAACGCATGTAATAATTTCCATCCTGAACTTGTCCTCGGAAGACATCCGTTGTGCCACGTTGTTGATCCGGTTGCGCTTGAGTATAATTGTAATGTCCGAGTCCAAGTCCAGCTGCATTTCGATTGCAACTCCGTTGATCGCTGCCTCTACGCAGCATCGGCTATGCTCGACATTTTTACCCGTCATAATCTTTGTTGCGAGGCAGTTTTTGGTTATTCTGTTTCTGCTTGGATTCGACTTGGATGTGAAACAGGAACAGTAATACTTAACGGAATTTTATGTACAATGTGTATGGTCAATTATGCAAGACATATTGAATCGATTTGAATTAAATAATTAAATTTTAGCCCAAAGTTTGTATCAATTATGCATGTGATATAAAAAAAGGAAGTTGAATTGCATTGTTTGAAGAGAGAGCAAGCTCAACACACATTTGAACTTCGATGTTTTGGCACAAATTTGAACACAAACTTGAAAGATTAGTTTTTTTTTTAAGTCCAGCATCAAAGTCTAAAATGACAATAATTCGCATGGTAAGCTTAAAAGACAGGGGGTTGAAGGGTTGCAACTGTTGCAAAATATTCGGAATTTTTGAATATAATACCGTGAAATGTTTTCAACTGGGAGTTTTATTTTCGCCAGAATACTTGTAATTTCTAGGATGCGGAAGAGCAGAATAAAATTAAAGGTTTCAAATATATTTCGTTTCATGTTTTCGAGTAATGTAATTTTTAACAACACAACGACTGTCGGGTCAGCAAGTATTGTTTGTTTTTAGCAATTTTTTGTTTATTGCTAATCGATATACATACTTATTTACCACCTGGTTATCAACTTTGTTTCAACTATTTATCTTCTGTTGCAGAGTAAAAACCATCTGATGCGCCTTTCAGCAGTCGAGCGGAGCTGCTGCATAACCAAGCATCGGAAAAAACGCAAAACTTTCCCAGACCATAGTGCAACAAAATAGAACAACCGAACAACAAGTAATGATTCTAATTTATAAGATAATTTAAAGTTTCACCCTTCTTCCTTTAGCTTAACATGGGCTGCCGCCAATCTGACGCTTCTCAATGCAGCACGTCCGCTTCCGGCTGTACGCTTCGGTAGCAACGCATAAATACTACTCGTGTAGTTTTTGAGATAGTTTGTAAAGTAATATGCTTCTAGTTCCGAGCATTTTCACAAGCAGCTTTTTTGTGCGCTTTTTCTTCCTATCTCAGTTCCTCCGTGTTACATGACAGCCGGCTATTATCAAATTCTGGATTGCTTATCATTAACAAAAGAAGGAAGAATTTATTTAATCTTGTTCAGCGTTGGATGGGGCGGGTCTGGTCTGGGAACATAAAGTACGTGTAGGATGATGATGTGTTGATTGTAGAATCATTTTTATTTTATCTACGCCTTCATGAAGATATACATTAGCGTGGCGGCGTCGTACTTCAACTGGAGGATGAGAATTTAATTGGTGGGAGGATTGCGAACCGGAGAAGCATTAACATAAGAGAATAAAACATGTTCGTATTATTCACAGATTAGACGTTGACCTATTAAATCAAAATTAGTATTGCATTACGCCTATGATAATGATACTCTTCTATAGTTGAAACAAATGAGAGCCCATTCTCATTAGCTCTTCGAATCAAATTTACTTTTTATGTTTCAGGGAAATAGTACTATTCTACTACAAAACAGCAAAAAGTATATCATTCAAATCGATTTGCTCTCGCTGATGTTCAAAGGTATCTTTGTCGTACATAAAAAAGGAACTAACTTTCACGATTCACTGACGTCGAGTCAATAGCTAAAAGTAACACGCTTGAACGCTCCAATCCATCCATCCAAGCGATTCTGCCTGGCTCCAGCCAAAAAAACAGCTTGCCTGTACCCGTAGCGAAACGTTGATCCACCTCACTGCACTCGGCGTCGACGAGGCTTAGGCTGACCCGATGGAGAATAGGGCGAGAGAGCAAACTAATCAGTCAAATTAAATAATCAGCTAGCAGACAAGCTGAAAGACAATTTCCTCAATTTTATGCTGCCGTCTGAGAGTGTTGGCCCCGGTCGGTCTCATGGTGCGATTCCATCCAGTGACACGATTGAATAACGGGGTGGTCAATATTCGAATAACTCCGGCCGCCAGGAATAATGTAGCTTTCGCAAGCATATACAGCAAGTTCTTCGATCGGTTTTATTGCCCATTCGTTTGAACCGTTCCATTCGTGGGGCAGACGTCAAACCGGGAGTACAAACGGGTTAGCTGGGGACGTGATGATTTCCCCGGAAGGATTTATAGGGAGGACGTTATAAATGATTTGCTGCTATAGCTATTAAAAATTAAATGTATTTTCTAAGCTCCCAAAAATAATAACTTGAATAAAACTATGTCATTAAACTAAAGTAAACAAAATAACGCAACATTACCAACTGGAGCGTTGAAAAATCAATTCAGAACCTGGATTCGAAACGTCCCTAGCAAACGGCAGGGACGGCTCCCGATCGTTGTCATTCCTGAATGGAATAATGCTTTATTGCGCTTATTTTTACCATCGTGCGGCCGGTCGAGTCTCGGTCGGAGTGAATGCATGAGGCACGAAATTAATTTTTTCCTTCGTTATTTGCTACTTTCTAAAGGGGTTTTTTCGTTTGCTCGCCGACGTGCGGCCGGGGCGAGACAACACGCGGGGAAATCCGTTCTGTGCCTGTACGTGGTGGCATCCGAATTGCCCTGCTTTGGCACTTAGGTGACGAAGAACGCCACAGGAGACAGAACAGAACCGGTTTTCACAGAAAATGAGAATGAATTTACGCTTTTTGTTATTGTTCATACGGTCCGTCCTCTCCGCCTGCCTCATCCGCACTATCATTCAACCACTTCCTGTGTGATTGTCGGCACGGGTGGGTACCCGTATACAGAGAAAAAGAGTGGTAGAAGAAATCTTTGATCGCACCTTGCTACAGGGAGCTTGGTCATTCAAGCGTTGCTGCTTGATCGTAAAGGTAACCAAAACGGATGAGAAATGTTTTCCATTTCAGGTGCGATTGCAGTCTGTTGCCGAACGCCGTTTTTAAAGCGAGCTGCTTGGCCGTGTTGGCAAATATATTTGTGGGTGTACTTACCTGTTGCATATATCAGAAAATTTTATCAATTTTTTTTCTTGTGAAACATTGATTCTTGGATTATTGTCGGATAATTTAAATTAAAAATTACAAAGCTAGGAACGTCCAATCTACAATTAGCCTCAAAAATTTCTTCGGTATACAAAGCAAAGCAATGCCTTGGTGCTACATTCCGTATCGGAACCCGGTATACACTGGATTCTTTTTTTACGCGATTGATGAGTCCGCACAAAAAAAATCGCGTAATTTTGAACAAATCGCGTAAAAAAGATCGCTTCGTTTTGACAAAACCTTCCACCACGTATTGTGTTTGTGTGTGTGTGTGTGTGTGTGTGTGTGTGTGTGTGTGTGTATTTGCGTATATGTGTGTGTGTGTGTTTGTGTAAATCATGTCAAAGTATTCGTGTAAAATAAAAAATTATGTTCGAATTACTCAAAACTGTAAGTACACTAGCGCTGCGTTGGGGCTGATCTCCTGAACAACTTTATCGAAGGCCACAGCTCTCTAGTTTGTCGTAATCATGAGATATAGATACATAAATCTGTCTATTTGGGGTGATGCTATACTGTTAAAAGTGCTGCAATATTCAGACTGGTTGTTGCAATATTCAGTGACCTGATTGCAAGCTTATGACGGCTAGTGTATAACTGAAGATTGGATACCACCCTCTACTTTTTTTGAAAATTCCCTTTTTGAAAAAAGCGGTGAGAGCTAGCCTTTCTCGTTCAAAATTTAATATTTGTTGGAATAGATTTGCACAAACACTTGAATTTTTAGAAAAAATGGCCAAATTTACCTACCACGTCCTTCAGTGGACCACCGGTAGTATTAACTCAATTTTTGCGAAAATCGAAAGTTTTCTAGAAAATGTCTATCGGAAAACATCTTATCAGGGTAATCTACATCAGAATACGATGTATGTCAAGAGAATGAAATTTTTAACAGCCTAAAGCAAAGCAACGCAGGATTGCTTTCTGGCCGCCCAGCAAATTGCACAGCCACCGAGAAGGATTATGTAACCACTGTTGGATTTTCGATCTCGGTGATCACCCGCCCAATCTGCATCCACGAAAACCTTTGGATCAGCATTGGATTTTCAGTTTCGGTGCAATTTGCTGGGCCCATAACCTATTAGCAGAGCGTGCGAAATAACAAACCGATCTTGTTGAATAGTAACAGTAGAATGAAAAATTATCTTTATTATAACGTTTTTATGACTGCTGTGAATAAAATATTTTTAACTGATTGTTTGTAAAGTTTGCTTTATCAACAGTAATACTATAAAAAAAAAAACAATTATAACACAAAAATCAAAAGAAATAATTATCGGTTTCATTAAGACTCTACTAGAAATTTGGGAAATCAATATTGAAATTCAGTCCGCACAAATATATATTTCGAATGTGACATACAGTCATCCTCAGTGCTTATTGAATTTCAATATTTATTTCCCAAATTTCCAGTAGAGTCTAACGGAAACCGATAATTATTTCTTTTGATTTTATAAATCACTCTGCTAAGACGCTCGAAAGAGATTTTCCAAATTTGAATAATGACACAATTAGGAACCTATAGGGTACTAGACCACCGGGTAAAAGTTGCTCACTTGGGGAATGATACAGTTAGATATTAAGTTGATGTCAATTGACCGAGTTGGTGCTGAGTGCACACGGAATGTTGAATGAAGCGGGCAATGTATTAGGTTTCACGAGAATACGAAAAATTATCATAGGCTGAGAAAATATTTTCCTCATCCAGACGGGACTCGAACTCTGAGACCAATATCGAATCACCCCCTACTATTGTGTCCTGTTCGTAACAAGAAATACACTTTCTCAGTTACAAAAATAACTCCAACAAGGCAGTGTGTGTGGTTGATCGAGTCACGTTAGTAACGGAACACAATAGTAAAGGGTGATACTGTATTGGTCTTGAGGGAGCTTACATTTCCAATAGTTAAATTAGCGAAAACACCACGCCGAAGACATTAGACATTGCGAGACAGTGCTCACGTGATGCAATGGGGACAGTAAATTGCTAAAGTAGAGTTACCGAAACGCTAGAGTGGTTAAAAAGAGACTCCACTAACACGAAAATTGCGAAAACTGTTAATAATGGGCGTGAGTGTGGTTGTGGTTGAGAAGTGGGAATGTGAGTGGGTGTGAAGGCGGAAGTGGAAGTGGACGTGAAAGTGGGAGTGGAAATGGGAATGGAAGTGGGAATGGAAATGAAAGTAGAAGTGTGAGTATAATGAGAGTGGAGGTTGGAGAGTAAGTGGGAGTGGAAATAAGAGTGGACGTAGGAGTGGAAGTGGAAATGGAATTAGGAGTGAGAGTGGAAGTGGGAGTGGAGGTGGGAGTGGAAGTGGGAGTGGAAGTCGAAGTGGGAGTGGAAGTAGGAGTGGAAGAAGGAGTGAGAGTGGAAGTGGGAGTAGAAGTGGGAGTAGAAATGTGAGTGAAAGTAGGAGTGGAAGTAGCAGTGGAAGTGGAAGTGGGAGTGGAAGTAGAAGTAAAAGTAGAAGTGGGAGTGGAAGTAGTAGTGGAAGTAGGAGTGAGAGTGGAAGTGGGAGTGAAAGTGGGAGTGGAAGTAGCAGTGGAAGTAGCAGTGGAAGTGGCAGGGGGAGTGGAAGTAGAAGTGGAAGTAGGAGTGGAAATAAGTGGAATAAGTGGAAGTAAGAGTGGAAGTGGGAGTGGAAGTAGCAGTGTAAGTGGAAGTGGGAGTGGAAGTATAAGTAAAAGTGGAAGTGGAAATGGGAGTGGAAGTAAGAGTGGACGTAGAAGTGGAAGTGGGAGTGGAAGTGGGAGTGGAAGTGGAAGTGGGAGTGGAAGTAGAAGTAAAAGTGGAAGTGGGAGTGGAATTAGAAATGGAAGTGGGAGTGGAAGTGGAAATGGGAGTGGGAGTGAAAGTGAGAGTGGAAGTGGAAGTGGACGTGGGAGTGGAAGTGAAAGTGGAAGTGGAAGTGGGAGTGGAAGTGGAAGTGGAAGTGGGAGTGGAAGTGGAAATGGGAGTGGATGTAAGAGTGGAAGTGGAAATGGGAGTGGATGTAAGAGAGAAGTGGAAGTGGGAATGGAAGTAGGAGTGGAAGTAGGAGTGAGAGTGGAAGTGGGAGTGGAAGTGGGAGTGGAAGTGGGAGTGGAAGTGGGAGTGGAAGTGGGAGTGGAAGTCGGAGTGGAAGTAGGAGTGGAAGTGGGAGTGGAAGTGGGAGTGGAAGTGGGAGTGGAAGGGGGAGTGGAAGTGGGAGTGGAAGTAGCAGTGGAAGTAGCAGTGGAAGTAGAAGTAAAAGTGGAAGTGGGAGTGGAAGTGGAAATCGGAATACGAATGGTAGTGGAAGTGGCCGTAAAAATTCATGTGGGGGTGGACAAGAGAGTAAAAGTGAGAGGGGTGTGAAAGTGGAAGTGTGAGTGAAAATTAGTTAGAATAGAAGTGAAGGTAGGAATGGGAGTGAGAGTGAAAGTGGGAGTGGAAGAGAAAGAGTGGAGATGGGAAGAAAAGTGGGAGTGGAAGTGTGAATGGGAACGGAAGTGTAAGTGGGCGTGAACGTGGGCGTGGGATGGGTGTTACAGTGCAAATGAAAGTGAGAGTTATGATTGGGATTTTAATTGAGATTGGGATTGGGAACAAAACTGGTATTAGAATTGGAATTTAGAATGGAATAAGGATTAGGAACTGGGATTGGCATTGGAATTCAGACGAAAATTAGAATTTTTTGTATCGGTTTTCCTGCGAATCGTTTTAAAACTAAAACTATTTCATGTTTAAAGGAGAAACATGTCTCTTGGAATATTCTGAGAAAGGGTATAAATAGAAGTTTGAACTTAAAGAGCATCACGAAAATTATACAATTTCAATAGCTCATAACTCAGTCAGTTTTCAACGGATTTTCTTCATTCTTGCAGCAATCGATTCGAAAATTGGCTATGCGTCCACCAAATATTAGCCAATAAGTGTATTTTCACCTTCGGAATGACCACCAAAGGCCAGGAATCGGCCTCAGACGCTATTTCGTGCTTCCGGAACTGAAATGCTGCCAAATCATCTCCAGACGTCATTTCAAATCTTTTCAGGGGGAGCCCCCGTAGTGGTTCTTGAGAATTATTTTACTTATGTTGTTTCAATCACACAACATTTATTGTACATGATACTGTGGGATATTGACAACACAGTGACACAAAATAGTCTTTAGTAATCTTAGCCAAAACGAAAAGAAAACTATCCACCCGACCTCAGCGCTCAAAACATCGAAAGGCACACATTGACGTTCAGTTTGCTCTTGAAATTTATTTGAGTCCGTTGTTTGAGAAACTGTTTCTGTGTTTCAGGCAATTTAATGAACAATCAGGGATTAATCAAAGCAGATAAAATAAATTAGTGGAGCCCTTCGCTATAGTGGACCGCTCATCAGATTACCTGATTTATTGCGAAAACTCGAGAGATATTTAGTGAGCTTTCATCGGGAAACATCTTATTCAGACTATTTGAATCAGAATCAAGAGAAACATTTACAAATTCTGATTTAATGTTAAAAGATATTGAGTTAATCTGACGAGTGGTTCACTATAAGGATAGAGTCCACTGTAGGGGATTTTCCCAAGGTACCCAAGAGGGCGAAAGATAAGCGAAAATGTCGTACAAACTTTAAAAACCCACCCACAGTGGTGTGTATGGTTGGTCGAAGAATGGAATAGAATAGGCGGTAACAATGTTATACGGTTACTGGCTTTGGAAGGGTAGAGCGACTTATTAGTTTTATTGGATAAAAACCCATGCCGGAGATAAAGAGATTTCAGGTTCGATTCCCATCTGGATGCGGTATATTTTTCCAGTCTGCTTCGATGAACTTGAATGTTGTTGAATGGTAAAAAGTTATTATAAAAATAGAAATTAATTCGAAAATATCAGGATTTTTTTTATAAATAATGAGCCATTAAGGGTACGCTGTACTTTTACAAGATCGATTCTTGCAAAATTCAACTATTTGCCTCTGATTAAAATTTTGAACTTTGCATAACATTTTCATAGAGTACCGTCTGCCGGGGTGAGATTAAGCCACGTGGGTGAGATTGAGCCAAAACGGGAAATGTTTGTATGTTAAATTACTTAAGATTTCTAGAACCTAATACCTCAAACTCGATATTTTATGAAACGTGACATATTTACTCACAACTCCAAATGGAATATAAATAATATCAGTGATTTGTTTCACTTAAATAATGTTTCAAAGTACAGGGTGTAAAACATGCGCAAATAACGTTATCCAAAAATGTCCCAGGCAAACTAACCCGATCAAGTAATCACATCAACTTGCTGCACAGTTGGTACGTTAGGATGTTGTCTCCAATGTGTTAAGGAAATATTATGCATTGAACCTGTGTTGGCTCAGAAAATAATGTTTTTCCAAACTGTACACTTTTCGAGCCCTTTTGGGGTGAGATTGTGCCAAGCTATGATGAACGGTACAGTGTGCGGAATTCACATTAACGACAAAATTATGTCAGTATACACCAAAATACTTGCATTGTTTACATAGAGTATGTTGTCTAGCTATGGTATTATTTAAAATAATGACTTTAAGCTTGAGAACAGTAAGCTAACAACTGTTAGATGGAAATTTACAATGACTGATATCACTTCTGGAATGTAACAAAATTTTGTACACCTATTCTATATAAACTGATGACTTTTAAAGAGAGTAAGGAGGGTTGTGGGTACGTTTCCAGCGGTTTTGAGATCTCCAATGAAAAATACAGTGGTCAATGACACATAATAAATGGAACGAAAAGTCTTCTCAGGCTTTATGTCCGATCGTTTTTCCTTTCTAAGCTACCTGGAGACGCCACTTTGAGTATAAAGACTGACTATAAGCCACGTTCTCATAACTGGTTACTCCAGATATCGATTTGATCCAGTACTACATTTCCATACATTTTTCCATAATTCATGTAGGAGTGGGAGAGCCTGAAGAAGCAGAGATATGAAGAACTGTTCGGATCGAGCAGTCCATCGCGATCTAGCGAGAGAACAAGACGATTTCTGACACGTTGGGAGATGATTCACTTAAGAGATTAACTTTAGATTACACTAAATTGGAAATCTTTTAGCATTAAATAAAGAAAATTACTAATGCCGTTTTTCTTTCGTTATTACATTCATATGAACCGTAGTTTCTGGTCAACCCCCTATAGCCCCTTAAGAGTTCACGTTGTTTATGGTCGTCCCTATACTCACTGTTTTATCATGTTATTCATGTGAATTATTCGTAGATACACTACTGTACATTTAACAGGTATTAAATTCAACTTTTAGTTTTTGGCACAATCTCACCCCATAGAAGGGGTGAGATTAAGCCAAAGTTCATTTCATTTTAGCAAAATCATAGTTTTTTGCAACTTAACCATATTTGCGGCAGTCGTTAACTAAACATTTAAGTGTGCATTGACGTGACTTGGATCAAACTCATTGCCTAAATGTGTGCATTATAAGCTAAGGAACAGAAACGTATCCTTTTTTGGCACAATCTCACCCCGGCAGACGGTAGCTTTTTTCTCTTTCAAGGCTGTGAAGAGGTGCTCTACCGAATGTTGTGTTGTGTTGCAACATCATTTTCGAATGGGCTCAAGCCAAATGGACACAACACTCCTTTTACAGATTTACCAATCATTTAAAAAACCAGAGTTAAAATAGAAATATTACTGAAATTTATCGTTTTTTTGTTAGGGAATTTGAATTATGTTGTCCATTGATGTGAACTTTTGTAATAAAAAAGATTTACCACTTCAGACCATCAAATTGGTTAACCCCAATCAAAGATATTCCCTAACCTATTGCAACAAATACACTGACATTGGACAGGCTGCCATAATTACACTCTTCAATTTTTTGTTAACATACATAAGATAAATTTTATGTATGTTAACAAAATCTTTTGTGGTAATAAAACCGGTTAAAGAGCTCTAAAAATGTTATTGAAATCGCCAAAAGTGTTAATAGCATTTTTAGAGCACTTTAATTGGTTTATTACCACAAAAGATCATAGCAATGGTCACAGTGGTTCAAATTTTACAAGTAAAAACTGGTTTTATAACACTTTTAAAAGAAATTATATTTTTTTTTTTCATCGGATCAACTAAAACCAATATTGAATTATTTGCCCCTGAAAATGTTTTCTTATGAATACAGTCAGTAGGTACCGATAATTTGTTATGCAGTTTGCACGTTTATTTAAGTTCTTCTTAGAAATATTTCATCATAAATTGTCGCAGTTGCAATGTTAAAATATTATAAATTTTAGATGTCAAACATATCGGCATCACTGCGGCGCGGCGAATTTTTACAGGTAGACAATAAGAAAGCACCGCAAACAAGTTGGCAGGCGGCAGGCAGATTCCAGCGTCGAGAACGCATTAGACTATAACACAGGCTGACAACATGTACTGTTGTTGTTTGGGTTTGCTGTGCTGTGAAGATGCAGCAAACACCGAGAATACCTTCATTATGCACCGAGCGAAACAACGTTCAGTCGTTCGTGTTGCAAAGGTACAAGCTCAATCGTTCCGTTTTACGCTACTGCTGCTGCTGCTGAGCTGTTAAGCAGCATAGCGCCCAATCGGTAAGAGGGGGCCTCCTCCGTTCCATAGAAACAACGTCAGCTGCTGCAAAACCCATCAAGCAGCCATGAATGAATTGGGAGAAGGATGGATAGCTGTAAATGGATGAATGGAACAGAGATAACAATCTTCCGACGTCAGACACACTACGGCAGTGACGTTGCTTTTTCTACCCCGCTGCGCAAGATAGAGCTAAGCCGGCCTAGAAGCGGCCGGTTTCGAAACTTTAAGTAATATATTTAGAGATAATTACACATAAGCAGATCGATATCACCGTACGTGGTAGCTCTAGAGGAAACCAAGTTCGGGATGCTTATCGGAACATAATTGGGTAGGCTCTGGTTGGTGAACATTCGGGACTAGAAACAATTGGCTTTTCGGTGCGGTTTTTTTTTTCTCCTGATCCGATGATTTGCTTCGTAGCATTTTAACAGGGAGATATCGATTTTATGTCATAATGTTTATCTACAAACTGCAGATTAAAAGCATTTGATACGCTGGACTTGTCTCTAGATATAAGACCGCAATTCACATCTGAAAAACTTTTACTGTCTCCTTTAGATGGAAATTATTTTCAAGTCACTGTTAAAGTGAACAGCATTAATCTAAAATATAAGAACGCAATTATTTAGTTACCTATTCCCTTGGATTTTTCATCACCATCAAAGGGTACTCGTCAATGTTTTACGTCCGAAGAACAATAAAAATTAAACATTTGAAGTTTTGAGCGAGAAAAAAAGTCAACAGGCAGCGAAAACCCGTTACCAGTTAAAAACCAGTCCATTGTTAATGACCGTAAAATTCGCTAATGAACTTGGGTTTGTCGAGATATTTATGATTCCAGAAAGGCAAGTAGCGTCGGGTACTCTTCACACATAAAACAAAAACAACAAACGGCAAGTGCAAATAAAACCCGCATTTGCAGTACCAACACCGAGGGTAAAAGCCGGACTTTTGCCCACAACAGATAATTTACAGGGGAACGTAAACAGGAGCGAGTGAGGGGCGGGAAAACGACGGAAGCGAAAAATCATACCAAAAACCAAAGAAACAGAACTAAAAACCTCGAAATAAAAATAATGAAAAAAATCTCAGCACCCAACAAGAAGCGGGCGTAGGTTGAAACCCGTTTCATCGGTTTTCTTTGCTGGGTTGTTTTTTTTTTCACCGATCGTGTTCTCCAATCCCACACATAAAAAAAGCATTAGGGAGGCTCGCAACCGGCATCCGAGGTGGCAAGTGTGTAGAGACCAAAGAGAGATGGAGAGAGAGAGAATCTAATAAAATAAGTACGATTTCCGGTCAATTTATTTCAATACGGCAGCAGAAGCAGCAGAAATACCAACAGCAACGCAGTTGTGATTTTCTACAGCTTGCGCTTCTTCGTGCTTTTTCATCTTGCCGTCGCACTTGGGAATCATTATCCAACCGGGCTCGGGAAGCTTCCGCAGGATAGATTGTCGGAGTTTTGAACGTTCGGAGAATGAATGAATGAATGAATGAGACAAAAAGTGTGCAGTGAAGGTAGTTGGAAATAATTTCACACCGTGCATTCTAAGCTGTCATGTCCCATAGCATATCGCTCTGGAGTCTCGAGCAACATACAACAAAAGTTAGGAAAATACGGAGGCCGCAAGACATGCCATTGTTTCACGCCAAAACAGCTCAAATGCTTCAATAATCTTAGCGCCTTCAAGTTTAATACAAGATTTAGTACGAGCTAGATTGAAAATATAATCACAACGATTTTGGCAACTCATTCTGATAGTTTTTTTGTGGGTCTCCGTAGTACTCGCCCCGCGATTATCCTGTACACTAAATTTAATTGATTGAAGATTGTGCCCTAGAGCTCAAACTAAAAAAAAAAAGAAAAATTGAAACTTTTTAACCATTCCTGTGAATTTTGGTGCTCCTAACAAAGAAAACTTTTTCAGAGACTTAAATGAGTTGTTCCGTAAGCAAACGTAGAAGCGACGAATGCGGCTTTCTGATACACTTCTGCAGTCACCACGACCACCAAAATTTACAGGAATTGTTCAATAACTTCTAAAGCTTCAAAAAAACAATCAAGTAGATTTTTGAGTACGACGTATTTTCAAAAGTTTTTCATTGGCTAAGTTTTTGACCTGACATAGATATGGCGTTGCCAACCAGAAATCTTTGAGGCTGCCTGATCATTGTTTCCTGATCTGAAAAAAAATCATCTCACGCGAAGCAATGGCTTGATAAGTACCTTGGGCTACATTCAGCCACAAAAGTTCGTTCAATTTCATCGTGACAGCACATCTACAACCGAAAACTATAAAAAAAGGTCGTATTCCGCCTCACTTCCCCTCGTCCTTGTGTCCATTCGGCCTTGCGTCCATTCGGCCTTGCGTCCATTCGGCCTAGCGTCCATTCGGCCTCGCGTCCATACGCCTCGTGTCCGCATGTCTGCCATCCATCCCTCTATGCCTTGTGTCCGTATGCCTTGCGTCTGTATGCTTAACGGGGTGTCATCATTTACGAATGCTCCCTAAATGTAAATTATTTTAATTTGTGGAAATTTGATACAATATTTAACATTAAATATTAAGACTTTAGTCTTTTTCATCGAAAAATATCAAAAATTTCGAAGTCATTATCATTAATTTGCACAGGGCCAGTTTGCTTCGGGAATATTGTTTCAGACATTATAACATAAGTTTATATGTTTATCTTTATTTTTTGTTTTTATGTGAACGTATGAGCAGTCCGGAAATGTTCAAAAAAATTAGAAAAAATAATTTTTTTGGTAAAGACTCTAGTTTTCTCTAGAATACAATTTTTTAAATCAATAAGCGAGAATCCGCTGGAAATCTTGCGTAAAATAAATATTTGATCAAATTGCGCTAAAACAGAGATTTTTTGTAGAAAGTTTCTATTTTTCAACATCGATTATAAACTTTTCGCAAAAATTCACGATGAATTTTATACCAATCAAAATTATCGGAAAGAACATTTTTAAACACGACTATATTTTTGCTGAATTCTCGTTACTTTGATGCTTGAACGTTAAGGCATCGAAAAAAACACTTTTAGCTATTTTCCACTACCATGGTGAAACTTGCGGATTTTTTGGTCAGAATGGATCGCTTTCGACCCATCATATTGAAGGGTGATTTTCATAGTAATGACATCACATAGTTCATGTGATTTTGTTGCTTTTTTCAACGCTATTTCGAACAATCAAAAACATGATAATGAAGAACCTGTGGAGTTTAACGAAGAACTCTATTTGAATGAAAAGAGTTTCACATTTTTTCAGCTTTTTATGGGTTTCAACGACCCTCTAACGTAAGATCTATCGAATTTTCCCAAAGTCGGTCTACGGTTAATCAAAATGAACTTATCGGAAAACTATCATCTTTTTTCCAAAACTGAACGTCTTTGGGAATAGTATTCCTTGTATTTTTTTTGGGATTTACACTTGTTTTACTTTCTCTGCTTGGTATATTATTTTTTGGTTGTTCAGTTGTTTATTTACTTGATTTCTTATCATTTTTATTTCTATTTTTGACATCATGTCAACCCTGACGCAATCATTTTTTTTACGTTGAATTAACAAAAAACCGAAAATGAGAGTTCAAAGCACACATTATGCGCAATATTTTGCAAGTGATAATTAGTGTCACGCCGATACACGCCGCCGCCGCCGCCGATATAAGCCAACGGTGTCACGCCGGCGCGCCGATCGCCGCCGAGGTAAAATGTTTTCTACGCCGCCCCCGCCGATGTAATGGTCGGCACACAGGTCTAAAAAAGACTGACTTGCACTTGTGTCGTAAAGAGAGGAATTCTAGACAATTAAGACAATTGAACGTTGTTTGAATGAAACATATGTTCCGAAAGTAGCTTTTGCAGTAAGGTATGTATGTTCATCATTCGAAGCAATTTATATACGCCATCAGCGGCTTACACTTTTTGGAAAAGTATTTTTTGTCGCTTCTCTACAAAATTAGCGAATTAGCGATTAGCGTTCCCGAAGCCTAAATTTTAGCGACGCTAATAGTACGCCAACCAGCTGAAAAATTAGCGAAATCGCTTAATTGCTAACTGAATATTAGCGTCTATAATTAGCGATTAACGAATTAGCGGAATGGTGCCCACCACTGGTAGCTTGTAATATGTGTTGCTTGCTTGTAGTGCTTAAAGAAATAATAAGAGAAATAGATTCAATCGAAAAATCCGTAATGACGAAAAAGTAAACAAAACTGTCACTGACTTGGCACACCAATGGTACTTTTTAGCGTCTAAAAATTAATCAATTGAAGTAGTAATTATTTTTCCGTCGCTCGTTAAAACGTGGCTCATAGTGATTAAAAAGTTGTTTTTGAAACATTTTCCTTCAAGTACATGATTCTGGGGTGCTAAGAAGTGCCATTGGTGTGGTTACAATAGTAGCACGCAGCGATTCTGTTAATTTTCTGGTTATCGCAAATTACCATTTGCATATGACGCAGGATGATTCACGTTTTCTTGTTATTTCTGACAGCATCTCTGTTAACTTAATTATCATCTGGTCAATAGAACTAGGTATTTAAGACAATCACACGGGTTTTTTCATCCCATAGGTAGATGTTTTGTTCATCGTCACATCGCTTTTTCGTTCAATCTGTTTTGCAAGCTCCATTGTCTGGTCATTCAAAGATCCCGTTCATCTTGTACTGGGCTCTAATTCCTGGTAGGTAAACCTATGCGAAATGAAATTATGCGCGTTGGTGCTGTAGTATCTGGCGGCTGTAATGGAGTACCTTGCTGCAAAAAGGTTGGAATTGGCGGGGAATGCTGCTAGAGATAATAAAACGAAAATAATCCTGCGTCATCTGCAATTAATCATCCGCAGAGACGAGGAATTGAACAATATTGAGCACTTAGGGGTCACTATTGTCCATTGAATGAATGTTATAGAGAACTATATTCTCTTTTCAGAGAAAAAAATTTTGACGTGGGACTACGTCTTTGTTTTCTATACTGGTATGCATTCTGTACAATTGGCAATGAAACTAGCAAATGTTGCGTCAGATTTCAAACGATAATAACAGCATAACCACATGATGGATAACAATAACCAATATGTTGGTGGATAGATAGAATTTTGAAAAATTTTGTAATGCACTATTTATCATTTTTTTTTTAAGGGGGGATTTGTTAGTAGCTTAAGTATTTATAATAAATATTAGTAAATAATGAGTATGTGTGTCCAATCACAAATGATGACTTCTCAACACTGTTAGAAATTTGTAATTTTAATTGTTAGGATTTGTTTGCTTTCGCAATTAGGACTTATCATTCGTAGGGATTTAAACCTACTTGTCAGAAAAGGGGAAGTAAACTTACAACTAACTTAATTGCTAACTTATTGGCTATAAAGAGAGCTTATCGTAGCAATTGAGGATTGCAACGATTTTTGTCGAAAATTGTTAATAATTTTATTTGACATAGCATCTAATGGTTCAACACCAGTAAGTCCATGTAATTCGAGTGTACCAAACCAAGGAGGACGCTTCGAAATCATTTTCAGAATTTTATTCTGAATCCTTTGGAGCGTTTTCTTCCTTGTTGAACAGCAACTTGACCAGATCGGTACAGCATAAAGCATTGCTGGTCTAAAAATTTGTTTGAAAATCAAAAGTTTGTTCTTTAAACAAAGTTTAGAATTCCTGTTAATGAGAGGATATAAACATCCCGTATATTTGATGCACTTGGCTTGTATACTCTCAATGTGCTCTTTGAAAATAAGTTTTTTATCATAAATTAGTCCCAAGTACTTAACCTTGTCGGACCAACTTAAAATAACCCCATTCATCTTGACAACGTGATTATTGTTTGGCTTGAGGAAAGAAGCCCTAGGCTTATGCGGAAAAATTATCATTTGAGTTTTAGAAGCATTGAGAGAGATTTTCCACTTTTGCAAGTAAGAAGAAAAAATATCTAAACTTTTCTGCAATCGACTGCATATGACACGAAGACTTTTTCCTTTTACGGAAATGCTTGTGTCATCGCAGAACAATGACTTTGTGCATCCTGGAGGCAAATCAGGAAGATCTGAAGTGAATATGTTGTACAGGACTGGACCCAAGACTGAACCTTGAGGCACACCTGCTCTGACAGGAAATTTATCAGATTTTGAATTCTGATAGACAACCTGCAGAGTTCGATCAGTAAGATAATTTTCTAAAATTTTGATTAGGAAAATTGGAAAATTAAAAGTTTGCAATTTCGCAATCAAACCTTTATGCCAAACACTGTCGAATGCTTTTTCTATGTCTAAAAGAGCAGCTCCAGTGGAATAACCTTCAGATTTGTTAGCTCGTATCATATTAGTAACTCTGAGCAATTGATGAGTTGTGGAATGCCCATGGCGAAATCCAAACTGTTCATTTGCAAAAATTGAATTTTCGTTAATGTGTGACATCATTCTGTTAAGAATAACTCTCTCAAACAGTTTACTTATTGAAGAAAGCAAACTGATTGGTCGATAACTTGAAACTTCAGCTGGGTTCTTATCCGGTTTTAAAATGGGAGTAATTTTTGCATTTTTCCATAATTTGGGAAAATATGCAATTTTGAAGCAGCAATTGAAAATTTTCACTAAAAAATCCATTGTGCTCTCAGGGAGATGTTTGATTAGTATATTAAAGATTCCATCGTCACCAGGTACTTTCATTTTTTTGAAATTTTTAATAATTGATTTAATCTCATTCAAGTTAGTTTCAATTATTTCTGCAGGTAAAAAATTCTGGGAAGAAATTAAATCAAATTGACGTGTGACTTCATTTTCAATTGGACTCACAAATTCAAATTTGAGTTATGAACACTCTCAAACTGCTGAGCAAGTCTTTGAGCCTTTTGTTCATTGGATACAAGAAAACGTTCACCATCTTTTAAAACTGGAATAGGCTTTGAAGGTTTCTTAAGAATCTTCGACAGCTTCCAAAATGGTTTTGAATATGGTTTCAATTTTTCAACTTTAGTCTCAAAATTTTGATTTCTCAGAAGAGTAAATCTATGTTTAATCTCTTTCTGTAAATCTTTATAAATAGTTTTAAAAACAGGGTCACGAGAACGTTGATATTGACGTCTGCGGACATTTTTCAAACGAATTAGAAGTTGAAGATTTTCGTCAATTATTGGTGAATCAAATTTCACTTGAGTCTTTGGAACAGAATAATTCCTGGCATCAACAATTGCACATTTTAATGCTTCCAAAGCGGAATCAATATTCACTTCGTTTTGCAAATCAAGCTCATTATTGAAATTTCTCTCAATATGAGTTTTGTATCTTTCCCAATTAGCCTTGTTATAATTAAAAACAGAGCTCATAGGGTTTAAAACTGATTCATGTGATAAAGAAAAAGTTATTGGAAGATGATCAGAATCAAAGTCAGCATGTGTGATCAAATCACTACATACATGACTTTGATCTGTAAGCACCAAATCAATTGTTGAAGGGTTTCTTACAGAAGAAAAGCATGTAGGACTATTCGGAGACAAAATAGAATAGTATCCTGAAGAACAATCGTTGAATAAAATTTTGCCATTGGAATTACTTTGAGAATTATTCCATGAACGATGTTTAGCGTTAAAATCGCCGATTATGAAAAATTTCGAACGATTTCTGGAGAGTTTTTGTAAATCACCTTTAAAATAATTTTTGAGCTCGCGTGTGCATTGAAATGGTAAATATGCTGCGGCAATAAATAAAATCCCAAGTTCAGTTTGAACTTCAATTCCCAAAGTTTCAATAACTTTCGTCTCAAGATGGGGAAGAGCACGATGTTTGATTCGGCGATGAATAACAATTGCAACTCCACCGCCGGAACCCTGAATCCTATCATATCTATGAACCACGTAATTGGGATCATATTTTAATTGTATGTTAGGTTTCAAAAATGTTTCAGTAATAATTGCAATATGCACATTATTTACTGTTAAAAAGTTAAAAAGCTCATTCTCATTGGCCTTCAATGAGCGAGCATTCCAATTTAATATTTTAATTGTTTTATTTAAAATCATTGCTAAATTTTAAATTAGAAACAATTTTAATAGTAAAATTTGTGCCTATTTGAATGGCTTCAAACATTGATTTTGCCTGCAACATGGCGTTCATAAGATGGAACATTGCCTGTTGCAAAAAAGAAAGTTTACCTGCCGTAATAGGCCCCAGGCAGTTGACATTAGAAAAAATATTTTCGGCAGCAATATTAGCTGGAGTGATAGGTGTACAATTATTTTCTAGCCTGTTTTGCTTACCCATATTAACGGTCATTTTCGAACTACCAACACTAGGCGGTATAATGTTCGAACAACCTGTAACCTGTGCATAAGTTAAACGGGTATGCAAAGGAGTAGGTAAACTATGCGTCACTGGTACGCTTGGAGAATTTTGTTTTGAAGTTGGTTTTAATTGAGAATATGAATTTTGTTTACCTTGCCTTGCCTTAACAATTGCTAAACGGACTGGGCATTGATAAAAATTTGACATATGGTTGCCGTTACAATTCGCACAGCGAAAATTTTTACTCTCTTTCACAGGACATGTGTCCTTTTTGTGACAAGAGTCTCCGCAATTAAGACATTTTTGGTCCATGTTACAGAATTTGGAACCATGGCAATAACGTTGGCAGGTACGGCCTTGGGTGATATGCTTTTCACCTCCGCCATACTTCCTATAAATTTCCCACTTTACACGCACATTATACAAAGCATGTGCTTTTTCAAAAAATTTTAAGTTGTTAACCTCATTGCGGTTAAAATGAATTAGATAATTAACAAGGGAAATTCCAGTTCTCTGACTGTTTTCGCCTCGTGATTTTTGTTTCATTAGAATTACTTGGGTAGGGGCTATGCCAAGTAATTCTGTTAAAGTAAGTTTGATCTCATCAACGGTTTGATCGTTGGTAAGACCTTTCAAGACAACCTTGAACGGCTTGGCGTTCTTGGTGTCATATGTAAAAAATTTGTACATCTTGTCAGTTAAATACTGAACAAGACGATCACGACCCTTTACTGAGTCGGCTAATAAGCGGCATTCACCTCTACGGCCAATTTGATAGGTAACTTTAACGTCAGAAACAAACGTTGAAAGTTCCTTTTTGAATATATTAAATTCAGAAGAAATAGTTACCACAATAGGTGGAACTTTCTCCTTTTTTAAAGATTTTATATTTTGTATAGTTTCATTATTGGTAACTTCCATTTCACCAGCTTCTTGCTCAGGCAAAATATCAAAAGGATTGTCACTACAGACACTCGATGTGTCAGAAAGAGATGCCTCTCTTTTCCTCCCCGCAGCGATGCGAGGTTTCTTTTTCCGTCCAGCCATTTCAGGTGATACGAAAAAAGTTAAAACAAATGTTAAATTCAAAAGTAGGTAGTCTTGAGAAAGACTGATGGGAAATAACTTTCAGGTAGTCTTTAAAAGACACACTGACAAAACACAAACTTTGAAGCTATAGGCAGTCAAAGACCAGTCCACAAGCAACCGAAAAAACGTCTGATCTGTAGGACAGTTCAAGACGCACTCTACACTATTTATCATTATTTTTTCATTGCAAAGCGGTAAAAATCGATAAAAAGTGTCAAGGACAAATTTACGCGAACAATGAACCAAGCACCTTCGAGCCTTCCTAGCACAGACGACATGAATAGACACCAACCATTCCCTGTGATATTCTCTGCATTAATATCCAAAAAAAAAAAAATTAACAGAGTCTCCCCGTTTCAATAGGTCAATTCATGTTTGCTTCCATGAACCCAGACTAATTTGATGTCTCGAAGGTAAAGGTTTTTCGAAAAGTTTGAAACAATCCCTTTTCTTGAACAGTGCTGTTAGACTGCTGTTAGACCGTAATAGAAACTGATGTCTTGAAAAAAAAACATGCTGGTAAAAGCAGCAGTACCGTAGAGTATATGTGGAGTAGACCGCCGGTAGTTTCTCGTCGTCTATCATTGCAGCGGGCACGACATCTGTTGGCGTGCAATCAAAACTGCAATGCTGCTACTGATGGTGATTGAAGGTTTATCTCATGAATATGATTACCATAGAAACCATAAATTAATCAACAAGAATTGAACATTTTTGCAATGGTTATAAGTTATTTTTATTTATTTTTTACCTTCGAATATCAAATACCAAATAATAGTGCCCGACATAATATCGAACGAGTAAGTTTCTAAAAATACTAATTTATAGAAGAGTAAGAGCCAGCGAGTTACGATTTTTTGTTCATTTACTAAGATCTAATCAGAATCTTTTTTTTACATTTCAAAATTGTTGGATTTTTTTAAATTTTTGACTTCACGAATAAAACAATATACTTATATTAGCTGTCTTCGTAAAACAGTGCATGTAATTGTTGGCAAATGTAACAAACTTGTGAAGCAAAAAATATAAATATTTTTAAACTTTAACTAAGTTGTAATTTGTTGTAAAAGTTGTTCGCACAAAAAAACACTACAGACACAACATCACCAAGTGTAAATGAAGTTCTTCCAAGTGCAATTATTTATTTGTGCAATATTTATTTCTGAAAATATGAAGGAAGGGTGAGAATTAAAATTCGTAAATCACTGAACAAACGAATTTATTGTGTCTGTAATTACAGTAATTACAGTCCCAAGTCACCATTTCATACAACCCTAGGGCTGCATACCTTGTAGTATTTTCCAAATTTTTATCGTTTAACACAAACTAAATGAAAGGTCACTACCTTATTATGAATTAAAAAAAAAGAAAGCAGCAGTAGTACCATGGGATGGGGCGAAATTTATCATTTTTCACCAAATTTTCCAAATAACTCTCTTCTTTTAAATTTTTCCCTGAATTGTGTTTTTTCAAACGAACCCCTATGGCTAAGAATTAAATTTCAATCGCTCACTTTATGAAAAAAAGCCCAGAAAACTCTAAAGTTTTTCAAGATAAATCGGGATGTAATTGAATTCCATGCATTCTATTGGAAGTGTGCTATTATTTAACTCATTCTCGGCAGGTAATGCCGTATGGCATCACCTGACATCCAAACTTTAATATTACTTGAAAATTTACACAATGAAAATACTCAGTATGGTCAGAGAACAGATTGATCTTTAATATGCAATACAGTTTATGTCAATTGTGCATACAGTTGGTGTGTATTAAAAGTTCAGAGTTTATTTTTTGAGGTGAAAACTGATTTCTCTCCGTCAAAACGATTTTAATTCGGTTTGTTGCGCATTTGCAAAAATAGCTCTGTAAGAGATTTTTCTGTAATTTAGCGGTAAATTCTCAGCATTACATCAATGGCATGATAAAATTATCTCAAAAATTTTATTTTTCCGAACTTTTATCAAACTTTACTCAGTTCTCCACGTTTAACTGAATTTACCTTAAATTTTATTTGATTTAAATAAATATAATTAATTTTTGGTATTTTTAAATTTGTTCCATTGGATTTGGTTGAGTTTTGACGAAGTTGGAGAATTTTTACGCAAATATAAAAAATTGCCTAGGGCACTCAAGGGTAAACTTTGATAGGCATGGGAATCTCGTTAAAGTTGTATTTGAGGACCCGTAAATTTTATCGATTGTTGGTAAATCAGTATCTCTCGATCAGCTTCTTTTATCGTGAACTTTTAGGTGATTTTACCTCATTCCACGGTACTGCACATCCCTTAATCAACCTCCGCCCGGTGTGCAACATTGTGGTAAGTTGCAGTAAACGGTACATTAGTACCTGCATAGCCGATATCTACGAGAGCGACAAGCTCGTAAATGTGCGGTACCGTTTAGCGAGTTTACCAGAGCGCATCAGTTATACGAGAACAATGATACTAATTAGCAAACAACAGGGGAGGAAAGACCTCTATGCTAATATCTCCTGCAAGATAGACGGTTTTTGCCTTCCGAGAAGAGTATGAGAGTCTGTTCGAAACATTAGCAGCAGCACTTGCGATTCGCAGGTTCGCAATTACTACCAACCGGGTTTCCCAATGAAATATGAAATCAGCTTGACAGGTCACGAGTTCACAAGCCCTGCATGATTGATAGTAGCGGCGGCGAATGATCCTCTGAGGCGAACATGATTTGATCGATTTGCTTGCGCTTTCCCACTGTAGTACCCATCGTCGTAGATGGACAGCAAGAGCATGGCTCTGGCACTAATCTGGAGCTAATGACGATTCCGCGCACAGTTGTTACTGGTATAATGGCTCTCTTCCAATCCCGCTGTCGATGCTGGCAATATCACTCTGATTCTACCCCGTCTGTCTGTCTGTCCGCCCGTCTGTGTGTGTATGTTCCCAAGTGCTCACTGTGCCATAACCAATGGTTCGAAGCACTTCAGCTCCAGCTGATGGCGGCAGCAGCAGCGGCCGCAGTAACAGCAAGTTCCATCCGAAGCAATCAGAATTGATGGGAAATTTCAAATCAAACTCAAAAACGAACAGTTCAATTACGACTGCCCTCGGTAATTTCCTCGGCTGTTTCCGAGATGCCCGGCTGCTGCTGCTGCTGCTGCTGCTGCTGCTGCGGCTAGCTCTATTCCGGTGGTAATTTTTCGGATCGCCGGGAAGAAGCAAAGTTGCCCAAATTAAATTCAATTACATCCGGTTGTGGTTAATTAGGGTTAATATATCTCACTTCTCGACGTCGATCGCAGAAGCACCATAATGGCAGAGAGTTGTTGTCAGGTCGATGAATTTTAGTTTTGATTTATGGAATCATGTGGCGGCTACTGGTTCACTGTAGGTATTAGGGGCATCATCACCGACGAGCGGTCTTTGGTCTTTGAATGCGGCGACGGATACGGTTTAGCTTTGTTTGTGAATCCATCACCGTACAATAGAGCCTAGTTTGATAGCTCGTACCCGATTCCGATATGCATTCGTTTTTTGCGGCATATTGAACGTTGTATTGCATAAAGCAAATATCGGATTTTGAATTTTGTGGTTTCCTTTAGTATAAACATGATTAATTTCGCATGTCTACCGGTGTGACGAGCACTTCCGGCTTATTCTGCACAAGCAGCGGAACGGATGTGGATGAAACACGACTCCATCCGTACTGTTTAATCCTAATTATTTCAAACCAAGCCACAACGATTGACTGACTGTTTTTCGTTTCGTTTTATTGACCCCCCCCCCCATTCCTGCGGAGACATTCTTAAGTTTCTCCACCTATTCTGTTTCTGGCTAATATTTATTGCGTGAAGGGGGACGTCGTCATTCTTTTTTTATTATGCTTCTTTTGTCATTCGAGCTGGTTTATTTTAATATGCTTGATCTGTGGTCCAATTTGTTTTTGTTTTGCTGCTAATGTAATATGCATGCTTTTACTGCTCTACGCGAAACGAGGCAATGAAAAAAGCCGGAAATTGGCAACCAAAACTGTTTCGCTTGCTTCCATGTTTCTGCTCTTTCTGCGTTTCTTAAATGTCACTCGCTTTTCGAGGTAGATGAGAGTAAAATCTTGGTTGTTTCTGAAGTATGATACATTGGCAGAACACCGCTAATTGTTAATTAATGAAAAGGCTTAGTACAGTTTCACTTCGGGAGTTTCATTTACCACTATCATAGTATCATAGATTCGACTGGGACGTTTTGTTACCTATTGTAATTTTGCAGTGTAATTCAGTTATAACGCATCTAACCTTCCAAGTATTTGTTCTAGTGGAAGCTATCACTGCACGATTTATGTGACAGAATCAACATATTTAGCAGTACAATCAGACATCGTTCCGCGTCTTTTTGATCAACCGTACGACGAAGACGATAACGACGACGCATTCGGATGAAACACGATTGATCATTATTTCCAGCATTCGTTTGAGGTTTCGTTTTGCTCTACTAATTCCGCATAAACACTTCAAGCGAAAAGGCACATTGTTTACTGAACGTTCCATGCTTAAGTTATTTTATTTTTGCTTCCATTCGTTTACCTTTTTGTATCACATTTGCTTTTTTTTGCCTTCTCTTACTTGCTTTATTTCTTGGTGGCACCAACGTCTGTCTACCAGGTACGTTAGGTTTTTCATCACATAATAACAATTAAAGTGCTTTTCTAATTCATTCCTGACATACCGAAATAAAGCCATTCATTCATCCACATGCATGCAATATTGGTTTTGTTTTCTCCTTTGCACCGTCGCTCGTCGGAGGATGCGTTGCAGTCGTATTATACCACCCGAGTTATTACTGGCCGTTTGCTTGGACACACTTTCTGCAGGAAATCAACCCGGAGGGTCACCTCCTACTGTGGGACCGGCTATTTGTGCAAAATTACTACTGTCACTTCCTGTTTGCTCTGCCAAGAGCTCTGCGGCTTTCGGTACCTACCTAAGATGCCGAATGCGATGGGAAGTTTTGACGTAAAGTTACTTTCGAATGCAGTGAGCCGAAAAGATATGAGCCGTTGCGAACCAGAGTGGTCTAAAGACCATATTTTTCGAAAATGAGTTTTTTGCATATTCCGCATCTACACAAAAAACTGTACTTGGGAGATCAAAAATATTTCAAAAAATCAAACTTTAAAGGTGATTTATACCATGTTGAAATTGCGTCCGAAACAGAATGGCCATTCTGTTTCGGAACAGAGTGGTCTATGTACATAAATCGGTGTAATACTATCATGTAACACGTAACATGTAGCATATTACATGTGATAAGTAACATGTCACTTGTTCTGTACATGTCACACGTAATCTGTAACATGTTACACGTAATGTGGCACGAAAAATGTAACATGTAAAATATTATGTAATATGTAACATTTTGTGGTACATGTAATGTTACACGTGACATCTTACATGTGACATGCTATATGTACCATATAACCTGTGACACTAGCCATTTTATACGAGTTACCGTCATTTTTCATTCAAAGACAAAGTCTTTTACCAGGTTTGTGTACATAGACCACTCTGTTCCGAAACGATTCGAGGATTCCAGTGAATATACATATGAGGTCAGAGTGGTCTATGTACATTGGTGAGATAAAATCACCGATTTCGCAAAGAAACTGTTAATTTTATGTATCCCAATGTCAAACCACTTCATCACCTTTATATGAGAACATTTTGTTTGAAAGAATCCGTTGAACAGAATTTCATTCAGAGATTTTTCGAAAATTGCTTCTCCTGAACAATTTGCTCGATGGCACATAGACCACTCTGGTTCGCAACGGCTCATATGTTAAATATATTCAATGCGCTTCAAGTATCATGCGATCAGGAGATGCTAAGATTTCGATTTTAGTCAGGAAAATATTTGCGTATTGAATTGATTATATTTTATTTTCAAAATAAATAAATAGCACATCAATTCTATGAACGACCAAGCAGATGGGTTTTTTTTTGTAAGATTCGGACCACTGCGACCATTTTTTTATATTTTGTGGTTAATCAGATGGGTTAAAAGATAACCAGTAAGGAATACACAATGTTAAGAAGCAACAATTGTGACTCAATATTGAAAATTTTTATTCTTGAAGTATATTTGAACTTTAGTTTACCAATACTTCTGATACGCGATTCTTCCTTCAATTTTAAACTCAATGAGGATCTTAACAGCTCGTATACAAATACTCAACCACAAAAAACTCACTTCCATTGACGAGTAATGAAAGATACACAGTTTACGGTTGAGTGTTTTGAGCTCGACGTGAAGACCTATAATGTATTCCTGGGTAGTAAAAGTTAATCTGAAAAGAAATGAATTCTCGCTAACTGAAACTCATGATTTTGCTTACTTTACTTTTATGGCGACAGATCGTTGAGATCCTATGCCGAATCCAGAATACGTCTCCACAAAACTTGGTCATGGGCTGCTCCTTTCCAGTCACCCCTTACACCCGCTGCTCTGGAATCCTCGTCGACAGCACACATCCAGCGCGTGCGAGGTCTGCTTCGAAGTCGTCGGCCTCTATTCGGTTCTCTGCTAAATATTATCTTTGCGGTCGTTCATCCACCATCCGTGATACGTGGCCAGCTCACTGAAACCTGCCGTGTTTCATCAGCTTGACAATATCAGCGTGTTTGTATACTTCGTACAGCTCGTGATTTATACACCTGCGCAACACTCCCTTTTCTAGTTTGCCTCCGAGTATTGATCGCAGGATTCTACGCTCGAAGACCCCAAGCGCTCGTCGATCGGCCTTCTTCCATGTCCGCGATTCATGTCCGTAGAACGGCACCGGGAGAATAAGAGTCTTTTAGAGCGATTTTTTTTACGGATCTGTAAGCTACGGGACCTAAGCTGGCTACGCAGAGTACCAAGATAAATAAATTCGTCGACCACTTCGAAAGTATCCCCATCCATCTCCACCGCAGCACCAACACCCGCAGAACTACCACGCTCTGCACACCTGCCCTTCGTATTGCACCTTCAAAAGCTATGTTGAACAACAAGTTCGAGAGCACGTCACCTTGCTTCAGACCATCTAACGTCACAAACGCGTCTGAAAATTCGCCCGCTGTCCCAACGTATGATATGAAACTGTCAAGCGTCACACTTAACAGTTTAATTAGTTTTGTTGGAAAACCATGTTCAAGCATCATTTGCCACAGTTCGTTGCGTTTCACTGTATAGTATGCCGCCTTAAAGTCAATAAACAGATGATGTGTCTGCAAGTTGTGTTCTCGAAACTTGTCGAGGATCTGTCGCAAGGTGAACATCTGGTCCGTTGTAGATCGCCCCACTCGAAAACCTCATCCAATGTTGGTGGGTCCATAGCTTGTCCGTCCTCCCCAATTTTTATCTATTTCTCTCGAGGACTCTTCAACCTCCACCGTTCAACACCACTTCAAAGTGATGCTTCCAGCGCCTGGCCACCTACGATTTATCGGTAATCAGGTTCCCCTTCCTGTCATTCACATGGCAGGGACTGGCACGGTCCGGTTCCTGATTCCGTTAATCGTTCTATAGATGCTCCTTACATCGTGCCTGGTGTGGCAATTTTCCGCCTCCGCGAGGACGGGATCATAGTACTCGCTTTTCTTACGGCGGTGAAGCCTCTTTTCGGTAGCTCTTGCCTCCCGGTATTTCTCCCGCATATGACACGTCATACGATTAGCTGTTACTAACGTGATGCGCCCAAAACTCTCCGTTGTTAACAACATTTGGTACCGACGCCCGCCTCGGTTAGATCTCGCGCGACTGAAGCAGCCTAACGTCGATGAAAATTACGCACATTCGCTCGAAGCTGCGCTGCCGGAAGAGGACCAGCTGGAGGAAGCTCCTCTCGAGGACTGTTGGAACATCATCAGGACAGCCATCAATAGCGTAGCGGAGAACGTCATCGGGCATGTGGGACGACCCCAACAAAAAGAGTGGTTCGACGACGAATGTAGGAGGGTGATGGATGAGGAGAACGCTGTGCGGGCGGCGAAGATGCGCAGTGCCACTCGTCAGAACGTGGAAAGACATAGACATAAGAAGATGCAGCGAACCCAAATCTTCCGGGAGAAAAAGCGCCGCCTGGAGGAGGAAGAGTTTGCAGAGCTGGAACAGCTGCATCATTCTCAGGAAACAGGAAGTTTTATCAGCAGCTCAACGCATCCCGCAGAGGCTTTGTGCCGCGAGCCGAAATGTACCGGGATAAAGATGGTAGTATTCTGACGGAGATCGTGCCCGAAAGGTGGAAACAGCACTTCGACGAACACCTGAATGGCGCCCAGGCAGGAGACCATGGGGGCGGAGAAAGCGATCCCGCCGGTGCAACAAATGTAGAAGACGTGCCTGCCCCAACGATAGGCGAATTTAAGGATGCCATCAAGCAGCTGAAAAACAATAAATCGGTTAGGAAGGATTGCCTCGGAGCGGAGCTTATTAGGATGGGCCCGGAGAAGCTGGCCATCTGTTTGCACCGGTTGATTGCAAGAATTTGCGATGCAGAACAGCTACTGGAGAAGTGGAAGGAGAAATTGGACTGTGGAAACTATCGTGCGATCACCGTCCTGAATGCCGCCTATAAAGTGCTGTCCCAAATCATTTTCCGTCGCTTCTCACCTCTAGCCAACAGATTTGTGGGAAGTTATCAGGCCGGCTTCGTGGAAGGACGGTTGCCAAAGCTGGACGGATACGCTGGGCAGGGCACGTTGCAAGAATGCCGGACAACTATCCTACGTAAATGGCGTTTGCCTCAAACCCGGCAGGAAGAAGACGACCAGGGGCACAGCGAGCAAGATGGGTAGACCAGGTGGAACGAGATCTGGTGGAGAGTTCACGGTGTCCCAGGGATTGGAGAGCAGCAGCTAATAACCGAGTGAATTGGAGAAACTTTGTTTATCAGGCTATGTCATGACGGAATGCCAAATAAATAAAATAATAAACGTGTTGACATAGGCTCGGTTCTCCTTCTCCGTCATCTCTAGACACTCAGAATCGAACCACCCACTACGCATGGCTCCCGTTGTCTCGCGCTGTTTCGCTGACCGCATAATGGATGTGCTTGCACTGCTCGTTTAGGTTCACTCCAGCTGGTTCACCGATCCGTCTATCAGCTTTCTGAGTATACTCTGCAGCAACTCCTTCCGCTGATAACCTCTGGATGTCTGCATTTCATTGTTCAGCCGTCCGCTCCAAATCAGACGCTGTTTTAGCCCTAATATGGGGAACAGACGCTCAGACAAGCTGCTCTCCAAGGAGAACAGCTCGCCCTTCCCTGTCAGCATATGACCAAGTTCCCACCGGTTCACCGATCTTCCCTTGGTTGCCCTATCCCAGTCGGTACCACGTGGAGGTGGGGATAGGAGTTGCTGGGCATCATGCTATGGACCACACTGGGGTCTATCTTATGCCACCTAGTACGGGTATACTGATAGTACGCATTTGCCCAGCCGTTTATCAACCGTAATATCATAACACTAAAACACAAGATTTAGTGTTATAATATCAATTTTCTCGTCGTGAAATTTCCGTCGCCAAGACAAGATAAATTGTTAGTGTAGACTGAGCTGTGCCAACTGCTGTATCTCTCTTTATATTATTTCACAGAAAACAGAAATCTTTTTTCATTGATTTGTGTAAAATTTGCTTTGGCACGTGAGGGGTTATATTGAGGCGTCACATTCATTTAGCTGCATGGACATGTCTGATTTTGTGCCAAATTATCGTCATTTGCGGAAGGAGTTACTTTTCACATTTCATTCAAGAAAGAAAAAGTAGGAGGGTGGTATTCAAGACACGACCGCATGATGTTGACTACGGTATTCTTATATTCCATTAAAACAAATAATAGAGAGAATTGCAACTCTAGTGTTTGCTGCAATATTCTCTAACAGTGCATTTCTGAATGGTGAGATGTTAAAACGTTATAAATAATAATATATACTAAAAGAATGGATCTCTCTTATTTAATCGCTGTCATTTCGTACATATTCGAATCAAACCTTTATTCCTAGCTGCACTACCAAGACAATCATTTAATTTAGCGAATTGGTAAAATTTTTCTATCTAAGCAAATGGCAAACTTAACGAAACTATCTATAATTGGAGCCCAGAACGATTCAAGCGAAAATTTTAAATTTAAAAATTGTTTGACATCAAATCGATAAAACTCATGCTAGGTTAGCTCCAGCCCAGCATATAACTTCATGTATTTAAAAAAAATACGTTTATTTCAATAACTTAATATAGCAAGAGCTCAATTACACGTTTTTCGGTAGTTGTTATCAAGGTTTTGGCGAGTGACAGGAAAATATCTTAACTTCTTCAATTGTGATTTAGAGCATTTCTAATTGTTTTGTTATTTTTCACGATAGCGACAAGTTTGTTTCTTTCTCTGTGTGCGAGAAACAAAATCAAAACCGCGCACCGAGAAACAAAAACGAAAATTTAATGAATGCTCATTGAGAAAACTTGCAACTCTTTTTACCAATAATTTATGATACTCAATAGAACCTGTTTTGATCTAAATGAAATTTCTAGTAAATAAGTGTTGATCATTCATAGGCAGTAATATTTCTCGATGAATAAAGACTGGCTGAAGAAGTTAAAATCGCTGCTGTAAAATCAAATTCACAACTGTGTTCGTTAAGACGTTTTAATATTTTTAATGACAATAACAATCTTCGATAAACACCCGCTATATTTATCCACACACATGCTATAACTATCTATACACACGTTAAAACTATTCATACACACGCTGTAGCTATAGTTTTTTATACACACATGCTAAAGCTATTCATACACACGCTATTCCTATCCATACATCCGATACAACTATCTATACACACGCATAAGCTATCCAACCATGTGCTATTACCTACTATCTATACATACGCCATAACTAATCATTACACACGCAGCAGCTATCCACACACACGCTATAACTATCCGTACATACGTCTTACACACGCTATAGCTAGCCATACACACGCAACAGCTCTAGCTATCGATACACATGGGTTGGTGAGCTTCATCTTGTGATTGTTGGATGTGCACGACTTTTAACACAACTTTTAACTAATTTAGTATCGAAAACATATTTAAATTATTATATAACAATCTTGCGCAATATTTCCTTTATCAATCAAGCCATTGGTGTTTAGAATCTGTTCAGTGGTAATGATAAAAGAAGCATTTTAAAACGGTGTTGAAACACCTGTTGCAGCTACCGAAAGCGAGCTCGTTATTGGTTGAAAGCAGCGAGACTGTTTACAAAGTCAAATCGGTTGTATCCGTTAGTTTCGACTGTGCTTGTGAAGAGAGGTGGTGATTGGTTGCTCGGTATGATTTAGACAATCGATGTGGTTTATCAATTTTTCAATAGTGTATCTCGAACAATAGGTTATTTTTGTTACATAAATTCAACCGTAAAAGAATTTCTGATCGATTGATGCTAAAACCTCGAAATTCTGAAAAGAAATGACTGATATATAAGCGCTCAAAACCTGACCACTTTTCCCTGGTTTTCCCTGGTTGAATTACTAGATTTTCAAATTCAGGTGCCTAACTTCGATATAGACGTTAGTCCAACGTCAAAAAAATGGGCTAGAGTGTATCAAGAGTTAAAAAAAGTCTTTGGAAACGCTGCCGCGATTTATTTTCTTCGCGTTATAGATGATAATTTCGATGGTGACGCGCGGGGCCAGCGCTACGATCCTTCTGACACTAACAGTCTCTTCCGAGTCGAGATTCGGACCTACGACCACTGGCTTGTTAGACCAGCATCGTAACTCGAGACCGGCTGGGAAGCTTTACAAAGATAAATAGAAGGTTGTAAAGTTTGATACTAAAAGATGTGGGGGAGAATCTGTGAACACTCAAATTTCTCTAGCTTTTGATCCGCTGGGTGAAATTAGAAAAAAAAATTGAGTGGAAATAGTTTATCGTGCATTTTTGACACTGATGCGCAATAGTCAGCAAAATGTCGTCGAGAATAACGCGTTCGCGAAAATGTTCCGCACGAGTACTTCGAGAATAAAAATCTGTCGCATTCTGATATCGAAAAAAGTTGGGAATCGTGAGTTCCACGGTTTATGGTATCATAAAATGGTTTGAAGGACGTCTGATTGCCGGTCGGAAACAGCTAAGATCCGGAATAAGTCATCCGTATAGTGAGTAGTTGTAGCCTTCAACTAAAAACTGAACGCATTCATCCTAAATGTGGTCAAAAAATTGATTTTCATGCACTAAAATTTTCAAGACCCTAAACCGTGACGAGAAGCAAAATACGGTCGTAAAAAATCAAACTTTGCGTAATGTTAAGGCGTATTCAATCGGGTTCCAGGGAACCTGCGAAGGATAAGATGAATGTTCCAGAGAACTTCGAACACCGAAGATGTGCCAGTTCGCCAAGAAGTTCTAGATTTGGCAGGCCACTTGTTTTTGCGAAAAGCAAGTACACCCTTCGTTACCTCATGCACAATGAATGCACAGGTGTATTCGGAATATTGTTTTTAAAAGTGGCTTCTCCCTGGTCCAAGAATCTTCTGACCGGACTGGACCATGACATTACACGAAAAGGGGTGATGTAGTGATATAGGATAAATAATTTCTATTTCGCACCGAAAGTTCTTAACCTCCCAAATACACCGGGGCTGCGTTTATTTCCGTTTGTTTTTTTCTCGTGTGTGAACAGTTTAGTCACGTTAGATGAATGTTTAGGGTTAGATAGGCCGTGAATTTATTCTAGCTATAAGTAACCAGTGCTGAATTAGACGTCTCGAAGGGTTTGTTTTGGACAGCAGTGAAAGTAGTTATCGTGGGATCATTTAGTTGAGCCTCGATTGCGGTAAAGAGAACTCACGTTTTTTTTTCGATAAGTGCCCTTTTCAACTGTTTCGTTTTTGCAGTTTGTATACCGTTTTAGGTGTACAACGAAAGTTTTTCCGTTGGTCCGGGGATCGAGAGCGACCGTAATGTGTTTGCTCACCGTATAGAATAAGCAAACCTACTGCTTTACTGACATTACTTTACTTTTATGGTGACCGATCATAGAGAACTTATGCGGTATCCAGAATACGCTTCCAGAAAATTCGATCTTTGGCTACTCCTCTCTAGTTTTCCATAAAACCCGCTACTCGCTTCCGGGTCTGCCTTGAATATGTCGGCCTTTATCGCAATCCGTAATAGACACTATTCGCTTTCGCAATCAGTCTCGTTACCTCACGGCTCGTTATTACACGTTACAAGTGTACCAAAATCAAAAAAAAATCATCAACCAGTTTGAAAGTATCCCCGTTCATTACCACCGTATCACCAACGCCCGTAGGACTTCAACTCTCTAATCAATCAACATGTGCTTAGTTTTGGCGGAGTCTAAATCTCGCAGCTTCGTATTTTAAAGCCGTAATAGCTTTCTCCATAGCTCTACAATTAACACCGATTATATCGATGTCGTCTGCAGAGCCCAAAAGCATGTGAGACTTCGTAATGATGGTACCGCTCCTCTGGACATCTGCCATTCATACAGCACCTTCCAAGGTTATGTTGAACAGTAAGTTCGAGAGCCTGTCCCCTTGCTTTACACCATCAAGCAGGGCTCCGCCTCCGCGAGGACACGATCGCAGTGTTCACGTTTCTTCCAGTGGAGAAAGCTCTGTTCGGCAGCCTTGGCTTCTCTGGATCAGTGGCTTTCAACGCGTCAGCGTAGGCTCGGCTCCTTCCTCCGTCACTTCTAGACGGTCAGCCTCTCGCGTTTTTGCCCCCTAAAAGACCATGCATCGCTGATATCTGAAAAGTGCCAGCCGTCGATCAGCATGTGGTCGATCTGGGAGCAGGTCTCTTCATTGGAATGTCTCCAAAATTTCCGACATGCAAATTAGGTACTACAGATAATACCATATTCCTGGCCACAGTGAAGTTCACTAGCATCAAGCCGTTATCGTTAGTGAAAGTGTGGAGCTAGAGACCAAACCAAAAACGGGGAGAAAGAATTCCTTCAGTCCGACTTGTGTGTTTCTATATAAGTTATAGGCTCTCTCTGATAGATATCAAGGAGCAAGAAAAACACCGCCCCACCGAAAATCGTGACAGCCAGAGTTGGATATCGGGGTGAACATCACGTGCCGCTGGACAACGAATACCCTTCGAAATTCACCATTGACAGCAGTAGGAACAGGAATGAACGCTATGAGCCTAGGTTTGTTCGTCCATAGTCTACAGTCTTATGGCAAAATCCAAAAATCCGATAGAGGTACTTTGTCGCCCTGTAAGCTACGGTCTGCCGGGCAAATTAACCAACCCCAACAGTTTATAGGTATGCGTGTTTGCATTTTATTTCAACTCTTTGCGTGTGCTAAATTTAGTAAAACACTTTTTTGTTTAATATTTTCGCATCAAATCTTTTTTTCGAGAGCAAGATCGCGCCAAATGACCTATGGTCGAATATCGACCATTTTTGATTTGAATGAAACTTTGCACACGTATTTGGCTTAGCAAACTGAGCATTTTTCACAGATGGAGAGATTTTTTACACCCATGAGTTACATTCTAAAAGGGCGTATGCCTTTTGGCATAGGTTTTATTCGAAGCATTGTAGCCCAGAAACCGTTGGTTGTATAGAAAAACTGTCTGAGAATGAGTTGTAGGGAATTAAAAATGCATCATGAAAAAAATATACACTGTACAACAAAAATGTTTTTGACCAAGAAAAATTAAAATAAACGTTAAATTTCAATAAAAAAAACAAAAAAATTTTTTTTTTATTTTTTTTTTAAGAAACTTGACGTTAATGCGCAACTTTTGAAAAAAAAGTTCAGGATAGAGAAATAAAAAAAAAAAATTTATGGTAGATTAATTTTTTTATAAAAATTCTAATTTAAACATTTTTTAAAATATTTGTATTCTAATGATTTTAAAAGATGCAGAGAAACATTTTGAATAAAAAAGCTCATGGTAGTAAACATTCTAAAGGCATCGGTTTTCGAGTTATTTTAAATTTAAGCTCGAAAAATTATTAGTATTTCGGAAAATACACGTTTTTCTTAATTTGCACATGTTTCTCCAGCAAAAACCATACGTTCATTGGAATGCTTGATCAAAAATATACAATTCATTCTTTGACAACAAAACGACTGGATAAAAAACTCAAGCGCTAAACCTCAGCCTACCTACACGTTCCCCCTTGCCGAATGTTTTATGAAAAAATATGTTTGTCGTGCAACACTACCTACTTGTTTACTAATAATAACTGTTTGTAAAATACGCAACCAATAACTACTGGGTTACCTATAATATCTGTTTTCGTATATAAATACGATTGCTCTTCTCCAGAAGTGTTAGTAACAGTTTGCATTTTGTGAAGATGAATAAAGTGAAAATGGAATACACCAAGCCCAAATGCTGTAAGCCCTTTCCTGATCATCGGTGCTCATCAAGATTACGCAATTTAAACGAAAACGTTATTGCAAAATTAAAAATATTGAACAGTCAAGCTGATTTTAATACGTCTTTATCAATTTGTGGTTCGTGTCGATGCAGAGCGGCATTTTTTTGCGGCTTCTCATGGTAAAGGCCCATGCGATGCAATTGGTGGCATATTAAAACGAATGGCAGGAAATTCAAAAGAATTGTATGATTGGTCTAATCAGAAAAGTAATAAAAATTCAACAACAATGTCATTTAGTTGGGTATCATATGAAGAATATGAAAAAGGAGTAACAGAATGGAGTTAAATTTTAAAAAACATCTATAATAATAGCTGCCACACTAAAGAATTACTCTTTCGTTCCGATTTCAGAAAATAAGATACAAACGAAGCTGTTTTCAAAAGATGACGAATTATTTACTTATGATGTATATAAAAGATAAGGCGAAACTAGTTCTGTAAAGTATCTATGTCATAAAAAAATATGTTCCTGAGATAATAAAACTCGAAAAAAAATATTTGATTTTTATATATATTTATATCACTTAGAACATTCAACTCTTTTCTTAAGAACTGTTCGCCCAATCGTTTTGTTGTCAAAGAATGAATTATATATTTTTAATCAAGCATTCCAACGAACGTATGGCTTCTGCTGGAGAACCATGGACAAGTTAAGAAAAACGTGTATTTTCCGAAATACTAATAATTTTTCGAGCTTAATTTTAAAATAACTCGAAAACCGATGCCTTTAGAATGTTTACTACCAAGAGCTTTTTGATTCAAAATGACTCTCTGCATCTTTTAAAATCATCAGAATACAAATATTTTGAAAAATGTTTAAATTAGAATTTTTATAAAAAAACCAATCTACCATAAAAAATTATTTTTCATTTCTCCATCCTGGACTTTTTTTAAAAGTTGCGTATTAACATCACGTTTCTTTTAAAAAAAAATTCAACTCTTTTTTTTTAAATTGAAATTTAATGTTTATTCTTGATTTTTTTTGGTCAAAAAACATTTTTTTTTTGTACAGTGTTTATTTTTTTTATGGTGCATTTTTAATTCCCTACAACTCATTTTCAGACAGTTTTTCTATACAACCAACGGTTTCTGGGCTACAATGCTTCGAATAAAACCTATGCCAAAAGGCATACGTCCTTTTAGAATGTAACTCATGGGTGTAAAAAATCGCTCCACCTGTGAAAAATGCTCAGTTTGCTAAGCCAAATACGTGTGCAAAGTTTCATTCAAATCAAAAATGGTCGATTAAATTTTCGCGTATTTCCAGGCGATTTGAAATGATTTTGCTCTCGAGCATATTGTTTTTTTTTTACCTTTTTCCCGAGAGAAACGTTTAAGAAAATAATCTCAAATATAGAATACAACTAGAGTATCGCTTCTATTATCGTCAGGTTTTACCTATTATCGTCCGGGAAGTTAATGAAGTCGTATAGAACAAATCTTTCACAGGAAGATGCTCTGCATTATGGGTGGTCTCCGTGGCTCTGTGGCTAGCGATGTCGGTCGGCTAGCTCTCCCACACGGTTGTGATATCGGGTTCGATTCCCGATCGAGTCGAGGATCTTTTTTGTGCGAAATTTATTTTGTGCGACTTTTTTTTTTTGTGCGGCATATGGAAAAGGACCACTTCCGACAACATTTTCAGCCATTTAGTTTTTCCGATTCTTGGAATGAGTTCCAACGCATTACAGAAGTGTTGTGTCCAAAAATAACTATTTGAGCCAGTTTTACGAAGGAAAAGTTACGAATTGCTTACCTACGAAGGAAAGCGGTTGAGTGGATAAGTATGCTTAAAAAAGTTTCGTTTATCAATCCGATGTTTTAAAATTGTTCTCATAGGTATTCTAAATCAGAATCAACAACTTTCGAGTGTGGAAATATTGTTTTGTAGCTGCACGTGAAGTTTCAAATGATATTTTTTATGCGATTTTTTTTGTGCGGTCCCTTTCCTTCGCACAAAAACAGGTTTGACTGTAATTTCATTGCAATTTGTATGAAAATCCGAAACAGATTCCCTGTTACGAAACATTGCGGATGAAGATGTTATTTTAGGCAATAATACTGGCAAAACGATTTTAGGGAGTTCGATGAGTTTACTTGATCCGACAAATCTTTTTATATATTTTTAAATATTTTTTCTTGATTTTCAGCTCGATTTTAGGTGGAAATAATACTACTGTTGATCCTTTTTCAAAAGTTTTACCTGCTGTGTATCCCTCTCGTAAAAAGACTACCTGCTGGATCGAAATCCGTACACCGTGATGTTTTTCTTCAGTTTTAAGCATTATACAAATGTACAATGTACATGTAACTATCATATGAATTTTCATTTTTATAGTGCTTAAAACTGAAAAAACATCAAGGTGTACGGATTTCGATACTGTACGGGTTTCGATCCAGCACTAATGTATTTGGAAACGGTAAATTTTCAGAAAATAAACGGGCTTTATTTTTAAGCAAAATTTGTCTCTAACTCCTAGAGGATTTCGAGTAGTTTCAATCTAACTGGAAATGCTCTATTATTCATCTCAGCCCATATATTCATCTCATATAACATGAAAACACAATTAAAAAAAAGAGAAAAACGCATATTTTTTAACTAAATCGATCTGCTAATCCATGGAATGGATTCTTCTTAGTTCATTTTAGATTTCTCATTAAGTTGAATCCTCAAACACTCACTTAAAAGCTCTAAATTTGATATAATAGTAAGACATCTGCACTCGAAAACTCATTAAATTCAATCACCTACCTCAGAAAACAAAATCCGCGCATTGTTCTGTACGGCTGCAACGGGACTCGTTCAGCTGCCAACCAAAGTTTTTTTTTCATCACTAGCGGACCACTTTTTATTTTAATCACTAAACAAAATCACTGACTACACTAAGAATACTTTAATCTTTGAAACGTTCACCTCAAATTTCCAAAAACCAGCTTTAATTAGCAAAAATATATGAGATGAATTTCTACAATTCCTAAATTTCAACTGTATGTATTTTCATCTGTTTTCACTGCCTTGAAGAAAATAAAAAGTTGCCAAATCGGTTTCTGTTAATACGAACAAATCATACTGAAAACGTTCAATTATTCCGACATAATTGAAATAAATGGACAGCACTGCAGTGGTTACCTAGGTTACCATATTTGCACGTATACAACTACAGCGAATATCTAGGTAACCTACTACGACGGGCTGCGGCTACGTTCATTCATGATAATGTGATTCATTCATGATTAACAATGCATTGCAGTGTGATGAATATTGGGGCGTCGTGAGATGAATAATTGAGCAGTGATTTAAGTTTTGAGATGGATATGGAAGCGTTGTGCGAAATGGTTTGTGTTACAAAACTAAGGATAAATCTGGCTAAGTTTACTAAATATACAATACTGAACGATTCTATAAGAGCACGTAAGCGTATTTTGTTTATTTGTTCAATGATTTCATGAAAATTTGTTGTTTAATCCGTGCTTTCTTCGTGAATATCGGCTTAATGAGATGAATAATGGAGCAGTTTCCCTAAAATGTTTTCCTAAGGCTTTGTTTACTTCATATGCATTATTGTACATTTGTGATTAACTGTGTACTACATGAGTCGGTGGTGAATATTTTCGATCGAGCTTAATGACACGCGTAAACGCCTGAATTTATACTGCCACATTTAGCTTTGTGATCTCCGATCTTTTACTGTACAGCAGATCACTGTAAATTTGTTCAGTAAAAGGCACTTCGTCCCCGGTCAAATGACTGGCTTCGAAAAAACGATCAAAATTGGTTGTTTTATTGCAAAATATAATCGCTAACGTTGGTCCAATCCATTCCAATCGGTTAAATGTAAGGGCGAAGACATCCCGGTTAAATAAACATTACAACCATTTTACGTTGACAGAGTTTACAATGATAATTCATTATTGTGAAATAGTTGTGACATCAGCAAATAATAAGTAGGTTCAAAGTTGTATTCTTAGCAGGCTGTTTTTGGTAAATTTCAGAATTAAGTTTTTGAAATGGCCCACTCTTATTTATTAACGTATAGATTTTTGTTGTAGAACATGGAAGGTTTACTTCAAATAATAAAACTATTGAAATAATTTCATTTTAGTCAGCTTATTCATTTTACAACAAACAACAATCTGGCTTGTGTCTTTAGTCGAGGAGAAACATAAAACACAAATTTTATTAAATTCAATGTCCTTGTCTGTCGGTCGCTAATTTCTACAGAATAGTTCGAATAGTTAAATTTCTTTTACAGTTTATTGTATCATTTCTTCTCTATTACGGCAGAGGTATCATATTGTAATAATGAAATTATCCCGTGTGTGGAACGAAAGCAAATTAAACAGTATACTATTGCCAACTCTCAGTTATAACAGTAAATATTTTTGAAATTTGGCAGTTCAAGCGAAACTCATTCTACTATCATAATTAAAAGTGAACTGATGCAACTCTCCTTTGCAGTGACGAACAGCATCTCAAGTTATTTACGTTGTATTAAGCACTCAGCAAATTGCAAGTAATACAGTAACATCTAATAAAGTTTTTTTTACTGGAGTCCCAAATGCAAACGGTTGTTTTATACTTTTACCGCTGTCGGCGACAAACAAATATGCAGTAATACTTCTAAACTGTTTAGCGCAGTGATTTCTGCGAAAGAAAAAAAAACTTTTTACTACGCTTCCAGACGTTCACGTTCAAGTATCGATTGCAAAAATCCATTAAAGCGTATCAATAATATTGTTTGCATTGGCACGGTTTCAGCAGCCAGGCAGCGGTGATTTGGCAGGCCTACCAAAGTGACTTCACAGTTTTTTCCCCATACGGACCGAATTCCAATATCCACCACCACCGTCATCACAAAACTGATCCGTCTGTTTACCTGGTGTCGAAGATTTTGAAATGAAGCAAACACGCCAAAGCAGCAAGGAACCACTTTACTGGTAGATGGCATAATCCGGAAAAAATATCATATTACGGAAAAACATTTCGTAATTTACCCTAGCTGCCCCACCATACCCACACACATACACACGCAGGGAGAGCAGTGGGTGGGTGCGCAGCGCACATGCCGAGGCTTCACATATTGGGGCTACCCTTCGAACAAGTCAACAACGAACGGATGTTGATGTTCCCGATTCTCGATTCTCGGATGTGCGCTCAAACAGTGTGTAATCCAATACCCGATAGAGTCTGCCTTGGCTGGTGTTTGTTTTCCGCCGATGATGACAACGGCTTTGTAGAGCTTTTCGGTTGTTAACTTTGCCAGCTCAGCAGAGAAAAAAAAAGTGCGAGAAACGGGCGTGCCAATCAAATAAACTAGTTTTCGGAGGGGGCGCTGCTGATCGCGATTTACCACACCACCAACCAGCGGCAGCTCGTGTGCCAGCGTTTCTTGTGCGGGTCAGGTTTGTTGTTGCACTTGCTGGAGCTGAGGTCAATGTTTTGTTTTTTTTTGCTCAAATTATTTTGTTGGCTGTGATGCTTGACAAGCCGGTGCGGTGTGCGGTTACACAAAAGATATGCCTATCTAGGGCGGTAGCTTCAGTGGTGGTCAAAAACAGTAGGTCTTTTCTCTAATAGCAACAATATCGTTGAGCGATGGCGAATAATTTCATTCAAATATACAGTTATTAGTTTTTTTATTGAATGATAAATTCCCAGCATAATGAATTATAAATTTTTTGAACGCCGGAACTATGCTTTGTGATTAATAGCCGCCATCACTGTAACCGTTTGTAGCGTTTCTTGCTAGTTTCAGTGCACTGACTTGCTGTTTTATAAAGTAGATCCGATTATACCATTCATACAGTGTTATTAGATTTTCTGAAGTTTTCAACACTATAATTTAAATTTAAACTGTCACGAGACTGAGAACAATGAGGTGCCCGACTGTGATTATTGATTCAGTGATGTCCGGGTTAGAATTCAACGACATTAGCACAAAAACATTCAAATCTTACGGACGAACATGAATTAGATAAGATCACTATAATAAAGAAATTTTAAGAGGTTAAGTGTTCCTCTTGCAAAGCCACATTTGCCAAATGAAATTTGCATTCTAACGTAACACTGCTGAACTGCTCGGAATAACGTGGCTATTTCACGCACGAACGCGTTTAAATCGGTTCAAAAAAGACTGCATAAATCTTCCGCATTTTAATCCTACGCACGCATCATAAACACACATCGTAAAAAAAATATTTCCTGTTCTTTTCACCCAGTGGACATGGACACCTCGTTCCGCACCGTTAACTCCGGCACCAAAGTCTGTAGAATCTCCTCTTCTTACACATCTCGAAGAGTACTACAATGACTACCAGGACGAAGTGTGAGAGCACCATAAACTGCATTGTCCACCCATCATGTCGCCGTGGTGGATGGTGTGGTGTTGGCAAGGTACGCACCATCAAGCTGTTGCTTTCATTCACAGGTATTAATAAACGTTTGAATTATGAATAACCCTCGCTCTGATGGTGACACGGTGCGGTACCGGGAGCATCACTGCAGCAGCCGATGATGCCTGTGTGTGCTGTCCGGTGGCTACAAAACGGATTTCACCTGTGCAACAGCACAACATCTCGGCGTAGGTGACGTTGGCTAGTGTCAGTATATAAAACACCGTGAAAAGTAAACATAAAGGTGCGAGCGTGTTCCCATTTTCACGGCGGCTCTTGGTTTCTACGCGCCGTCGCCGCCGACGCCGTCTTGCAAAGGGGAAACCAAGTTATCGTGTTCGGTATTCAGTTGGCTAATAGCTAGCACACGTATGCGAATGGGTTTACAGCATCGCGATAAGTGCTTCAAGAACTCCTTTTCATGACGATGGTTGTGTGTTCTGCGCTATAGAATACCAGCGAGGCTAACCCGATAAATTATTACTGATACTAAAGGCCAAGGGTATGCCAATCAGTCAGCCTAACTCGCGGGAAATGGGTTTTGCTAAAGCTCGGCAACATGAACTACCGTTTTCTATCGTTTTTCTAATCAAAGTCTCTGGTCAGTAACCCGGAATTAATTGCCAAAATAAGAAATGTTGAATATGAAATTCGCAAACAAAATCCCAACTCCAACGTCTTTAAGTGCAGATCATGATTGTATATAAAGGCAAGCAGTCTTTGTGGGCACCGATAGGTCTGAGCCACTTCGGAGAAAAGAGAAAAAATCAAACAGAAGCCAGTCTTTCGGTTCTATTTTAAGGTCAGAGGATTGATCTGTTAAAACTTTCAAGAAGAAATTGGTCGAAGTGTAATCGAAACTAATTAAATTATAATATGGTCAATAGTATTATCAATAAACTTCAACCTGTAACCAATACGAAGGCAACTCGACCAATTTGTTTAGGTGTACAGACCTCCACAAATTAGTTACTCCCGTATCAAACACTTTGTAAGGCAGTGCTTTTTAGCTTTAATTGACAGCTTTTAATACTGCCTTTCACCTTTGTATTTAACAACGGTACAGAACTTCTACTCTGTTGGCAACGATTGGCTTATAAACAACTTATAAACTATCAATTAATCTGGGTTCTATTTTTCTTGATGGAAATATTATCCAGTCGTTCTTGGCCGTTTAGAAAACGAATAATTGTTAAACTGAGAGAATAGCACATGAAATAAGATTTTTATTTATCGCTTAACAAGTTGAATATACCCGGCCTTGTCCGAGTAAACATCGAAAACGTCTGAGGTTTGTTGTCTTGAAGTCGGTTTACATATGTTTACACCATCAAAACATACATTGGTTGGTGTCGTTGCTAAACTTCCCCGCGAGGCCCTATTGAAATTTTGACAGCAAACATTAGGTTTCGTTCGTAGGGCAATTTCGTCAATTTTAAATCTGAAGATGAGTCGGTTGTTTACTGGTTGATGCAACAACCTATCACCTGATTCAATTAATTTTTGGTAGGTTCCATTTGATCTACCAAATAGTTGGTTGGTATTTGATTTGTGCAGTAATCGTCCGCTTATAGACTCCAAAATTGATCGATCCCATCAATGAAACCATACTTAGTTAAACTTGACCTAGAAACCTTTTATCAAAAAGGTGTCTGATACAAAAGATCCATAAAACTTGCCTGTACCACACCTATAAATTTTTTAGACATCATTTTTCAGGCCTTTTATTACCAGACAGCTTATGAAACTACCAGTGTTTGAACATTATTAACTTTTTCAGATATATGGAAGCCTCCATATTGGGGTTCAAAATGTCTTTGGACACTAATTTTAGGTTTCAAGGCGTCATTCCGGTTCTGGAAATGATCTTATTGTATTATTTGCGAAAACTGAGTGTCGGTCTGTTGTAGATCAAAATAGCGTCGTCAGTTTTTTGGCATAGCCACAGTTCTTGAAACATCAATGTTGAGCAGAATTGTAGTTTTTTTTTCTTAGTTTTACACAATTTTACTGTAGCCAAAAGACGCCGCAAACTGTTTCCAAAGCTGCAAAAGCGTGATCGAAATTATTTTGACCTAAAAACATTGGTTTTAGAGTCGTAACGTCTTCAGCAAAGTTGTTCCATTAATTGTTCTCCATGTAATAGAAGTTACAATTCCATAATTGATCCACTCAACAGTGAGAAACGAGTTTTACTTCTCTCATTTTGGAATATAAAAATCCAATTTGTTCAGCAAAGTTGTAGCAAATTTTAAAAGAAACAACTTCGTTGAAGACAGAAGAAACAACTTCGTTGTAGACATCATACTTCTATCTATTTAAATAAATTAGACTTTTGTGGAGTTTTCTATGGATTGCTATTAAAAATCTTTTTTGCTATTTACCTTTTTATAGTTATTTTTAACAATTTTCAAATGTTTTACTAAATTGTTTGCTGCAATAAAACAAACAATATCTCCGAAAAAAGTTTATTTCTATCTCACATATGTTGACGATTTTTACTAGAATCACATTGTTAACGATTTTTAATAGAATAATGCGCTAATTTACACTAATTATTCTTAACCTAAAAAATAATGATTTTGGAGTATGTCTTCAGTAAAGTTGTTCTATTAATTATTTTCCATTTCGTAGAAGTAAGAATTTTGTGATTAATCTACCTAAAAGTGAGATATGAGGTTTATTTTTCTCATTTTTGCATGTAAAAATCCCCTTTGCTGAGTAAAGTTTTTGCACATTTTGTCGACGACACTATACTTATATCTAGTCATTTGAATGAACTATTGTGAAGTTTTTTCTAAAATGCACCTTAAAATCATTTTTTTGAATATAACTTTTTATAGTGATTTTCTTAAATTTTTCAATGTTCTACAATGTTGTTAACTACAATAAAACACACCATTTCACCGAAGAAAGTTTATTTTTATCTCTCAAGTTTATTAAGTTATTGAAAATTTTTAATAAATTAATGCACTTATTTATTTACAAATATCTGCACAAGAGACAGAGAGAGACAATAGCCTATATCTGGACTAAATGACGTTTTACTTTTACTAAAATATAGAAAAGGTTTAGTCTGCAGATTTTTGCAAATTTCAAAGATATCTGTTAGTGAATTAGTGCATTGTTTCAATAAAAATCGTCAATAACCGATGAAATATGAGGGATAAAAATAATCTTTCTTGGATGAAATTGTGTGTTTTGCGAGAGTTAACAACAATGTAAAACATTGGAAAATTGTAGAAAATCACCACTAAAAGTTACATTGAAAATAAAAAAAGATTTTTAGTGGTTATCTGTAGAAACCTCCACAAATGTCCATTTAAAAAGACAGATAGAAGTATGGTATTTTTGAGAAAGTTGTTTCTTATAAAATGTGCAACAACTTTGCGGAACAAAGGGAATTTTAAAAAACAAAAATGAAACAAGTTATATTCGCCTCTCACTGTTCAGTGGATTAATCACAAAATTGCATCTTCTATAAAATGGAGAATAATTGATGGATCAACTTTCCTGGAGGCACTATGGCTCTAAAATCTAGTTTTTTGGGTCAAAATAATTTCGATCACGTTTTTACAGCTTTGGAAACAGTATGCGCCTTCCCTCCTCTCACCTTAAATCCCCACTAGCTCGTAGTCGGCTGCGAGAAATAAAAAAGTGCCTCCTTACTTTCCATTTCTAATTTAATTTTAATAGAAATTGTATCTGGCTCAGTTAAACATATAATATATCGTGCCGTGTCAAATATACTATTATTGATAAAAAAACAGTGTGCGTCGGTTGGAATCCAAAATGGTTTCGGAAACTAATTTGGGTTTCTTGGCGTCGAAACGGTTTCGGAAATATCAATCATGTACAGTACTTAAGCATATACCACAAATTTACTCAGCTTTCTGGAAACCGAATGTCGCCATTTGGGATTAAAAAATTGTGCCGGTCATCGATATGTTGTCTCTGGATGACATCCCTGTTCCGAAATATCCTTATTGGCGAATATAACCGTGGTTTTTTGAAACTGAAGGTCCTCATTTTGTGTATCAGAATATCATCGGGCACCAATTTTTGGTTTCTGGGCGTGATCCTAGTTCCGAAAATATCAAATTTACTTTCATACTCATCGAATCGATCAGACAGTTTCCATAGTGCACAACAAATTTTGTATTTTTTATAAAAACCCGAACTAATCTACCTAGTGGTGAGACCCACCCTTTAACATTCCAACTTATTATTTGTTAAAATAGATTTACACTTTACACTTCAATTTTTAGAAATTAAATAGACCTTGACAATTTTTGCAGGATTTATTTTTCACTCTAAATAACGAATTTCTGTTACACAGCACACCTATACCGAAAATACAAAACCTACTATTCATACACATGAGAGCATTCGTTAACACATACACATGCAAATAGCATGAAATAAATATGTTTCAAATACATCACGCGAAAAATCCAGATCACTACTTCTGGTAGCCGGAATACATCCTAAAATGGCCAAATATTGCCTAATCCGAGTATTTCGACGGCGAAGATGTCGACTTTCAGTCTTTGGAAAACAGCTTAAAGTGACCAAATATCATTTATCATGAGTATTGCGGAAGCGTTACACCCAGAAGCCAGAAATCAACTCAGGACGCCATTTTAAATTTCTAGATAGTAGCTTACGTTTTCTGGAAAACAACCGAAAGGGACAAACATTATCCAATGTTTTTCAGGAACCGGGATAATGCTCGGATAATACATATTTTGATCGTAGCTACAGTTTTAAACAGTCTCCGAGTTACATTTCTTTCCATAACTTTTAAACCAAATGTTTAAACATTATGAAATTCATGGGTCAGGGTTTAAAAGACAAGCCCGTTCATTTGATTCCAACTGTGTTTAGATCGGTTGTGCAGCTTTTGTGGAAATTAAGTTTCGTGATTTTTACAATTTGGTAAATAACGGACAAGCCTCCCCAGCTGCTCTCGAGGTACGATGCTGGCCTAACAAGCAAGTCGTCGTAGGTTCGAGTCTCGACTCGGGAGAGACTGTTAGTGTCAGTAGGATCATAGCGCTAGCCCCGTAATTGTTCTGTACACTTAACGGTTGGCTGCGAAGTCTGTGTATAGTAAACAGAAGGTCAAGTTCCGAATCGGAATGTAGCACCAAGGCTTTGCTTTACATAACGGACAAAGATAAAGTCCAATAACTGTGTAATTAAATAGCGTATTATGCGGCAGTAAGATCTTTTATTTGAGACTAACTTTCTGAAAAAATTTAATGAGCTTAAACAGTCTTAGGAATATGTTTCTTTTCAAAACGTGATCTCCCTTTTTATACGGACTACGATAAAATTCAATAGGGTCTTTTGGGGTAACTAGACCTTTAATACGACGCTAATTTTGTAAAAATTGATTCAGCTACCTCTAAGAAAAATGAGTGAGTTTTAACAGCCTCCAGAACACGTTTTTTTCAATAAATTTTAGACCACATGTTCAATCATTAGAAAAATCAATAGGTAATGATTTTTAAGACTGTCCGTTCTTTTGACACCAGTTTTGTTTAAATCGGTTGTGTGATGTGTGAGATAATGATGTTTCGTGATTTTTATATTATGACCTACATAACCTCTAAACTAAAAATCCAATTACAATGAAATTCAATAGCAACCTATGGGGCAACTAGATCTTCCATTTGGAATTAATTTCATGGAAATCGGTTCAGCCATCTCTTAGAAAAGTGAGTGAGAAAACAAAAGTTGCACATACACACACAGCAAACTTATTTAGAATATCAAGGGTTTTCTAGAAGGTGTACAGTTTAGTGCGGAGTTCAACCATTACGTGGCGCTAGTGTGCACGTAATTGTTCCTATTTCTATCTTAACTTATCTCACGGTTCAAGCTTTCTACACGCAAAAGTTGTGCGTAATCACATCAATATTGCGTCTTTTTAGAGCAGCTCTTTTACTGTTTCAGAACCAGTACAACGAATGTGTGTTGTTCATATCGCATTCGGTGCTCTAGCGAATGTTCAATGTATTGGACGGCTCAAAATCAAAACCCTTTTGAAGTATTAAGGGCTATTTCCATTGCTTCCGCGCCGGGACCGGGTCGTGTCTGTGCCGTGTGTCGTCCGTGCTTGTTTAAGATTGATTGCATGCGTTCCTACGAACACATTCACACCGACGTGCCGTGCCCAGACCGGGGCAGTGCTGAGTTCCCGTCGTACCCCCGCCGTGCGAGAGAAAAACTATCGTTGCCGACGATACTTTGTGTTGGCCGGAGAGTGCACGGAAGGTTTATGTTATAGTGACATATTTCGCGCGGAGTTAGCTGCGGAATAAAAAAAAGACGAAGACGTTCTTTCACATACACACATCAACATTTCTCAGCCAGAGCACGGTGCAGGCACGAAGCAGTGTAAGTGCATGATAAAATCCTGTTCAGAACACGGACACGGCCCGGAGCAATGGGAAAAGCCCTTTAACCGGTGCTAGTATTTTTTTAAGGTGGCGGGGAAATCTGCGAACAGACACCTGAGAAGAGAACTCAGGGTGTGGGGATGAGACTAGGGGAGGGATGATGGGGTAGTTACACTCCCCCAGACACCTATTGGTCCCTGTCCCGACTCACTGAAACTCCTCCAGTCTTCAGCCCTGGTCTTCCCGGAACGACGGTTGAGTATTACGTTGGGGAGTGGCTTTTGTGCGTGATGCACCCTCTTTACTCTTATAACCTCCTAGCTAACTACCTGGAGACTGGTAGTTGGCTACCACTGGCGTGTTGGTGGTTGACCCGCCACACACGTTGCAGCTCCAGGACAATCTGAGAGGCGGCCGCACAGACCGCGTTCCAGATGTCCGGGTCGTCGCACATCCTGCGAACTAGATTGTCCGGAGTAGTGCCAGGCCCGCTCACAGCCATCATGTCGCTCCTCGTTCTTACGAAACGGGGATATACGAAGAAGACATGCTCAGTAGTCTCCTCTTCCTCTACGCACTCGACCCCGCGTGTCCGAACCTGTGCAGATATTGCCTGAAGCAACCATGGCCTGACAGGATCTGTGTCAGGGGGAACTTCACTTCACCATGTCGCCTCCTGACCCAGCCGGATATCTTCGGTATAAGTCGGTGCGTCCATCTACCCTTTGTGGAGTAAGACCATTCCCGCTGCCAGAGAATGACCTTCTGGTACCTCGTATGTCCCTTGTGTCACGTTGGTCGAAACACTCTGTGTCCTCCTTGACAGCGATAGGCATCATGCCGGACAAGACACAGATTGCATCGTATGACACTGTACGATACGCACTCGCAACTCTCAGGCACATGAGCCTGTGGGTACTTTCCAGTTTACCGCGGTAACTGTTAGTACCTAGCTCTTTGGACCACACTGGCCCACCATACCTAAGTATGGACGAAGCCACGCTGGCAAGAGGCAACCTTGGTAAAAGCACCGCTCCGAGCCGCTCGGTGACATCGCCAAATTCTAGACACCCATCACCACGAGTGTATTATCTTTTCATGCGACATTCGCAGCAAGCCCCAGCTCGGCGTAAGAGCTAAGAAGCTACGAATGCAGTGCCGTAACCTTTCGTTCGTCACCGGGAGGCACATACACATTGAACGTTCATCTTTTTCGTTCTGTTTTGAACCGCCAGTGCGTCAGGTCGGCTGGACTGAGGCCGCTCGCGCACGGCATTCGATGTTTACTCTGCTGCAGTGCTTCTATGGATTGATGCGCAGGGAGGGATGATGGCTGAGTGTTTGCTTGTGTATGTAGTTGAACATGATTTTGCATTGCCGTTATTCGTTTTGATGTAATTCTAATTTGATGTGGCCTCTAATAAATCAACATGTCTTGCTCTTGCAATCCGCCAACTTGGATGATGCGTGGTTTGTACTTTTTAGTAAACAAGTATACGACTGCTTACAGTACCGACACTGATTCATCCAAAATAATATTATCATTTCAACAGCGTGATATTTACTCGCATGAAAAAATAAATCTATTGATTTATAACAATGAATGCAATACGAGTGATATCATTTACCTTCGTTACGGATCGTGAGCTTACTGCATTTCGTCTATGCTATTTGTAATCAAGATTATGCTTTCATAAATCAAAAGCTGTTGTTATAAACGTTTGTGAATTTGATGATATTTGAGATTTGATAAATTAATAGTTTTAGCGATATAAGTAGATTAGCGTTGTTTTTTTTTTAATTGTATTACATTGACTGAGCCGGTAAAATTGTGATGGCAAACATGTGTTTTTCAATTCGGCTATTAGCTTATGTGCAAGTTGTTTGGAAGCAGTTTTCTCTTCCGTTTAAACCTTCAATTCATTTTCGTTACCGAGCCCAGGGTGAATATTATTATAATTTGATTAGTATGAAAATTTTTTATCATATCAAAGAATATTCATTAATGGAGATTAAATCAAATTAAATATATCTTATTATGTCTCGCTTTTTCAATCAGAATTAACACATGAGTAGCTGGATTGATGATAAATCGCAACTCTGAATGTTTGTACTGGTCGGACTCAAATACCCGGAGCATTGAATAATATTTCACTCCGGATAACCGAATTCTCCGGATAATAGAACCGTTTATTTATTTTGATTTTTTTCTCTATTTTCGCTCGTCAAGAACAGCTAGATTGCTAATAAAAATAAGTGTAAATGTGCCGACATAAATATTTAGAAATGGTCTAATGGTCGATGTCGATGTTTATCGTATAAACCACTTTCAGTTTATTTAAGTTCATTTATCTCGGAGATGTCTGAACGGATTTATACGCAACATATTTAGTTTTAAAGGTATAGCTGCCTTCATATTCTAATAAACTTTATCGTAATCGGTCATCAGATTCCGAAATAAGTTCCAGAATAATTATGAAGAAAACATGAAGCCGCTAAAACACCTTGATACCCTTTTTATATGTCTCTTATTGGTAATCATATAAGCGTTGCGGCTAGATAAGCTGCGGATCAGAGAAAGCGACTAAGATTTATTCAGAAGCAACCCATCCATGCGACGGGAACGGTGACCGTCAAAATAGTGGAAATTCAATAATAATAAGTTGAAACAAAATCAATCTTGCTCCTCACCTTTTTGCATCATTGAATTGACTACGCAGCATATAACGCAAAATACTGAATCAAAGGTATTTCTAGGTAGAAAAAAGTCAACAAATCCGAAATCGGAGAAAAATAACAACTCGAGATAATCAAGCCATTCTCTCCGCATAATCGACCCCCGGATAATCGAGCCTCCGGATGATTGTGCCTCCAGGTAATCGAGTTCGATCTGTATTGCAATATGCGTATGTACATTGGGTTTAAAATTTCTCATAAGGTTTTTCGAAAAATCCGTGGGTGGCAAAATAACTAACGAATTTGTTATGTCCCTCAAATGTATTTAAATAACTTAATTTCTTCGAAAATACAGGACATATTTGCATTTGTTTCACGAAAACCATCCTTCTGTTCAAAATAAGCAGCATATTCAACTAGTAAATGAAATAAAAAGTAATAAAAGTAATACAATGCGCTCCTTATTATGTTGTTTTTATTTGCGATTGTTGTACATTCGAACATTTTAATTTTAGTACTAAAAATAGTTGGAAATCGATATGAACCTGATATGTAGAAGGTTCATCAATAGTTTAATAACTAACAGGTGAAAATTAAAGCACCTAGACCGAGTGCGTGTGGGTTATGAAGCAGAGCTACAATCAAGCTTTGCTCGAGATGCTGTGCGGGCTTTACCAAGTTCGAATAGGAATTTTGTAATAATTTTTGAAATATGAACTCGTGTTGTGAATTGATAATTGATGATTATGCTTCCTGAAACGACGGAAAGTATCAAAATAGTGTCTTGATCATTCTCTACAGTATTCTTTGGCTGAAGGCTTAAAAATATAAAACAATTTGAACCTCATATTAGAGGAAATATTCACCGAAACGTATGGTTTCTTTAAAACTGTGTAATGCGCTTCGGTTCTTAACCGTATATCAAGATTTCTATATTTAAAGAGCAACGCCTCGTAGAACACTTTACTTATATTCTTGCTTCATTTTTCCAAAAGAAGTAAATTAGTCTCCTGGTTTGCGCGTGTGGACAGTACACGTGTGAAAAAATATCAAATGTGAGAACGAAACAAACAAAGCCAAGTAATTTCAACTGTTGCAATAAAAAAATTTCACCGCATGTTCTTTTAAAACTATAAAAAGAAATAGAAAATCAGTTTAGACTACTGATCAGTTATCACTTGAACCCTTTTTGTATCCTTGGCTACTCCGGTGTTGTTAAACAGAGCATTATTTTGCTGCTTCATTTAATTGAATATCATTAAATTTCATTTCGTTAAATTCAAGACATTTAATTTTAAAAACAACACAAATATATAGTCACCCATTCACCCGCAAACGTCGTCAGCGCTCACTGTGCGCTAGCTCAACGTGTAATATACATAGCAAGGAGAATCAGAGTAGGGTAAATATGTATAAAACGCCCCCTCGGGGCATAACGCCCCAGTCCATTTATTCGGAAACACACAAAAAAATAAGACATGAGACTATTGGGAATCCGTAGCGGGTCATAGGACCATCTTTCTGTGCAAATTTGATAATTGTCACTAGCAGCAAAAAATAAACAAAAATCAATTTTGATTTGAGCTGCTTCAGATCTAATTTCTTGCAGCAATTCCGTAACGTTTTTTCACTAATGTATAAAGTTTATTACCTGGTTTTCGTACTTATATATCTCAAATGAACCTCTAAGCAGCTGTATCTAGTGAAGAAACGATAAAAATTGTATAATTTGCTTAAGTATTCAATGCTTTCTGCTACATTACAGCCCCCGGGCAATATGCCCCACCGCTAGCCCGGCTGATTTGTTCATTGCTTTAGTGTTTGCTTCTGAAACTTCAAGCGCTGTTTCACTCCGCATGCTGAGCTGGCATATGAAGCTACTGCATGGGGCATATTATGCTGCATCTGGGGCGTTTTGCCCCGGTAGATTGGAAAGCTTGCAATTTTGTCATATTTTTTAGTAAAATTTTGGCTTTTTTGTGTAATAGTAATTACAAAACAAAATAATAGCAGTGCATTACCACCTAAATAGTGTATCCAACTGCATGAAAGATTTGTTGTTTGTGATAAACATAGCTATTATATTGACAATGTTCCTTAGGGGGGGCGTATTATACCTGTTTAACCTACAAGGAGGCGGAGATGCCACAAAGTAAAAAAGCAAGCAAAAATGAATCGGGGCTACACCGCGCGCTCCATGTAACTTTTTAAAAACACCAACGAAGATATATCACCTGTTTGGTGCTATTCTCTTTTTCTTCACGAGCCGAGTCGGCGACCGAAGCAGCTAGCTTGAGTGCGTGTTACCTAACAAGCAAGAGCTCAATTTGCGTTCCGCTCCTAGTGCGGTGCGTGCTTTACCAAGTCTGGCTAGAGGTCTTCGCTTGCAGCTATAAACCGCTGAGCTATTGGACATCATACGAGATGGTGCTGCAATAGTCGATGAGGCCCTCTTACAGGCATAGTCGACGTGAGCTTGTCGTCCACCATAACCCCCAAGAGCTTCAGAGCTCGCTTCGAGGTGACCCTCCTCAGTGTCGTAAACAAGAACTCGATTCTGGAAATAATTTTCCAGAATCTTGTACAGCGACACCGGTACCTGGATGCTCCTGAGCGCGAGCACTATGGAGTCCCAACTGGCACTATTGAACGCATTCTTCACGTCGAGCGTGACGATTGCGCAATAACGTATTCCCCTTCTCTTGCGCTGGATGGCTACCTCCGCCGTCTTGGTGACGGAAGAGATGACATCCAGCGTGGACCTGCCCTTCCGGAAGCTGAACTGGTTACTTGCCAGACCGTGTACACCCTTTGTGTACCTCACCAGTCTGTTAAGGATGATCCTCTCAAGCACCTTGCCCGCGGTGTCCAGCAGGCAGATTGACCTATATGCCGATGGTTCCCCTGGCGGTTTCCCAGCCTTCGGCAATAAGACCAGTCTCTGCCGCTTCCACCTGTCCGGAAAGAGACAGTCATCCAGGCACCTCTGCATGACTGCCCTAAACAGCCCGGGGGCCGTTTTTATCGCCAGCTTGATCGCCAGGTTCGGGATACCATCCGGTCCCGGTGCCTTGCGCACCTTTAGGGATTTGGCGATCACGATAAGTTCCTCATTCGTAACCCTTGCCTCCTCCTCAACCTCGACACCGCTATCATCGCTCACGGACTGGATGGCGCGGAAAGAGTACCTCGATGATACGCTCCAGCATCGCTGGTGATCGCTCTGCAGGCGCCAGCGTGCTTTTAGTCTTGGTCATTACGATCCTGTAGGCGTCACCCCACGGATTTGTATTGGCACTCGCCCATAGCCTATCGAAGCAGGCCCTCTTGCTGGCCTTTATCGCACTCTTTAGCATCGATCTTGCAGAACTGAATGCTGCGTGGCGCTCTGTTCTCTCTCCTTCGTTTCGCGCATGCTGCATCCTCGCGCTCCCCTCTTATTGTCTCTTCGAATACCTCGGCGTCGAAGTGCCATGTCTTCCACCCGCGAACGGTCGGAGTGTTGGCTCTACCCGTCGCTTGCCGCCTCTCGTTGTTGTCTACACAATAGCAGACCGGCTGGTGGTCGCTATTAGTGTAGCCATCGTCTACTCTTCAGTTCTTGATCAGTCCTGGGCTGGAGAACGTCACGTCAATGATCAACTCCGCACCATTTCCGCTGTATGTACTTTTGTTCCTAACGTTGGCCAGATCTAAGTTGAGCTTTGCCAAAGCCTCCAACAAGGCATGACCCCTCTGGTTCGTGAAGCGACTTTCCCACTCAACAGCCCAAGTGTTGAAGTCGCCCGCCACCACCAACGGCGTTAGGCCCGTTAGCTCCATGGATAAGAGGTCGATCATTTGGGTGAACCTTTCGGTAGACCAACGTGGCGGAGCATAGCAACTGCAGTAGAACACTCCGTTCACCTTAACAACTACGTACCCTTCTTCTGATGTTGCCGGGCAGGAGAGCATAACAAAATCGTAACTCATCAATAACATATTTAGCTATGAGAACTTTTCGTGTTATTCAAAAGATATTTATGTTTCATACATGGATATGAGAATATTATAAAATTTTGGTATCATATCTTGCTATGCCTTTAAAAAGATATTTGAGTTGCTTTTAAAATATCTCATTAAAAGTAAGATTTTAGTGAAAACTGTTTGTTATTGATTATTTATAATATATTCAGTTTGAATTTAGTGTTCAACATTTTGAAAATATCTGAATCGGTTTTTTTCGTGATTTTCAATGCAAATTATTGGTTTGTTATTGAAATATCAAGGTTCTTTATTCATATAGTCTTGGAGGAACAATATTTTGGTGTTATTTTTTGTTATTTTACCAACTATGTAAACATATTGAGATCATATTTTCAATATTTGCTTGTGATATTATAATGATATTTTCTCTTGCTCGGGTTGAGACAACCTCCTGAACCGGGAACTTGCTCGTCGTCCACATGTCTGCCATACTGGACTTATCCTCAACCCAGTTACCGTTTCCGGGAGGGTCCGACAACGACTCAGTGGCTGCTGGGTGTAACAGCTACTGGGCCGCGAAGCAATGGTTCAGGTTCAGTTGCGTCACCCTTACGCCTGTGGTTTCGCAGCCGGCTTACCCGATTATGCACCTGGAGCCTCCCATAAAGTGTTTGGCGTACCGTTTCCCGGAACATACCATACACTTGGGTGACTCCCCACAGTCCTTCGCTTTATGGCCTGCATCTCCACATTGCCTGCACAACTGGCTCCTGTCGGCCCAATTGCAAGTCCAGGACTTATGTCCTTCCTCGAATCAACGGAAGCAGATGTCTGGTTGCTGTAGTATGCCCAGAGGACATAGAGACCAGCCGACCTTCAACTTGCCTTCTTTCAGGGCCAGGTTAGCGTCCACCGACGGTAGTCGGAAGGTAGTTACCTGGGTCCCCGCCGGACCTTTGCGGAGGCGGATTGACTCCTTAGCCACCTACACCCCGCACTTCGCTTTGAGGGCCTGTGCAATGTCGCACTCCTCAGTGATTTCGTCCAGGTTTTTAAGCTGGAGAGCCACCTCTGAGGTGCCTGCCCGCACTTGCACCTCCTTCCCTAGGACCTTTTCGGCTACCGTTTTGTAGGTAGCCCCCTTGTTCTTAGCGTCCTTCCGGAGCTCAAGTATCATCTCGCCAGTGCGTGATCGGCGGATACTCCGCACATCCGCTCCCAGATTTTTGAGCTGGGTCTCTTCCCCCCCATCTTCTTCAAGACTTCCGAGCACTTGGACCCGTCCATCTTGAGCATGAGGGCATCACCCCTACTCCGTGCCTTTTCCACCTTTTTTGGTCCTCTGGCCGCGCCGCCGTCTTGGCGCATCGCACCTTCCCGACGCTTCCTACCCTCTACGGTAGTCCAAGGGTTACCCGTAGCCTTCACCTCGGCCGGTTTCTCGGTGGACCTTGAACCGATTGGTGTATTATCCCGTGGGAGTAGCACGACCAACCGTTTCTTGGTGCTCGGCCACGTGTCCATTAACCCTTCGACGGCCTTGACTAGCAAGGGACCGTCTACCGAAATGTTTGATGTGGACACGGACGGATTCGCCGTTTTTCCACCTCCAGACTTCGCCGCATCCGTTTTCGCCTTCTTCTGCGGAGACCACTGGATGCCACCTCGTGCGAAGGGATTTTGTAATCCCTCCGCACTCGTCTCTTTCGTTTTGATTGCGTTCATCTTGATGTTAAAAGGGTCCCCCTTCCAGCTGATATCTTTGTCCATGGTGGAGTAGTCGCCTATGTGGTCCCATGGTCCAATGCCGAAGCAGTGAGGTCATGGCTAGGGTAAGCAATCATAGCGCCTTCTGAGCAACTATGACTCCACCGACCGGCGCAAGTCAGTAAAAACCGTTTGATCCTACTCTTGCCTGATTCCCACCAGGCAATGGACTCGGAACGTGCTGAAAGGCCTGCCAGGTTTTATAGGACGGAGACCCCTGCACCGGGTACCACCTCGCCGTTTCAAGCCGTTGTCACACGACTTTACTAAGGGAGCTCGATGCAAGTGCCAGCCCGAGGACGTGGTACCATTGCGAAATCCAACTCCTATCCATTTACTAGGCTGCCAGTTGCCATAATTGGCATCAGTCCCAATGGGCGAGTTATTGCATTTGGGTGGTGGGAGGGGCTCTATTCGCTCCGTCAGAGGTGCTTTCGGGTACTTGTGGCTTTTGCGAGGTCAGTAAATTCATTTGCAACGAGGCTCGCTATTGGCTATTGCGGTTGCTAACTTTGATTATGGATGCACGAGCGCCCCAAAAGTGATCGTTTGCCCAAATCCGAAGTCTATCGAAACACCACGATTTTGTGTATATTATACATGTTTTGATTTCGAACTCTGTCAATGTAATCATTACGCAACTGTTGCGTTATCCTTTTGACACATTTGTTGTGCGAAGTCAGAGCATTTAATGTGCGTTTTGAGAGGACACATCGGTTGAAGTGAATCTTTGAGAATATTAACAGAGTAATCAGATTTTAATTTTCATCATAAATATTGAAAACTGCCGAATACATTTCGTTAAAAAATTGAAATGATTTCACTTACTACCTCAAAGTTGAGTAGACTCAGGTGGAAATTTAATTTTCAATAACAGTTGTACTACAAATACGTGTTTGATGCTTTTGGAATTCAAAAAAAAAAAATCACAAAAAATGGAGCATTGCTTCAACGGCATCCTTGTTACAAGCACAAATAAAGTATTTGTGTTTTTTAAGAACGGTTTCTACCTGAAAATTATTAACATAAATCTACCAATTTCTCTTATTGTAATTTTATATTATCACTAGCTGACCCGGCAAACTTCGTCCCGCCTATTTTAGTGTTTAATTTAATAATTTCAAACATTTGAAATTCATTGATTCCTTGCGATTGAATTATATCGTATAAAAACGACTGGTTTCATCGGAATAACCGCGTCCTCGACATTTGGCTTTTGTACATGACCTCTGTTCCGGATATATAGTGGGTGTATTTCAGTTATTTTCAGTTTTTTTTCTCAGTCATCTTCTAATTCAAAATGGTGTCCAGGGTCAATGCTTGGCTTCTCTACATCATTTCGATTACGGACATATCCATATGTAGTAGTATTCGGTTATTTTTGGCTGTTTCCCAGAAGTTGCAATTTTTCAATTCAAACTGGTGTCTAAGGTCAATTTATAGCTTCTTGCATCATTCCGGATTCGGTGATACTCATATTGGGTGGTATTTGATCACTTTGGGCTATTTTTCAGGAAACGTAAGTCGCCATCTTGGATTTAAAAATGGCATTTGGAGACAATTTCTGACCCGTGAGCGTCATTCTGGTTTAAGAAACACCCATATTGGGTGTTATTTGGTCATTTTCGGCTGTTTTCCTGAAACCGGATGTCACCATCTTCGATTTCAATATGGTGTCTGTGGTCGATTCTTGCTTCTGTGTCTCATTCTGGTTCCGAAGATACTCATATTTAATGGAAATCGGCCATTTCTGGCTGTTTTCTAGAAACCGGAAGTTGCCATCTTACAATTCATAACGGTGTCTGAGGTCAATTCTCGTTCCAGAGATACTCATATTGGGTGGTATTTGGTCACTTTAGGCTGTTTTTCAGACACCGGAAGTCGCCATCTTACAATTCAAAATGTTGTCTGAGGTCGATTTGTGGCTTCAGTGCATCATAACAATCCCGGAAATATCCATATTGGGTGGTATTTGGTCATTTGTTGCTGTTTTTCAGAAACCGGAAGTCGCCATCTTGGATTTCAAAATGGCATTAGGAGACAATTTTTGGGCTCTGAGCGTCAATCTGGTTGAAGAAACACTCATATTGGGTGGTATTTGGTTACTTTAGGCTGTTTTTCAGACACCGGAAGTCGCCATCTTACAATTCAAAATGTTGTCTGAGGTCGATTTGTGGCTTCAGTGCGTCATAACAATTCCGGAAATACCCATATTGGGTGGTATTTGGTCATTTGTTGCTGTTTTTCAGACACCGGAAGTCGCCATCTTGGATTTCAAAATGGTACGTATTTGGAGACATGCCAGAAGAAGGAAGGATCGAACCATTATGGACATGTTTGTTACACCTAAAAACATTCACCTGCCAAATTTTGTTGTATTTGCTTGATTGGTTCTCGAGTGTGAAATTTGTGTTTCATTTGTATGAGACCCCTCTCTTATAGAAGAGGGAGGGATATCAAACCATTATGGATATATTTGCTACCCCTAAAAACATTCACCTGCTAATTTTGGTTCCATTTAGTTGGTTAGTTCTCGAGATGTGCAGAAATTTGTGTTTCATTTGTATGGGACCCCTCCCTTATAAAAAAGGGAGGGGTGTCAAACCATTATAGATATATTTGTTACCCCTAGAAATAGAACCCGCCAAATTTGGTTCCATTTACTTGGTTAGTTCTTGAGATATACAGAAATTTGTGTTTCATTCGTATGAAACCCCTCCCTTCCAGAATAGGGAAGGGTGTCGAATCAACATGGACATATTTGCTACTCCTGAAAACATCCGCATGCCAAATTTGGTTCCATTTGCTTGGTTAGTTTTCGAGATGTGCAGAAATTTGTGTTTCATTTGTATGGGACCCCTCCCTTGCAGAAGAGGGAGGGTCTCGAACTATCTTAGTCACCTTTCCCGGCCCCTAAAACCCCTATATACAAAATTTCACGCTGATCGGTCCGGTAGTTTCCAAGCCTATATGAATCAGACAGACAGACAGACAGACTGAGCTGCATTTTTATATGTTTAGATTGCGCGGAATAAGTGAAATTTTTTGCTAAGTTTAGTATTTTAAAACTTATTCATTCAAACTCATTCATACAACTCATTTCAACTTGTTATGAAAAAGATCGCATAACACTAATACATGATTTAGTCGTCCTGTTGCAAGCAGTTTCGTTTTAATCGAGTTCTACCAGAAAAAAATCAGTAAATTATAGTGCGAATAACGCACCAATCCTGCTCTAAGCTTCCCCCCAACTAGGATGGAGACTTGTTCGAGCAGAAAATTCTTCAAACGCGGAGCACATTGCGTGGAAAGCAAAGCAAAAACTTCTAAGCAGCCTGCGGGGTAGCATCGCGTATAAATTCAAATATTGGCACTGATCAAGGTTAAGTAGCGATTTACTCTCCCCCGGGCAGTAAGTGAACTGAGAACGCGTATTGTCATCTGTAGTGTCGAGCCGGTCGGGAGATGAAGTGCACTGTTCTGTCGCTGGTTTTGTTCGTCGCTTCGGTTGCGTGGAGTGCAACGGAAGCTGCACACATTTTGGCAATTTTCCCGACTCCAGCGAAAAGTCACCAGATAGTGTTTCGTGCGTTAGTCGAGGGGCTGCTGGCGAATGGGCACCATTTGACCGTTATGACTCCGGATCCTTTCCGAACGGACAACCCAAATATCACTCAAATCGATTGGAGCTTCGCGTATAAAATAATAGAGCAAGAATCTGATGTGGCTCGTGCCACCCAAGAAAGATGGAGCTCGCTAAGGGTGGCCGAACAGGTGCTGCTGGTGATAAAGTTATTCGTTCGAGCGGAGTTCAGTCATCCGGACGTGCAAGCGTTGATCGAGAATCGACAAAATTACCATTTCGACGCGGTGATAGTCGAATATTTCCAAATGACGCCATATTACGCGTTCGCCGAATTGTTCAATGCGCCACTGATCGGAATCACTTCAATCGATACCATTGCCATGGCTCACCGTTCGGTGGGAAACGTCGCTAACATTGTTGCCCATCCGGAAATGCATCTTAAGTTTTCCACGAATCTAAATTTTCTCCAACGGCTGTATGCTTTTATCGACACACTATTTGTGGATTTATATCTTATGCCGCGAGAGTTTGCCCTGTATGATGAATTCATAGAATTTCATTTTGGTAGTAATATGACGAAATCGAAGCGGCTGATGAACCGAGTGGATTTCCTAATGGTTAATACAGAACCTGCGCTCGGTTTCATTCGACCCGTGGTTCCACAAACGGTTCAGCTGGGTTTCCTGCACGTTAAGCCACCCCAACCACTGAACATTGAACTGCAGCGCTATTTGGCTGGTTCACGCCATGGAGTGGTTTACTTTAGCCTCGGGACGCTGATTCGCACGACCTCATTAAATCAGCGAAATATTCGGTTGTTTATCGATGTGTTCAAATCACTGAGGTACGATATTCTATGGAAGTGCGACAGCGAGATTAATTTGGATGGAGCGCAAAATGTGCGGTTAGCACCATGGTTACCCCAGCAGGATGTTCTAGGTGAGTGCTTGCTTACTTTTGAAAAATTTATTAATTTATAGAATGTGATTGACATATAGCGTTATACAATATTACATGCATTTATTCTCAAAAGAGCGTATACTTTTGTGGGCTGAAAAAATTTACTTTATTTTTCCTCATCGCGAACAATCAGTTTATCGATAAAAAGAATATTGTACTCGGTTAGTACAAGTGTGTTTGTTAAGAATGTAGAATTAAATCATAATGAGATGAATCAATCGTTTCACTTTTTATTTTCATTGAGTTATAGCTAGATATAATCGACAAAAAGGCAAACGTTATAAATGTATAGAAAATCTGACATTTAAGAAAAAACCTAAGTTAATCCACCTAGCGGTCAGACCAAGCCTTTCTCATTCGTACTTATTATTTGTTAAAATAGATTTACACGACACACTTCATTTCAGAAAAAAATACCCCTTGATAATATTTGCTGGATTTATTTATCACTCTAAAATAACAAATCATTGGTAGCAGTGAAACCATACCGAACATTTAAAACATAATCTTCAAACATATATGAACATACATTAACACATGCGAATAACATGAAATAAATATGTTTCAAATATATTACGCGAGATTTTTTTTTTTTTGATCGTGGTATAATCGAAACGTCACTGTACTCATATATAGGTTGGACTCGATTATATGTAGGCTCGATATGTTATTCGTTAAAATATAATTTTTGATTCGATTGTTTATAGTAAGATTTTTTTTCTATATCGAATATGACTTGCTTTTCACAACTTTTTAACCACGTGTACAATCATAATGATTCGTCAGTTAACCCTTAACTAGCCCGTCCATCTGAAATCAGTATTGTTCAAATCGGTTGTGTAGTTTCTTAGATAATGAAGTTTCGTGATTTTCACATTTTGATTCATTACAGACGAAGTTAAAGTCCGATTACAGTAGAATATAATAGGGTGTTATGAGGAAGTTAGACCCTTCATTTGACACTAATTTTGTGAAAATCGGTTCAACATTCTCTGAGAAAAGTGAGTGAGTTTGAGTAGACTTCGGAATATTTTTTTCTTTTCATAGCTGGATTTCACATTTTGAAACACAACAGGCAAAGTAATAGTCCGATTGCGAAACAAATCAATAGGGTATCATAGGGCAACTGTATCTTCCATATGACACTGATTTTATGAAAATCGGTCCAGCTATCTCTGAGAAACATGAGTGAGATTCAATAGTCACCAGAACACGCTTCTGTCCATAGCTTTTGAACTACAAGTCCAATCTATATAAAATTCAAAAGTTAAGGGTTTTTAGGAGCCCGTTTATTTAAAACCAATTCTGTTCAAATCGGTTGTGTAGTTTCTGAGATAATTAAGTTTCATAATTTTTACATTTTGATACATAACAGATAAGATTATAATAAAATTCAATAGGGTCTTATGAGGCAACTTAAACTTTCATTTGCATTATTAGTTTCATGAAAATCGGACTAGCCATCTCTGAGCAAATCGAGTGAGATTGGGAGAGCGTTACATACATACATACACACACCTATACACACACACAGAAAATGCTAAGCTCGACGAACTAAGTCGATTGCTATACGACATTCGACCCTTTGGAGCACTTTTATACGTTTGGTTTTTGCAGTGATTGCTATACCTTTCTAGAAGAAAGGCAAAAATCAATAGAGTCTTATGACGGAGCTAGACCTTCCATATGATACTGATTTTATGAAAATTGGTTCAATCATCTCTGAGAAATATGAGTAAGATCAAAGAGTCTCCAGAACACATCTCTTTCAATATCTTTTAAACCACATCCAATCTTTATGAAATTCGAATGTTAGGGGTTTTTTTAGGTAGCCCGTTATTTTAGAACCAATTTTGTTAAAATCGGTTGTGTAGTTCCTGAGATAATGAACTTTCGTTATTTCCACATTTTGATACATATTATACTAAAAATCCGATTACAATATAATTTAATAGGGTTTCACGAAGCAACTAGACCTTTCATTTGAATGTTTTTTTTTTTGAAAATCGGTCCAGTCATCTCTGAGCAAATCGAGTGAGATTGAAAATTTGCACATACACACACACACATACACACACATACAGAAAATGCTAAGCTCATTGAGTTGAGTTGAGTTTGGTGATATATGCCATTCGACCGTTTGGAGCACTTGTATACCTTCGGTTTTGCAAGAGATAGTTATACCTTCCTTGAAGAAAGGCAAGAATTCGTGAATGATATAAACTCATCGGAAAACGTTTATATTTATAACTTCTGGACCACATGTTTATTCATCGTAGAAATCATCGATGGTTCTGAAAACAGCATGTTCATTTGATACCTGTTTTGTTTCAATCGGTTGGGTAGTTTCTGAGATGATGAAGTTTCGTGATTTTCACATTTCGTTACATAAAAGACAAAGTTACAGTCCGTTTATAATAAAATTCAATAGGGTCTTACCAGGCAACTAGACCTTTCACTTGCAACTTATTTCGTAAAAATTGGTCCAGCCATCTCTGAGAAAAGTGGGTGAGTTCAAGTAGTCTCAGGATAATGTTTCTTTTCATAGCCTGATTATATAATAATATAACAAAGTTAAAGCCCAATTACAATAAAATCTAATAGGGTCTTATGGGGCAACAGGACCTTCCATATGACACTAATTTTGTGAAAATCGGTCCAGCTATCTCTGAGAAAAGTGTGTGAGAATAAACAGTCTTCGAAACACATTTCTCTGCATAACTCTTGAACTATATGTCCAAACACTTAAAAGTTAATTTGAAAATGATCCAAAAAACAAGCCCGTTCTTTTGATACCAAATTTGTTCAAATCGGTTGAGTAGTTACTGAGATATTGAAGTTTTGTGATTTTCACATTTTGATACATAACCTCGAAACTAAAAATCCGATTACGATAAAATTCAATAGGGTTTTATGGGGCAACTGGACCTTTCATTTGCAATTAGTTTCATGAAAATCGGTCCAGCCATCTCTGAGAAAATCGAGTGAGATTGGGAGACCGTTACATACATACACACACACACATACACACACATACACACACACATACACACACACATACACACACACACATACACACACACATACAGAAAATGCTCAGTTCGTCGAACTAAGTCGATTGATATACGAGATTCGACCCTCTTAAGCACTTTTATACCTTTGGTTTTTCCAATGATTGCTATACCTTTCTAGGAGAAAGGAAAAAACATGACTTCGGATAATCGAACCATTTTCTCCGTATAACCCAGCCTTGAATAATCGAGCCTCCAAATAATCCTTCGGATGATTGAGTCCGACCTGTATCATATAAATTTGAGTGACGCAACCCAACAATGTGTGATTTTAATTATGCAATAACATTTGGTCCAGTAACTTCATTTCGCGCATGTCATGATATGCGGGAAAAGTGATTTGGCGCTACTATGAAACCAGTGCGCCGACAATATTATCGGCGGCGGCGGCGTAGAAAAGATTTTACCTCGGCGGCGATCGGCGCGCCGGCGTGACGCCGTTGGCTTTTATCGGCGGCGGCGGCGCGTATCGGCGTGACACTAATTACCACGTATAAAATATGGCGCATAATGTGTGCTTTTGTGCCTACTCTTATGTTCGAATTTTTTTTTTGAAGTAGAATACTTCTCTCAGGGAGTTCAGCTACATAGGAATGTAAAATGAAAATCTAAAACCGAAAAAAGTGAAAAATATGTCCAATTTCAAATGCTAATAAATCGGTTAGTATTCGATGGATTTCCTTCGATCTTGCAGCAATAGATTGGAAAATCTGCTAAGATTCTTCTCAAATGAAGATAGTTGTAATTTTACTATACAAACTATTGTGCTATTGAAAATAGTCAAGCCTTGTCAAAACGAAAAATTCGACCTCTGATTGGTCGTTATACGATCGCTTCCCAAGCACGGTCGACAGAATCATTTACCATGCAATTGAAAACATGCTATTTGGCCTATATAAAAGCCTGTTTCAGCCTAAGCCGCTCATACATTACATTCGCTTACAAGCGCTCGGCAGGAACGGATCTTTTTCTATAGTGTCTCTCGGAGTATTTTTACAAGCGTTGCAGAGTTGTACAACTTTCCGTCGGAAAAAAAGTCGCGCTTGAGTGCCGTTCTTATTTTTCCCCTTCTGGAGCAAAGCTATAGTAGCTCGATTGCCGCGATGGCGGATAGGGACGGCGGTAAGGTACCGCCCGATCTGAACATGCAGTGGACAACAAACAACGGACAAACAGTACCATCGTGGATGGATAGAATTGGAGATTTTGGCCAAGCACAATTCCATGTGCTGCAAGCAGCAGAGGGACACGATCTTCCAAAAACCCCGTTTATGGTAGGAAAAACAATCCAGCAGGCAGCAGGCGAGATCGAACATGCTCACACCGAAGTGCATCGCACACGGTACGTACAGTACGTACGGTACGGTGCGAAAAGTGGAACAAGTCAAGAAGCTTCTTAACATCACAGAGCTGTTGGATCAAACTCCAATTAAAATCGATAATCATCAGCCTCTAAACTTTTCCAAGTGTGTCGTCTCATGTTGGGAGGCGATCGAAATGAGCCGAACAAATGGAATATCTTTGACCACAAGGAGTAACTCATGTTTATCGCATGACAATTGAAGGAAAAGTTACCCCACTATCCACATTAATCATCACGGTACGTGGTACGGTAGCTCCCGAGCAACTGAAATTCGGCCCTCTATAAAAACCAGAACGTATATTCCGGAACCAATGATGTGCTATAATTGCTGGCAAATTGGTCACACCAAGCGACGTTGCACAAACAAGCCTGTTTGTGGCAGATGTGGAGGAACACACCAACTCGATACAAGTGCTCAATGTGAACAACCGGAGTTCTGTGTAAGATGTCGGAAACCCGATCACGCATCTTTCAGACGAATCTGCCATGTCTACCAAACGGAAAAGGAGGTTCAACGGCTTCATATTACAAAAGGACTCTCTTTCGAGGAGGCACGGAAAACGGTGAAAAGCGGAAATACCACTTATGCGGGTGCAGCACAGCCACGAATTGCTCGTAGTGAAGCTGATATTGAACTGGGCAAAATGATGCAGCAAAAAAATCGTGAAACCGAGAATTTCAAACGTCAAGTGGAAGCGCTCACGAAGAAACTTGATTCACTGGTATATCACGAATCGGTCAGCGAAACAGAAAATGATTTTGAGAATAAATGCAGAATTAAAATGAAAACGCAGGAACGTGAAAAAGTAAACAAGCAATGTGACGAAGAGGAGGACCATTTAGTTATCAACCGCCGACGTAACCAGAAAAAACACAAACGACAGCTTACCATCGACAACGGACAACAACCATCAAAAAAAGGACCAACAACACAGTCATTACCTTCAACTGGACCCATCTCCGAACAACACAACAACAATCCAGCAATAACAAACGGTAGTACGCAACAGGCAACAGCAATCAACAGTAGTACGCAAGAACAAACAGCAATGGACATTGACAGCGCAGCAACAGTAAGTAGTTTGTCTGTCCTCCGCATTACTTACAAATAGAAATGGCCCCCTACCTCTTAAACACCACAATTCCACTAAAGAACCGGTCTATTCTTGCCCTGCAGTGGAACATTCACAGTCTCCGAAGTAAAATTTTGGAATTAGAACTACTTAGATCTGAGTTCAAATCAATAGTCATCGCCCTGAATGAAACCTTAACCCCTGATTATTCCCTGTCCCACAACTATATCAAAAATTATCACACATACCACATCAAGGCCCAAATCCTTCCGTTAATGGTAATGGTATTGCGATAGCGATCAAAAATGGAACCCCCACTTCTTTCCATCACCACTCCTTTCCATCACCACCCCACTGCAAGCAATAGCTGTATCTATCAAGTCCCCCCTCTCTGCCTCGGTCGTTAGTATTTACATTCCACCTCATTCCGACTCAACTCTGTTGCGCAACCAACTGGATCATCTACTCAGCCAAGTTCCTTCACCAGTTATTCTCATGGGCGACTTCAACTCCCACTCAAAAACCTCGGGAAGTTCCTACACCAATCGGAGAGGAACTATAATAGAAGATTTTGTTCTGGACAATGCCCATATTACCCTCAACACTAGTAAACTCATCAGAATAGATGCATCTTTCGGTAATACAATTGCAATAGACCTGACCATAATATCTAACAAACTGTGTCCTATTCTCAACTGGAATACCCAATAATTGCCATAGCGATCACTTCCCCATTTTTATTTCTATCGAGCAATCTATGCCGGAGGTTCCAACCAGGCCAAGGTGGAAATTTGATCTTGCGGATCGGGCTTGTTTCCAACTTGATATCGAAAATCGACTATCAACTAAAGAGGTCTGGACAGCTGAAGAATTTTCTCAAATTGTCTTCGAAATTGGAGTTTTGCACATCCCTAGAACCAGTGGAAAACCCGGAAAGAAGTGTGTTCCTTGGTGGAATCCAGATGTCAAGGCTGCCGTCAAACGAAGAAAAAAGACACTACGCAGGTTGAGGAAATTACCCCAAAATAGTCCACTCAAGTCTGCCCTATTAGTAGAATTCCAGGAGGCTCGCAACGAGGCAAGATCCACTATTGAAACTGCTAAACAAAGTAGTTGGACCAAATTCGTTGAGGGGATTGGTCCTGATTCGTCTTCTAAAGAACTATGGGATAGAATCAATCGATTGAATGGCAAAAACCGGAAAAACGAATACAATATCCTGGTGAACGGTAAATACACTAATGACGGCACTGCGCTAGCCGAAGCATTTGGAGAATTTTTTGCTTTCGCTTCATCAAACCAAAATTATAGCAAACGGTTTCAAGTACACAAAACTGAACTCAAAAACAATCCTATTAATTTTAATACCGGAATAAATTAGGGTAGGTGTTCCAGTAATGGAGGGTCTAAGCACCGGTGTTTTTTAAAAACGAGAATATTTATATTCATTTCGCAAATATCCAACACATGTTACTTTGGTGTGAATAGAAATATCATAAATTGTCATGCACAATTACAGTTTGTATATGTTATAAACAAAATATGTATGAAAAATTAATAATTGTGAACCAATCTTATGTACCAGTGATGGAGGCAATGTTCCTATAATAGTGGAAAATGTGCCAGTAATGGTGGTAGTCGCGGTTTAGTTTTTTTTGATGCTCTAAGATAGCATCCTAGACCTCTTTCTTTACCGTGGTTAAACGTCTAGCATAAAACAAGCAAAGCCTTGGTGTGACATTCCGATTCGGAACTTGACCTTCTGTTTTTATACACAGGCTAGCGCTACTATTCTACTGACACTAACAGTCTTCTCACGAACCGAGAATCGAATCTACGACAACTGGCTCGCCAGGCCTGCATCGTACCTCAAGAACAGCTGAGAGATAGCATAAGCCGTGATAATTATTCGCTTTGGGTTTAAAAAAGTTTTGAAAAATGAAAAATGAATACTCCATTTTCCACTCAGACGAAAACGGATCGTTGACTCAGGTATCCCGTAGTGCCTAGAAACATCGTAAATCGTTCTTTCACCGCTTTTGATGCTTTCTAGGCACTCGCAGATGGTTTCTTTGGTGTAAGAACGAGATACCTGGTGACTTTTGACTGGTAACAACCACTGGTGCAAGGTAAAATAGAAACTTACCTATGATATTAAAATGTGAGAATAACGGTAAGTGGATTGTATTGAGTGAACCAGAATCAAATTTACACACGAGAGTAGCTCGCGCACCACAGTTTGTTTATATCTGCTCAGTTACAAACCTAACCTCAAATGTTGGCTGAAGCACTACCACTATTACTGGAACAGAGGTAATAAAATTGTTCCTATAGTGGAGTTTCAATTTATTCAGTATTTTGATGATTATTTGTGATTTTTTCGATTGATAAGGGTAAGAAAAATAGTTAAGAACAGTTCTACAAAGACTGTTGCCACAGAAATCGTGTTTACATTGATATTTCAAGCTACGAAATTTCACTGTTACGTTACAAATTTCGTAAGAATCCTGTTGTTTTTTTAACTCTCGAATGAATTAATAAATACGAAGTGTTCGAAATAGATTTCAAGCCAATAAAATTAACCAAATCGTAGACATATTTCCACAGAATCAATACAAATTATCTGATAATATAAAATTATCCCGAAAAATGTCTTAATAACGCTAAATTCTGCTATACCACCACTACTGGTACACCCACAATTACTGGCACACCTACCCTACGACTTCAATCAGAACCTTTCTTTTGACGAGCTCGACTGGGCGCTTGGGAAAACTTCAAGTGGCTCCCCAGGGTCAGATGAGATCGGTTATCCATTGTTGAAAAATCTCCCGTACTTGGCAAAGAAGACCCTTTTACGCATATACAATGAGGTCTGGTCTAGTGGAATAATTCCTGATTCCTGGAAAGAAGGTCTGGTTGTAGCACTACCAAAGCCAAACAAAGATCATTATCTACTGGACAGTTTTCGCCCAATCACTCTACTAAGTTGTGTTGATAAGGTTCTAGAAAGGATCATAAACCGTCGGCACATGAGCTTCCTCGAAACGAAAAAACTTCTCGACGCCAGACAGTTCGCCTTCCGTGCAGGCAAAAGCACCGATGACCATCTCGCAAAACTTGAAGGAATTTTGAACGCCGCATAACTGGACCTCATTAAAGCATTCGATCGAGCTTGGCGGCATCCGGTACTAAAAAGTTTATTTGAGTGGGGAGTTCGCGGTCGTTTAGGTTTTTACATTCAAAGTTTTTTTTTTTCAAAAATAGAACATTTAAAACTATTGTTAACAACAGCCTATCCACTACCAATATTCCAGATAATGGTATCCCTTAAGGTTATTTTACCAACACTTTTCATCATACTAATGCAGTCCATATTCGAGATTATCCCAGAAAACATACAGAAATTGGTGTTCGCAGATGACTTAGTTTTAATCTCCATAAACAATTTTCCATAGCTAGCCCGCAAAAGACTACAAACAGCAATAGACTTGGTAAACAATTGGGCTCAAAATACATTTCATCATCTCACCCGAAAAATCTAAGCTAATCCATATCAGTAAATCACTCAAAGGTGTATCCAAAATACCCGACCTAAAACTAAAACAAACCCGAATCCCCTCAGTTGAAACATTAAAAATTCTCGGTGTTACAATCGACAGTAAACTAACATTTTTACCCTATGCCCAGGCAACCAAAAAAGCTATCAAAAGTAAAATCGACATTCTCAAGGCCATAGCCGGAAACTTGGTCTCAGGTCATCGCACAACGCTTTTGAAGGTAGTTAATAGTTGGCTGGTTTCACAAATTCTCTATATAGTAGGATTCTATAGCCGTGGAGGTAGAAAGGTAATGAAAACAATTGAACCTATATACAACGTTGCAAAAAGAATTGCCATCGGAGCTTACTTCACCAGCCCTACTCGCGCTACCCAAGTAACACACAAAACATGTTAGGAAATAATTCACAATGACAGTAGTCATATAAGAATACTATAAGGGAAATTCAAAACTTGTGTTGTTATATTCTTGTTCTCGAGATGTTATTTTATAGCATAACTGCTGCTGCTTATCTGTAACTTGTGTTTATGATGTTATCAAAACAGTACAGAAAGCAACTTAAAATACAACATTTGCGAGATGTTTTTCACCAGTAATTCAACCACATTTCGAACACAAACTCATTTTTTCCTGATTTTGGAGATGTTTTTCAATAACATGAGTTGAACAAACAACAACTATGACACAAATGACACTTGTCTTAAAGTTGTCCTCCAGATGTTTTCACTATGTATTAGAAAAACTGTGTATGAAATGCCCAGTCGGGGCAGCCGCGCGCGTTAAATGTTATACGTCTAATAACAATACTACGTACCTGTAAAGTACTTTTCCTATTATTGGTATTCGAAAACCAACATAAAACTACTTGATCCAATTGTTAATAGAATTATTTGAACGATTTTAATAAACCTATTCGAGGTGGGTCAAAATGCGCCATGAAAAGGTAAACAAAACGCTTTCAGAGCAACCAATATCACTCTAATTTTTGTTACCGTATATCTAACAACGTTTTCTAGTTTTGAATTATTTTATGTCTACATAACGTTGGAACTATGCGAAAACAATTTTAATATTCAAGCGACGGAAACAATAAATTTTGAAAGGTTGAACATTGCTTTTCATCATCAATTTATAATTGATTGAAAGTGCCACTGACAAAAACGATCATCGAACTGGTTGCACTGCGCGTAACAATACATTTGCGCATACGCTGGGTAAATGTTGTCATAGCAACGCATTTGCGCATGCGCTTTGTTATGGCGAATTCTGACCCACGAATGCGCGAATTTCTTCATTACACTGGGTCAGTGCAGATCTACCCAAGGAAAAAAAAGAACATTGTGGTTTACTACGCATATAAGAAAGCGATGCCAGATAGTTGTTTACGAACTAAGCCCATGCGGTGGTGGGGTAAACTGACTCTTTGCAATGAAATAAATTAGTGAACATTCTGTAATGCATAATCTATTTTCCACTGATTGACAAATAGAAAACAATATCCAATGAATGGCGCATATTTTTTTTTCAGAAGTAAAACGTAATGTTTCACCACGAAATTTGACGCGCACGTAAAATTTTGAATTAAAAGCATCAAATGGTTGATTTATTATTTATTATTTATTATTTGATTATTCAAAACGCCATAATCACTCATCATCACTTCCATTATTGTTCCTGATATAAATCAGTGTCGTTCTGCGATATTTGTATTTTAAAGTTTTATGCTTGCTTCAACGATGTTTTGATTAGTTAGCAATTACAACTTAAAATTAACCTATTTTCAACGTATTTCTACCATATTGGTACTCGAGATGTATTTTACAGCTCCGGTCTAACAAGTTGGCTTGCTTTCATGAAGTTTAATAATACTTTATAAAGTACCAGTACTTGTTCTAGTAACCTTCAATTTTTGCGCTTTTCTGGTGATAGAGATGTCATGGAAAAGGTAATGTCAACTGAAATCTATAACTGCAGGTTGTATTAGAGCAGTTATCTCAACAGCTCTATAACAACGTGTGTTACTTGGGAGCGGCCAGCTCCCGTTCAACCTGCTGGTAAAACAAACAACCACAGCGATCCGTCACCTCTCACTTCCGGATTGCGATAACAACGCTCCTTTAGTCACTCGGGCTAGGCAATGGTTCAACGACCGAACCAATCAAATGGAATGCAAAATCCCCTAATGTTCACCTTGGCCTGCTCGAGATCGTCCGTGCGGGTGTTCCTCATTTCAAAATTAAAGCTAATTTGAATCAATTAATTGAAGCCAGCTTTTCTACAGACCACCAAGTGTACACAGATGGTTCAGTTGGTGCCGACAGAGTTGGTTGTGGTATCTACGAAAACAGATTTACAGGTTGCTTCTCCCTCCCCTCACAATGCTCCATTTTCAGTGCTGAAGCCTTTGCCCTTCTAATCGCCACCCAAGAATGTACTCATGAGTTCCTCCCGACTGTGATCTTTTCCGATTCCGCCACTTGTCTACAAGCCCTTAAAAAGGGTAAAAGTCGCCATCCATGGATTGTACAAATTGAAGAGTCTGCTGCCCAGAAAAACATTTAATTCTGCTGGGTACCCGGACATTCCGGTATTCTTGGAAACATGCCTGCTGATAAACTAGCTGGCAAAGGTAGCAAACAAGACCCCCTGATATGCGCCGTCCACCATCTGACATTATCCGTTGGGTAAAGCACCATATCCGCCTAAGCTGGGAAATTACTTGGCTTAACAGTTCCCCTACCCATCTCCACCAAATTAAAAACAATACAATTCCCTGGATAGACCGGAAAAACTGTAAAGAAAGGCGAATTCTCACTCGTCTTCGCATTGGCCATACCCATTTTTTCCCATTCCCACATCATAGAAAGGACAGACAAACCACTATGTGCGTGCAATGCTGCTCCTGTATCCGTCCGTCATCTGCTGCTGAATTGCCATCACACCAAAGCCGCCCGGATCAAATACAACTTTGGAACCACTCTACAGGACATCCTTAGCAATGATCCCAAAAAAGAAGACTATTTAATAAGATTTTTTAATAATACTAACTATTTCAATAAAAATTTAGGTGCTAAGACCAGAGACGAATGATTTACAAAATTTAAAGTCTCCGTTAACAAATTAAAAGAAGAAGAAGAAGAAGAAGCCACACATAATAGTTCTAGACAGCGACAATAGCAGTCGTCCTATCTTAGCAGCAGCAGTAGCAGTGCAGTGGATACTCGCGAAAGCGGATAGCGGCCAGAGCTGAGGCATAGTAATGGATAGCGCACTAGTTGCAGCGGATCTCAGCATCGATAGCAGCTGATGCAGGGACAGCGGATACCAATGGCAGCGAATAGCGGTCACAACTGTGGCATGGCTACGGATAGCGTAGCAGTTGCAGCGGCTATCAGCATCGATAGCAGCTGATGCAGTGAGGCACTTTAGTGAAATGCAGTCTCTGTGCAATAGTGGGCACTAGTAAATGCATTCAATAAAAAGTTGATTTTTTTTTGACAACACGTGATCACTCGCGTTGACGTTCAGCCTGGCAGAGGCCTGAGCCGTCCAGTTTTGAGTGTTAAACCAGCTTCTCACTGTTTATTTTATCACAAGGAATACTTCATTCGCACTGTCAGTGATCACGCCAAGATGTGATCGGTATCTTATCCGATATTGAATTGGACAACAAATTGTCCTTTTCAGGATGATATAAAAACCTGATGATCGAAGAGTTATTGTTTTCTTTTGAGTTAATTTACATTTTTAAATTTGTAAAAGTTATAAATTTTACTTTATCTCCATGTCTCAGAACGTACTGAATTATCTTTTCCTTCAGTCATGAGCACGACATCCGAAAAATTTCCATTATCTCGAAACTTAAAAATTTTTAAGCCCCAACCATGACAAGCAACTTACTATATTATTGAAAATGGTCAATCCTTGTTGAAGCGCAAAATTCGATTGATCTGATTAGTGAATGTTTATTTACTAGAAAAAAAAGACTGACACGTAAGCAGCCGGGTTATCTTTCTTGTAAAAGTATTCTACTTCAACCTGTGATTTTTTTTCAATTCAACGTTCATGAATAAAAACTTTTGCGTCAGGGTTGACAGGATGTCAAAAATAGAAATAAGAATGATGAAAAATCAAGTAAATAAACAATTGAACAACCAGAAAATAATAAAGCAAGCAGAGAAAATGAAAACAAGTGTAAATCCTCGAAAAAAATCATCAACGAGCTCACGATAAAAATCACATGGAATACTGTTCCCAGAGATGTTCAGTTTAGGAAACAAAGATAGATAGTTTTTCGATATGTTCATTTTGATTAACCGCAGACCTACTTTGGGAAAATTCGATAAATCTTACGTTAGAGGATCGTTTTTAACCTTCACTTATTTTGTTAGGTTACCCATGGAAAAACAGAGAAAACTGCGAAACTCTTTTCATTCGAATAGAGTACTTCGTTATACTCCACAGATTTTTCATTACCATCTGAAAAATTCTGTTCGTTTGAAATAGCGTTGAAAAAAGCAGCAAAATCACATGAACTATGTGATGCCATTTCAATGAAAATCGCGCTTAAATATGCCGGTAAATATGACGGGTCGAAAGCGGCCCATTCTGACCGAAAAGTCCGCAAATATCTCCATGGCAATGGAAAAAAGCTTAACGCTCAAGCTTAGCTTAGTTTAGCTTAGTTCTAACTATACACATCAATGGTTGTTACTCCGTGATGAGTCCGAGCCACTCAAGAAGCACAATGAATCAACTGAAAGAACGACTGGGAGTGGTAATTCCTTCTTTCCCGTATCCTGTTCCAGCGACTGAGGCCGTTGCAGGTAGCCTTTGTTGGAGAATACCAGTGCGATTTTCGAGTGGGACGATCTACAACGGACCAGATGTTTACCTTGAGACAAATTCTCGACAAGTTTCGAAAATACAACTTGCAGACGCATCATCTGTTCATAGACTTTAAGCCGGTGTACGACACAGTGAAACGCAACGAGCTTTGGCGAATAATGCTAGAACATGGTTTTCCAACAAAACTAATTAAACTGTTACGTGCGACGCTTGACGGTTTCACATCATGCGTCAGGACAGCGGGCGAATTTTCGGACGCGTTTGTGACGTTGGATGGTCTGAAGCAAGGTGACGTGTTCTCGAACTTGCTGTTCAACATAGCTTTGGAAGGTGCAATACGAAAGGCACGTGTGCAGAGGAGCGGCACCATCATCACTAAGTCTCACACGCTTCTGGGCTTTGCGGACAACATTGATAAAATTGGTGTCAACCGTAGAGCAGTTGAGGAGGCCTTTACGGCTCTCAGAAGGGAAGCTGCGAGAACTACCCACCATAAACACTGCCAAAACGAAGTACATGGTGGCTGGCAGAGAGTTTTGTAGTTCTACGGCTGTTGGTGCTGCGGTGGAGATGGATGGGGATACTTTCGAAGTGGTCGACGAATTTGTTTATCTTAGTTCTCTCGTTACATGTGACAACGAGGTGAGCCGCGAGGTGAAAAGACGGATTGCGGCGGCGAATAGAGCTTGTTACGGATTGCGTAGCCAGCTTAGGTCCCGTAGCCTACAGATCCGTACGAAATTTGCTCTCTATGAGACTCTGATCCTCCCGGTGGCGCTCTACGGACATGAATCGTGGATGTGGAATGAGGCCGGTCGACGAGCGCTTGGGGTCTTCGAGCGTAGAATCCTGCGATCAATACTCGGAGGCAAACTAGAGAACGGGGTGTGGCGCAGGCGCATAAATTACGAGCTGTATGAAGTATACAAACACGCTGATGTTGTCAAGCTGATGAAACACGGCAGGTTACAGTGGGCTGGCCATGTAGCACGGATGGCGGATGAGCGACCGGCAAAAATAATATTTAGCAGAGAACCGGATAGAGGCCGACGACTTCGAGGCAGACCGCGCACGCGCTGGATGTGTGCTGTCGACAGCGGGTGTTAGGGGAGACTGGAGAGTAGCAGCCCAAGACCGAGTTTTGTTTTGACGTATTCTGGATTCGGCATAGGATCTTTACGATCTGTCGCCATAAAAGAAAAAGTAAAAGTGAGTAACGGCGCCGGCCACGTCCTTACAGTCAGGTAGGGTGGGGATATCGTCGGTTTCGTATAACACCGGCACATCTCAATTTGTTTCGATTTCGGAATTTTCATGTTAAATGATGCCAAATAAAATTAAGTTTATCGTCACAAAGACTCGTTTCAAAATTCAGAAAAAGAAACTGAGTTATAAGCTGATGGAATTCAAATCAAAATCATGCACTAGAGGCGAAAAAAATATTTAAACTTGTTCATAGTTTTTGTGGATGTGATAGAGGTAATTTCAAACGCTAATTTTTCAATACCTTTTCTCTTGGAACTACGAATTTCGAGTTGTGCCCGTGCTGCACGGGACCCACAATAAGGAAGGAATGCTAGAATGTAGTCTTTACTTTGTTAGAGATCGCATCACTACAAAGACCACGGAAGGGAGTTTTTGTTCGTGAGTTGGGTTTTTGCTCAGGATTTACTTTGATAAGTTATAAGACCATGATTTAATTGGATTAATAAAATAGTATAGATATTATCATGTTCATGTTATGTGAGATTAATAAAAATGAATTATAACAATGAAAAGTATTAGAGCATGTAAAGAAGATCCCGGTTCCAGCCTTTCATAGTCGCAATATTCGAATTTTTTTCGAAAAAAAAATAATCAAAAATAACAGGAGGGTTGTGTGCAAAGCCACGACCGTAAAGTTGAAGTAGAATACTTTTACAAGAAAGATAACCCGGCTGCTTGCGTGTCAGTCATTTTTTCTAGTAAATAAACGTTGACTAATCAGATCAATCGCATTTTGCGCTTCAACAAGGATTGACCATTTTCAATAATATAGTAAGTTGCTTGTCATGATTGGGGCTTGACAATTTTGAAATTTTGAGATGAAATTTTTTCGGATGTCGTGCTCATGACTGAAGGAAAAGATAATTCAGTACGTTTTGAGACACGGAGATGAAGCAAAATTTATAACTTTTACAAATTTAAAAATGTGAATTAACACATTGGAAAATATTAACTCTTCAATCAAGTTTTTATTTCATCCTGAAAAGGACAATTTGTTGTTCATTTTAGTATCGGATAAGGTGCCGATCACATCTTTGCGTTATCACTGACAGGGCGAATAAAGTATTCCTTGTGATAAAATAAACAATGATATGCTGATATAACACTCAAAACTACACGGCTCACGTGTTGTCAAAATGAGTCAACTTTTCATTGAATGCATTTACTAGTGCCCACTATCGCACAGATACTGCATTTCACTAAAGTGCCTCACTGCATCAGCCGCTATCGATGCTGAGATCCGCTGCAACTAGTTCGCTATCCATTGCTACGCTACAGCTGTGGCCGCTTTCCACCATAGCTGGTATCCACTGCACTGCTAGTGCTGCTGCTAAGGGAGGACGACTGCAGTTATCGCTGTCTAGAACAATTATGAGCGGTTTCGGCTGAAACAAGCTCTAATATAGGCCAAATAGCCTGTTTTAAATTGCAAGGTATATGATTCTATCGACCGTGCTTGGGAAGCAATCATATAACGACCAATCAGAGGTCGAATGTTTTGTTTTGACAGGGCTTGACTAGGGTAAAAGCACCGGTTTTGGCCATAGTATGTCATTAATGAGAGATATTTGGCCTGCTTCCTTCGAAAAATATGTAATTGAATCAGTTAAACGTGGAAATTGGATGAACTCGCCTATATTTTTCACAAACATTAAGTTTAGATAGTAAAATTATGTTATTTTGTTTATATATGTTCCAACCAAAAAACTTATCTAGGCTCTTATTTCGGCCATAGCATTTCTTAATTGGCCACTCGCGGCTCCTATTTTGGCCAATTCGCGAAAAAGTTGAATTCACACAAATTTATTTTATAATTTGACTATACCATGCAGATATATTTTATCAGCAAATCCTCGTTATTTAACTAACTAAAAGGCCAGTATATTTATTAATCAAACTAAATTATATTATTATATTCACACATAGCTAGCAGTGCAAAGTACTTCAAGCTAGAATTTTATTTAAATTGAGTAGAATATTTAATAACACTGACATCACATCATTTATCTATTATAATTTTTTTTCTGTCTTTTGTCTTTATTAATAAGTTTCCGCTCTTTGCTTTTTTCACATCGAAACTTATTCGTATTATTCGCCAACTGTAGTTAAAAGTCCGAAGCGTTAGTTTCGGTAGATACAACCGAAGTTACAACTTTGTAAATAATTTGAACAAAAAGAGAACGGATATATTATACGGAACAGATATATTGAGAGTCTTCATAATGAGCTCGTATACAATCACCCTGCCGTAAACTCTGTATCTTTCATTACTCGTCAATGGAGGTGAGTATTTTTACGACTGGGTATTTGTATACGAGCTCGATGTGAACACCCCTATTATATAAAATAGCGGCGCTGTAGTTATACAATCTTTCTTATCCAAAACCAGTTTTGTGTTTTTACGAATCTCATGTGATATCTTATGACAGCCCGAAAAACTTCGTACTTTTCATGTTTTGCATCAATGTTTATACGTTACCATGGATTTGTTTACATATGGCCAATATCAGGATTATGAATTATGGAATTGTTTTGATATGTGGCCAAGAATGGATCATTGATCGTTTTTGGAAGCATCTGTCATTTTTGATATTGCAGAGAAAAATTATACCATAATGCCTATTTTTTTGTCCATGTGCTGTAATAAGATGTGCCTGATGCTGGTAACAAAATTTGCTATAGAAATGTACAAACTTAAACAAGATTATGCTCTATCAAAAATAGCTTGCAAATTACCTAAACGTTAGACTGTACAGTGAACCTGGGAGAGTATAATTAGTTCCTTTATTAAAAGTAAAATACGCATATTTGTTTGCTACAGTAAGTAATGTATTTGTCGAAAAACTTCAGCAGTTTCAAAAGGAGACTTCGAAATAGGAGTAATCCAAGATACTTCTTCACAATTATTAATTCTATTCTATCATGGCCAAAACTGGTGCTGTGGCCAAAACCGGTGCTTCTACCCTATTTTCAATAGTACAATAGTGTGAATAATAAAATTACAATTATCTTCTTTTGGGAAGTATCTTAGGAGATTTTCCAATCTATTGCTGCAAGAACGAAGGAAATCCATCGAATACTAACCGATTTATTAGCATTTGAAATTGGTCATATTTTTCACTTTTTTTGGTTTTAGATTTTCATTTCACATCCCTATGTAGCCGAACTTCCTGAGAGAAGTATTTTACTTCAAAAATTTCGGTTTCAGCGCAAAATGATCAAATATTTAATTTGCGCAAAACTTTCAATGAATTCCCGCATATTTATCTCCAAAAAAAAACTTAGTATTCTGAAGAAGGCTAAAATTTTTACCGAAAAATTGATTAAAGACCACTTGTCATTTTTTCTAATTTTTCTGATCATTTCCGGACTGTTCATACGTTTTCAAATAAATTAAATATGAAAATAAACATATAAACTTATGTTATGATGACTGAAACAATATTCTAAAAGGAAACTGGCTCCCTATAATAACTTTGATTTCATTGATATTTTTGATTTCATTCGATAAAAAAGACTAATGTCTAAATATTTAATGTCAAATATTGTATCAAATGTCCACAAATCAAAATGATCTACACTCAGGGAACATTCGCAATTACACGCTCAGGGGAAGGGAGGTACTTAGCGAAGTGTAAGTGTAAGTGACCAGTGTAAGTGAGGCCACCATGCGCCACCAAGTTGCGTGAGGCCACCAAGTTGCGTTACGTAGAGGTTAAGCAGGGTTGAAGGGGTATTGAGAATTGCCAAATTCTACGTTACTTAATATACGAGTGTTCCTTTATAGGCTGTGATTTGCGGTATTTCTATAACCAGGAAAAAATTCAGCATACACAATAACTTTTGGCGCGATAAAAAATTTCCTCGGCGGCGCGCCGAGTCCAAATCATCGGCGGCGTACGAAAAAGTGTCGGCGGCGGCGGCGCTGCGTGGCGGCGCACAGGACTACTGTGAACTCTGCAGGATATGTTGAACTAGAGGAGAAAAAATTTCAATGCAATGAAGCATTATTTGGTGGAGAGCAGATTAAAAGTCTTGAAATAATTGCTGGCGTATCAAAACGATTCACGCATTCGAGGACCCTCGAGCCGTATATCCGTATCGTTTAACTCTGAACGTTCGTATTGTTCTGACATTACAAGTTATCCAATTGTTTGTTTTTTTCTGCTGACGCATTAATAAACCAGAAGTATAAAACCAAATTCAGATACACATTGATGTTTAGTAGTTCCTTGATCCGACCGGGAAGCAAGTGAATTGAGAACACAATCGTCGGAAGATGAAGCACCTTTGGTTAGTGGTTTTCTATTTGGTTTCAACTGAGTGGCGTGCAGTGAATGCGGCACGCATTTTGGCAATTTTCCCGACACCTTTAAAAAGTCATCAGATAGTGTTTCGTGTGTTTGTTGAAGAACTACTGGCGAATGGACATCAGTTGACCGTTATGACCCCAAGCCCCATTCAAACAGACAATCCGAATATCACTCAAATTGACTGGAGTTCTGCGTTTAAAGTGATCGAGCAAGAAAACGATGTGGCACGAGCTACCCAGGAAGGGTGGGATAATTTAAGGGTAGCCGAACAAGTGTTGTTGGTGGTGAAAATGTATATTGAAGCGGAGCTTAGTCACCCTGATGTGCAAGCCTTGATCGAGAATCGACGAAATTATCATTTCGATGCGGTGATAGTCGAGTATTTCCAAATGACGCCCTTTCATGCGTTCGCCGAATTATTCAATGCGCCACTGATCGGGATCACCTCAATCGATACCATTGCTCTTGCGCACGCAGCTATCGGAAATGTTGCAAATGCTGTTGCTCATCCAGAAGTGCATCTCAAATTTCCTATTGGACTATACTATTGGCAACGGCTGCATGCTTTCTTGAATATGCTATTTGTTGATTTTTATCTAATCCCACGAGAATTTGCCAAATACGACGAGTTAATAGAGTTTCACTTCGGTAGGAACATGACGAAATCGAGGCAGTTAATGAATCGAGTTGATTTTCTAATGGTTAATACGGAACCAGCGTTGGGATACATACGACCTACGGTACCACAAACCGTTCAGCTGGGATTTCTGCACATTAAACCTTCGCAGCCACTAAGTAGCGATCTTCAGCAATATTTGAACAACTCGAGGCACGGAGTGATTTACTTCAGTTTCGGGACGCTGATTCGTACGACCTCTTTGAACAGGAGGAACACTCAACTGTTTATTGATGTATTTAAGTCGCTGAAATACGATGTTCTCTGGAAGTGCGACAATAAGATCGATTTGAAAGGAGCGCGCAATGTGCGACTCACGTCGTGGTTGCCCCAGCAGGATGTTCTGGGTAAATATTTCTCTTTAATAACAATTTCAAATTATTGGGTAATTGTTCTAATTCCTTTTTATTTTTTGGAGCATCGATACTCGGAATTCATCCACCACTTAGTTTATTTTTGGTTTCCCCTTCAGTATAAATCTAAATAAAACATACGGATATTAACACTCGAAAAATCCGTGATCTCAATTCTCTGCCTCAAAAAATTGATTATTCACACTATTCGCCAAACTAAGAATTCCTCAATCTTCAAAGGACACATCTCAAATTTTTAAAAAAGGATTATAAATAGTGGTTATCCATGAGATCTATTTTTATAAACTTTAATTTTCAACTAAATGTTTTCTCTGTGATTTTACTGCGTTAAAAATAACCAAAGATTTCCAAATCAGTTTACATAAAAACAGAAATAAAACATAACCACAGACAGTCAGCTAGACAATCTATTTGTCAACCATTGTTTTATGTGAAAAGTCTCTAATCTTGTAATAAACCCCGCAGTTTCCCTTGAAGATGTCACTGATCAGTGACTAAACGTCGGATAGTATAAAATAAGTCGTTTCAAGGGAAATACGGCTTTTTCAGTCTTAGGGGTGTATCAAAACGCTACTAGGTTGTATGTCCGATGTTTCGGCCTTTGAACTTGGCCTTCCTCAGGGGATATAAAGTTGTACCGTTTTTCGTTCAGCGTACAAAGCTTTACGATAGGTTGTCATAGCTATCTATAGGATCTCTTTCGAAGTATCACATCACAAAGCACGATGCGTTGGTGGATTTAATTCGTTTTCTCGGGCTTTTTAACGCACCTCTGGTAACACTAAGATGGACTCTCACACTCACAGGGTATTTTTTTCCTTCGCTGAACACGATGAAGAACGATTTGAGAATGAAAAACATACCGCGTAAAGAACGATTTCGGGGTAATCCGCGTGAACTTCGAAATGTACGGAAAAGCCCGCGTGAATTTCGAAATCCGCAAAAATATCACGTAAAATCCGAAACAAAAATTGTAATAAAGACGAAAATTAAGCGCAATGTGATCTGGCAGAGTTACGGATCATTGACATATATCTGGGATAACAGAAATCCAACGAAAGCCAGATTACAACCTTGATGCCGATTGACAGAATTTATAAAAACGAAGACTCTGTAAGTCATTAATAGCTTCAAGCTGTATGCGGGACCGCTGTGAGAATTTCGGCTCTGTACGGGAAAATTCGAATTAACTCTTCAACACGATGAATTGCTACGAAAACTCTACATGTATGTACTTACTACTCACTTGTTACCAGATCAACATTGTGTGTACTAGGGATGTTACTTACTTTACTTTACTTTTAAGGCGACAGACCGATTATCGATCCAGTGCCGAATCCAGAATACGTCGCCATGTCCCTCGGTCTTGGGCTGCTATCCTCCAATCGCCCCTTACACCTATTTCGCGTGCATCATCGTCGACAGCACACATCCAACGAGTACGGGGTCTACCCCGAAGTCGACGACCTCTATCGGGATTCCTGCTAAATATAGCTTTCGCTTGACACTCATCCGGCATTCTCGCTACATGCTCAGCCCACTGAAGCCTGCCGTGTATGCCTGGTACACTTCATGGTTCATGCGTCTGCGCCAAACACCATTTTCTATTTTGTCACCAAGGATTGAACGCAAAATCCTACGCTCAAAAACACCAAGAGCTCGCCGATCAGCCTCTTTCAGCGTCCATGATTCATGGCCGTAGAGAGCCACCGGAAGAATCAGTGTTTTATAGAGTGCAAGTTTAGTACGGATTTGTAGACTGCGGGAACTTAGCTGGTTACGTAGTCCGTAAAAGGCCCTGTTTGCGGCTGCTATCCGCCTCTCTATCTCACGGCTAACCTCGTTGTCACATGTCACTAATGTTCCCAGGTAAATAAATTCGTCGACTACTTCAAATGTTTCCCCATCTAGCACCACCGCAGCACCAACCTCCGACGGACTACCACGCACTCTGCCAGCCACCATGTATTTCGTTTTGGCAGAGTTTATGACAAGCCCTAATCTCGCAGCTTCCCTCCTGAGAGGTCCGAATGCCTCTTTCACAGCTCTACGGTTGATACCAATGATGTCGATATCGTCCGCAAAACCGAGAAGCATGTGCAACTTCGTAATGATGGTGCCGCTTCTCTGCACACCAGCCCTCCGTATAGCACCTTCCAATGCGATGTTGAACAATAAGTTCGACAGCCCGTCACCCTGCTTCAAACCATTTAACGTCACGAATGAGTCCGATATCTCACCGGCTATCCTGACACTTGATGTAGAGCCTTCAAGGGTGGCACGTATCAGCCTAATCAGCTTTGTTGGGAAACCATGTTTAATCATAATCTGCCATAACTCATTTCTCTTGACTGAATCGCCCTGAAGTCTATGAACAGATGGTGCGTCTGCAAGTTGTACTCTCGAAATTCATTCAGGATTTGTCGCTAGGTAAACATTTGGTCCGTCGTGGAGCGTCCCCCTCGAAAACCGCATTGGTACTCGCCAACAAAGGTCTCCTGCAACGGCCTCAGTCTGTGGAACAGGATGCGGGAGAGAATTTTGTACACGGTATTGAGAAGAGTTGTGCCCCAATAATTGCTACAGTCCAGGCGATGGCCTTTTTTGTAGATCGGGCATATGAGACCCTCCAGTCCGAGGGCAATTCTTCATCAGACCACACTCTCAGCATGATCTGATGGATGGCACGATACAGCTGTTCGCTCCCGACTTTGAAGAGTTCGGCGGGAATGCCGTCCTTCCTGGCTGCCTTGCAGTTTCTCAGCTCTTTCACTGCTTTCTTTACCTCGTCCATGGATGGTGGATCCACAGCTTGACCATCATTCTCAATAGTCATCCTGCTCCTTTCGACTCCACTGTTTCCCTCACCGTTCAACAGCACACTGAAGTGTTCCTTCCAACGCCTGGCCACCTCTGTTTTATCGGATATCAGGTTCCCCTCCCAATCGTTGCACATGACAGGGGCTGACACGTTTCGATTCCTGATTCCGTTGAACTTCTCGTAGAAGCTCCTCGCATCGTGCCTGGAGAAGCAACCTTCCGCCTCCGCAAGAATACGCTCCCAATGCTGTCGTTTCTTCCGGCGATGGAGTCTCTTTTCAGCGGCTCTTGCATCTCGATATCTACCCATGCTCTGACGAGTCACAGCCGTAGCTAACATGTGACCCCTGGCGCGGTTCTTCTCCTCCGTTACTCGTTGGCACTCAGCGTCAAACCACTCATTGGGCGCAGCTGCCGCAGTTGTACCCAACACTTCTCGCGCTGTAGTGCTGATCGAACTGTGGATGTGCCTCCACTGTTCATTCAGGTTCCCTTCAACTCTTTCCCCAATCCGTTCATCAAACTTCTGCGAGTACTCTGCAGCCACTCCTTCAGTTGATAGCCGCTGGATGTTCAACTGCATCCTCCTCGTTGCCTTGGATTTCAGCACGTTGGACAGCCGGGCGCGGATTTTGGCTACTACGAGATAGTGATCCGAGTCATCGTTCGGTCCTCTGAACGACCTTACGTCTGTAACATCTGAAAAGTGCCGTCCATCAATCAGAACGTGGTCAATTTTAGAGCAATGCTCTCCATTCGGGTGCAACCAGGTCTGCTAGGGATGTTACAGATATGATTTTTATATGTGAGTGCTGATGCGGGTGCGAATGAGGATGCGAATGTCAATTTTCATGCAGATGTTCCGCATTTACGGATACAGATGCGGATATCAGTAACATCCCTAGAGTGCACTGCCGAAGATTCTTTTCGAACAAAACAAGCGTTTATTCCGATGTGTGGCAAATGGGCTTGTAGAAAGCCGACAAGGGACATCGAACCAACACGGTGTGATTGTACTGAACATAATGCGGCTTTGATTTAAATGTTAACAATTTTCCATTCTTTCTATTTAACTAACGTCTAATCGAAAGTTGAAATTTGCGAATCAGCGTAAACTGCCCATAATTCAAAAATTGGCTAATATGCCATTATCGCCAAAATCGAGAAAACAGTTTCTCGTGACGGTAAACACCCTAAAAAAGGAAGCCTATTGTCAATAAATGCATTTGGGAAGGCAGCAAATGTGAAACAATTTAGGCTAATATTCAAAATAGTTGAGAAGTTGGTTAATATGCTAATATCCAATATGTTTCTACCTGTGGCATGTTCACGAACCAGTGTATTATTACTGTACATTGTTTCATCTAACTTTAGAAAGTGTGTTGTAGCCTGGTGGTTACTGGCGACAGATAAGCGATCGTAAGGCCCTTGCATCAAATTTGACTTGTTTACGAATAATATATTTGATGCAACAAGAATTTATTTGTGGTGCTGTGAAACCCAAGGATCAAAATGCGTCCTTCTGTCATAAATCTTCACATTCTTAAAAATGCTATTTAGCTCTTTGATTAGAAGTAAGATTAATGAGAAGATCAGATTTTATTTTAGATTTGATGAGAAAAAATAGGAAAGTGGTTGGTGAGATTATCATGAATACTAATATTTTCATTATATTGTTATATTGTTGCACGAAACCATTGTCTCGTCGTCCTTTTCGTCCTCACTTGTGCTTCCATGTTGTTCTACTGAATTTAAAACCATTTTCATCACCAACGAGCACGATATAATTCACATCGTATGGATATTAGCCAAATTGCAAACCGGTTTGTCGACTGACCTTCCGTTTATAATTGAAAAAAAAAAACGGCTACTGTGTTAAAAATACGTGGCGGATGGAATTTTCCTGAAGATTTCTCTGTTTCAACTCAACGGCAAGGTTCCAGCATATATGAAGGGTGATATACTCAATAAAAAAGTTGTCATGGATAGTCAAAATAGGTATGTTGTACCGACAAAAAACTTTCAAATGCGTTTTTCTCGATTTGATGCCTATGGCATATTAGCCAATTTTTGAATTATGGGCAGTAAATATGGTGAGATAAGTCTACCCAGAGATACTCGGAGGGAGAGAGAGAGAGAGAAAGAGAGATCGGCGAGAATAGAAACCGCCAATTTGACAACTGGGTTTCACATGCCAGAGGTGCCAGATCGCTTTTCAAAGTGCAATGTTGATTAACTTTTTCATACGACCTATATAATCGTTGGGGTAATGTTCAGGAAAGATATTTGAGGCAAAATGAAAGGAATGATTTTTCAAAACTTAAATATTTTTCAGGAAACCACGTGAGAAATGCAAAATAAATCAGAGTTCGAAGCAATGGCGTGTTACATTTGGGAATGACATTTGAGAAGAAATAGCAGGGTTTCGGAATACTGAAAGTTGAGATATTACTCACAACACTACGAAATACATGCAAAGTCATGACTATTTGGGCTCAATTTTTTCCTAAATTGAAATTCAAAGCTCTAATATGTGATTGTTTTGCATTAAAATGTTCGTTAATGTTCAGGAAAGACATATGAGGAAAAATAATAGGTATCCTTTTGCTAAAAGTTGAGATATTATTCACAACACTACGTATGGTTGAGTATGTAAGAAATATGGTTGGAGATGATTTTCTACGCTCTTTTTGAAATTAATACATATGATCTCAGATCTCCCAGATGGTCTCGAGGTACGATGCTGGCCTAACAAGCCAGTCGTCGTAGGTTCGAGTATCGGCTCGGGAAAGACTGTAAGTGTCAGTAGTATCGTAGTGCTAACCTCGCAATTGTCCCGTTCACTGAACAGTTCGCTGCGAAGTCCGTGTATAAATAAAACAGAAGGTCGAGTTCCGAATCGGAATGTAGCACCAAGGCTTTGCTTTGCTTTACATATAATACATGCAAAATTTAGATTTATTATGCTCAATTCGCCTCTAAATCAAAATTCAAAGCGATGACAAGTAACTTTTTTCAATAAAATGTTCGTTGTTTCTTGAATATTCGCAAATATTTCCGCATGTTTTGATTTAGTGCGAGTCAAGCATAACAATTTTACATTTCTGATGTTTCCGTAGTTTTGTGAATAGTAACACATTACGGTATTTGATTTACTTTTTTACCTTTTTTTACCTTTTACCTAAACTAGATCTCGGGACATTCAACTGAAAGAAAGGCGACATTTAATTGACTTGAACATCGATTGAAAGACGACTTAGGCATTGAAAGTCCTGTTTTTTTTTTCAATTTTACGTAATTTTGTGAATGAAAGCATAATTGTTGGTTATCAGAAAATCTTCATTTCTTCTCAGACGTGTTCCCTGGACATTGACAAATATTTTCGTTTGAAGAAAATTGTAGAGGAAAAGTAAGCATGAATAGTCATGCTCAATTCTTCTTGTTTCCTTTCTTTCGTAAGTTATACAAAACGAGGTTTTACTGTAAACGATTGTCGAATGGCCTGAATATCACCCAATATAGGTATATTCGAAACTGAGACGACCCCACGCAACATTTTCCAGAATCGCGAATTTAGCTAAAAATTTAAATACATCCAAAAGCCCATTCGTCATTTTGAAATCCGAAATGGCGACTCCCAGTTTCTGTAAAACAACCCAAATTCACAAAATACAATCCAATATGGATATTTCCGTTCTGTGCGTTCTCAGAATATTGATGTACACGAAGTGAAGTATTTTTGATTTGAGTTGTGCTAATGCAGCAACGATATATAAAAAATGATTCTCAATTTTAAAACCTTTGATCCCGAGCTTCGCTGGGAACGTTCAACTAGTCATACATAAAGGGTGTGCGGGTTGAACGCACACACAATTTTTTCCCAAAATTTCGATTTTTATCCGTTTTTTATTAGATTTTCGGAGTGAAAAAGAAGCAAAGTTACTTTGGCCATTATTGATTAGTTGTTCTTTTCACCTCCACATTCAAATACCCGCACATTGGTCTCAACCCCGGCCATAAGATTTTGCACGGCCTCGGAATTGACAATTTTATGCACATTACCCATGCTTTCTTCATTTATTTAACTGTATTCACTACTTTAGAATTTTCTAAGAAAATAATAACCCAGCATTTGTCGATTCACGGTACTTGAGGTCAGTGCTGATAAAAGTCATTTTCCCCAGCAAAATTCTTCGAAAATTACAGCCAATCATTTTCAATTTTCACTTTCAATGATCGCAGCACTCTTTCAGATACACTAGATTTTCGTCCTAGTAACGTGTTGTTATACTCAGATGAAATAGATCGCGCGCATCGTTCACGGTTACGGAATAAAATTTGACGACAAATCCAACCGAACGATCTTCACTTCAAAGCGAAAAAGAAAAACAAACAGTCCACTCAACCAAAATGAACCTCACCGAAACACTTTTTCACTGACACTGACCGATGCCTTGACAATCTTCGTTAACTGATAAACTGATTTTGTTGTCTTGCTTCCATCGCATGAAATATAATGAGGTGTTTTGACAGTTCACTTCCATGCAAAAAGCGGGAAGGGAGAACTCTGAAAGGATTGTAAAAAAATAACGTTTATGGATGCGTCAACAAATATCAACCCTGCTTGAGGTAACGAAAGATGTATTTCGCTTCCCGCAACCAAAAACTTTGAAAGTCGCAACCAAAAACTTTGAAAGTCCTGTCAGTGCATTATGGTTGTGCTCCAAAACCGTTGGGAGAAAGTGGGGCTTGAGACCGAAAATGGTGATGTGGATATTCACATCTATTATACGTCCAAAACTGACCTACGCTGCTCTTGATGCAATTCTTCATCTGGTGCCGTTGTACGAATACGTGCAACTAGAAGCAGAAAAGAGTGCCTTGAGGCTAAAAAGAACAAAAACTATCTTGTCAGGTGATCTTGTGGGTCACCTGACTATACTGGACTTTTTCAAAAGAGGGCCAGTGATGAGTATGAATGGAGGCTGGATGGCACCTCAGGATAACCATGATATTCCCTACAAGGTATGCGAAACGTCGCGTACAGCCTGGGAAGTCGGAGTTCCTGATGTCCGTTCCGATTCAACGATATTTTTCACAGATGGCTCAAGAATAGGTACCAAAACTGGTGCAGGAATCTTCGGCCCTGGAATTAATATTTCAGTGGCAATGAGACACTGGCCAACAGTGTTTCAAGGAGAGATTTTTGCAATCCTTGAATGTGCGAATGTGTGTCTGACTAGGAAATACAAACATGCAAATATTTGTATTTTCTCTGACAGTCAAGCAGCACTGAAAGCACTTGATGCTTATAAATGTACATCCAAGATTGTCTGGGAATGTATTATCACATTGCGACAGCTATGTCAAACAAACTCAGTAAATTTGTATTGGGTTCCAGGACATTGTAGCATTGGTGAGAATGGAAAGGCAGATGAACTTGCAAAACAAGGATCTAACTCACAGTCTATCGGCCCAGAACCTTTCTGCGGTATATCAAACTGTGCAGTGAAAATGGAGCTTAAATGCTGGGAGGAACAAAAGGTGATAACCAATTGGTTGGATGTCAAAAAGTGTTCCCAATCTAAAAGATTTATCACACCAAACTAGAATCATTCGAAAAAGCTCCTAGAACTCAACAAAAGAGCTCTTTGTACATACGTCGGCCTAGTAACGGGGTCCGAGTAGATATCATTTAAAGAACATTGGCCGGGTTCAGGATGATATCTGTCGCTTTTGTAATATGGAAAGCGAGACATCGGAACATCTGCTGTGCAGTTGTGGTGCATTATTTAAACGCAGATCAAGGTTTCTTGGCAGTGGCTGTTTACAGCCCAGAGAGATTTGGTCTTTGAATCCTGGGAAGGTGATTGGCTTCATAAAGCATATTTCACCTGACTGGAAGCGTGTCAGTGCAGGTACCTGATCACTCAACAATAGTGGTCATTGTATTTTGCAAGGGGACACGTATAGCAATTGACTGGGATATATTACAAAAGTTCACATCAATGGACAACATAATTCTAATTCCCCAACAAAAAAAAACCAAAAGCTTCTTGGCGAACTTGGATATCTCCTTTTGCGACTACATTCTGCTTCTTATCACGGTTTGGGGCAATTTGAATTCTAAATTTACGTAGCTTGAGTTTTATCATCTTGTAGGCAAGTTTTGCTCAGATGCGTTATTATTTTGACACATCTCGAACGGATGTGTTCGTTCGGTTTCTTGTCACTATACGAACGTCTTTTCTCCGGATCTTGGTTTTCGATTGGTAGTCAGACTAACCATTTTATGATATCAGGTGCCGTGGATTTCACGATTCTCAACTTCTTTTATGTCACGGTGCAACAGATTCAATTTAGACAAAGGATCAAAAGTTAGAGTAATTTGAGTGTGTGCGGATTTGAGCACGTACACCCTTTACTTTTCGAATGCCTACGTGAATGAGTTGAAGAAAGACAACATTAGAAAGAGTTTCCCATATCACGATAGGAATTAGGTTTATGAATTTATCTACAATATTTCTTAAGACAACTCTTATTTCTAGGCAGACATCAAAGAGTAGCGTTTTATTTTTGTTTCGAATGATTGAATTTAAAACCTAAATAACTCGCTAAATAACTTATTAGCGACGTTAATTTGCGCTAATTTACTAAAATTTTTAGAAAACCAGCTGTGAATTGTTGAAGGCGTACATAAATTGCCTCGAAAGATGAACATGCTTGAGAGCTTAACGTAGCAATTGAGATTTTTTTTGACATAGCTTCTGATACTTCTATACCAGCTAGTCTATGCAACAGCATCAAACCAAACCGAGAAGGGCGCTTCAAAATCATTTTCAATTTTTTTTTCTGAATAATTTCAAGCGTGTCCTTCATTGTTCAACAGCTTGACAGGATAGGTTTGGTCCAGTATAAAGTATTGCTGATCAATTTCTGTTAGCGAGAAAATATAAACATCTCGTATACTTGATGCACTTTGCTTGTATATTTTCAATGTGCTTTTTGAATATCACTAAGTTACCTAGTCACAAGTACTTAACTTTGTTAGACAAATTTAAAACGACCTCATTCATTTTGAGACCACGAACACAATCATCCTTGTAGCCACGAGACAATGATCAAATAGTTGCGGCAAACTTTGTAGGTTCCTAAGTAGCGTGTATTATTCATGAACATGACAACAGACTGTCTGATCAACAGAAATTAAAGACGAAACTCGCGGAATTCCTTAGGCGTTCATCCTTTGTTGGCGTGGATTTTTGCTGACCACTGACTGTAACGGCGGCCCTCGTCAAAATAAGCGCAACGGATATCAAGTAATTCGCGAGGGCACCATTAAAAATTTTAAACGACCGTAGGACCACCAAAGAAGAGCTGGATCACATGTCAAGATAACGTGAAGTAAGATGTAATTAGGCTTAAAACAACAGCGTATTTTCTACGGGCACACACTTCTCACGATATTCTAAGCTCAATGCGTATGCAATGCTCAGTTCAGAAACGATCAGGTGCTAAAAATTAGCTAACCTAACGATGTGTAATAATAGTTTCGACAATGCGTATGTTTGAAAAACTTCGAACAAGAATTAGCATCGGTTTAACTAAACAGTGTTAAATAATAACTCGCAGCATAGTGTGAATATGACACGATTCAGCCACTGGACAGCAGCGTTACTTAGCGCTTTACTAGATGGCACCATTCCGGCACGTTTGATGCTAGCATTATCCACTGAAAATGGGTTATATCAGTGGCAAAACCTGCCCCATTTTAACAAATTAACATTGCTTGAACAATCAATGAAATAAATTACTTTCCGAGCTGACGAATTAATTTATTCAACCATTCAAACGGAGCTCAAATGGAATGCGGATGATTATTATGCCTGTATTAGTATTTTTAGTCATCTAACGATAAAAACCACGTTACGTAAATACGTTAATCCCTGCTTATTTCTAAAATAACTAAATTAACTAAAAAAATTAATGCAAAACCACTAGACCTCGCCAATAAAATTCGAAAATTACCGTTTCTGTGTCTGCAGTTATGGTTGGACAATCTTGTAGTACTATTCAATAAGGTACGTCAAGGCTCTACTTATCTCTGGCACAACCAAAGCAAAATTAATGCCACACAAATAGTAAATCAACAACTGCCGTTTCTGTATCTGTAGTTATGGTTGGATAACCCGATTCCGTCAAGTTCACCGCAACGGTGTAACAATTGACTAACAAATATCACACCTTGAATACATGCGGCCAACCAAAGTCATCACGTTGTAAAATAGCCAACGCAGGTTGAATGAGCAGCACGTGTCGTTTTATATTATGTATGTACTGCTACAGACCCCTACTGAATAGATTTCGTGCATCGCAAAAGCCACCGAAAGTGGAATTATTTAACCACCAAATTCATCTCCCTGCGGGCTTGAGTATCATAGCACACAGACAAACAATTCGGGTGTCTTGCGTGTCCAAAATTTTTTGCTGAGTCTCTCGTAAATGTGTGCTGAACGACGGCTGAGAAACATCTCAAAAGCTTTCTTTAGGTCAAGGCTGAAGGCGAACAAATTGACCAATTTGACTATACTCGCTAGATGCCGCCTGTCATTACTTAGCGCTTTTCCGAAGAGAATCACAACAATCGTGCATTCATCCGATCGTAAACCGTACCGCATGTGTTCGTCAGATAGCTACTTGAATGTATCGAGTTTCAAACAAAGCTACTACTGTCGTTAAAATTTGCCTTCACTTTTAGTGAAAAGAGCAATTAAATAATTTAGGTTCATCATTGATGAAACTCAGGATTAAGTACAACTAAGTGTGGAAATCAAAATACCTGTATACTTTATAATATGTATAGTTATCTACTAAGCATTCAATAAAGTACCAATAAATTCGAATTCAGTCTTGGGAAGTATGAGTAGTTGTTCGTGAAGCTAAATATTTGTGAATCCAACGAAAAAAGAAAATAACGATATTCTGCACCAATGAAGGAAGGTAAACACACCTCACTCGAAACAACAAGGGTTATGCTAAAAAAGTCACCATAAAGGATCCTAATACATCACAAAGAAGGATGAGACAGTTGCGGAAAACATGACGATCGGATGTCAGCCGTTGAAAGACTGTGGGAGCGCAAAAATATCGAGAGAGATGACCACTCGCAAGAGGAAAATTTTGACGACGAAGACAATGACTACGATGGGGCCGAATCGCCGTTAACTGTACATACAAAGTACCAGGCGGAGTAAATTACGACAGATACACAGTGGAAATGGTATTCTTCTTGATAATAAAAACAAGGGAATACAAAGGAAAAAGGTCGCCAATTAGTTTTTTTTCGTTTATTAATAATATTTTTATTGCGCCAAAAACTAAAACGCGTGCATCCATGAAAGCGCATTCGGTTAAGGGCAGCAGGCCAGCTAACTGTATCATGCAACGAAACTGCTAAGATACCTGGTAGTCTGACCAAATTTGAGTGAATAAATTTATATAATTGCCCAAGTTATCTCGTGCCGCACATGTAGGTGAAAACGTTATTTGATTTTTCATCCGGAAATGAGACATCCGCACGTCACTCTATTTTTTTTTCCGAGAACCAAAAGCAGACTGCATTAAGATGTGTAACTGATATACTGATAGGGTAGATGCTCCGATGTTCTTCCAACTATGGTTCGAATTCAATGCTAAAATCAACAAAATTTCAAATAAATTATTCTTCCATACGATTTGGAAGAGTGATGAGAATTTTTCATTGTATAAATGTTTCGAAAATAATAGAAGCATTATATGAAGTAAAAGTTTTATTTAATTTATTGATAATTGTGTTAAGTTAAGTCAGTCTCTGATCCGTTTACATTTATCTACAGTATTATCTTTCTAAGCAAATAACGAATAGAATAAATGATAAAGGTCATAGAAGCGCATCGAAAAACTCCAGAAGTGACTTAAACTGGATTCAAAATCTTTCCTTTAAATTTTATTGTTTGTTGACGATGTTCTAGAAACGATTAGATTCATTCTAGACTGAACACCCATAAATATTGGTACAAAAAGAAGCAACTGGCAAAAGCTTTATTTCGTTTCTCTGTAGTTCTCATAACGCATTGAACTTAGAAGGAAATTGCTTACCTAAATTTTCCACATCACATAGTATAGATTCCATAGTAAAAAGTTTCAAATGAATGAGCACTGGTCTATTGATAAACTTTTAACTAACGATTTATTTTGTTTATCTGTTAAATTATTTTTGGATGTCTCCATGGACCTTCCGAAAATGTATCATAGACCACTTACTTAAATACTCACTGTATTTGCATCCACGGCGTACAAAATAGATCTTCAAATATACCTTAATCAATGACCAAAAGACCAGAACACTTCACCATATCCTAAACATTCGGGAAAAAAAATACGAAACTTTATTATTTTTAGACTTTCCATAGTAGGGTCCCCCTTAAAATAAAATTAATTGCTTCTTTAACCAAACAAAAAACTAGAGCGCAGTTTGTCTTATTGATAATGTTTTCTTCATTCTCAATTTTTTCCATTTTTGCATAGTTTTGTGAATTAAAGCACAATATTTAGTAATTAGAAAACCTTCACTTCTCCTCAGACGTATTTCTTGGCCATCAACAAACATTTTCGTGTAAAAAAACAATCCACATTTGGGTTCCATTGTACAGCAGAACTAAGTTTGAATGGTCATGCTCAATTCTTCAAACGTTTATTTCTTGCTTTCAAAAATGACATAAATAAGGTTTTATGGTACACGACTGTAAAATGACCCGAATACCTCCCATTTTCGGAACTGCGATGACCCCACATACCATATTGAATTCCTGGATGGTGATGGCCGAACGGAAACCCAAATATACCACCGTCGCACGTTTCCAGTGAAGTGAAGAGAAAGTCTGGTATCGCTACGACGTCCGCCGGCTGGAGAATCCCGAGGTGAAAAGGGCTTTCGTTGAACAACTGCAATCCCGAGCCTCGGAGCTACCCTCTGGTGAAACCGTCGAAGAACAGTGGATGAACATCGAAAATGCCTTCATCATGACAGGTGATAAAACCATTGGCAAGTTGCGCAGTGGACGAAGGGAATCGACAGCGGACGAAACCTGGAGGATGATTGACGAGCGGAGAGAGGCAAAAGCCAACATTGAGCTGCGAAGACAGCAGTCCGTCAACGATATAATGAACTAGAAAAGGCTGTAAAACGATCTTGCAGACGGGACAAGAGAGCTTGGACCAATGCCCTGGTCGAAGAAGGCTGCCGCCAGTGGAGATTTCCATCTGTTGTACGATATCTCTCGCCACCTTAGTCGTGCTATGAGAATGCCAAGATGCCGTTGAAAGACAGAGCTGGTCAGTTACTTACTGATCAAACGGACCAGCTTAAACGCTGAGCTGAACACTTTGAATAACTCCTCCGAGTTTCAAATATGATAATCCAGGAAAGCCAGCACTAGCCAACACTAGCTGAAATCGAGGTGGAAGTTAGAAACATGAAATCCAACAGAGCGCCAGGAATCGACTGCATTTTAGCCGAGATGTTAAATGCTGTTCCGAGCCTGTCAGCGCAGATAATGCATGAGTGATTTAATAAAATATGGGAAACCGCGACATTTCCGGTTGACTATTCAGTCCTGGTAAAAGTATCTAAGAAAGGTTACCTAACAGAATGAGGTAACTGGCGTGGCATCACGTTGTTCTGTATCGCCCGCAAAGTACTCCGCAGGGTAATCCTCAACCGGATCCAGGAGAAAACAGACGCTACTCTCCGCCGGCAGCAAGCCGGGTTTCGTTTTGGCCGTTCTTGTGTGAACCATATCGTTACGCTCCGTATCGTCTTGGAGCAGGTCAACGAATTCCAGGACTTCCGTTTGATTTCAAAAAAGCGGTTGACCGTCTCAACCACGGAAACATCTGGAGCGCCCTAAGGCGTAGAGGAGTTCCAAAAAAGCTACTCCATCACATCGAAGCACAGTACGAAGCGTGAGACAAGGATGCATACTATCACTGCTACTATTTCTCATCGTCATGGATGAAATTCTGACCACAGCTATTGACAGTAGACCAAACCGAGGATTGCCTTGGAATCCTTTTTACAATAGAGCACCTAAATGACTGCGAAAGCTTTATGGCAGCAGGTCTTACAATGAATGTCGCAAAGACCAAGTCAATTTGTCAATCCCTCTAGTTTAACGGAAGCGGGAAAAGAGGTTGAAGTGGTAGAAACCTTTCAGTAACTTGGTAGCCAGACTACGCCAGATGGTGAACCAAGACCGATAGAGCCACATGGATAAGGAAAGCTCAGGGTGCCATTGCAGGTTTGCGGAACATTTTGCGCTCTATTCAGATCACTCTAATTACGAAAATCCGAATCTTCAACTCGAACCTGAAATCTGTACTTCTGTACGCCTGCGAAATGTGGTGCGTAGAACACGCACACAAACACACACACATACACACACACGCGCGCCCACACACACACACACACACACACACACACACACACACACACACACACACACGCCCACACACGCCCACACACACACGCTCTCACGCACACACACTCACACACACAAACACGCACACACATACACTATTAACAAATGTATTGTTTAGAATGATCTAGTCATAACTCTGGGTTTTTGCGAATTTTGAAACGGGGTTTCGTGGGAAGAAAATTCACAGTATTTTCTATTGCTTGACATCGAAAACTCAAAAATGCAAAACTAAGTCGAAAGCAAATTCGGAAAGCCAGCTAATACTAATTCAATCCGCCACTGCCACTAGCGTAATTCGCCATTCTACGGCTAACCAGGTATATTATTCTGTCGATCTTTTAATGGAAAGCTGGCAAGTGACCTACTAGAGGACTTAATTTTCGTTTGACAATTTTCAACAGTACAATAGTTCACATAATCAAACAACATTTTTCTGCATTTGGGCGGATGCGTAAATAATTATCTAACCGATTGCTACAAGAATTAAGGAAATCGGTTAAAAACAAACCGACCTATAAGCACTGCAAGAGTAGAGGACAATTGCGGGGTTAGTGCCACGATCCCACTGACACTATAAGTCTCTCCCGTGCCGAGAGTCGAACCTACGACGATTGGCTTGTTAGGCTGGGCGGTGGGTAAAAACCTAAAAAGATTTTTTATCGTTGCCTCACCAGCATCCTGAGTAACTCTTTCTCGCTGAAGGCATAAACTTTACTGCCCAAGATCGCAGCAACTTGTGTCGTGAAAGGGACAAATGTTACGGTGGCAGGCTGAAGAAAAACGTAGTTCCACGTCAAAAAAAAAAAAACAGTAAGGTAAGCTAGTGAACGGCTAGTGGCATTTCCAAGTAGACATTTGAGCCTCTGGCGTTACGGGAGAGATTCTGATGAGAGGTGTACGGAGGTGAAAAATACCTACGGAGCCAAATTCGATCCAGGAATGCATTTGGTAACACCTCAAGCCGATGCTACCATTCTTATGAAAGATGTCAAGCTCAGAATCGGGTACATATTCCTAAACAACTCCAAAATCTGAACAAAATTCGTCACGTACTATACAAAACAGCGGACTAATTACCAATCGATTGACGTGCATGATTACAAAAAAAAGCTACTTAAACTATTGACTCTTGTTACGAAAAAGTATTAGAAATAGGGCATTTTTGAATATCTTTTATAATTTACATTGGACGGATCTCGACAGAAGTGCATGGCCATATTCTGAATACTCTTTTGAACATGAAAGTATTATTATTGTGTGCTACAGGTGAAAATTTGAAATTCTGCTAGCTTTTTCTGCTCGAATCTCTGTTTAGATAAATGGAAAACGTCATTTATTTGTGTCGCTATTTGTACTTCAAGAAAAAAATTATGGAAAACCATCTCTTTTGAGGTCACTGAGAAGGAGACTGCCTTAAGCATTGTATTTTAAAGCCACGGGCGCAACTTTAATCAGAACAAAACTTTCTCATTTTGTAAAATAAAATGACTACGGGACTGACATGCATTTATTTTTGCATTTAGTATTATTTTCACACTCTTAAATGATGAAACTCTGAGTCGAAAAAGATGAAAATAGTATACGAGTTGAACACAGTACAGAAGCGGTAAGGGTTTGAAGCCTTAAATATAAACTTACAGGTGACAACTTAAATTTTGGACTTTTTCCTACTGCTGTCAATAAAAAGGTAGATGTACCTAATGAAAAAACTGGTTTATATCTCATGAAGATACATTCAATAATAACAAAAAAAAAACATTTGAATAAGGTTCACAATCGACATTCCGCTGGAACCTTTTTATGATGCCAGAACATCGATTCTTCGAATGCAACTCTCGATTCTACCAATCAACTGTGTGCAGTTCATTGTTATCCAGTTATTCTTGAGCGCCAAGAAACTCAAAATCACAAAGAAATCTTCGATTGAGCGACACTGAAGTAGATTCGTTGGATTGCGTATTTGGGGTACAAATAGAGTCGGATGACTGTTAGGAACGTTTGTATTTTTTGACGTGATGTGATGAAATTTAATCTGACAAAACACATACCCCGCAACGGTATTGTGTTTTGGAAGAAATGGAATTAAAATTTTGGTCAAATGTTGGATGATAAGCACTTGGATTGAACTATGATCTTGACAAGAAGAACGAAGTCCTTCTTTTGTTTTTGTTCAATGCTTTGACCGGTCTTCTACTGCGAATTATTGTGGTGGTTTACAGTAAATTCAATACTGGTATAAGGAGGAGAGAGAAAGCTTACTTATGTATACTATCATTATTCTTGGAGTGTGTTTGATGTTGAATAAGAGAAAAAATTAAAAAATCCAAAAATCACAGATTCTGTTTTGATCATTATTCATTCAAGTCCGACAGTCATTAAAATTTTTTGATCACGTCTAATCTACTATGAAATATTATTACTGTGAACAGCGGAGCTTGATTTGTATTAAGACACTTGTACGCAGCTCTACGTTCGCTACTTTATTTCAAAATTACACTCACATAAGTACTGCACAAACGAATCTCACCGATTGAACTTACCCTGTTCATCTCAATCGAAAAAAAGTCTCACCCAACAACCACTCCTCACGTGTTCGGCTCGTGAGGTGAGGCTAGAAAAATAAGAGATCATATTTGGCAGCGCGCACCGCCAAAAATCCTATGTGTAATTACAACAAAGACTTTTCCGTGCACCCACCAGCCAATCTGTCTGCCAGTGAACCGCCAGCCAGCCAATGCTAAGTAAAGCACTGTTTTCATTATAAAACTCTATCTCGAGGTGCACGCATCTCTTAGTCTAACGACGGTTGCCACGCGGTGTGTGACGATTAACGCGTCCAAACGGTCAGCGCCGTTGTGATCTACTAGTAGCGAGTACTCTCAAAAAATTTGAATAGTGCTTTAAATATTTTTGAGTGTGTACGGCACGATGTCTGGGTTACTACGGACATTTGGCTTTTTAGCCGTAATCGTGCTGGTGGTCATTTTCGGTGAAGGTGAAAGTGCAAGGATTTTGGCGATTTTTCCAGCACCGGCCAAAAGTCATCAAATAGTTTTCCGAGCGTTTATGAAAGGGCTTCTGGAACGGGGTCATCATATCACGATGATGACCACGGATCCGTTCGAAACCAGTAACCCTAACATTACGCAAATCAATTGGAACTACACCCATAAGATAGTGGAAGAAAATTTCGATGTTGCTGGTATGAGGCAACAGGGTTGCACGTCGTTGGACATTGCGACTCAATTGTTGGTGGTGACGAAAAAGTTTATAGAAGCTGAATTAGCGCATCCGGAAGTGCAGCAACTGATCGAAAACGCGAGTGAAGAACATTTTGATGTGTTGATAATGGAGTATTTTCAGATGACTCCGTTTCATGCGTTTGCCGATCTGTTTAACGTGCCCATGATTGGAATCACGTCGATTGATTCGATTTCTATGGTCCATCAAGTTTTGGGGAACGTTATGAATGTGGTTGCCCATCCGGAAATGAATCATAAGTTCTCATCCGAACCTAATTTCCTGCAACGATTGGTAGCCGTTGTAACAAAAGTTTTTATTGATAACTATTTGATACCGCGTGAGTTTGCGAAGTACGATAAAGTGATTGAGCGAAATTTCGGTAGTAATATGACGAAGTCACGTGAATTGATGCATCGTATCGACTTTCTTATGACCAACGTGGAACCTGCGCTTGGATATGTGCGTCCAAGTGTGCCACAAACAATCCAGTTGGGATTCCTGCATATCGAAGAACCCAAACCTCTACCAAAGGATCTGAAGCGATATTTCGATCATTCCCAGCACGGTGTTATTTACTTCAGTTTGGGAACATTAATCCGCAGTAATTCGATCAACGCGCGGAACTTGAAAGTGTTTGTTGATACCTTCAAATCACTTAAATACGATGTCCTGTGGAAGTGCGACAGTGAAGTCGACCTGAACGGCACGAGTAACATACGAATAGCGCGATGGCTGCCTCAGCAGGATTTGCTCGGTAGGTATTGAAGGGTGTGACTTGCAAAGTCACGAGGTTCTTACTAACTCTGAAAGACGTGCTAATTTCCTGCTGATTTCAGTGACGGAAAAAGCGAGACAAGTTTAAATGATTGACGTAAATCACCGCGTTGTAATGCACCGTTGTTTATTGCCTGCACTGATGACACTCACTAGAAAAAGTGACAAATCGTAAGCTTGTACTAGAACCGACGCAGTGTATTAACTTTGCAATTTCTTGTACAAATAACCTTGTAAGTGGGACGTAGATCGAATGCAAAAAACGCCCTACGATGTAACGTAGCATATATTTTGCTTGTGGCTTGTAAAACAACAAGTTAGTTGTGAATCGAATAATATAAAACACACACAAACTATTTCAGTAATATGAAGTTTCTTCATCTTTCGTTCAAAATTCAATGTATACATGAAAATTGCTACGAAAAATCACACATGCATGATAAATTATTGAATTTAGCGCTGCATGATTGTCGATTAACCACCTATTTTTCCGATTTGCAGAGGAGTTTTTGAAATCAAAATGATCTGAAAATTGTCAAATATTTTGTGAAAAATTCATGATGGCAAATTGTAAGGCATTTTTAGCTCCTCCCTTTTAAGAAATAACAACATTCCAATATGTTTATATGATTTTAGTGACGACTTCAAGGCGGAAATTTTGAAGTAAGTAATTTTAAATTACATTCTTATTGCGAAATATTCCAAAAAAAAAAAAAAATTTCTTTCTCTATTCAAATACGTCTTTTTTGCAAGACATTCCTTCTGCCAACAACAGAAAATTTATGGAAATGTACAATCGCCATTGCACCGTTTATTTTGGCCTTTCTCCTAGAAAGGTATAGCAATCACTTGCAAAACCGAAGATATAAAAGTGCTCCAAAGGGCCGAATGGCATATATCACTCAGCTCAGCTCGACGAGCTGAGCATTTTCTGTATGTGTGTGTGTGTGTGTGTGTGTGTGTGTGTGTGTGTGTGTGTGTGTGTGTATGTGCAGATTTTTATTCTCACTCACTTTTCTCAGAGATGGCTGGACCGATTTTCATGAAATTAATTGCAAATGAAGGGTCTTTTTGTCAGATGAGACCCTATTAAATTTCATTGTAATCGAATTTTTAGTTTAGGGGTTATGTATCAAAATGTAAAAATCATGAAACATCATTATCTCTAAAACCACTCAACCGATTTGAACAAAATTAAATTCAAATGAACGGGCTACCTGAAAAACCCTTAACTTTCGAATTTTATAACGATTGAATTTGTGGTTCGAAAGTTATGACAAGAAACGTGTTCTGAAGACTGTTTAATCTCACTCATGTTTCTCAGAGATGGCTGGACCGATTTTCATACAGTCAAAGTTAAATGGAAGGTCTAGTTGCCCCATAAGACCCTATTGATTTGTTTTGCAATCGGACTATTACTTTGCCTGTTATGTTTAAAAATGTGAAATCCAGCTATGAAAAGGAACATATTCCGAAGATTACTTGGACTCACTCACTTTTCTCAGAGATGGCTGCCACGATTTCCACAAAATTGGTGTCAAATAAAAGGTCAAGCTGCCTTATAACACCCTATTGAATTTTACTCTAATCGAACTGTAACTTCGTCTGTAATGTACCGAAATATGAGAATCACGATACTTCATTATCTCAGAAACTACACAACCGAATTGATTGATATTATTATCAGATGAGCGGGCCTGTTAAGGGTTAACTGATGAATCATGATTGAACACGTGGTTTCAAAGTTTGGCTGCCCTACACGTTCCCATTTCATTTGATTATAATCGAACTTAAGCAACCGTTATGAATCAAATTGTTTATAAAACAACGAAAGATCAATTATCTCAAATATTACACGACTTATTTGAACAAAACTAGTGTCATACGAACGAGTCATCTCTCAAACTTACAAATAACAAACTTCATAACAATTTGATATGTATGTGGCATAAAAGTTATGGAAAGAAAAAAAAATTCCAAAACTATTTGAAACTGTACCTGCTTTGATCGATAGATGTGGCCTCAACATAATTTGAATGTGGTGTTGTACTATTTGAACGTTCCAAAATCATTGATTTCTTGCGATGTGTTTAAAGTCTGCAAATGCACGACGAATCGGCCATAGGATATGATCAAAGTCAAATAACAAATCGTTTGAAATGATTGGTTTTATCGAAATGACGATATCCTCGACTTTTGGCTTCTGTACATGGCCTCAATTCTGAATATATTCATATTGAGTGGTATTCGGTCGTTTTCAGCAGATTTTCTGGCATCAATCTGACACCAGAAATACCCATATTGGGAGGTATTTAGTTATTTTGGTGTCCAGGGTCAATGTTTGGTTTTTATGCATCATCTCGATTACGGAAATATCCATATTGAGTTTTATTCGGTCATTTTCGACAGTTTCCTAGAAGTTGCCCTTAAGCAATTCAAAATGGTGCCTGACGTCAATTGTTAGCTCATTGCATCATTCTGGTTCTAGAGACACTCATATTGGATGGTATTTGGTTATTTTAGGCTGTTTTTCACGAACCGGAAGTCACCGTCTTGAATTTCAAAGTGGTATATAAGATGATTTCTGGCCTCTGAGCGTCATTCTGGTTGAAGAAACACCCATATTGGGTGTTATTCGATCATTCTCAGCTGTTTCCCAGAAACCGAAAGTCGCCAACCTAGAATCCAAAATGGGGTCTGTGGTCGATATCAGCTGCTGTGTATCATTCTAGACCCGGAGATACTCATGTTAGACGGAAATAGGCCATTTTTGGCTGTTTTCCAGAAACCAGAAGTTGCCATTACACAATTCATAATGGTGTCTGAGGTTAGCTTCTTGCAACACTCTGGCTCCGGAGATACTCATATTAGGCGGTACTTGGTCATTTTCAGCTGGTTTTTCTGAAACCGGAAGTCGCCATCTTAGAATTCAAAATGGTATCTGTGGTCGATTTGAGCTCCTGTGTATCATTCAAGATCCAAATATTATTACATTGGGTGGAAATCGGCCATTTTTGCTGTTTTCCAGAAACCGGATGTTGTCATCTTACAATCCAAAATGTTGCCTGAGGTCGATTATGAAACATAATTGTTACCTCTAAAAGCATTCTCATACCAAATTTGCACACTTAAATTTTTTTGTCAGGTCTCGGTAATTTATTGCCGATAACGGCACCACTGAGTGCTCGGTTAAGAAAAAAAAGACAGCTGTCACATTTTTTCGTATATCTCAGTTCAATCTAATTGAATACTCGGATTTCGAATATTTTCTGCCAAAATTTCAGTTTGGTAAACCGAAATTTACGAAAAAATGTGACAGCTGTCATTTTCTATCAATCGAGCACTCAGTGGTGCCGTTCTAGGCAATAAATTACCGAGACCCGGCAATAAATTTTAAGTGTGTGATTGTATTTTCTTGATAGGTTCTTGAGCTGTGCGAAATATGTGTTTCATTTGTAGGGGACCCCTCCCTCATAGAAAAGGGAGGAGTGTCCAACCATTATGCACATATTTGTTACCTCTAAAAATATTCACCTGCCAAATTTGGTTTCTTTTAGTTGATTAGTTCTCGAGATGTGCAGAAATTTGTGTTTTATTTGAATGGAACCCCTCGCTTTCAGAAAAGGGAGAGGCGTCCAACTATTATGGACATATTTGTTACTCCTTAAAACATCCACTTGCCAAATTCGGTTTTACTTGCTTGGTTTGTTCTTAAGTTGTGCAGAAATCTATGTTTCATTTGTATGGGACCCCTCCCTTCCAGAAGAGGAAAGGGTCTCAAACTATCAGCAACCTTTATCGGCACATACAAATTTTCGCGTCGATCGGTTCGGTAGTTTTTTAGCCTATATGGATCAGACAGACAGACAGACCGGACTGCATTTATATATGTATAGATTACAACATCAATTTTTTCGAACCTAAAAAGTGAATATACATTTATTGGATTGAAGTGTTCATGTTAATCTATTTTTACAAATAATAAGTTTGAATGAGAAAGGCTGGGTCAGACCGCTAGGTGGATTAATTCAGGTTTTTGAATGCAAAAAGATTGGATTAAGGATAAAGGAATACTGCATTTAAATTACTGCATTTTACATAAACATAAAGGAATAGTAGATGATTTGTAGGAAATTATAAAGAATTGTTTTGTACCCTCATTGAGTAAAATTAAGATTGGATTAGGTAAGAATTAAAAATCTGAAAACAGAAAAAAAAGTATTGCCAAAAACCGGAACTTACTTGTGAAACCATGAAAATAATTTCAACAAGCACAAGTGACTATTGCACGCAAGAAATGCAATTCTATGAAGGAAAGAATAATGACTTAAAATTACATTGCATATTAAAATGTCTCTACATGATTTACAAAATATATTGATGAAAGGATATTAGTACTTATTCGATTAATTAACTGAAAACCAGCAATTGATTCCGTTTTCCACGAAAGTCTTAAGTTGAATCGCTGCGCAGCTCATACTGGACCATAGCTAAGTAACTGATAGCTGATATGGGATCATTGGTAAATTACTGTTGGGCTGAAAAAAAATAAAAGTAAATTTGATAAATGTACATATCTAGCTCAGCAGTAATTCTGTTGTACCAGTAAAGTGCTTTCCCTGCACAGTAAAAAATCTGAATATTACACGTCACATAAAATATTTTCTCATTTAACCCTTAAATGCGCAATGTTGCTTTAAAACAACACTACTAAAAACTTTTTAAAATATACGTATTTTCGTATTTTTTAGAAATATAATTCATTAGATCAGCTCTCTTGACTCTAGAGAAGAAAACTCAACAGCTGGAAGTACTGTATTTGAATGTTTTGTTTTTATGTTTGCTGTCAAAATCTCGTAAACGAAAAAAACATGGCGAGATTCCCGACTGGTGCTGACTGTCTTTGTAAATAAATTTTAAAATAAGGTTGGTGGTTAGTGGAAATGTCTGAATTATCAGTTATTATACTAACAAAAGGTCAATTTTAAAGTTACTGTTAACAAATGTAATTGTTTCGACTTTATTCTGCGATAAAGTCACAGTGTTGTTTAAAAACAGCATGGTAATATTTGCACATTAAAAAGTAAATCTTTCAATTTTGCTATGCATATTGGTTAGTTTTAGAGCAGTTAACCTGTTAAACAAAGATTTTATGTTTTTAGATGATTTTTTAACGTCGTGCGCATTTAAGGGTTGTATTTCAGTTGCTTCTGGTGTAAACCACGATTTCGTTTGAAAATGATATTTTCATCATAAGCGATGGAGGCAGTTCTTTACATGCGATTCGACATAAAGTTGACTGTATGTAAACAGAGGTCTAAGTACTCAGCATTCAACGAAAAATTACTTGATCGAATGATTATTCGAATTATTTGAACGATTTCTATATTTACTCGAGCGGGTCAAAATGTGCCATAAGAAGATCAACAAAACGCGCGCAGTGTAACCAATATCACTTTAATTTTGATATTCGAGCGAAAAAAACAACTCAATTTGAGAGATTGAATATTATTTTTCATCATCATTTTATGATCAACACAATTTATATAAACTACCACTGATAAAAAGGATTCCCGCATAATCAATAACCATAAAACGTGCTTAACAACTAGTTCGGGATATAGTCACGACTGTCTAGGCTACCATTTAACCATATGGATTGTCATCCGTTTATGGTTATTGATTATGCGGGTTGTCGATCCAGTTGAACTGCGCATAACATATTCGCGCATACGTTGGTTTAACATTTGTCATAGCAACAAATTGGCTCATTCATTATTCATCTCAGCCCATATATTCATCTTAAGGGGTGATATCTACCAATGCTCAAAAAAAACAGGGCCTTTTTTCATGAATTTTTTTACAGGACATTTGAGATGTAAGGTATATAAATAATATATCATTGGATTGAGTAACTCTTGCAGAATAGAAAAAATATTTTTATTGCCATTTTTGTTACAAAATGTGCGGCTGTGCAGCGATTGCCGTGAACCGATTTTTTTTTAAGTTGTTCCGCGGCGAGCAGTATCCCAACTCCAACTCTATCTATAACCAAAACAAACATTTTTTCACTATCTACATAAGTGTCGCTAGTGAAGTACACACGATTAAATTTTTAGAATTTTTCATCGCAAAATGGCAACGGTTTGAAAAAAAAAGTTCTGTTTCGACAAAAAAAAATCGACTTTAATTGTTTATAACTTTAGTTGCTGTTAATCATTCGCTAAAGTCGTGTGTACTTCACTAGATAATCTAATGAAGAGACTACAGTTAAAATTTCAAGTCAATCGGATGTAAACTTTTTCAGTTCTACTGCTCGCCGATTTTGAAAACATGGTTTTGAGAAAAACGCGTTTAAAGTTTCAAAATGCTATAAATCTCAAGAATCACAATAATAACGCCCCTAATAATTTGTTTACCTTCAGTCAGCTATCGCTGCGCCGTAAAGTTGTCATTCCAGGGTTTTATTTTCCTCTTCTTCCTTCTCGTCATCTGATGTATGGCTGTGCCTAGCCGCTTTCGCGATATAAGACATGCGATGCTCAGCGACTTTGACACAGTTGGCGCCCGATCTCACGTAACACTCAAACTTGTCACTCATATTTAAGTACTTTTGAATATAACTCACAGTTAAAAAGTATAAAAAAAGTCAAACAAAGAACGTACACCACAAGAACGTCTGATCGACTAAACAAAGGGGAATTGTGAGTAAACACGTTCTGTAGAGACGCTATAACGGTCAAAACTTGATGCAGAGACCTCTATACTTCAAAGTTGATACACGATTACTATCATAGGTAACTTTTGCTAAGTTACAGACCCTTGAAATAAAAAGAAAAACGAGCATCGCCAGTTTAAACGAAAAATGTTATTTTGGAGTATAAAATTTGTTTGGTCAAAATTGATTTAAACGAACTTTGAGTTCGTTGGGCAATGTTTTTAATTCTTGGATAGTTTTAGCATGATTTAGGCCAATGAAAAAAATGGCGAATAAAATTTTTTTTTGTAGATATTACCCCTTAAACAGCATGGAAACAAAATTGAAAACAGGAAAAACGCATATTTTCTAACTAAACCACTTTAAATTTCTCATAAAATGAATTCCTCAAAAGCTCTGAATTTGATTTTATAGTCGGGCATTTGGACTCGAAAAGTTATTTATTTCAATCACCTACCTCAGAAAACAAAATTCGCGCATTTCTCTGTACGACTACAACCCCAAGTAACAAAACTCGTTTAATCAAAGTTTTATAGCACTGTTTTGGCTGTGTTAAGCACTATAAAACTTTGATAAATCAAATATTGTTACTAGGGACGGGACTCGTTCAGCAGCCAACCAGAGTCTTTTTCATCACTAGCGGACCACTTATCATCTTAATCACTAAACAAAATCACTCACTACACTAAGAAAACTTTAATCTTTGGAATGTTCACCTCAAATTTCCAAAGACAAACTTGAATTATCAGAAATATATGAGGTGAATTTTTACAAATCCTAAATTTCAACTGTATGTATTTTCATCTGTTTCCACTGCGTTAAAAAAACCTAACGTTGCCAAATCAGTTTCTCTTAATACGAAAAAATCATACTGAAAACGTTGAATTACTCCGACATAATTGACATAAATCGACAGCACTGCAGTGGTTACCTAGATTACCAGTTTTGCACGTTAACAACTATAGCGGATACCTAGGTAACCTACTACGACGGTCTGAGGGTACGTTCATTCATGATAGTGTGATTCATTCATGATTAACAGTGTGATGAATATGGGGATGTCGTAAAATGAATAATTGAGCTGTGATTTAAGTTTTGAGATGGATATGGAAGCGTTATGCAAAATGGTTTGTTTTATAAAATTCAGGATAAATCTAGCTAAGTTTACTAAATATACAATGCTGGGCGATTCCATAAGAGCACGTGAGCGTATTTCGTCAATTTGTTCAATGGTATAGTGAAAATTTGGTGTGTAATCCGTGCATCCTTCGTGAATAGCGGCTTAGTTAATGAGATGAATAATGGAACAAATACCCTACTCAAAATGTATTTTGCCACCTCACTCTAACAAGTTAGCTAGCTTTAATGAACTTATGTAATACTTTATATAGTACAGGTACTTGTTCTAGTAGCCTTTAAATTTTTGCACTTTCCTGGTAATAGAGATATCATAAAGTAGGTAACTAGTCTATAACAACGTGTGCTACTTGGGAAGTGTGGTCCCGTGGCTCTGTGGTTAACAATGTCGATCGGCTAGCTCTCCCACACGGTTGTGATATCGAGTTCGTTTTCCGATCAGATCAAGGATCTTTTTGAGCTGGAAATTTTCTCGACTCAGCGCTGGGGCACGGTGCATCGTTGTACTTATCCTACAACATGCAAAATGTGCCAAAAACAATATCGATAACGAATTCTCTCAACAAACCTAGTAGGCTAGCGTGCCCTATTGTTGTAGAATGAATAGTAGCGGTTCGAGATTGCTGTTTTGTGCTCATTCAATTTTTTGAGTTTTTCCCGGTTGCCGCTTCTTTTTGCCAATAGCTCACCTAAGCAAAGTGAAACGGTGATGTCTCAGAGCCAGAAGTAGGCTGGTCCGATCATGATACAAAATAGGCCTTCGCGTTTCACCAATAGTTCCAACATTAAAGTAAATATTTCGTATGAAAAGTGTTCCTACATTAAATTTATATGTATAACATGTATAAATTCAAATGTATAACAGGCGCATTACTGAAAAATATACTGCATTCTTCAAATATTGGATTCTAAAGTCAACAAGACTTGACAACAATTGTAAGGGCTCGAAAATAGTTCATGTTTTTAAATTTCTTAGTAATAGTAATACTTAAGCAATCTAAATGAAACCTTCTGAACATCATCAAAAGAAGTTTTTAGATGATGCTGCTACATATTTGATACAGTTTTTTATACAATAGTTGAGAAATCTCGCATATAAAAAACTGGTCCGATCATGGTACATTTTCTGACTGGTCCGATCATGATACAACACCCTATACAACTATCAATATTCACTCGATCCATTAAATATGATTCCTACTCACTTGGATTGAAATCCCAAGCGGAGATAATTTGTTTAACAAAATTTGATGTTTGGTTTTAACAAATGCTGCATTCAAGTCAGGCGCTTCGACTGATTCTTTTCTTCTTATTCTCTGCTCATTATGCACTTCGAGGTACGGCTGCTCAGGCCCAAGTCAGTTATTCAAATGTTACTCTAGATGGCAAATTAAATTGGAAATTACACATGAAGAAAATAATAAGCAGGGTTACAAGTGCCTCATAAATTAGTGGAAAAACTTCAAATGATAAATGATGATTGAAGCCAACAATGATCCACTGAACCGCTAGACTCAGTATAACTTTGTATAACTTTTTTCCAAGTGACTGAACCTAATCACACTGAACGGGAATCAGGAGGGCCTAGCATTCAATCAGGCATTATAGTCTTCTACACGTATGGTTCCAGACTGAACAATAGTAAATCAGTTCGACAATCGAGGAAATTCATATCACCCAACAAAACAGTAACCTAGCGACTACCCAATATCTCCATAACGAACCTTTGTACCTTTAGTGGCCTTGTAATGTGCCACTTCCCAAGTAAATATTACTACCGCGAAGTTTGCGTTAATGAAAGGACAGTATTTGGTTCAACTCTCTATTTTAATCTTTTATCACCTGATACGATCGCAACTTTTACCGTGCCGGCCGGCTTTCACTGCTATTGCTGCTGGTGCTCGGGGTGTCTGCTGCTGCTGTTTCGGGTGCTGATAATTTTCGTTGCCACTGTAGCGTTTGCGCTGTCTGTAGCCTCTGATGATCGTCGCCGCTGGTGCGGGTAGGGCGACTCAATTGCTTACGTCACGATTTATGCTGCTCCAAAATCTGAACTTTCTTCAAGTTTTTTGAAAAATTCTATTTTCAAAATCTAAATGGCTTAGGTAATGTTCACATTTGCGAAAATAACATTATTTGTATCGTGTAGTTGAGTTGCAGTTGTGCTCAGTGCTAAGAATATTCACTGTCATGATATTCAAAAGCAGCGATTTTCAGCCTGCTTTAGGTTGATACTCAAACTACCCATGCGAACATTGATATTAATGATACCAGACAACCGATGAACACCGACCGAATAAACTTTAACACTCGTGTCGTTATTTTGAACGTCAATAATAAAAATCACTTCAGAGCAGTGAAAATCAAAACAACCTCATTCGACAATTTATACTATACCGTGTGGTGTACAGTGTCTGAACAAACTTCCACTACTTGGATTGATAATTACCGAAACTTCTCTGAATATCATTTACAAGGCCTTTGATATTCATTCCTCTGTTTTCTCATTGAATATGGTAAACGAAATTCATGCTTTGTCGTAGTGAGCATTGGTTACTGAATTGCACCAGAAAATAAACTGAATTGCACCAGAAAATAAATAAATAATGCTGACACTGAGAATAATTCAGCTCATCAACTCGTGAATAAATACTGATAATTCAAGGCACTGGACTTGTGCATAGTAGTTGTTCGAAGGAGAACTTAGAGTCATTTTGGAAAGAATAATTCTTTAGAATGTGTATCATCATTTCATTATCATTATCATCATTATCATTATTATTTGAAACATTTTTACTCATTTCTTAAGAACTGTTCAACCAATCGTCCTGTTGTAAAAGAATGAATTGTATAATAATGATCATATATTCCACTTGTGAAATGACCACGTGGTCTATTTTTCTGACTCATAATTTATTGTTGCCACCAAGTCATCAATAAAGCTTGCATTTTAGAAATATAGAATGTACTAAAAGTTTAATAACAAAAATGTAAAAATTTAAGTGAATTTTAGGCACTTGACAAATGAAAAGACCACGTGGTTATAGTCGCAAGGGGGGGGGGTAGGGGCAAAGACCGCGTAAGACCACGGGGGGTGCGAGGAGGGGGCATAAAAATTTCCAAAACATGACCATGTGGTTTAGGAACGGCCCCAAAGACTCTTTGATTGTTTCGTTCACTAAAATATCACTTTCAAAAAAAAAAACTGGCAACTTTTGTTCCCAGTCTCCGGACCAGACTTCGGATTGGACTCCGGACTGGAACCGAAACGGAACCAATCGGACCGGAACGAACTCGTTCCGATTATCGACGGACCGGAACCCGGATCCACATTTTCGTTCCGATGTCGAACACTAGTTATCACTTGCGTACCCGACCCCTCCAAAGCCGAAAAAATTAAAATTCATTTACCTTCCATTCCGTTCGTTGATAGTGTTGTTTTGCAAAAACTTAAAGTTTGATATGTCGCAAGCAAGGTTTCGCTACCGTTTTTAATCTAACCTGTGTCTCTGGAATGGTACTTACCCTACGGTTCCCCTCAATAAATCCGGAACAACGGAAAATTCCGGAATGTCCCCCACTGTCCAAAAAACTATGATAAATTTGTGATCTTTTGAAAAAGGTTCGATCAAAATCGATTCAGATCTTGCACATCCTTCCGCATCTTGTATCCTTCCGCTTCAGATTTATAAAACCGAAATGAAAATTCTCAAAAAGAAACAAAATTACTTGTTTCAGGTCGAACTGATAATAACAGAGTTTCGGGTAAATCGAACAATCCCCCGCCGATGAGTGTGCCCTTTATTTTATACTCAAAATACATTTCAATCTTTGTTCACGTGGGGAACACGTAGCGTATGAAAAAACCATGTGAATGCTGAAATCCGCGTGGTTGGGTAAATTAAATCGCGTAAAAACAAGCCACGTGAAGTGACTTTAGTTTCAAAATCTGATAACGGCAATGTGCTGCCGTGATATGACATTGTGACGTAGATCCAAGTGATCAGTTTTTCAGTACGGCCCAAAAACGAAAGAATTTTTCGTCACTTTTGTATGGAAATGTGTGCCAACGTCACTTTTTTTTTTTTTTGATTTTATGCAACGTACGGATAAGTTACAACGAAAAGGAAGATATCGATAGATAGGTATTCGAATAATGAACAAATTGGTATGGAAAACTCATATTCGGGAAAATGGCACTTACGTCACTTTGTCATCTCACGGCAGTGTGGTCATCACGCAGTTTTATATGGGGTACAGCTATTCAATAAAAGTAGTATGCTCTAATATTCAACTTCAGTTTGGTAAATTTAAACGATCCGGCAACATATGTTACTACTAAATGTGGTATTGAAATGTGAAAGTTAATATCAAAAGTTACGATACTTTCACGATACGTTCGATACTTGTACTACGTGGGGACTTTTCGCTCAGATTCGATGAAACGCTAGAAGCCACATGGATTTCTCGTTATTGCACCCGCAGTACGTAAGATTTGTAGAAAGAAGAACTCAGTAGTCCGTTGAGCAGCATTGGGGATCGGATCCGCGGAGCACTCGGAACGAGCCGAGAGAGACCAAACTTTCCAGCTTCACAAAAATCGTATTCCAGACAATCGTTAGCAAATACTTGTAAAGGGCCTGAATACGAAAGTGCGTCTCCACATACGAATACATACCGTTGTGTGTCAGCGATCAAAATGCCATCAAAGCAAACTTTATTGCTGTTATCTGGACTCTGATCACAATAAAAAAAAAACATTAGGGCCTGTATCAAACAGTTGCTGTGAGGTAATAGTGTTGTCGAATCCAGTCTCGGTCATAGTTGCAGTCGGTTGCTACTAGAAGTAGATCACTATTTTTTTCCCAAAGCACCGTGCACTTCAAGAGAAGATCTAGATTTGGCTGCTCTAGAGCACATTGGTTGAACAAATTTCAGTATTCGCATATATTAGGTCACTTGTCTCCGAACAACTCCAGTCCAGGCAGAATATTAGGTGTAGGCATGATGAAAAGAACAAGACGATTTTTTAAATCAATCGCCTTCATTACCAACCGAACAAGCGGTTTAACTACCACAATGGCGTTTTACACTTAAAGCATCCAGATAAGCCGAATCTTACTTTAACTTAACTATAAAGATCGCCTCAATAAAACTAGAAGAGTTGAACTGAGACTAAACTGTCGAACATACAGAGTTATACTTTGCAACTGGGGAGTATTGTTTAATTAATAAGTGTCAATATTCGGAGAGGGACTACTAGAGCTACTTAGAATTAGGCAAGGATCATCAGGATCATGATGCGTATTGGTTTTTTTTACACCAAGTTTAAAAGTGGCACAATCTAAACTGGATCAGACAACAATACTCATAATCAAACATGAACAGCTTTCAAATCTTAACTTTGATTTGACGGAATGGAAATAAAAACAATCTCCCCGAATCCACTCCTCGCGTAATGGAATCATTTTTGGGGCTGTGTTGGCCTTTCCGTGCAGCCACCAGCCAATCCGTCCAATTAAGTAGATTGATGTCATTATCTCAGATCGACTTGAACTGTCCTACAGTACGGTCGCATTTTACCAACAGCTCGAGGCTAAGTCTTAGACTACCGAGAGATATTGAAATTTTGTTTTTCGCTTTCAACAGACTACCTGTTGAAACGCAAAGTAATAAATTTGTTTTTAACGTTAACGAGTGTTTAGTGAGTAAATTTGGTTTGAGATATTTCTACTTAAATTCTATAGTGAAGTGAAAGTGTAGTGAAGTTTTCCAGTTATGCCTGGAAAAAATAAAAAAGCTCGCTTTGATGCGGCTTCAAGGAAACGTGAGGCATCTCCTCCAAGTGACACTGAAATTTCGACTAACAGGTATGATATTCTTTCTCCCGTTGGGGATCAAGAAATTCATACTTCTCATACTGACGTAAAGCCGTTATGAAGAAGGTTAAAGTTACACCTATCGTGGTATTTGTAGCAAATTTGAAAGAATTTCGATCAGAGCTTTCATCGTTTCTGTCGAATGTGAAAGTTAATTTTCAAATTGGCCGCCAAGGCGAAATTCGTATTTTGGCCGAATCTCTTGATGGCCATAAACATCTTTTACAGTATTTGACTGAAAAGATGTATAAATTTTATTCTTTTGATGCCAAAAACGAGAGACCGTTTAAGGCTGTTTTGAAAGGTCTTTCAAATGACCAAACTATTGAGGAAATTAAAGAATGTTTGCTCCCAACCAAGTAATTTTGATGAAACGAAAGGCAAATACCAAAATCAATCAAATTGGAATACACCAGGAAAATTACTTAGTACATTTTGATCGTACTAAAGTAAATAATTTGAAATGTTTGGAAAAAGCACGTGTTTTATTTAACGTGCGAATAAAGTGGGAAAATTTCAAGAGACATGGAGAAATCCATAATCTTACTCAATGTCGGAATTGTCAAGCCTATGGTCATGGAACTCGAAACTGCCATATGGTAGCAAAATGTTTAATTTGTGGTGACACTAGTCACACGAAAGAAATCTGCCCCGTGAAAGAGACCACTAATAGTTTCAAATGTGTAAATTGTGGGGGAAATCACAAATCTAATTTCTTTAATTGTCCTGTAAGGTCAAAAATTATTGCTTCCAGACAACGTAGGAATTCTAAGCAACCTGTTGTCAATGTGGGTATACAAAAGACTTTCAATACTGTTCAGGCATCATCAGCACTTTCATTAGCAGGTGTGTCTGTAGGTAATAATTTAAGTTCAGATAACAAATTTCAGACAAAAAATCCTGTTCAGGCAACACCAGGCTGTTCATATGCCAGTGTCCTTACAGGTAATATTTCAAATTCAAACAGTAACAAACCGTTCGTGTTTGGTGCTGAAAAGTCAGCCAGTATTGATTTAGGTAGTCCAACTCCAGAAAAGATTGAATACCTACAACAATCCATGCTGCAGCTAATGTTCGTTTTGTTGAACTGTAACTCGATGTACGAGGCTGTTCAAGAAGGTATAAAATTTACAACTAATATTGTTATGAAATTGAAATTCAGCAATGATTTTAAGTAATGCTGTAAATTTTCTAAATTGGAATGCTCGCTCTTTAAAAGCGAAAGAAGATGAATTTTTCAATTTTTTAACAGTTCACGATGTGCTCATTGCAGTTGTGACTGAAACGCTTTTAAAGCCAAATATTAAACTAAAAAAGAACCCAAATTTTATAGTTCATAGGTTTGATAGAATTGATGTTGCCGGTGGTGGAGTTGCAATAGTTATCCACCGTCGAATAAAACATCGTGTTTTACCCCATCTTGAAACCAAAGTTATCGAGAGTTTGGGAATTGAAATTGAAACAAGTATTGGCATTTTATATATGGCCGCAGTGTATTTGCCTTTTCAATGCACTGGTGAGCGAAAAAATTATTTCAAGGGAGATTTGCAAAAACTCACAAGAAATAAATCTAAATTTTTAATCATCGGTGATTTTAATGCGAAACATCGATCTTTGAATAATGCTCAAAGCAATTCTAATGCAAAAATATTGTTTAATGATTGCTCGGCTGGATTTTATTCAGTTTAATTTCCAAATGGTCCTACATGCTATTCTTCTATTAGGAATCCATCTACAATTGATTTGGTGCTAACAAATCAAAGTCATTTATGCAGTGATTAATTAACTCATGCTGACTTTGATTCTGATCATCTTCCCATAACATTTTCTATTTCCCATGAAACTATTTTAAATCCCACTAGATCTGTGTTAAATTATCACAAGACTAATTGGGATAGATATCGTTCTACGATCGAAGAAAATTTGAGTGAAAATATTATTTTACAAAATAGTGCTGACATTGACAGAGCATTAGATAATTTTAGCAGCTTAATACTCAATGCCCGGAATATATCAGTTCCTAAGGCTCGAGTGAAATTTATTGCACCAATTATTGACAGTGAACTTCAACTTCTTATACGTTTGAAGAACATACGGAGACGTCAATACCAAAGATCTCGTGATCCTGCTTTGAAAATTATTTTTCAAGAATTGCAAAAGGAAATTAAACATAGATTCACTCTCTTGCGAAATGAGAATTTCATGAGAGAAGTTGAACAACTAAAACCTTATTCAAAACCTTTCTGGAAGCTTTCGAAGGTTCTTAAGAAACCTTCGAAGCCCATTCCATTCCTTAAAGATGGTGATTGCATTTTTCTAACGAATGAACAAAAATCTCAAAAACATGCTCAGCAGTTTGAGAGCGTTCATAACTCCAATTTGAACGTAGTAAGTCCTATTGAAAATGAAGTAAACCAATAGTATGATCAGATCACCATCCAAGAATTTCTTTCTGAAGAGGTATTGGAAACAAACTTGAATGAGGTGCGAACTATTCTCAAAAAATTCAAAAACATGAGAGCACCAGGAGATGATGGGATTTTCTATATCCTCATCAAAAGACTTCCCGAAAACTCTTTAAATTTCTTGGTAAAAATTTTTAACAGATGCTTTGCACTAGCACATTTTCCTACGAAATGGAAAAATGCCAAAGTCACTCCAATTTTAAAACCCGAAAAGAATCCAGCTGAGGCATCAAGTTATCGACCAATTAGTTTACTTTCCTCTATTGGCAAACTTTTTGAAAGAATAATTCTCAATAGAATGATAACACATATTAATGAAAACTCAATTTTTGCAAATGAGCAGTTTGGTTTTCACCATTGGTATTCCACTACTCATCAGTTACTTAGAGTAACAAATATGATTCGAACTGAAAATCTGAAGGCTATTCAACGGGAGCAGCTCCACTAGATATAGAAAAGGCATTCGACAGTGTTTGGCATAAAGGTTTAATAGCTAAAATGTCAAATTTCAGTTTTCCGCTTTACCTTACAAACATGATACAAAGTTATTTAACTGACCGCACTCTTCAGGTTAACTATCTAAATGGCAAATCTAATAGATTGCCTGTTAGAGCTGGTGTGCCTCAGGGGAGTATCTTGGGCCCAATCTTATATAAAATTTTTACTTCTGATCTTCCTGATTTACCACCAGGTTGTGAGAAATCTCTGTTTTGTGACGATACAAGCATTTCGGCAAAAGGAAAAAGCCTTCGTGTTATATGCAGTCGGCTACAAAAAAGTTTAGATATATTTTCTTCATACCTGCAGAAATGGAAGATTTCCCCTAATGCTTCTAAAACACAGTTAATTATTTTTCCTCAAAAGCCAAGAGTTTCATTTCTCAAACCCACCCATAACCACGTTATTAAGATGAACGGTGTGGTCTTAAATTGGTCTTATCAAGTTAAATACTTAGAGCTAATTTATGATAAGAATCTTACTTTCAAGGAGCACATTGAAAATATCCAGTCAAAGTGCAATAAGTATATCAAATGTTTATATACTTATATCAACAGGAATTCTAGACTTTGTCTCAAGAATAAACTGTTAATTTACAAACAAATTTTTAGGCCAGCAATGTTGTATGCAGTTTTCATCTGGACAAGTTGTTGTACAACCAGGAAGAAAACACTTCAAAGAATTCAGAATAAACTTTTGAAAATGATTTTGAAGCGTCCTCCCTGGTTTAGCACGAACGAGCTACACAGGCTCACTAATGTAGAAACATTAGAAAATATGTCAAGCCAAATTATCAACAAATTCCGACAAAAATCGTTGCAATCCTCAATTGCAACGATTAACTCACTTTATAGTCAGTAAGATAGTTTTAAGTTTATTTTAAGTTTTGTTTTATTCCTTGTTTTTTTTCCTTGACAAGTAGGTTTAATAATTTTCCTACAATTACATTAACTTAACTGCGAAAGCTAATAGCATTCAATAATATAAAAAAGCGTACAAATATATATAATAGTGTTGAAATGTCACCATTTGTGGCAGAACACACAATACTCATTCTGAATAGATGTTAATACATAAATAAATTATTACAAACATTTCCCCCCTAATATTTAGAAAAAAAAGTAGATTGATGTTTTTATTGACCATATAAAAATCCATCTCAAAATGCAGCTGTTTCTTAGTCTAACGACGATTGTCACGCAGTGTGTATAACACTCGAATAGTAGTTTTCTTCGTTGTCGGCGCGATGTCTAGATTAAAACGGACATTTGGTTGTCTAGCTGCAATCGTGCATGTGGTCATTTTCGGTGGAGGTGAAAGTGCAAGGATTTTGGCGATTTTTCCAGCACCCGCCAAAAGTCACCAGATAGTTTTCCGAGCGTTTATGAAAGGGCTTCTGGAGCGGGGTCATCACATCACCATGATGACGACGGAGCCGTTCGAAACCAGCAACCCTAATATCACGCAAATCAATTGGAATTACACCCATAAGATCGCGCATGAAAATTTCGATGTGGCTGGTATGAGGCAAAAGGGTTGCACGTCGTTGGAAATTGCGACTAAGTTGTTGGTGGTGACGAAAAAGTTTATGGAAGCTGAACTAGCGCATCCGGAATGGCAGCAACTGATCGAAAACGCGAGTGAAGAACATGTTGATGTGTTGATAATGGAATATTTTCAGATGAATCCCTTCCACGCGTTTGCCGATTTGTTTAAAGTGCCTATGATTGGAATCACGTCGGGAGATTCGATATCTATGGTCCATCAAGTTGTGGGAAACGTTATAAATGTGGTTGCCCATCCGGAAACGAATCATGAATTTTCCTCCGAACCGAACTTTCTGCAGCGATTGGAAGCCGTTGTGACGAAAGTTTTTATTGATAACTATTTGATACCGCGTGAGTTTGTACGAAGTACGATGAAGTGATCGAGCGTAATTTCGGCAGCAATATGACGAAGTCACGTGAATTGATGCATCGTATCGACTTTCTAATGACCAACGTGGAACCTGCACTTGGTTTTGTACGTCCTAGTGTACCACAAACAATCCAGTTGGAATTCCTGCATATCGAAGAACCTAAACCTTTACCAAAGGAACTGAAGCGGTACCTGGACCATTCTCAGCACGGTGTTATTTACTTCAGTTTGGGAACATTGATCCGCAGCAATTCGATTAACGCGCGAAACTTGAAGGTGTTTGTCGATACCTTCAAATCACTTAAATACGACGTCCTGTGGAAGTGCGACAGTGAAGTCGACCTGAACGGCACGAGTAACATACGAACGGCACATTTGCTGCCTCAGCAAGATTTACTCGGTAGGTATTGGAGTTGTTGATTTGATTTCAATGGACATTCGGTGAGCTGAAAACCGACCAATTGAATCACACGGTGATATTCAAAACCAGCGAACGTTCTTCGACAAACACAAGTCATAATAAACGAAAAACCTTCGCCTCTTCTCGTTGATTTCGAAAAACTTATTCCATCAGAAGCGTCAGAGGGAAAAGAAGAAATTAAAATGCAGTGTAATGTATTTAAATTTTCATTTTTCTTGCTAATGAATGTTGTTGATGAATCGAATTACAGGTCTACAGTACGTATGAGTTATCGTTCAAGTCAGTAGCGAAGTTACTTTCCAAATTTGTACCTCTGGTCTGACTTCCGCCCCCAGTGAGCTGACAGGGTTTATGAGATTAAAAAATAATCTCTTGATTGACCTGTAAACCCATCGGTTTATTGAATATTTCATTACCTGTTACCAGATTTATTTTATTCAATTATTTATTTTACGCTTAGCGTGAACCAACCAACATTTTCTGTCATTATCGTAAGCAAAAGCGCAGAGGATAGGCACAAAAAATTCCAGTCGGTTCTGCTCTCAGTCATTCATATTGATTTTATGAAATGTGTGTGGAAAATGATACACATTCTGAACGTGAATTATTAATTAAATAAATAAATTTATTTTTGAGCGTCTTAGTAAAATGGAATTGAATATTGAGAATAGCTTATGTTTCCATTTAATTCTACTACAAAAAATCGAATACCCTTTAATCGAATACCGTCCGCAGATACGTATTTCGGTTGCTACATACAATAATTTCTCCCAAATTATAAAACTTTACTGGTGCTTAAAAATTCGTATTGTTCAATATACATTTAGTTTTCATCGAGAACTCCTGAGCAGTCACCGCACAGTAGTAATTTCCAAATATTTATAGTACAATAAAAATATATATATAACACAATACCGATAAGCCATAGGAATACGGAAAAATAAATTACAAATTCGCGTTTGGGATATTCATCAAGAATTTCCACGTCTCTGTTATAGCATGTGAAATATAGCATGTGTTTCCCGAATGATAAAACAGTGCGAGTCTTTAAGTGAATCGAAAATCTTAAAAACAAGTCAAATAAAATACACAAACAAAACAACATTCATTACATAACGCAATCGTATAAAATTTTCTCGTGACATCCCAAAAAATATGTGTGACGCTGTGTCGTCACTGGACGATAAACGTCTAACCAAAAATTTACGATTTTGGACCTTAAAACAGCTACCATATGATCTGCCTAACCAGCTGACTATGCCGCTAGGTACCTATACCTACCTCGTTAGTGGCCTGGATGTATTGCATAAGGGCTACGACGATTCAAGCTGGGAACGCACTAAAGATTAAACGCCCAAAGATATCGACGTTTAATTGCATTCGGTTCGAATGTTTGGATTGTAGAGTATTTTAGTTCCACTGCTTTGTCGAAGCTAGTTGAAAGGTGATGTTGAAAACTTATTATCACAACATCGTTAGAGCTTAGACCTAATCAATGCTGAACTGTCCAATAGGGGAATGTCGTGTGTAGTTTTTCTTTTATTTTTTTTAATTGCAGCACAGTTAAACCTGCGTGTGATGCCGTACCTGGTTTCTAAACTTTGATTACAGTTTGACAACTATACTTGAATTTTATTTTGACTTAATACGCTTGGAGAACTGATCGATGATAAATATAAATACAGTTTGTGCCAATTGTGCATGTATGTAGTTCATGAGAACATAGTAAGAGTCTGATAGTTATTTTCGAGGTAAACACTAATTCCTATCCGCGGGGAAAGGGTTAAATTTAAAGACAATTGAGACAACGTTATCGTTGCCATATTCATTTCGGAAGTGGTTATAGAAACATTCCAACAGCGGAATGTTAGGACTGCTCTATCACCGCATGTAAAATTGTTTGACTATCTCTACCAAAATACTAGTATTTTTCCATACTATTAACATGATAACATTGAAACGCCAAGAAATCAAAATTAGAAGACGAAAACCATTTCGTAAGGTATTCTTATTTTTTGTTGCGCTCTTACATTTCCTAAACATTCTTTATACTGAAAATTTGATAACACCAAATGATGAATTTTTATTAGACATCTGTACTGGTTCAGACTTTTTTTTATTTTATAATTCAAAGCTCTTATATTTCGTTGAAGGTATCAAATTCTTCATATTTTTACGTAGAACTAGGTTCTTCTACGTGCGGATATAAACTGAAAAATCAAATTATGTCGACGTTTAAAATCTGAGAAGAAATCAATCAATTTTTAGAAATGATCGTATGTTATTGAGAAACTGGCACAAAAGCTTATTGGTTTATTCAAATATTAATTAGCAATGAACCAAATCGTATTCAACTAATCATTTTTCCGTATGACATTGAATTTTAACTGGGAAATTTGTTAAAAGTTAATTACAGAAGCTTTAGAATCAGTGCAGCAGCTTTCATCATGTGAAACGTTAGAACGTTATATTTAATTTTAAACTCTGCAATACTTGAACAAAGGGAGCATTTTCAATGAATAAACCTAAGTCCCTTCTCCTTCCAATGGGACAAACAGTATTCACCTCTGAAATTATTTTTTTCGATATAATGGTAGAACCCAATCCAAAAATTTATTTCTAGTTAAGAATCGTGTTTATTCTGAATACCATCTTAAAATCCAGTGATGTGTCTATATAGTATATGGGTCAGAATTCGTGAAACGGATCACTAAAAATCGCGATGTCTAATATTTTCAAATAAGTATTAAAAACATGAAGAGTTTCACTCGGGGAGTTGTTTTTCCAATTTTTATTGAATTTGAGTAAATTTACAAGTTGTTATTGTCATTTAAAATTTAGGTCAAAATTGTTTTTAAATAGACATAGCTTTAAAAATATTGCATCGAATTTGATGAAATTTTCACAACAGATGCATCCTGAGTTGTAGTTTACGAAAATATTTTTTTGAAGAAAAACATATTTTTTCAATAGTAACTATTTAAAACAATATGTTGAAAATTTATGTTCTGGGGCACTGAAAAATCTGAAAAAAATCACAAGTATTTTTGAACTTTTATGGCCCAAATTCAATAAAAATTGGAAAATCAACTTCCCAAGTGAAACTCTTCATGTTTTTAATACTTATTTGAAAAAATTAGACATCGCGATTTTTAGTGATCCGTTTCACGAATTCTGACCCATATTTTATGTATTTTCTCTAGATTTGTATTTGTAATACATTCCCGAACATTTTTTTTTTTGGTTATGAAGTTGCTGTTGAAGATTACAAATGTTTTGTCTATTAATTGTATATCCTACACGTGTCGATACTGCACTGCGAAACCACATCAATGTTGTGCAACTTTTGATTAAGTTTGAAACCATAATAACGAATGTGTCTCAGCTACGACGCATCATTTATCTATCTATATATTTATATAAAAGATAGGTTTCGTATGTATATTTGTATGATCCAACATAACTCTTGAATGCCTGAACCGAATTTCACCTCACTTGGCATACATGTTCTTTGTACAAAGGAAGTGGTCATAGAAATATTGGAAATGGGGAAGTGGCAACTTTTAAAGAAAGATTCAAAAGTCAAAAACATTTATGCACTATGGCAACGTCTTGAATGAATTTGACGATTTTGGCCCTTCCCTTCTAAGAGCTTATGACCACTGCTACCATTAGTTAGCTATTTGGGCCCTTGGTCATATCTGGGGGCCAAAAGTTTGTTTCCAGAGACCGAAACATGATGTTTGACGCCATTTGAAATGAGGAAAAAACTAAAATAATGCCCAATTTTGGTATTTCAGAAACTTACAGTACGTTAAGAAACAGTGAAGTTTCCATTTTCAAATGTAAACTTAAGAATGTTCAAATACTCCTCAATATTGATGTTTTTTTTAGATGGGGACTATGTCCAGAAACTGAATATTAGTATAATTGACACTAATCACCGTTGTAATGAACATCCAACATTGTCTGGGAATGTATTCTCACATTGCGAACGTTGTGTTAAACAAACTCAGAAAGTTTCAATTGGATTCCAGGGCATTGTTGCTGTGGGAATAAAAGAGCAGACGAACTTGCAAAACAAGGACCCAACTCACAGTTTTTCGGCCCAGAACCTTTCTGCGGTATATCAAACTGTGCAGTGAAAATGGAGCTTGAGCACTGGGAGGAACAAAAGGTGAAAACCAATTGGTTGGATGTCAGAGGGTCTTTCCAATATAAAAGATTTATAACACCAAACTTGAATCATTCAAAAAAGCTCTTAGAGCTCACCAAACCCGTTCCAGCTGACTGGGATATATTTCAAAAGTTCACATTAATGCAATTGTCATGTTATAGTGACGATATAACTCGTAAACTTGAATGCTCTTGCTTTGTTGTTGACAATTGAAGGGCTTGAAAAAGAAAGAAATTATTTTTAATTGAAATCGGAGATTAGCAGCGTCATTATCATCTGACGATTGTCGATTGAAAATGATAATGAGCGCTGACGGAGTCAGGGGGCTTCCAAACAGTAGTAGAGCATATAGAGGGAAGAGGGAGGAAAAATAGTGACGATATGAAACGGATGACGCCAATACCAGGTTCACAACCCGAAACGGCTAAGTGGCGCCAGTGATCAAGAACAAAAAAATCGCCAAAATGTTGATCAAAACTTGCGTGACGAATCAAAAAACCACTGCGAAATGTTTAGTTTCATTTTTATTTTTCGAAAATGTAGCGCCCTGGCCCCAATAAACTCTTTCGTGTTTGTGTTCGAGTGAAAATAACAAGCCCCATCCGAATCAATCAATCAACTAATTAACTTTTTTGATTTTCTCCAGTTTGGAGCAATATAACATGCTCGTATAAAATCACTGCCTAAGTAATCAAGGTCAGATGTGCTTGGCAGCAAAATACAAGGCCTTCAATAAAAATTTCAAATTATATCACATTTTGTTAACCTTTGGGTGATGAGATGAATGAGAATAAGAAAAAGTTAAAGGGTATGTGCTTGAGTGAACAAACGTAGGCTTGACGTGGGACTATTGTGGGCGTAAAGATTTAATTCTGCCATAGCCATAGTATATAACACACACCAAATCTACAAATACCAAACACAATAATCCATGAACACTTCACAAAAAAACACATACACCTGTCATAAACCATAGCATGTCGAGTTTCGTAGCCGCAAGGTTACAGAGTCCGCTTTGACAAGCGAATGGTGATAGGTTCGAATCTTAGTAGAACCAAACCATTAACACTAAATAACATTCACATTCACACACACACACATTCACACACACACATTCACACACACACACACATTCACACACACATTCACACACACACATTCACACACACACATTCACACACACATTCACACACACATTCACACACACACATTCACACACACACACACATCCACACATTCACACACACATTCACTCATTCACACTCACACACACATACATACGCAAAAGCTACTCACACACACATACATACGCAAAAGCTACTCACACACACACACATACACACGCTAAAGCTACTCACACACACGTATACACACGCCAAAACTACTCACACACACATACACACGTTAACGCTACTCACACACACATATACACACGCTAACGCTACTCAGACACACACACACTTGGTATACGACATACTATACCTACACAAATTACTACCGGCAGCATCCAAACGGCTATCAAGTCTTCCAATGGTCCCTTCCAACAACTTCCAATGGTCCCCAGTGCCGATCACGTCCAGTTTCGGGCTGTATTCCAACAACGATATCTGAATTAGATTACCACTGGTGTGGTCCAACTAAGATCGAAGGGAAGCCGAACTGTTCTTTTTATAGTGTCACTCAGTGTGGGGAACTTGGGTGATTGGGGGAAGAACCAATCACGTGGAAGCACCTCTGCTTTCTTTCTTCGTCGTTTACGTTGGGTGATGAATGCGATGCCAATTGGCTGGCATTGCTAGCCAATGACTAAATGCGTGAAATCATATCGTCTATGTTTTTGAAGTCTGCGCTAGGGAAATATACCAATCGTATGGAAAATGTATGTGGATATTCGACCTTCAAACTTTCCCGCAATTTTCACGGAGTAATAAGAAAATGGTAACCGAATTTATCATGTTATACAAATCTTGTATGTTTTAACTTTCCAACAGTATATTAACTATTGAAATCGGAACAGTTGTTTGAGCGCTATTAGCATCTAAAATCTTCCATTTCGCCAACCAAAAACGTTTCATGATCAATCCAGTTTTCCCAGAATGTACCTTAGTATAGTGAAGAAAGACGTAGTCCCACGTCAAAACCAACCAATCACGCAAAAGTCAGAGTGTGTGTAACCAGATCATTTATGAGCTTTTTTAGAGCATTTAATGATCTAGTTTGGAACCAGTACAACGCATGTGCGTTGGGCAGAACGCATTCAATGCTCTAGCGTATTTTGAATGTATTTGACAGCTCCGAACCACTTCGCTTAGAACGATTTCATCGGTGTTGGTATTGTCATAATGATTTGTAGTGGTATTGGTAACGTTTTTCAGGAGACTGCTCTCATTGATGCAGTGTAACCAGCATTGGGATAATTGTGGTACTTTTAAGTTTATTGAAATATTACCTGATTGATTAATTTTCAAGAATCAGATCTTTCAGAGACAACATTGAATCAATAATAATATGAGAAGACATTGCATATGTTCACAAAATTTTGTTTTAACTATGATGTTACTGTTTATTTGTTCGTCGACTGTAGCGGTTAATTCTGTAGATTTATCGGCTTACTGTTCATGTTGGTACCGATGCAGAAGAAGCGGAATGTGGCTTGGGGAAACGCAAAAACTGACGTTTCGAAATATTTATCGGGATTGTTACGTAGGTTTATTCGAACAAATGACTTAACTTGGTCTGAATTGTTGAATACCACAAGGCGGGAGAAGAGTGGTGAATCACTCTAGAGAGAATACATAGCAGAACGCCGCGCGGAGTACACTGCTGAGATGAATTCGATATAATCCGAAGAGCAAACATGCGTGACGTTCGGTTGCATTTTTTTTCAGTTTCGAAATGCATACTAAACACCGTTTTCTACTTTTCTACACGTTCTGCAGTGATCTCTGTTGTGTTTGAGCGTATTGTCCTTTCGTGTGAAAAAGATCACACCAGTTTGCTATCTCTCTGGAGAAATATTTCAGATTCCGAAGCGGTGTTTACGATTTGCTGCTCTCTTCAAGCAAGTGCGTCGCTTTGCTCGGCAGTGTGAGGCTCTGGTTATAGTGGACGTGAATAACGGCGCAAGACGATTTGCCTTGCCGTGTAGTGATGATACACATTTGGATTTGAATCACGTCCATGTATTCCTTGTGCAGCAAACATTTTTTGTGCGTTCTTTAAGCAGAAAATGTGTGAACTGAGATGACACAGTGACTGCGTAAGACTCGAACTTTTGCGTGATGAATGAGAAAAACAATCATATAAACATGCATGCTATATTTTCGAATTTTCGTGCAAACGAGCTGTTGGAGTGCTATCGGCTCTTGATTTGCACATCAAATACAATACCCCCTAGCGCTCGAGACCTTTCGAGAAAACGATTATTCTTCAATTACTTGTTTAATTGCCTTGAAAAGGGCAGTTTGCTGTTCAAAATCGGATATGCTGTTCGTAACCTTTGTGCTGCCCCGACAATGGGGGAATGAGGCACTCCCACAACAAACACTAAAAAATACCGAAAATTTTTCAAACCGAAAGCAAATTCGGAAAGCCAGCTGATACTGGTGCAATCCGCTACGCAACTGTTGACATAGAACCGTCCATCCGTCTCCACAGGCTCAGCATGATTCGATATTGGCCGCACGACATGCGTTTAACTGTTTGAAGCTCGATTTTGAAAAGTGACCAGAATGACAAGATAACCTCAATGCTCACCTAATATTTTGGATGTATCTTAGATCATTTTTTCTCAGCTTTCTAATGCTGATGTCAAATTTAGAATCAGTGGTTGCGAACTTGCTCAGAAACACGTTTCTGTGATAAAATCCAAGATGGTGGCGAGATCCAAGATGGCGGCGAGATCCAAGATGGCGGCGAGATCCAAGATGGCGGCCAATTTTTTTCTACTTCTTCTTCTCAATAGCGGTTTTGCTAATAATAAGAAGTGCGGGATACAGCAAACACCCGGGCATATCTCACAATGGATCTACGATTCTGGTCGCAGTGAGGAAGTCCATACAGAAAAAAAAAACAACTTGTGACAGTTTATTTGTGTCAAAGTTTGTGAAAAATGAATCGTAAAAGGAGTTTTCCTTGACTTTGAAGCAAAAATTACTGTGATGTTGTAACGTCGATTTAAAAATAATAAAATCTAGCGGTTCCACAGTTTCACATAAACAAGCAATAGACTCTCTTAACTAAACTAATATTCCATTGAACTATAACAGTGCTTCATTTTTCTTAAATATCACGAATTCCAACTGAATTCTTTTCGACCGTGATAAAATCGAAAAAGCACTGTATTTTCGAATTTTCTTGCAAATGAGCTGTTGGAGGGCTTTCAGCTACGATACGATATCACTGCCTGAATAGTATAAGAAAATATTTTCTTCCAAAGTCTAGCGCGTTTCGATAGTACAACAGTTTGCATAACCATACAACATTTTTCTGCATTTGAGCGGTTGCATGTTCAATGTTCCAATCGATTTCTGCGAGAATTAAAAATATCGACTTAAAATAAACCGACTTATAAGCATTTCAAAAGGGGCCCATTTTGTTTCCTTTCCTGTTTTGTCAGGTCCCTTATTTGGCCGGATTCAGTTTGATCTGCTCTTTTGATTTCATTTTACTTAAAGGATGGTTGTAGTTCATTTTGTCTTGAGCATCTTAGTTTTCTCGTTTACAAGAATGAAAACTTTATTCAACACTCAATTTTTCTATTGTTTGTTAACAAAAATACATTCCTACACAAACTCATTGGGACAGGGGTCTTCAGATCATTCTCCGAAGCTTTTGCAAGCAGGCTTGTGAATGGTCACGGCAGAACAATTATTCACTGCGATGATCAAAAGAAAACTTTTGACGATAACAAAGTTCGTTGTCCAAGTACATTCTGGAACTAACATGTCAAACGAGTACCTTACCGTCCTGAGCAAAGTTGTAGACAGTATCTTTGTCCTTCCATTCAAAATACCGCGAGATAAAAATGTTTTTAGTTTAGAAAAAAAAATACCAAAATATAATTTTCAATTGAACATCTCGAAAAACTCAATGTTTGGAAATCTAATTTTTTTCTCTTCGAAAACTGCACGCTGTAAGCAAACCAATAATAGCTAACTGAACTTAGCGAGATGAGAATGAAATAGCTGAAATTCGTAATAGGCACATAAACTATCATTTTTTATGGAATTGCTTTCTGAGGTCTCCTCATCAGTTTCTTCGAAAAACGATGCTGTTTTTTGATTTGTGCCACCGAGAAAACTAACACAAGAAACTTATCTCTCGTGTTTACTAGGAGATGTCTCTGGACAAAATAATGGACATAATTAGGTCTGTGTAAGCAAATTTAGCTCTGTTTAGCAAAACAAAACAACTGCTTAGGATGGAGGAAGGTGGTAGTGAAATGTCCACGGTCCATTGCTAACCATTGTCCATTGGAATTAATATGGGAAATTGTCTACGGAGGAAGAGGAGGAGCCAAATCGTCAGAAACCTGTCCACGTGAAATGTGAATGGTTTCTTAGACTACTGGGAACAGATCAAACACTCTACATATCAAAAATGTCACATTAAGACTTAGCAAACAAAAGTTCTGTTGGACTTAAAAAATTTTGACGTAGAACTAACGTTATTGTGGGAGCCTCTTGAGAGATGGTGTATAATGGAAATTTATAATCGGAGCATGCATAATATTTTGTCTTATTTCAAATGCTCATAACTCGCTTAGTTTTCAACGATTTTCTTTCGTTTTTGCAGTAATCGGTTAGAACACTAGCTAAGCGTCCACCAAAATACGGAATGTTGTAATTTGCGAATTGAAAATTGTACTACTGAAACCCCCCCCCCCCCTCCATCGATCTAAAAATAAGATCAAATACCACCTTATATTGGTATGATGTCCATTGTCCAGGGACCGAAAATCCACTCCAGACGTCATCTTGAAATTCACAATGATAACTTCTGGTTTCCAGAATACAAAAAAAAATGATCCGCAGTCAGAATAATGCGAATGAGTCTGAAAATGCCTTATTAAAATTTAGGTTAGCGATTTTCAGTTTCCGAAAAAAATATGTTTGAACATAATCCAGAATAGATATTTCGAAAAGCCGGGATATCCAGTGGCCGGAAATTGAACTCATAAGTCATTTTTAAATTCAAGATGACGTTTTCCGTTGTCTGGAAGACCGCCAAAATTGGGACCAAATACCATATGAGTACTTCCGAAACAAGGATAATGTGCAGAGACCTGAAAGCGACCTCAAATACCACTTAGAAATCAATGTTGGCAATTTTCGGTGTCTGGGAAACAGCCCAAAATAACTAAATATCACCCAATGTGGGTTTTTCTAGAATTTAAGTGTTGCTTAGTGACTACTTCTTCTACATTTTATTTAGAATTAGAGCCCAGGTGACTCGTGCTGTTCTGTTTATTTGACTCAATATTACTTTCATGTTTCATATTCTTGTTTGTTACTCAATTTCAGAAATATTAGCCAATCAAATAATCGGATTCATTTGAATCTGATCAAATTTTAATTCACGCGACAAACAATTGAACATTAGTTTTTTTTTAACAATAGTCAATATTGGTGTTTAGTGCAATATATCGTTGGTTTTTCTTATTCATTAGTAATGAAAAAGACACATTGTCAGTTAAGTCCTTTAGCATCATTCCTTTCCTAATTTAAAAAATTAACATTTAGTGCTCTCAGTTTGATCCCTGTCTTCTTCCCACTGGTAACCAGCATAGGCATTCTCCCATAAATTTACTTGACGTCATTATTTTCTTTAGCTTTCATAAGTTGCTCTAATACTGTCTGCTACAACGAGAATTCCTATATCGTCCGCAAAAATGTTCATATCTACAATTTTTGCAGTGTTTTGATTTCATTATCGTGAAGTATAAAGATAAAAGGCCCCGGAAAACTATCATTGAGTAATCCTAGTTCAATACTTATTTCATCGGATTCAATTTCAATTGACGTTACATCTTACCGTTTCAAGGACTCCGTGAATCGATTTCGCGTTTGATTATCTGCACTACCTGTTTGAAAATCAATTAAATCGTTTTTCTTTTCTCTACCTCTACAGCCCACCCGAACGTGAAACTGTTCGTCACCCAGGGCGGTCAGCAATCGATGGAAGAGGCTATAGATCGACACGTGCCGATGGTGGTAATCCCGTTCAACTTCGACCAGTTTGGCAACGGCGATAAAGTGGTCGAACGTGGAATCGGCAAGACGATCTGGATGGAGCGGCTGACGACCGAGAAGCTCCGGGAGACGATTCTTGAGGTCATCAGCAATAAAAAGTGAGTTCACTTTCTAATGTTCTTACACATTCTAACTCATGTCAGCGTTTATCCTTACCTTCCCAATAGATACAAACGAAACATTGAACGACTCGGCAAGCTGGTGCGTGATCAACCGATGCGTCCTGTCGAGAAGGCGGTTTGGTGGACGGAATATGTCATTCGCCATCAGGGTGCTTCACATTACCGCTACAAGGCTGCCCAGATGCCCGTGTGGCAGTATCATTACTACGATGTGGTGGTCACACTGCTGGCTGCCAGCCTTGCGGTGCTTGCTCTTGCCATTTATGCCATTCGGCATTTCTTCAACTTTATTTTCGGTCCCTGGCTCGCCGTACAAGTGAAGGAGAAATCTCTGTAGTGTAATTTGAAGTGTACATAGTGACTGAAAATTTCAAGTACACCACCAGTACATACCACTTCTGCTTGCGGGCGAGCGTGCGAAGGCTAACGAAGACTCACAATTGCATTATGAGGTCTTGATGAGGAGATAGATACCTTTCCATCACCCAAGCTCCACATAACTATCTCTTTTTCTCCCTCTCTCGACTGTCTATTAGTTTTATTTTGTTAGGCGGTGTGCTATGCAAGCAGGGTGGATTATGTTGTCGTACATACCAAAAAAAAAGTTCCATGGCCGAACAACCTTGAGAAAAAGCAGAATACCATTGCGCAATCGGCCTCACATACGGCGGAAAGCAAGAGTACTTAACAAATTGGCACTCGCCATATGGACCAAGGTGACGAAGAGCTTTTGTACTATGTACTTGCCGGCGTGTGTGTATTTCTAATGTAGGTTAGGTAAAGTTAGTTTTAATGTTTGCTTAAACTCTTGACACCGGCTTCTGCTACTCCATTCACGTTGTTTGGAAACGCAAAGGCGGTCTCCGTCTCGTGTACAAAAGGTCAAAACGTGTGTACGATACAAGTGAGTAAGTAGTAAATGATTTGATTGAACCAGTCATTGAGAGTTTCGACATAGTTTGTAGAATAGATTTTCCGTTGCAGTTTCGGTGCAGCAATGAAGATGAAGTTAACTGTATAATTTAATGTACATGGTAATAAACTTTTATTCTGTATTTCGTTCAAGCATTGGAAACAAGAGAAAGTCCCAAGAGTGATTGGTAATGCTCTCGATTACCTTTTTTTCTAGAAAATAATTTAGATTCGTCTGAAAATCGATTAAAAACTGAATATTAGCAGAATAAACTGCGACGTGAAAGCAGCTTTTTAGCCTCAATAAATAGTCCTAAAATTACGTATTAAATTAATTCCGATTCATTACAGCTTTGATCGGACAGGTAAGCTCCTGGAAGTATAAAACATTAAATGCCGCACAAAACCAACCATACTTTCAGTAAAAATTGCAATTGATGTTTTAGATAATCACGAGCCTTAATTGGCACTGGGAATGCATTCTATAATAGCAGCAAGCGCGTTCGCCAACTGGATAGTATTTAATTGCATTTCACATATATTGGTCCGGTGGAAGCAAAATTTGTCAGTGCCGGTGGCCGCGGCAATCCCTTTAAACCAACCGAGCTCATCATTTCCTATGTCATCCCATTAACCTGCCGTGAAGTCAATTTTGCTGCTCGTGCAAATTCCGAATGCATGCCGCTAACTACGGACAAATTCAATTGAAGCCTCCAAATCGCTTGATCGTGCAGGGAAAAAGCCGCCACCGCCGCTCCGGAAACCACTATTTATTTCAACCGTTAATGCTCGGGTGCGGTCTATTCTACAAAAGCTTTTTGCCAAAGCCGCTTACATTAAGTGCGACGTTTGCAATTGATCCAATCAAACGTCACGGGTGGACGCCTGGCAATGGTAATGTTATTGCGGTGAAATTAAAAATTCTTGCTATTCAAAAATTTCTCGAGAATGCCACGTCAACCATAACCATAGTTTTATTATAATACACCAATAATTTGATGTGCTCAGGGTTTCTATTCAAAGTTAAATTATTGTTGGTGTCAATATAAATTATTATCATCGTTTTGAATAAAGTTATTGTTTTACGAAAAATTCGGCACGTGAATTGCGATCAGCAGTTGAATCTAACAGAATTCAAAAAACACGGGTTGGAATGCCTCTAGTATATTCTAATTTAACCCATTATAAACCAGACGTTCGATTTATCGAACACTTCAGACCTTTTTTTTACGAATAACTGAGATGATATAAATATATATATATCGTTACCTGTATTTGTTAGCTGAGAATTTTAGAATCAAAAAAATCATACTTGCCACCCCTCCCTTCCAATCCGGTAGGAAATAAAATGTTTCGTGCAAATGTTTTCAAAAACACATTTTCTCAATAATTTTTTTAAGCTGAAAAAATAATAGCAACTATTGATAATACTATATTCAAGTAGCTAACAGATGACATTGCTTCTATACCATTTTTTTTTATTCTCGCTTATTTTCCGTCGGTCTAGTTCCGCCACTGTTGTTGTGCCAATCACCGACACCCGGGGAGGCGACTCCACCCAGGGCCCTAACTCACGACCCGATTAACGGACCGGCGCCAACGGCTTTACTTCCTCATGCGATTAAAGGCGTGATCCCAGAGATTTTTCACCTCAGAAAATCTCCCGGTGTCGGCTAGGATTGAATCTAGACCAGTTAGGTTGGTTGTGAGTGGATCACACCACCTCACAACCATCTGACACCTATATCGGCGGTGGGATTCGAACCCAGGCGTCGAGCGTGGTTGGCGGAGACGTTACCAACCACGCTTGGCCCCCGCTCATTTTATACCATTTATCGATGTTCTTCAAGCATTTTTCCCTACTTTGGCCCACTATAATGTAAAACCGGTCCATAATGGAAAGAATAGAATAATAGAATATATAATAGAAAACCAGAACGTGTGTAGACGTCATCGCTATTTCGATGAGATTAAGTTCCTTTCAGACGCTTTTATTGAGTGTTGATCAACTCTCAAGAAGCGAACAGAGTTAATTACTTTGAATCAACACTTATTACAAAGTGTTGATCAAAACTTGCCGCAATCGAAGGGTGTAGTTGTTATTCATAGCTGGTTAGAATAAAGTTCGCTATTAGTTATTCTAGAATAGGAAACATTAAACTTCACTTTAATTTCAAGTAATGGGACTGTTCGAATTCCTAATTATTTGCCGATTTCGTATGACCGAAATATTTAAGGCCAAGGAAATTATTTTTCAACTATATTTCGTCACTAGAGAAGACATTTTTTGCATTTCTTTAAGTCGCATAATTTACGAAACAAACGAGGTTTGTTTTGTATAGATATTACGAAATGCGACGAGTGTCGATGCTACTCGTGATGACGATGTCTGCTGTGAAATAGTCATGCAAATCGAAAGTTTGTGATATTTATACAGTGAACAACGGTGTGTGTTATAGGTGGTAATTTGCTTTGCAGTTGTTTATGGTTGTCAGAATAAATATGTAACTTTTCTAACGTAAACAATATCGTGTCCAAGTACGCTGTCATGTTTTTAGATGCCAGCGTCGTCGCTGTGGATGTGTGAAGCCGGATCGAACGTCTAAGATAGAAACTAAATAATCCGTTCACAGTCGAACGTTTGCAATGTGCTCCTTTGGCTGATTCATGGAACTCGTAATCTCAGCTAAAAGGAAGGGTTTACTGTGTGTTACTGTAAGACATGAAAAAAGAATTCCGGAGTAACCAGATCTGGAAAATTTACGCAAACTTGCCTGGAAGTACAAACTGAGAGACCCCTTTCACCTACGACCACAGGTCTGGGACGACGTTAGTAGAAAGATACACTACAGCTTAGCCGATTCGTCCTGAAGTTAAAGGCTGGGTCTCACAGTACATTTTTGCGTGCATCCCGGTGACACTTCAACAGCTGATAATGTGGTTCGCGATTTAGATGTAGAAGTAGGTTGATATTGCGGTGAGCGCGTGGTGGATACAAATTATAATTATATATGATGATCCCTCGTTAGTGTTAGCGGTAAAATCTATATACCGCTTTCTTAATTTTTTTTCGCAGTAGGACGCCATTTACAATACACACCAGACAATCGTTTCTGTACACATAAAAAATTAACACAAAACAGTAACAGAAAAAGGAAAACTACACGTATATTTTTAGACTCCTTGGAAAAGGTGAAATAGAGTCACCGAAACTGTCAGACTGAGAAACAAAAAATCGTTTTTGCTTCTATACACAATTAACATTGATTAAGCCGATAAATCTACAAAATTAACCGCTACAATCGACAAACAAACAAGTGTGTGATACAAAATTATCAAAGTACAGATGGTGGAAAATCGAAGACCTGCCATGGTATACCACACGTTGATATGATGTTCCACTGTTATTTTTGAATTCAATGCTCAACCGAAATGTTCGAAAATTTCAACTCTATCTATCATTGTTGATTGTACTATCAGATAAGTTTGTGGTATCATGATATGACGTGGCGAGTGCAACAGTGTCTTGGATAAATTCAAGCGGAACAAGTTTTCGTCAAACGAAGTTTGGTTCTTGATTCGACTTATTATATTCTCTGCGTTTGCATCAGTAATGCGTTTGATGAATATAATGCAAAAACTGAACTTGAAATAAAATCCTGTCCGAAGAACTTGTATAGTTACGTGAAAACTAAATTAAAATCTGACAATTTTCCCTCTATAATGCATTTTGACGAAAATGTCGGGGATAACTCGGAAAGGATTTGCAATCTTTTTGCGAAATTTTTCCAAGAAATCTATACAACATTTTCTGAAGAGGATCGCGATCACGATTATTCTGCATTTTATCCAAACTTCTCGAGGGATATTGGTGTAAACCAAATTCATGTGAAGGATATTTTCCAGGCGTTGAATAGCTTAGATGCCTCGAAAGGTCCTGGACCTGACGGAATTCCACCAGTATTTATGAAAAATCGTGCAACGGAACTTACAGCTCCATTGTTCTGGCTCTTCAACATGTTACTGGAATATGGATGCTTCCCATCAAAATGGAAAAGCTCGTTTCTAGTGCCTATTTTCAAAACAGGCCGGAAATCCGACATACTTAATTATCGTGAAATAGCCCTAATTTCTTGCATTAATAAGCTATTCGAAGCAATTGTAAATGAAAAATTATTTTCCCAAATTAAAAACCGAATAACTGAGAACAACATGGCTTCTTCAAGGGCCGCTCAACATCGACCAATTTACTTGAATTTATAATTGATTCATTGAATGCAATGGATAGTGGAAACCATGTAGAAGCTCTTTACACAGATTCTAGTAAGGCATTTGATCGCATAGACATACCAATGCTAATTTTCAAATTGCAAAAAATGGGACTTGAGCCAGAACTTCTGAAGTGGCTCGAATCATATTTAACCAATCGCCAACAAATAGTTAAATTTAACGGACAAAACTCAAATCCGATTCTAGTCACTACTGGTGTCCCCCAAGGCTCTCATTTAGGACCTCTTCTTTTCGTCTTGTACGTTAGCGACATTTCCTTTATTCTCAAAAAACTAAAAGTGTTAATTTATGCCGACGATATGAAGCTCTTTTTGGAAATAAGAAATGAAGAAGACATCAATGCATTCCAGAATGAAATATACATATTCTACACATGGTGTAGAAAACCTGAATCAATCCACCTAGTGGTGCAGAAACCTTTGTTATACTAACGATTACTTTATACATATTAGGCCAGTCAATTACAAATCGTATACCAACGTAAGTCCAATTTCAATAATGAATGGAATGAATTTAAAAAATAGTTTTCAGAGAGTTAACCAAAGACGATCATTGAATTAAAGCTTGACGTGGTTTTTCCAAATAATATGAATGTTATCACTGGAGTACATGAGTCTTATTTTTTCGATCACAAACCAATTTTTAAATGCTGGCTAGAAGCAATTAAATCTTTTTTGAGATAATCGAACGTGGGGAAACAGTAATAGATGCTGATTTCACCCTAGAACAGCAAGCATGTATGTTAGTTTAGTGCGGTTCTACTTATTCGCTTTATTTTCAGAAATCGCAGGACCTAGATTTATGAATCAGCATCAAGTTTTTTTTTACGAACTGAAGCAAACTTCTACAAACCTGCTCTCGAAATATAGTTCAGAAGGCCTAGGCTGTGTGAAAAAATCCGTAATAAAGACTTTTTAAATCTTGCTGCGATAGCGAGAAGTGGAATAACATGGATACTCTGTTTGCACTTAGTCTTAAGTGAAAGCAATATTTATATCTTACATGAGCATATTGTATCATTCATAGATAAGTGACTTTTCACCTGCGCACACTAGTGAACGTGTATAGCCATGTAGAGTTGCTTCAACACTTTTTCCTAATTTTGCCGATTACGTTCACCAGCTACTTTAGATTCCTGGTCACAAATTAAAAAATAAAAATAAAATAGGTATTCAACTGAAAAATTTTCCAGCTGTTCAAAACGTAGCATTGCAAACAAAACAGCGATTTATTTGTGTTTTTCTTAACGGGTGGCACTAACACATCTTTGGTAAAGTTTTTCAAAATATCTGCATCGCTAATTGTGTTACATGTGCACACTGTGGGATCAGATTTTGCTACAATGCTTGGCTTCCGAAAGCTGTAAATGTTTCTTACTCTTCGCAAATCTAGGTTCAACGTACAATTTAGTATATATTTTATAAGAAGTGAGGACGGAAGCTTCGGAAGAAAAGGAGCTAAGTAAGCATTGCAGTTTCTTCTAAATCTGGTTCAAATTTTCAAGAAAAAGCTAAAGGGTAATTTAATTACACCAGTTAAGACGCACTAAGAAGAGTGTAAAGATTATGAAAAGTTGTCCATGACTGTTGATTTTTTTTGAGAAATAAATAGCGATACGAAAAAAGAGGGATAGAGAAGAAGAAAGAGCAGTGAGAGAGAAAAATTATCCAAAAAGTTACATATCCCATGTCTAAAATATACTTTGGTTAAAACTTTACAGTTCAAGCAACCAATAAAAGATCGCACAGTATCAGTATGATTTTCAAAGATCTCTGGGGCTTTCATTTGAGCATGCGAACATCAAAATCGGAATAAGCGTTCTGTAAAAAGAATGTTTTTTTCGTTATTTTTCTTTTTTGGGTCGATTTTGATATACCACACATATAATCAACATATTTACACATACATACGTACAGGCACACATACACAAACATACATAAATTGTTCAATGCGTCGATCTGAGTAAATTGGTATACAACACATGGCTCTTCGTGCCATTAATTTTGCTTTAAAAGTTAAATGTCTCATATAAAAAATACTCTTTGATCAATATTTTGAAATCTAAGCCACTAATCAAAAATCCACTCGGTAGCATTCTGGGGGAGCACAGTAGCTTCCGTTTGCGTATAAGATCATTCAAATCGGATGTTGCGTTCTGTAAGAAAGGTGCGTTAGTATTTTGCGGCACATACATACAGACAACATACATACACACACACATACACACACACATATACAGGAACAGACATTGCTCAGTTCGTCGAGCTGAGTCGAATGGTATATACGATTCGACCCTCCGGATCATGGATCTATTTTGCGTTTTTCGACCGATTTTATAACCTTTGTTTAGTATAACAAAGGTAAAAAATGCAACCACATATCATTCTGTCGAAAAAGAACAACACCAAATCTTCATTGACCACTACAACACAATAATCCACAAAGCTAATAACATGCTAGGATTTATAAAGCGCTTTTGTTACAACTTTCAGGATCCGTATACCATCAAAACATTGTATATAGCCTATGTAAGATCGATACTGGAATACTGCAGAATTGTATGGTCACCCTATACAATCACACACGAAGAAAGAATAGAATCAGTACAAAAGCAATTTCTATTGTATGCTCTTCGTAAATTAGGTTGGGCATCATTTCTTCTTCCATCATATGAAGCTCGTTGCATGCTCATAAACATACAATCATTGAAAGAGCGTCGTGAATTTGCAATAGTGTCATTTGTAAACGACATCGTTTCGCAGCGCATTGATTCAGCTACACTTTTATCTAAGCTAAATTTCTACGCACCTCTTAGGCAACTTCGAAATCGAAACACGTTTGTCACCAATCATTACCGCACAAATTATGCAAAATTCGGACCCTTGAATCGTATGATGGCCACTTACAATCAATACTGCGAAACCATTGACTTTACAATGTCTCGCATGAGCTTAAACACTTTTTTAGCTCAATACGCAATCGCAACGCTTATTGAAAAAACCTAAATTAATCCACCAAGCGGTCAGACCCAACCTTTCTCATACAATTTTTCATTTGTAAAAACAGATTTACATGAACGCTTCAATCCAATAAATGTATATTCACTCTTTAGGTTCTAAAATATTGATGTTGTAATCTATACATATAAAAATGCAGTCCGGTCTGTCTGTCTGTCTCGTAAACTACCGAACCGATTGACGTGAAAATTGGTATGTAGGGGTTTTTGGTGCCGATGAAGGTTCCTATGATAGTTTGAGACCCCTCCCTCTTCTGGAAGGAAGGGGTCCCATACAAATGAAACATAAATTTCGCACAGTTCAAGAACCAAACAAGAAAATACAACCAAATTTGGTATGTGAATGTTTTTAGAGGTAACAAATTTGTCCATAATGATTCGACGCCTCTCCCTCGTCTGGAAGTACATGTTTCTTTAAAAAATTTCTGCACATCTCGCGAACTAATCAACTAAATGGATGGCAGGTGAATTTTTTAGTGGTAACAAATATGTTCCATAATCGACCTCAGACAACATTTGGATTGTAAGATGACAACTTCCGGTTTCTGGAAAACAGCCAAAAAATGGCCGATTTCCACCCAATATAATAATATCCGGATCTAGAATAAGACACCAGAGCTAAAATCGACCACAGATAGCATTTAAAATTCTAAGATGGCGACTTCCGGTTTCTGAAAACAGCTGAAAATGACCAAATACCACCCAATATGAGTTTTTCTTTAACCAGTATGCCGTTCAAAATCCAGAAATCGTCTCCAAATGCCATTATGAAATCCAAAATGGCGACTTCCGGTGGACGATTCCCATTAAATATGAGTATTTCTGGAACCAGTAAGATGCACAGAAGCTAAAAATTGATCACAGACACAGTCTTGAATTTCATGATGGTGATTTCCGGTGTCTGGCAAACAGCCGGAAATGACCAACTACCATTCAATATGAATGTTTTCGGAACCAGAATTACGCCCAGATGATAGAAATTGACTTCACAGGCAATTTTAAAGTCTAAAATGACGACTTTCGGCTTCTGAAAAACAGTCCAAAGTGACCAAATATCACCCAATATGAGTTTTTCTTTAACCAGTATCCTAAATACCATTTTGAAATACAAAATGGTGACTACCGGTTTGTGAAAAACAGCCTAAAATACTATCCAATATGAGTATCTCTGGAACCAGAATGATGCAAGAAGCTAACAATTGTCTTCAGGCACCATTTTGAATTGCTAAATGGCAACTTCTAGGCAACAGTGGGAAATGACCGAATAATACTCAATATGGATATTTCCGTAAACGTGATGATGCATAGAAACCAAACATTGACCCTGGACACCATTTTGAACCATTTTCAATAAAGACGACCACTTTAATTATTGGAAAACAACCTAAACAACTAAATACCTCCCAATATGGGTATTTCCGGTGTCAGATTGATGCAGAAAATCTGCTGAAATTGACCGAATACCACTCGATATAAATATATTTAGAGTTAAAGCGATGTACACAAGCCAACAGTCGAGGATGTTGTCATTTCGATTAAAACCAACCATTTCAAACGAGTTGTTATTTGACTTTGATCATATCCTATGGCCGATTGGTTAAGCATTTGCAGACTTTAAACACATCGCAAGGAATCAATGAATTTGAAACGTTCAAATAGTACGATACCACACTTAAATTATGTTAAGGCCATATATATCGATCAAAGCAGGTATAGTTTTAAATAGTCTTTGAATTTCTTTTCTTTCCATAACTTTTGTGCCACATATCAAATTGTTATGAAGTTTGTTATTTGTGAGTTTGAGAGATGACTCGTTCGTATGACACTAGTAATGTTCAAATAAGTCATGTACTCTTTGAGACAATAGACTTTCGTTGTATTGTAAACAATTTAATACATAACGGTTGCTTAAGTTCGATTATAATCAAATGAAATGGGAACGTATAGGGCAGCCAAACTTTGAAACCACGTGTTCAATCATAATTCATCAGTTAATCCTTAACTAGCCCGCTCATCTGATATCAATATTGATCAAATCGGTTGTGTAGTTTCTGAGATAATGAAGTTTCGTGATTTTCACAAGTCGGTACATTACAGATGAAGTTACAGCCCGATTACAGTAAAATTCAATAGGGTCTTCTGAGGCAGCTAGACGATTCATTTGACACTAATTTTGTGGAAATCGGGTTAGCCATCTCTGAGAAAAGTGAGTGAGTCCAAGTAGTCATCGGAATATGCTTCCTTTTCATAGCCGGATTTCACATTTTTAAACAAAACAGGCAAAGTAATAGCCCGATAGCAAAAAAAATCAATAGAGTCTTATGAGGCAACTAGACCTTCCATTTGACACTGAATTCATGAAAATCGGCTCAGCCATCTCTGAGAAACATGAGTGAGATTAAACAGTCTTCAGAACACGTTTCTTTTCATAACTTTTGAACCACAAGTTCAATCTTTATAAAATTCAAAACTCATGGGTTTTCCAGGTAGCCCGTTCTTTTGAGACTAATTTTGTTCAAATCGGTTGGGTAGTTTTCGAGATAATGATGTTTTATGATTTTTGCTATTTGATACATAACCTCGAAACTAAAAATCCGATTACAATGAATTTAAATAGGGTCACAAGACCTTTCATTTGCAATTAATTTCATGAAAATCGGTCCAGCCATCCCTGAGAAAAGTGAGTGAGAATAAAAATCTGCACATACACACACACACACACACACACACACACACACACACACACACACACACACACACACACACGTTCACACACACACATACAGAAAATACTCAGCTCGTCGAGCTGAGTCGAGTGATATATGCCATTCGGCCCTTTGGAGCACTTTTATATCTTCGGTTTTGCAAGTGATTGCTATACCTTTCTAGGAGAAAGGCAAAAAAATAGTTTGTAAGTAAACATTGTATAAGAATATTAGAATATATGTTGTCTACTTCTGATTGACGAAAAGAATAAACGAATTCTGGTCGCAGTTACTACCTTGTGGAACGCCAACAGTCACTGGGTGAAGTAAGCTATTCATTCGTTTATGCTGATGAGTTGGCTACACTCTGAAGGGCAGCTATAACCAGGTCATTTGAAATCGAAATGTGCCCTTTCAAAAGGCATGTGACGGATTTCGCGCCAAATGAACCCGCGGTTGGCAGCACCCTCTCCGAATTGGTTGAAACGTTTTGGGTGTGAAGACATCACCTAATTAAGCATCTCTGCATACTTACTTTTTCCAAAATTAGTCTAGACTGTCTTCCGAAAAGGGTGAAACTTTTTTTGCCGATTTTTTGTAAATCAATATAATGCAAAAACGGTGTATTCCACAAAAAAGTGTTCTATAAGTAACTTTTAGGAAATTGTCTGAATTTAAAAAAAAAAATGGAAAAAATTATGTATCAAGTCCTACACTGAAAAAAAATGCAATTTAAACACAAAACATCGATTTAAAAAAAATGGTCATCTCCGAATTGGGTGAAAAATTTTTTGGTGAATGACAACATTGTTGGCTACATTTCGGTAATACATCGCGACTTGAGCATATTTAAGGAAAAAAAAGTTATTCTCTAAAATGAAAATGCAAACTAAAATCAAGGTATATTATTTTTTTAGTGTAAAACACCTTGATAGAACAAGTATTTCTTGTTATGTCGTGTAAATGTGTAATGTCAATAAACTAGGTAATAGTAGAGCCAGTGTTTGAGTGTTGTTTTTGACTCTGGAAGCAAAATCCAGCGTGAAGCACGTGGCCGCTATAGAACATAGGTAACCCAAACGCGGTAGGTAATTTTCTCCCGAGAGGAATGCTGCTGTTGGTGTTTTGACTGCTACAATACATGTTTATTCTACCTGTAGAATATATGTTTATTCTACGTACGTATCTTTTACTTAATGTATCTGTTGTGATATGTATGCACGTTACGAACCTGTTTAAAAGCTTGATAAAATAACAACGCTACTCAATCAGCTTATAGCAATTGTGAAGAGTAGTTCGACTAAGTTTTGTTATCATGCATCAAAAGGATATATCACGGCTGAAATATTCGAAATTCTGTGCAGCTGTTAGCATTAAGAAGTGCAGCCGTAAGGGTTCACGCAGTTTATCTTCATCGATAATAGAAAAAATACGGTCCATGGGTTATGACCACCAACTGGGCACATTTGTGTTTCTTGTCAAGCTTTAATATCGCATAGCAGAAGTGTTCCACAAAAAAAGCGACAAACGGATGAATACGAAGCCTGGACTTTAATTCCGCTTCCAAAAATACTCACATCGTATGTTATTTGACTTTGTTTCCAGCTCTGTTTGGTCGAAATCTGCGTTCTAAACAAGGCTCGACATTGTTTTGAAAGTACAAAAGTTAATCTCATAAAATTACAATTTCCGTATTCCGGTTAGCGCGGAGGTAATTTTTCATCTACTAACTGAGAAAGTTAATGAAACCCGTCGAAGGCTAACCGAGTTAAAAGCATTTGAAATTGGACAATTTTTATGATATTTTCGATATTCAGATTTTCGTTTCATATCCTCCCTCAGAAGCCTCCTGAAAGACGTAGCTTTACGTCAGAAATCTTACAATGATCTATTACGGTGAATGAAGTCATATATAATGAAAAATAGATACCAAATTCAATCGAAAACGCTGACCAAAATAACGAAAATAAGTGTTAAGGCTGGAAAAATGCAAGAAATACGAAAACATTAAAGCAATATTGACAAAAGAGTACCAGAATGAAAACTCTAGTGTGAGTTAATGAAAAATCCCAAAAAAAAATATTTTATTTTCAAATGATCATTTTCGTAATAGTCGAAAGGTAAACAAACGAGAATCTTCTGGTAATATCTTTATACTGTCCAATTTCAGTAAATTTTTTGGAAAGTGTTTTCCCCCTGAGCAATAAAGGTAACATATTTTGAAGATAATGTTTATCACTAGATACAGTAGAATGCACCTATATCAACAAACAAACAAAAACGCAAATAAATATTTAGTTATTTGTTAATTATGATATTCTGTAAAGCAATTTCTATTAGTTGTACAGCGAAGGTGTACATTGCGCATAGCAAATTTATTGGTCCTCCTATTTTCTCCGTTCTTTTCCAGTTCAATTATTTTTTATCTGCTCCCTCTTTGACATAATTATGTTCAGCGCACGTTCTTTTTCGACATTTTGCATGAAAATTAAACAAAACGATGAAAATCTACAATTTAAAATTTGGGAAACCCGCTTCCTTTGGCACTTGCGAAGGGGATAAATAATAAATGCTCTCGTGTTATTTTTATGTTATTGTTGTTCTTTTTGTATCATTTGTTCTTTTTGATATTGTTATGTCCACAGTTTGAAATTTTCCTCTGCCGTAACCGTAACCTAATGTTAACAAAACATATAGAATGTTTACCAACAAAGTACACGCAAAAGTTGAAGTGTGCGTAACCAGATCATTTATGAGCGAAATTAACGCATTTACTGATTAAAATTGGAACCAGTACAACGCATGTGCGTTGAGCATAACGCATTTGATGCTCTAGCGTATTTTGCGCAGCTCCAAACCACTACACTTATAAAGCATCAGCCGATGTTCAGAAGGTTGGCATCGTTAAAACAGTGCAACCAGCAATCAATACTGATAAGTTGGGTACTGACTAAATTGAAGAAATTATTGTCTGATCGATTCACTTTCATGAATCAGATCATTTGAAAACATCATTCAATCATTAACAATAAACAAAAACATGAGATTAGTCCAAAACATTTTGCATTTAATTATGACTCTGGTTTCATTCACATGCATTCGTTCCTGCGTTACTGGCACCAGCGTCAATAACTTCCGCGGCAACAAGGCTCGCTATTGGCTGTTTCGGTTGCTGACGATTTTTAGGGATGCACGAGCCGTTGATACGCACCGGCTCGCGAAAGTAAAGAACGGTTTTTTGAGCGCCTCGAAACTGTTCGTTCGCCCGAAGCCGAAGTTTACCGAGACATTACGATTTTTGTGTATATGATACTTATTCTGCTCTTGATCTCTGTCAATGTATTCATTGTACAACTTTTGCGTTATGCGTATCACGCATTGGTTGTACGAAGTCAGAGCAAATTCTGTGCGAATTGAAAGGACACATTGGATGATTAAAGCTTGAACTTTTGCGTGTAGAATTTCGAATATGGGTCATTCCATACTAAGTGACCACGAAAAAGCACAAATTTGGACACGACCATCAAAGATTTTTCTCAAAGTTGGGAGAATTATTCATCTACTTTTAGTAAAGCGGGCAATGTATGCAGTTTGCGAAGATACGGAAATAAACGGGAATAGAAGGTGTGACCTTTAGGCTTAGAAAAAATTTCCCTCGTCCAGACGGGACTCGAACCCGCAATCTCCGTTGTCTCCGGCAAGGTGTTTTGGCCAATTAAACTACTGGGAAAGGTATAACTAGTTCTAAACCAAAGTCGAATCACCCTCTACGATTGTGTTCCCGTATCTCAGCACGCCAACGTTAACTACACACACTGCCCGGTGGGAGTTTATTTTTTCTAAGCCTAAAGGTCACACCTTCTATTCCCGTTCATTTTCGCATCCTCGCAAACTACATACATTGCCCGCTTTACTAAAACTTAAAATGTAAGTCATATGACAAAAATGAAATTAGTTCGTAAAGTATATTCATCTACTGTCACTTTGGAAAAATCCCAAATTGGGTGTCTATTGGAATACCCCCCGCTCTGTGAGACCCCCCTGTTTATTGCAAAGTCACGCATTTTTTGTTCAAAATCTCTTTTCTTTTTCTTACAATTCATAGACGTAGGATGTCCGAAAAATACTAATAGATGATTTTTGAAGAAAATAAACCAAGGAATTCAGAAGAAACATAAGTTTTGACCGCAAGTGTTGCCAGATAAATTATTTTTGTATTTGAAAACTAAATTTACATTTTTCGGCAAATGCAGCCATTTTTATTTTAAATTTGATAATTTGATCGTGTCTTTTGGAAAATTTCACATAAGAAACAACTATCATCTCGAGGTAATATGAGCCAATCTTGAGTTATGACATATTTACGAAAAAAGTTGTAAACTTCGTAATTATTTTTTTTGCAATTTATAACGTAAGACACCCGAAAAAAAGTGAATTTTGAAGAAAATAAACCAAGGAATCTTAAAAAAAAAATATTATTTATGACCGGAAGTGTTGCCAGCTAGATTATTTTTGTATTTAAAAACTGAATTTGCATTTTTCGGCAAATGCAGTTAATTTTTATTTTGAATTTGATGGTTTCATCGTGTTTCTCGGAAAATTTCACGTAAGAAACACCTATCACCCCGTGGTAATATGAGCCAATCTCGAGATATAACATTGATGCTCTACATAGTTGATATTATTTTGCTTTGTGAATTATATTAAAACCATGCCAAAACTGTTTTTATAGAGGTCAGTTTTTGTCCGATTTATGTTCTCTTTTATGGGCCGCTCGCGTTAAAACAAAATAGCGTCGAAAGAAATTGAAAATTTTCGATTTCTCAAACATTCAAAATGGCACAAAAAATCAAATTGTCGCCTCTTAAGGTGAGAGGAGTCAAAACTCTGGGAATTTCGTTTTTGCATCAAAATACATAAAAAAAATCGTAGGTATATAGCAGCCAAGGTAAAACAATGGTTGCAACATGTTATCGCTGCACTAACTGAACGTTACCCAGTAAATAATGTCTGACATTCGTATTAATATTTTAAAAAAATCAGAAACACCGGTAAAGTACTGAACACGCACGTGGGAATAACAACAGGATCTAAAACTACCGCGAGAGTAAAAATCAAAATCTAAAAATAGTACATATTTTAATAATTTACGTTATTGACTCTAGTGGGTTACATCGCAAAATTCAAAGCAAACTCCTTATACCTAAGCTGTATGCAAACAATCATCAAATAAAAAAAATATTTGAGCAACTTGATTAGTTATTCTGCTTGTATAAAAGACCCATTCAATGATTTAGTATTGAAGAGCAAACACTACACCTGTACTTTACACTGCTATACATACTTTATTACAGTAAAATCAACTTGTATCCTCTAGCAGTAGAGTTCAATCCGATTGATAACCCCTCAAGCTCAGTGCAGTCGGCTGGCTGCTGTGCTGGTGGAGATCCAATAAATACAAAGACGGCAAATTCATCATGTATTCCACTTACAGCAGACAGTTTGAAGTACATGTCAGAACTCGCAAACGCTTGTTATCTTGCAGCAATCCTTCTCTCATGGAACCGACAGGCTTGGATGTCCGTATATTTTTCGTTTCGAAGCTCAGCCACAGGATCTGCCAGATCGACTTTGAACGATTCAATTTTGTCATCGTTGCACTAAGAGCAATGATGTAAATGCATTTCAGCTGTAGCTGTAATCGATTCCCTGCATTTGTTCGTTTCTCTATTCTACTAGCCTTCCACGGATAATGTTCCAGCAACAGAGAAGAGCCCTCTGTTTCTTTCTGCTTCGATCCACGATGATTACTAGGGGCGATATTGGCTCTTGTTTATTGTTATAATAATGATAATATTTTCAAAGCAGGATGTACTTTCTCTTGTGGCCCCTTTCCTTCAACGTTCAATACTTTCCTGGTACATTGCAAAAATGCCAGTTGTGATTACCTCCTTGGCCCAGAAACACGGGAAGCGATTTTAATGATTCCCTCTAGTAATACGCGACCAGCTGATGCTATTTATACTCGTACGTAGACGGAATTGATAACGAGATGAACTTAATACCACTAGTATGAGTCGATGCTTCTATAACATGCAGAAAGTGCTCTCCAGCCCGCACAAGTGGTGAAATAATTGGCCTTGAGTTGGTTGTTTTGCATCAATCATTTAATTCCTGCAGGCACCGCGTTGAATCAACAATTCAAAAAGTTGTACGAAATTGGGGCAAAAAATTGCCATCCTTGAGGTTATTTTTTTCTGTTCTGGAAGAAACACAATAAAATTTGTGCTTCGAGCATGGCTAACGACTATTTTCAACCGTAAAAAAGCGCAGCCACCTCTCGTGAGGATCCTGAAGGACACGGAATGCATTTTATGGCGGCATTAAAGAGCTGGTCGCTCCACTTGTGAGTGCGAAAGAATCGTTGCATTTAATGGCAGCTCCAGTGTGGGTCACAAACATACACCAACATAAGAAGACCGAGCGAAAAAACTTGTCTTTTATCAACGTTTAGGAAATGTTGAAAAATTGGATTAAAATGATTTTTAGGAATTCTTGTTTGGATGCTACTTCTTTTTATAACAACATCAATATTGCCGCTCGCGGCCAGTGGAGTCTGTGTGTGATCAAGTTTCCCGTTAGGGGGATTTAACAATCTTTTCTTATTCTTCTTATAACATTTTTCCACAGCAGCACACACACATTAGGAAAAATGAGGATTAGACACTGGTAAGCCCATCTAGAGTTTCAATTTACCAACTGCAGAGGAAGAAAAAAACAGCCAGAGAGTGTCGGAAACCGGGTGCTTATTTTCTTCAAACGACGATGGCACAATTAGCCATCGATGGTGTACCGGATAGTCGAATAATTCACCTGATAACCTGAGCTAACTGCATGCACAGCGCGTTTCACCCTTGGGGTCGTTAAGGGGAATGTTCCGGACGTGAACGGAATTCGATGTGCATCGGTAGCACAATCAGGAATGGGGAAACGATTGTTATCACAATTTGGGACTCGATCCGACTGTAATCTTCCGTCGTGGCTATGAAAATCGTTAAAACTATTTGAATAAATTGAACAGTATTGCGGGAGCTTAAAGTTTCGCTCGGCGGTCAACAGTTGGGAACGGCACAACGGAACTGACTTTCATCATTATGTGTCTCGAAATAACTCCGAAACCATTAACTACATGACCGACCCGAGACACTCCGTGGTCGTTTCTCGCGGTTGCGGTGATTGTGGAGCACCAAAAGCCGGCGTCACTGGCAGTGAGAGCAGCAGTAAGAGCGCTAGGGCGGTAGAAATTCCGTGTCACGTCGAATGAAGGGATTTGATCAAAGGATGAGCTGCTAGCCTAACTGTTTGCCGAACTTTCCCGGCGTGGAGCTTCGAAGTGGAAAACTAATTATAAAACGGAAATTAAAAATGAATGGAAAACGGCTATATCGGCATTTTGGTCAATCAAGCGGAAAGCCAGTAGTAATCGAGTGAAAGCGAGGAATTGGATTGCCGTCGTGGCATGCCGGGTCGCTATTGGCTCGCTGCCCTGTTGTGCGGCGCGATTTGCCCCTCCCAGAAGTATTCCTGGGGGGGAAGTAGCTATTGTCCTTGAATGCACGACCGAACTTCGCCAAACGTTTGCCGCTATGCAGTAATTGCCATTGGGTTGTTCTTGAAACTGATTGCAAGTTGTCAATTGCATATTAGCAATTGGACTGGAATTCGATTAGAATAAAAATAAATATTGGCATTAGAACCAGCGGACGGCTTGAACATAGTGACTATGGTACTACAACACTTGTAAAAATTAGCGATCGATATCGGCCCGAACGGTCCGTTCCGCACGGAACAGCATCTCAAAAGTTCGATATTATTTTGGAACGGGTTACAAACCGAGTAACGAACCGGGTAATGTTTTAATGGTTCGGAAAAACCTAATTCAGTTTAGTTGCAAAACTGATCATGAAGCAAATCACGGACAGAAAACCATCTACTCGGACCAAAAAAATTACAGGAGGGTTGCGTGCAAAGCCACGACCGCAAGGATGAAGTAGAATACTTTTACAAGAGAGAAAACCCGGCTGCTGGCATGTCAGTCATTTTTTAATTTGTTGTTCAATTTAATATCGGATAAGATACCGATCACATCTTGGCGTTATCACTGACAGTGCGAATAAAGTATTCCTTGTGATAATGTGAAAATCTGATTTAACACTCAAAACTAGACGGCCCATCTGTTGTCAAAATGAGTCAACTTTTCATTGATTGCATTTACTAGTGCCCGCTATCGCACAGAGACTGCATTTCACTAAAATGCCTCACTGCATCGGCTGCTATCGATTCTAAACCCGCTGCAACTGCTACGCTATCCGTAGCCATGCCAATGTTTTGGCCGCTATGCGCTACTATTGGTATCCGCTGTCCCTGCATCAGCTTTTCGGATGTTGTTCTCATGACTGAAGGAAAAGATAATTCAGTACGTTCTGAGACACGGAGATGAAGCCAAATATATATCTATTCCAAATTTCTTGAAAGTGTAAGTTGATTTTAGAGAAAATATTAACTCTTCAATAAGGTTTTAATTTCATCCTGAAAAGGACAATTTGTTGTTTAATTCAATGTCTGATGAGATGCCGATCACATCTTTGCGTTATCACTGGCAGTGCAAATAAAGTATTCCTTGCGGGAAAATAAACACTGAAAAGCTTTCCAGAACGTTCTTTTCGTTGGATACATTTGCTAGTGTGCCTGCTATCGCTCAGCGACAGCATTTCACTAAAATGCCACACTGCATCAGCTGGCCCTGCTTATATTGATGCTGAGACCAACGTCAACCGCTGCACTATCCCCGTTGTCACAGTAGTGAACGCTTCCGTTGCCATAGGTATCCGCTGCCCTGCATCACCTGGCCCTGCTATTGATGCTGAGACGCGCTCCGCTATCCGTTGCCATACCACAGCTGTGGCCGTTATCCGCTGCACTGCTACTGCTGCTGTATCCACTACTGCTGCTGAGGGAGGACTGCTCCTGTTGCAGTCTAGAATTATTATGAGCGGCTTCGAGTGAAACAGGATCTTATATAGGCCAAATTGCACATTTCAAATGGCAAGGTCTATGATTCTGTCGACCGGGCTTGGGAAGCAATCATATAACGACCAATCAGAGGCCGAATTTTTCGTTTTGACAAGGCTTGACTATTTTCAATAGTACATTAGTTTGAATAATAAAATTACAATTATCTGCATTTGGGAAGAATCTTAGAAGATTTTCCAATCTATTGCTGCAAGAACGAAGGAAATCCATCGAATACTAAGCGATTTATTAGCATTTGAAATTGGACATAGTTTTCCCTTTTTTCGGTTTTAGATTTTCATTTTACATCACTATGAAGCCGAACTTCCTGAGAGAAGTATTCTACTTCAAAATGGAATATTTTAATCGCTTGAAGAGTCTCTGGATTTAGAGGAAAGTGTTCTAAGAAATTAAGAGTCTCGCAAGAAAAGACAGGAAACCTCAAGAAAAAATAGAATATTATAACTTTTTACCCATTCTAGTGAATTTTGGTGCTCCTAGCCAAGTCGAAAGTACGTGAAAAATTCAGAGACTAAAATGAAGCGACGAACCCGGCGAGCAATTATTTGCGGCCTGTTGACGCACTTCCAAGCTTGAACCATAACTTATTTAAATGGTGATAAAGCTGTAATTTTTCGTATATTTTTTCAGTTTGAGCTTGAGCTATAGGGCCAAAGCTGTGTTGACCGGTGTCATCTTCAACGCAGTAAAAGTAAATGGTATTAGAGGTTGCACAATGGTCGGAAGCTTAGAATTTACGGCCAAAATTAGATCAAGACGCTGCACACTGTTAGAGTTTAGAGCCATAGTACCTTCGGGAAAGTTGATTCATTAATTATTCTCTGTTTTAAAGAAGTTGCAATTTTGTGATTAATCCACCTAACAGTGAAAAGCGAATTTAACTTTTTTCATATTTGCATATCAAAATTCGCTTTGTTCGGCAAATTTGTTGCACATTTTCTGATAAACAACTTTGTCAAAGGTACCATACTTTTATCTGCCATTTGAAATGGACTTTTGTGAAGTTTTCTACAGATTGCTACTAAAAATCAATTTTTTCAATATAACATTTAGTATAGATTTTATACAATTTTTCAATGTTCTACATTGTTGTTCGCTAAAACAAACAAATTCATCGAAGAAAGTTTATTTTCATCGCTCATATGTCATTGATTATTGACGATTTTTATTCAACTAATGCCCTTATTTACTAACAGATATCTTTGAATTCTGCAAATATCTGCAGACTAACCCATTTCTATATTTAAGTATAAGTAAAACATCATTTAATCCAGATACAGGCAACTGTCTCTCGCTGTCTCCTGTGTAGATATTTGTAAATGAATAAGTGCATTATTTTAATAAAAATCTTTGATAACTAATAAACTTAAGAGATAAAAATAAACTTTTCTCGGTGAAATTGTGTGTTTTATTATAGTTTACAACATTGTATAACATTGAAAAATTTTAGAAAATAGCTATAAAAAGTTATATTAAAAAAAATTTTCTTGAGAAAAGTTCACATTAGTTCATTTGAATTAACAGATACAAGTATAGTGTCTTCGACTAAGTAGTTTCTTATAAAATTTGCTAAAACTTCACTCAGCAAAGTGGAGTTTCATATGCAAAAATGAAGAAAATAAAACTCATTCATCACTTTTAGGTAGATTATTCACAAAATTCTAACCTCTACAAAATGGAAAATAATCAATAGAAGAACTTTACTGAAGACACTACGACTCCAAAATCATCATTTTTAGAGTTCAGAGTAATTAGTTTAAATAAGTGCATTATTCTAGTGAAAACCGTCAACAACCAAAAATATATGTTAGATATAAATAAACTTTCTTCAAAGATATTGTTTGTTTCATTGTGGCAAACAATTTTATTGAACACTGAAAAATTGTAGAAAATCACCATAAAAAGTTGAATAGCAAAAAAATAGTATAATCTATAGAAAAGTCCACATAACTAGACAGATAGGAGTATGATGTCTTCCGCAAAGTAATTTCTTTTAAAATTTGCTACAACTTTGCTGAACAAATCTATTTTTTTATTTTCAAAAATGAGAAAAATAAAACTCGTTTCTCAATGTTGAGTGGACAAATCATGGAATTCCAATTTCTTTATCATGGAGAATAATTAATGGAACAACTTTGCTGAAGACGATACGGCTCTAAAATCAATGTTTTTGGGTCAAAATAATTTCGATCTCGTTTTTGCAGCTTTAAAAACAGTGTGCGCTGGTTTTCTACTGTAGATTATACTAATTTTACGTTTTTTTTTCAATGTGTTTTCGACCGACTATGCAGAAAAAATCAAACATTTTTTTTAATAGCTGATTTCCCGCAAACTTTCAACACGGATTCTTCAAGGGCAGAAGTGAGTATCTCAAGCACACCATCAGGAACTGTGCTTACAAATGCTTACATGTGATGTTTGGGTTGGTCAAAATTTTAAAATTTTCACATGTTTTTTATGTAGCCTGCAGCAAACTCTGTAGGTTTAAAATCAATCCTTCCAGTCCAGTGTTAGGGACTATTATAATAATCTTTTAGGTGTACGCAAACATACCATAACAGCTTCAGAAGGTTTTCATATTTTCCAACATATTCAGAAAAAACAATGCTTTTTTTTTCAATACTGAAAGAGGTAAATTTGGACACGTTTTACACTTTGAACCAACCATGCGAATATAGAAAAAAAAACTTCAAAAAAAAAGCTTAAAACTTTCTGAATATGAAATTCGTAACTTTTGCCGTTCCTCTATTAAAGAACCGTCTTATGTGGATTGGTTTAAATTTATCTTGTACAGTTTTTAATTCACGAAGTTTTTTTTTTTGAAATTTTAATGTGTTCTTTGAAGAATAAATTTTTCTTAGTGTAGTGGGTACTGCTATTCTTTTGTACAATGAAATGTATTGAAAATTTGATCCAATATTTCAGACACTTTGAAAATTTGTATACATTTTGGTGCAATGGAAGGTTAAAAAACCGTGTGCTTATGAATGACCCCTATTTACTTCTTTTATATTTTAATTCGTAATCTCCTTTTTCTAATATATTAAAATGAAATTTTGTCGCGCAGTAGATCTTAATGATATTTTCTCCTCCGTTTCTGTGGTGTACAGTTATTATCATGATTGTGAATCGTCTTTAATAAAAAATATTACGCGCTGACATGTTGGTTTTTTACATGAACATGTTCGCAAAAGAAAAAAAAACTTCACGCAAAGGTTAAGGTTGTCGTAATACAGATTATACTTAATTATACAGAGGAGATGGTTCGCTTATCCGAAGGGAGAGAGAAAAAAATAGAGAGAGAAAAAAATAGAGAGAGAGAAGAGAGAGAGAAGAGAGAGAGAGAGAGAGAGAGAGAGAGAGAAAAGAGAGAGAGAGAGAGAGAGAAAGAAAGAGAGAGAGAGAGAAAGAGAGAGAAAGAAAGAAGAGAGAGAGAGAGAGAGAGAGAGAGAGAGGATGTTGTACAGGGCCCTTAGAACGACCCAAGAAATGCCATGTTGAAACCCCAGAGGCCATTTTGTTTTTCAAAATTGCAACTTCCGGTTACTGGAACTAAAAAATCAAAAATTGCCGAATACTACCCAACATGGGTGGCCATATTCGATGGTAATTGGTTCTCTTCCAGGAACCAGAGTCGCCGCTTTAGAAATAAAAATGACCTCTGTGGTCATTTTGTGGAGTCTCTTGGGATCGACACCAACGGAAGCGTTCTGATGGATGATTTCCAGAGTTGGAAACCGACACCAGATGCTATTGTGAAATTCATGATGGCTGATTGGCTCATCCAGTGGAATATAGAAAATTATTGTAAGTTTCGATAACCATGTCGAGTATAATTGACTAGATTTATATACATCTGAATGCAAACTGTATTTGACTGAAAAATACCAAACACCATAGATGGCATAGTTATCTCAGAATCGATATGATCCCACCTCAGACGTCATATTTTAATCCAATATGGCGAAAACAGTTAAAAATGAGCAATATCCTTCCAAAATGATACTTAGAACCGGAAATCGTCTTCAGACGCCACTTTGTATTTTAAAATGAACTTTCGGTTTATGGAATACAGCATAATGACTAAATACCACCCAAAATGTATATTTCCACAGTTGAGATGATATTTAGAGGCCTGCAGGCGACCGCAAATACCATTTCGAAATCAAAGATGGTGACCTCCGGTTTCTTAAAAATAGCTTAAAATGTCCAAATGCAATTTGATACACTCAGATCAAATTTCACTTTATGCATTCTAAATAACGGATTATAATTGATTATGAAAATTGATTATAGAAAAACAAATGATGATAATTCATATTATGTGTCAAAATTGGGTAACTGTTAATTAAAAGTAAATTATGAGCATTTATAAAAACTGTCACGCTTTATACATTTTAAGCATTTTGCTCTTTAATTCAATGTACACGAAATGACGTCTCGAGTTAAAAGTTGATCTTTCAATTCTCAAACATATTGAAATCAACGGGAGCATTTTCTTTCTACTGCCTTTCTAATACTCTCTTATATCAAGCTCCAAAAATTTTAATAGCTACCCTTGAAATCAGAAGCTTGGAGTTTTGGCTTACTGATACCCCTTCCGTGTTATTGCCCCAGATAAAAAAAGATTTTCATGTCTAGCAAAGTAAGAGGTCGTTTCCCAATTTATTTTCATCTCCAATTCAATTCACTCCTCCACAAAATGTTCACGTATGACAAACACAAACGTGAAATTTAAAACGATATCGACTTATACAAACTGAACAACGGGCATTGGCACTTCACTAAGGAAAGGCGCCATCGAGTAATAGAACCGGGGCTTATATGATGAAGTAAAATATAGAAGGAAAATATCAACTCCGCTCGTTATACATCACCTTATGCATGTTAGACATTTAAATAGTAACAATAACAATTGCTGCTCGCAATCTTTTCTTCGTCAACATTATTTTAATCACAAATAAGCGGATTCTTTTCCTGTTCTCTACAAAATGCAAAGTAGGTGATAACGATATATCATTTACGACAAGATATCGAGCGCGAGCATCGCTTACAAATTGCTTTATTTGTGCGAACATGGTAACAAAGGCAGAGAACCGCCATCCTGCCTGGCCGAATCCTGTTAGATTCCTTTCATTTGGTACCCCATCGCAAACATCGCGGACATTTCTCGTCACAATCAGTTCTAACCGACAATCAAGTGATTTACATTAACATAATTACCGGTTTTGATTCTCGAGGACTCTGATCCGAGCACAACAGCGAACGATAAAGCCTTGCCTAGAGCAGGGGGCATTTTCTCTACGGCCTGTACTTACACCGATCTGTTTCCCATCTTCATCGTCTATTAGAGTTTCCACGGCGCGGAGCCGGCCCCGTAATAACGCGGCAGAGATAGGTTTCGAATTTCAGCGCGCGAAGCAGAGCGGACAGAAAGCACGTCCATCTGCTCGAACCTCCCACACTTACCTGCCCAACATACGCGTTGTAGAGCGTAGAGCCGGGGGAGGAGATATTGAAATTCAATTACTCTTAGTGGGTGAACAGCGGCGAACTTTAGCAGCGCGTCCGCGTAACAGCTGGTTGGTTTACGCACGCCCCCTCTCACCTGCACGGCATAGAACATCGCCTGGAGGGCCTTGTGCTTCAGCTAAGTCTCTAATTAAGCGGTAACAAAGCAAACATATCGTAGCTTGACGGGACAAATGACATTACTAGGCAATCGTATCGGGACGAAGCCAGATGACGGAAAGCCGCACAGAATGAAAAGCTCATCAATAATGGTAATAGAATAAAAATATATGCTAATTATTTTCACCCTCGCGTACGTTGGAAAGTCCTGTTCAGCTTACAGGAAATATATGAAGCATTGTTGGAATGTCAATCGTAATTTAAACAATTGCATGATCACCCACATGTTCTAAAAATGAATGTAAATCAGACGATCTGCGTTTTGTCACCGGAATAAGAGAAGTGTATGTGATCCGATATATAACTAACAATACGATTGGTTTAACTTTGTAAATACCTCGAAGCTTCAGGCACCTTCAGGTGGTTTAGGTGTGAGCTTGTGAATCTTAGCATAACCATAGTTTGCATAAATTTAGGCTGAAGATTTAGGTCTGTCATGTTTCGTTGCTTAGAAGTCAGTTCAAATTATGCGACTTAGCGGCAGAGCTGCCAGAAAAAAGTAAAATGTAGATTTGTTGATAATACTGCATCATTCTACCTGTTTCCTTATTTCCTATTATTTTGCTACTTGTACTTCACTGTTGTCCTAAATCAAAACAACTTCAACAATACTTGCTTTAATCAGCGTCAAATTACAAGTGTTTCCACGAGCGCACTAGAACTTGACAGCCGAGTAAAGCAAAACTTTCCCTCTACCGTTCCCGTGCTGCGAGGGGAAAATGGAAATTTTCTTTTTAATAGTTCTTTAACTTCTATCCCCCCACCGACTCCATATTGTACTTTGTAGTACCATCAGTTACTGGCTGGATCTTCCCCCAGGGCTCATATAAAAGCACTGTGCTACTGCTGCTGCACAGCATCCCGTTTGATTTTAGCGGGTTGCAGAGAGCGCGGACCCAGAAGCAAAGAGGCAATCGTTACGCTTGACAGGGGCAAAAGAAGAAAATATTTATGATAATGAGAGGCCATCGGAGCTGCCATTTTCCGAAGTTGCAACCGACCCCGTGCACTGTCCGGTGGCGAAAGCCAGCTGTTTTCAGTCCAAACTTAATGACGATGATCAAGCCGGTAATGAGGCAAAAGCGTAAAAATAATGATCCTGAAATTAAACATTCCAATCTTTCTTCTCTGTGCATTTTAAGCTTTTTCCCAGCTTTCTTCACACCCACGATGAACCGCTTTGCTCGACGGGTGTCGAATCTAGAGAAAGTCGCTCCTGCTCCGGCCCGCTGGTGTCCTGCAGCATGACAAATATTTCACCTTGCCTCGTTTGTGGAAAACAGCTTCATACGATCAGAAAAACGGAAGGAGGATGCCGTACTGCGGTAAATTTAGTGGAATTGGAAACATTCCCAATATTGTTGGTGACCGATTTTAAATCACGCCTGTTGGAATTTTCCATGATGTCCAGCCTGCCGAAGCTGCATCCCAATTGTGTGCGCGGTGCGGTGCGGAGAAACAGACAAATTGTGGACAGTCGGGGTAAAAAATGCGGCACACTTATCGCATTCTATTTTTCAACTTATTTACAATTTAAGAGGATTTATCGCTGCTTGCCCCGGGTTGGGCTTCCCACTTGGAGTTGCTGCTAGACTGCTGCTGTTGATGTTGACTATTCAGTGCTTGTGCTTGCCAATGCTTTTTAGCAGCTCACGGAAATAAATGGCTTCTCACTTTGATCTGTGCAACGGCTGGGGCAATTGAATTAAAAGCTCCATCAGGTACGGAGGACGATTCTGGTGCCCGGAGGAAGTAAGCAAAAGCCACGTGTCACTAAAAGCGAAATGAATTTATTTTCTTATCGGTGCACACGAGTGCCGTGCTTACGTTATCTTCCCGTCTAGCGGTCGCGTTGTTCTTGATATCAGGGTGCGAATTCTTCAAAATGTTAGGATTTCAAGTAGGATAAAAGCGATGGGTTCTCACTTTTGTATAATGACTTCCGAGCAGTTGTTAGTTTAATTGAATTGAAAAGTATCTTTATTCGAAAAATTTAATTTAACTAAACAGTCAATTAGACAACAATCATTGTTGTGTGCTGATGATGAAAAGCAGTCATAAAAGGATTTTTATTGTTCACAATGAAACATACCTACCGGAATAGAGCAGAATCAATTCAAATCGCCTGAAAAAACGCGAAAATTTAATCGACCATTTTTGATTTGAATGAAACTTTGCACACGTATTTGGCTTAGAAAACTGGGCATTTTTCACAGGTGCAGAGATTTTTTACACCCATGAGTTACATTCTAAAAGGGCGTATGCCTTTTGGCATAGATTTTATTCGAAGCATTGTAGCCCATAAACCGTTGCTTGTATAGAAAAACTGTCTGAGAATGAGTTGTAGGGAATTAAAAATGCACCATAAAAAAAATATACACTGTACAAAAAAATTTTTTTCGACCAAAAAAAATTAAAAAAAAACATTAAATTTCAATTTAAAAAATAAGAGTAAATTTTTTCTTATTTTTTTTTTAAAGAAACTTGACGTTAATACGCAACTTTTAAAAAAAAGTCCAGGATGGAGAAATGAAAAATATTTATTTTATGGTAGATTAATTTTTTTATGAAAATTCTAATTTAAACATTTTTCAAAATATATGTATCCTGATGATTTTAAAAGATGCAGAGAGTCATTTTGAATCAAAAAGCTCTTGGTAGTTAACATTCTAAAGGCATTGGTTTTCGAGTTATTTCTAATTTAAGCTCGAAAATTTATAATTATTTGGGAAAATACACGTTTTTTTTTTTAATTTGTTCATGGTTCTCCAGCAAAGACCATACGTTCATTGGAATGCTTGATCAAAAATATACAATTCATTCTTTGACAACAAAACGATTGGGCGAACGGTTCTCGAGAAAAGAGTTAAATGTTTTAAGTGATATAAATATATATAAGAATCAAATATTTATTTTCGAGTTTTATTATCTTAAGAACATATTTTTTCATGACATAGTTACTTTACAGAACTAGTTTCACCTTATATTTCATATACATCATAAGTAAATGATTCGTCATCTTTTGAAAACAGCTTCGTTTGTATCTTATTTTCTGAATTCGAAACAAAAGAGTAATACTTTTGTGTGGCAGCTATTATTATAGATTTTTTGAAAATATTGCTCCATTCTGTTACTCCTTGTTCATATTCTTCATATTATACCCAACTAATTTACATTTTTGATGAATTTTTATTACTTTTCTGATTAGACCAATCATACAATTCTTTTGCGCTTGTAATGGAATGTTCATGTTCTTTAGCTAATCTTGCATTTCCTGCCATTCGTTTTAATATGCCACCAATTGCATCGCATGGGCCTTTAACATGAGAAGTCGCAAAAAAATGCCACTCTGCATCGACGTTATATTTTGTTTTGAACTTGCAAAGTTTTTTCTATTTTTATATTGTGAGGCAGCTCCATCAGACATTAATATCGCTTTTTTCAACTCTATTGTTGTTTTCAAAAAACTCATTAATTTGGCAATGAACACCTGAGCCGCACCAGTATCATGATGGAGTACTTCCGATATTATGATGAAGCTGGTATTCTTAAAAATTCCAGATTCTGAATAGTAAACAACGAAGGGATGAATGGTGACTTGACTATCATTCAAATAACTACACGAATCACAAATTGGTAAAGACGTATTGAAATGAGTTTGACTGTTCAATGTTTTTAATTTTGCAATAACGTTTTCGTTTAATTTGCGTAAGCTTGATGAGCACCGATGACCAGGAAAGGGTTTACAGCATTTGGGCTTGGTGTATTCCATTTTCACTTTATTCATCTTCACAAAATGCAAACTGTTACTAACACATCTGGAGTAGTGCAATCGTATTTATATACGAAAACAGATATTAGAAGTTACCCAGTAGTTATTGGTTGCGTACTTTAAAAACAGTTAGTATTAGTAAACAAGTAGGTACTGTTGCACGACAAACATATTTTTTATGAAACATTCGGCAAGAGGGAACGTGTAGGTAGGCTAAGTTTTAGCGCTTGAGTTATTTATCCAATCGTTTTGTTGTCAAAGAATGAATTGTATATTTTTGATCAAGCATTCCAATGAAGGTAAGGTTTTTGCTGGAGAACCATGGACAAATTAAGAAATAATTAATTTATCGAGCTTAAATTTAAAATAACTCGAAAACCATTGCGTTTAGAATGTTAACTACCAAGAGCTTTTTGATTCAAAATGACTCTCTGCATCTTTTAAAATCATCAGAATACAAATATTTTGAAAAATGTTTGAATTAGAATTTTTATTAAAATTTAATCTACCATAAAAAAAATATTTTTCATTTCTCAATCCTGGACTTTTTTTTAAAAGTTGCGTATTAACGTCAAGTTTCTTTAAAAAAAATAAGAAAAAAATTCAACTTTATTTTTTACATTGAAATTTAATGTTTATTTTTAATTTTTTTGGTCAAAAAAAAATTTTTTTACAGTGTATATTTTTTCATGGTGCATTTTTAATTCCCTACAACTCATTCTCAGACAGTTTTTCTATACAACCAACGGTTTCTGGGCTACAATGCTTCGATTAAAACCTATGCCAAAAGGCATACGCCCTTTTAGATTGTAACTCATGGGTGTAAAAAAACGCTCCATCTGTGGAAAATGCTCAGTTTACTGAGCCAAATACGTGTGCAAAGTTTCATTCAAATCAAAAATGGTCGATTAAATTTCGAAAGTGAGTTTTGTAACGTAAAAAACCACTTTGCTAACGATATGTAGAGAAATAAAGCTAATTTGGATATTTTTTTTTCTTCACATAACATTTATTTGACACGGCACAAATACAATTTAATGTTTAACGGCGCCAATTATATCTGATGACTTAAAAACTAAAGCAAATTTTTTATCCTCGCTGCCGACTACGAGCTGAAATTAAGTCTAACTTAAAACTAGCATGAAATTTCCAATCTGTGTTTTGTTGTTCAATGGTCGTCTGATAATCGTCGAATGGCATGTATGGATTCGTACTGCTGAGCCACGATGCCGTGAGTTGGGACAGAGGCTCGTAGTCCTTGGGTCCTGGTTCTATTGTGCGGGGTCTGGTTGCTGGTTTTGTGCTTAAGGTTCAAACGTGTTCTTGTCGTTTTGTTGGGTGTAGACGGAGGGGGGCGGGACTAGACTGGGGCATGGATGGATTTAAGGAAAACGTATATAAGGGTCATGTAGGGTAGGTCACGGCTCGCCAAGACATCACGAACAGGAACAGCCGGCCGTCTACCTCCGGCCTGAAGGGAAGCTACAAGTTTAGACCTGGCGTCACGGTGAATAGGGCATGACCAAACAACGTGCTCTATGTCGTGATAACCTTCACCACAGGCACAGATACCGCTTTCTTCGAGCCCAATACGACGGAGATGCGCGTCAAATCTATAGTGGTTGGACATAAGCCGAGACATCACGCAAATGAAATCTCGACCTACATCCAACCCCTTGAACCACGGGTTCGTCGATACCTTGGGAATTATGGAATGTAACCACCTTCCCAGTTCCCCTTTAGTCCATGAATTTTGCCAACTGATGATCGTATTCTGACGTACAAATACGAAAAATTCATTGTAAGCAATTGGTCTTTCATAAATATCGCCGTTTATTGCACCCACCTTAGCCAAAGAGTCCGCTTTCTCATTGCCCGGTATCGAGCAGTGAGAAGGGACCCACGCTAAGGTAATCTGAAACGATTTTTCGGATTAAGCACTCAAATGTTCCCGTATTTTCCCCAGGAAATACGGAGAGTGCTTAACATCTTTCATCGATCGGAGAGCCTCGATAGAACTGAGACTGTCCGTAAAGATGAAATAATGGTCCGTGGGCATTTTTTCGATAATCTCTAGGGTGTACTGAATTGCAGCTAATTCTGCGACGTAAACAGAAGCAGGATTATCGAGCTTATAGGAGACGGCTAAATGATTATTGAAGATACCGAAGCCAGTGGACCCATCCAGAAGTGATCCGTCAGTGTAGAACATATTGTCGCAGTTGATGTTTCGATATTTATTGGAAAATATTTTAGGGATCTGCTGCACGCGTAAATGATCCGGGATTCCACGAATTTCTTCTATCATGGATGTATCGAAGAACACAGTAGAATCAGAAGTATTTAATAAGTTGACACGATTTGGAATATTCGGAGAAGGGTTAATATTCTGAGACATGTGATTGAAATACAATGTCATAAAACGGGTTTGAGAATTAAGTTCGATTAACCTTTCAAAATTATCAATCACAGGACGGTTCAAGACCTCACTTTTAATAAGAATACGAGAAGAGAGGCTCCAAAAGCGGTTTTTCAATGGTAGAACTCCAGCTAAGACCTCCAGACTCATCGTATGGGTCGACTGCATGCATCCTAAAGCGATACGCAAACAACGATATTGTATTCGCTCCAGTTTGATCAAATGTGTGTTTGCTGCGGAGCGGAAGCAGAAACACCCGTATTCAATTACAGACAATATCGTTGTTTGGTAAAGCCTTATAAGGTCTCCTGGGTGGGCTCCCCACCATTGTCCGGTTATTGTACGAAGAAAATTCAGTCTTTGTTGACATTTTTTCATCAGATACCTCACGTGACAACCCCAGGTGCCTTTAGAGTCGAACCAGACACCAAGATATTTGTGTACTAAAACCTGAGAAATCGTTTTACCCATTAACTGTGTTTGAAGCTGAGCAGGTTCATGCTTCCTAGAAAAAACTACTATCTCAGTCTTCTCCGGAGAGAATTCGATACCTAGCTGTAAAGCCCAAGCAGACAAATTGTCCAAGGTATCTTGCAATGGTCCTTGCAAATCGGCAGCTTTGGCTCCTGTAACAGAGATTACACTGTCGTCTGCAAGTTGTCTTATCGTGCATGAATTTGCCAGACATTCGTCGATGTCATTTACATAAAAGTTGTAAAGAAGGGGGCTTAAACATGAGCCCTGGGGAAGACCCATGTAGCTAATGCGAAAAGTTGCCAAATCGCCATGCGTAAAATGCATGTGCTTTTCGGACAACAAATTGTGCAAAAAATTGTTTAAAATTGGAGAAAATCCTTGTCGGTGAAGTTTACCCGAAAGAATGTCAATAGAAACGGAATCAAAAGCCCCCTTAATGTCCAAGAACGCAGAAGCCATTTGTTCTTTGCGAGCATACGCCAGCTGAATATCTGTTGATAGCAACGCAAGACAATCATTCGTCCCTTTGGCGCGGCGGAAGCCAAATTGAGTATCTGATAGTAGACCATTTGATTCGACCCAATGGTCTAAACGACGGAGTAACATTTTTTCCATCAATTTCCGGATACAGGATAGCATTGCAATCGGCTTATAAGAGTTGTGATCAGAAGCTGGTTTCCCTGGTTTTTGGATGGCGATCACCTTCACTTGCCTCCAATCCTGCGGTACAATGTTTTGCTCCAGGAACTTATTGAACAAGCTCAACAAGCGCCTCTTGGCATTGCCGGGTAGATTTTTCAACAAGTTGAATTTGATTCTATCTAACCCAGGCGCGTTATTGTTACAGGACAGGAGGGCAACTGAAAATTCTGCCATCGTAAAACGTGATTCTATCGCGTCGTGGCCCGGAGACGCATCGCGAACAATATTTTGCTCAGGAACAGAGTCCGGACATACTTTCCTGGCAAAATCAAATATCCACCGACTTGAAGACTCCTCGCTTTCGTTGACCGTTACGCGATTCCGCATTCTTCTGGCTGTGTTCCAAAGAGTGCTCATCGATGTCTCCCTCGACGTCTCGTTCACGAACCGACGCCAATATCCGCGTTTCTTTGCTTTAGCCAGGCTTTTAAGCTTGGTATTAAGCTCCGAATACCGTATATAGTCGTCGGGTATACCTCCCTTCTGGAAGGCCAAAAACGCGTCGGATCTTTGCGTGTAGACATCGGAGCACTCTTTGTCCCACCACGGAGTGGGAGGCCGTTCTTTGATCGTTACGCCGGGATATTTCTTCGTTTGGGCTTGCAACGCGGTGTCGAGAATCAAGCCCGCGAGGAGATTGTATTCTTCAAGTGGTGGATGATGTTGAATCGACTCGACCGCTTTTGAAATCATTTCCTCGTATAACTTCCAATCGACATTCCGTGTGAGGTCATACGGAATGTCAATTGGTCGCATGCGAGTTGAACCGTTATTAATTGAAATAAGAATAGGCAAATGGTCGCTACCGTGAGGATCGAGGATTACCTTCCATGTGCAATCCAACCGTAGCGACGTCGAACATAAGGATAGATCCAAAGCGCTTGGGCGCGCTGGAGGTTTCGGGATACGTGTCATTTCACCGTTGTTTAAAATAGTCATGTCGAAGTCATCGCAAAGGTTATAGATTGAAGAGGAGCGGTTATCATTGTAAGGGGAACCCCAAGCCACGCCATGAGAGTTGAAGTCTCCCAAAATCAAACGTGGTGAGGGAAGAAGTTCTATTAAATCAAAGAGCAGCCGTTGCCCAACCTGTGCTCTGGGAGGAATATATATTGAGGCAATACAAAGCTCTTTACCTTGTATTGTCATTTGACATGCGACAACTTCGATGCCTGGAATCGAGGGGAGGTTAATACGATAGAAAGAATAGCACTTTTTAATCCCTAAAAGTACTCCTCCATATGGGGTGTCTCGATCAAGGCGAATAATATTAAAATCATGGAAGTTGAGATAAATATTTGAAGTAAGCCAAGTTTCACAAAGGAAAAATGCATCGCATTTGTTTTTATTTATCAAAACTTTAAACGAATCAATTTTTGGTAGAATACTTCTACAATTCCACTGTAAGACAGAGATAGAATCCTTCATATACGCAGTTGAATTAGGCATCGAAGGATACAATCGCTGCAAGGAGGGGCCATTGGGCAGTCAACTGCTTCAAAAATGATCTAACTGTTGGGAGAAATGCTGTAAGAAAAATTTTAATTGGATCAGGTATATTGAAATTTTCGAAAATCCAGTCCACAATATTAGAAAAATTCACCAATCCAGCATTTGTTTCATCAACTGGATGTGCAAAAGGAGCAACTGGGGTTTTAGATGTTCCTGGAAGTGCTGGGAACTCCTTCTGAGACTTTAAATTGCCAAGCCCAGGAGGGGTTTGCTTCGGTTTTTCCGTAGCACCTTTAGTTTTGGTTGTACTGTTCTTTCCACTTTGGGAAATCTTAGGACCTTTTCTGGGAAGCTTAGGGGAGGAAAGATTTTTCCTCTTTCTAGACTCCCCAAGATTGGCAAAAGAAGTTCCCTCTAGTGGTTCGTCAGAGTCGGTTTCATCTGAATACAACAGATCAAAGGGGTTCGCTGTTATGGTAGAAGTGGTCGTGGTCTTCTTGAGCATATCAGCGTAAGAACGCTTTGAACGCTCTTTGAGAGACCGTTTCAATTTATCCTTGCGCTGCATGTACACCGCGCATGTGGAGAGCTCATGCTGATTCTCCCCGCAGTGGATACATTTTTCAGCATTCGCACTACAGGAATCGTCGGCATGGTTCTCTCCACACTTACCGCACCGTGCCTTATTGCAACAGCAGGCGGCTGTGTGACCTAACTGCTTGCAATTGGTGCAGTTCATTAAACGGGGCACAAATATGCGCACAGGAAGACGAACCCGGTGGATCAAGACGTGGCTCGGCAATGCAGACCCGGCGAACGTGACACGAAACGAGTCTGACGGAGTGTATACTTTTTTGTCGCCGACGAGCGACACAGATCGCAGTTGTTTAACCTCTAATACCTTAACCTCAGGAAGGCTGCTGTTTTTAAAACAGCCTACAGCATCCTTCAAGAGGCACTCGACGGACAAACTCGGATCGGTCACGACGCCGTCGATCTCCACGTCTCGGGCCGGTATGTATACGCGATACTCCCGAGTAAAGAGCTCGAAACAAGCTATATCGTTGGCCTGTTTCAGGTCATTGACCACAACACGGAGCTTGTTTGGTCTGACCTTGATTATTTCAGTCACGGCCTTGAAGCGTGACGACAGGTCTTTCGAAATTTGTAATATGTTCAGGGATTTCGACTTAGGTCCCGCTTTTGGCCGGAAATATACAACGAAACGTGAACCTGCTGTTTCGTCAAGGTAGAGCCTGGCACGAGGGGGAACTGAAGAGTGAACAGCGGGGGAAGGAGCAGGAGGGACAGGGTCAGGAGGGTTCGGTGTCGGAGGATCGACTTCCATTGTGCTAAGGCTAGCGCCCTAACACCGACAAGAAACACGTACCTTTTCTTGATTTCGAGCAATGCTCAAGTTGTCTTCGACAATGTGGTCACGTAATCGTTGGGTGCAGCAGCCGGCAGCTGTGCGGATTTACACTTTCTTCTTTGTTTGTAGCTCTGGTTGTCTTCAACACAGCTTAACACCGAAACGATCGGTTCAGCAGCGGCGGTTCAGCTACGCAGCAACAAAGCAAACAATAGCGGATGACCTTCAAAGCGGAATTATTTGGCACTGCACAGCACTCGTTAGACCGGGACCGGGCAAGCGATGCCTTTTGTTCGATTACTTTTTGCGAATATATCGAGACGACCGATAAACACAACCGATGCGCTTGGTTGTTCGACTCGGAATGAAAGCTAATTTGGATTGTTTTGTATATATATTTCAATAGTGTATTCATTTTTGTCGCCACTTTAAAACACTAACTCACACAAAAAAAAATTCGGAATCACCGACAAAGAAATTTCTCCAGTTATTTCTTCGTTCTTCTTTCAAATAGAGTGTCTGCAGATCATAATGACGTAACCTAACATCATACAACAATTAAAATCACTGCGCAAATACGAAAAATCATCAAACACTGCAAGTGTATTTATTTTTTTCTTCATGACTGTATTTCCCTGTCACTCGCCAAAACCTTGATAACAACTACACAAATAGCGTGTGATTGAGTTCTTGCTATTTTAAGTTATTGAAATGAACGTAATTTTTTAAAATACATGATGTTTTATGCTGGGCTGGAGCTAACCTAGCATGAGTTTCATCGGTTTAATGTCAAACAATTTCCAATCTTAGATTTTCCGCTTGAATCGTTCTGGTTTCCAATTTCGAATAGTTTCGTAGAGTTTGCTTTTTGCTAAGATAGGAAAGTTTTACCCAATTCGCTAAATTAAATGATTGTTTTGGAAGTGCAGCTACGAATAAAGGTTTTTCTAACAGCGCCGATATAAAAAATCCATTCTTTAAGTATATATTATAACGCTTTGACGACTCAGCATTGAGAATTGCAATGTTAAATGACATTGCAGAAAGTAATAAAGTAACATTTCCGTCTATTTATTTTAATGAAATAAAAACAAAAACCGTAGTCCAACTACATGCGGTCGTGTCTTGAACACCACCCTCCTACTTTTGTTCTTGTTTGGACTTATCACTGCAACCAGATCTATTGTGATATTGCCCAGTTGTTTCTGTATTTCGCACTTTATATTATTGGCAGTATCACTGTTGAAGTAAGTGATACGCTTATCATTTATATCCGTGCTTGTCTATGAGTTTATCTTTCCGTTTCAAGCGCTCTACTGCTCTACTATACCGAGCCGCTTTCCATCCTATCAATATCGCCTACTTACAATTCCTTGAAGAGAACTATCATACGCTACTCAGACCAGGTATATTAGAAGAAGGACTAATTTTTGCTAGGAGGAGAGTCAACAGGGGTAGTGTGAATTTTAACTTGAAGGAAGGGTATGTGGTAGGAATCCTGAGTATAGACCCATTTTAAAAATCCTTTGACGATCGAATGGTCGAATTTTAAATCGACTGATCCACGACCATCCACTTGTCAAAGAGAACTCTGTAACCTAGCAGCTACCGAGCTCCCCTGCATTCCTATGGTGTTGAAAGCGGGATTCTAGACCCCCACACGAGTTAAAGAATGCAAAATTGCTCTAACTCTAATTTCTCTAGGAAATTATCTAAACCTAAGGCAAAAAATGGGGCTTTCTTTTGCAAATATCAAAATGGGTGGTCACCATATTGGATTTGGCCACCATAATGTTTTTTTATCAGAAAAAATGGTTTTTTAATAGGTGCCCACCCCCCTACTTAAAATTTTATTGTTTCATTCAAAACATCATGCTTTTTCACATAAAATATGTTGAAATTAGAGATGTATGTTGTCTAAAACAAAAATACTATGAGAATTATCAAAACATGATCGACTCTACCGGTTGGTTTTTCTTTAAATCTTACTTTACTAAAAATTCTGTTACATATGATATTCTTCATGGAATATTTCCAATAACCTCATCATTAGAAAGGAGATAGAAGACACAGAGACATTGATATTTATGTTAGTGTGTAAAGTTTTGTTGGCATATTTTATTTTATTTCTCTTCAAGATTCTAGTAGATATACGCTTTTTCCATTGGGACTTAGAGAATATTCTCAAGTTTATAGGTTATATTCCCCTTGCGGTATAAAAAATTAAGGAAGTGTGTCCTCTGTATCGTCTTGATGTGCTCCATTCTTGGTTTAAGTGGGCATGCAGCATCTTCAAAATCCAGATCACTCACGAATTCGTATTGCATTACATTTGACTGATGTTCCAGGGCCCAATCAAAAAAAAAATTTAGCATTGGTGATCAGTTTGTCCCGAACTGACGACAAACTGTACGTATGTGATATAGATTCAAATGAATTTAATACAAAACAGTCAATAAATTCGATTTCGTAGAACTAACACGATTTAATAAATTATTAAAAACTGTATTTTTGCAACATGCACGTATGATTGTTTCTCCAACCCCATCGCAAGCACATTTTTCATGGCAGCTGGCATGGAAATGCCACTCAATGTCGATATCGAAGTCCTTGTTGACGAAGGAAATATTCACGAAGTTACATTTATTTTTTAAATTTCTGGCCTGCTGCGTTGAATCAAATGATTTTAAATTGAAGGTGAAAGTTAACAGCGTCACAATCGTCTTTCGATTTTCAATTGAATATCTTTTCCAGCCCATTTCTAATGATGGGTCGGCTGGAAATATAGACCGTTCCGATAATTATAAATACACTTACGATCAACCGTCATTTCAAATAACGTGCAGCATTCAACCAAACGTTGGCTGCGTCCTGATGTTTACATCCAAAAGAAACAGATGCTGTCATTTTTTCTAACATTTAGAGTGAAATTTTGAAAATGCGTGGCCTTTCTCCCGAGCAAAGAAAGCGAATTGTGCACAAATGGGGCACCGTGAGTGGTCTTTCTATAAGAAAATTAGCCAGAGAAGAAGGTATAAGTGTCGGAGCATTTCAAACCGCATTGCGGAAGTATTGTGAAGAGTGCACATTCACTGATGCCCCAAGACGTGATAGAAAACCCGGGCCTGTTGATCCCACAATGGACAAAAAGGTTAAGGAATACTACAAGCGGCATCCTTCAGTATCAGTACGAGATGTGGCGAGAAAGCTTGGAACCTCGGCGAGTAACGTTAGGCGTGCCAAGGGAAGAATGGGTCTGCAGACCCGTCGGAAGCAGAAGCAGCCAAAACGGAATCCAAAACAAGCTAAATCTGTGAAACCGAGAGCTCGGAAGCTTTATGACAAACTTCTGCCCAAAGGAATGGGGTGTGTTATCATGGATGACGAAACCTACATAAAACTGGAGTATAAGACTCTGCCAGGACCGCAATTTTATACATCACCGAAGGGAAAGGATGTCCCTGGACCAGTGAAAGCCATTTACACCGAAAAATTCGGCAAGAAGGTAATGGTTTGGCAGGCCATTTGTGAATGTGGAAAAATATCTCGTCCATTCATTACGAATGACACAATGAATGGTAAAATTTAAGTGAAAGAGTGTTTGCAGAAAAGGTTGTTACCCATGGTTAAGCAGCATAACAATCCTCCAATCTTTTGGCCCGATCTTGCTTCCTGCCATTACTCTAAAGATGCACTAGGGTGGTATAAAACAAATAATGTCACATGTGTCCCAAAGGAGATGAATCCTCCAAACTGCCCTGAAATTCGCCCTATTGAAACTTTTTGGGCTTTGACCAAGGCAAAGCTGAGGAAATATGTCAAACCAGCGGACAATGTAAAAAAATTCAAAAAAGATTGGTTTAAAGTGGTAAAAATGGTCGGAAAACACACTGTGCAAAAGCTTATGAGTAGTGTTAAGAGAAAAGTTAGAGAGCTCGCGTATCCTACGAAAAATAATCCCAACTTGAATTGAAACTGTAAAGAAAACACTTATTATCTATATTTCAGAATAAAATGACCCGAAAAATCCTTCATTTTTCGTATTATTCAAGAAAGAAGATGTATTTATAATTTTCGGAACAGTCTATATTCTAAGAGGAATATTATGTGTTACAGCATTTTCAGTGAGGTAAGATTTAAAAAAACCAAATGATCGAGTCAGACATGTTTTGGTAATTTCAATATTATTTTGTTCAAGACAACATACATCTTTAATTTGAACATATTTTATGTGAAAAAGCATAATCTTTCGAATGGAATAATAAAATTCGAGGTAGGTGGGTCGGCACCTTTACAAAAATCATTTTTTCTGAAAGAAGATAGTATAGCGACCATAACCAATATGGCGACCACCTACTTTGATATTTGTGAAAGAAGGCCCTATCTTTTTCCTTTCTAATGTTATGTCAGTTCAGGTAATTTCTTTTCAGTTTTTTTTACTTGTTCAACATGAGCTTCCAAATAAACATAACTTGAATCGTTTTCAATACCATCATGTAGTGGGCTGGTCTCAGCGGGCATTGCTCACATAGTGTATCCGAGTAACTTCTTTTGAAATATAGTTGCAACTTGGTAGATAAATTGTGATCTCTAAAGTTATTTTATTTTATCTTCATTTAATTCGACATACTCCACGTGAACCTGTAATATGAAGCATATTCACGGGATAACCTAGCACCTTACAACACAACAATATAGTAGGGCATCTAAAACACTTTACTTTTTCGTAATTTAGTGCATCAATGAAGCATTACTGAGCTCACTAGGAATGAAAATGTAAAAAGTTCTAGACGTGGTGTATGAGACACGTCTGCAGGACTAACGTTGAATTGCGAAGGCCTGTTTCATGTCAATGTATTTCTTGTGGTAGGTAGAGGAATACACTCGATGGGTTCAATTCCAAGAGCAAAATAAACGTTACTCTCTGCTTATTGAAATGAATGAATTACATAATGATTTGTAGCTTAAAAATATTAAGGTGTTTATTACCGATCCCACTTCACGGTGAACATCGAAGAAGCACGGTGATTCTCATTTGATTTGCAAGCGTCGTTATTCACCGCGAGATTTTCCTTGTTGTCACCGTGTATTATGTATATTATGTTGATGACGTGACCCTAAAAAGATTCGAAATGACATCCGGGGTCCATTAATGTCCAGATTCCGGAGATTCCCCCTATTGGGTGGTATCCATGTTAGGTTGTTTTCCAGAAACTAGAAGTCACCATCTTAAACTTTTGGAGCGTATGGAATTGATTTCCAATTGCTGAACACCATTCTGTGTCCGTAAAAATCCATATTTGGTGGTTTTTGGCTTACATATGGAAACCGAAATCAAAATGGCATCTTAATTTCAAGTTAATTTCATATCTCTAGGCATCACCTCGATTTCCGAAAATATCCATGTTGAATGAAAATTATGTTGGTCTCTGCGTTCAAAACAAGGTTCTACACTTATTAGTAGTGCAATAGTTAGCATCGTAAAAACATTTTACGCATTTTGGTGGATGCTTGACTTATTTTCCAATCGATTACTGAAATAATATAGATAAACCGCATCTTCAGCGGTGGTCTATTTTTGAAACAACTTTATACTAGATTTACACCAGCGAGACCTGAATACAACCAGCTAATATAGACCAACTTTTCGTTCTCCGCACCGGTGTTGTATATCTTGTTCAAACCGCTGACATCTGTCACACTGTCAACAATTCAATATTCCATGCTATCAGTTTATGAGACTTGTTATAATAAAAAGCACTCAATATTTAACAAACGGAAATTCGATAATTTTCACGCACATTAAACGATTACTTTGGCAAGACACTTTATATCCACAATACTTTATGGATTTGACGGTTTGACCCGAGCGTCAGTGACACTTCTCAGGATGGATTGGTATGATCGAAACATTTCTTCTACAAGTAGGGCTTCGGAGGATAGCGAAAAATATTTGAACGCGTTCATCTTCCGTTTTCATCTCATCAATCTTTCAGAATTTTGCAGTTCTTCAAACTTGAGCTCGGTTTTGAGGATATTGAAACAAGCCTGCATTTTGAACGTTCTCAGTTCAGTGTCTTCGAAGAACATTTTCCTGGCCTCTTAAGGTCCCCTCTAGTCCCACTACAATTAAGGCGCTTAAAAAATAGCCAACATACTTGTCATCCTTTTGGCTGATGGTAGTTGAACCTACGGTTATGGTCTTTCGGAATTCCCCCTTTTGCTGGTCGGTTTCCTTGAAGCCAAAAACGACAAACCTGTTCATTTTCTTCTTCAGAAAAGCCACAAAAATGAATTGTGAATTGTCATAAAAAATCTTTGTTTTGTTTATTCCCCAACAGTCGAAAAACGCTTTTATGGAAATAGCTAAAAATGAGGTATTCAATTAAAATATGACATTTTACCCACCTATTGGTAGCGTACAAAGGGTTTTAGAACGATCTATTTCTTGTTCCATAAAGCGACAAAAATAAACCAAAACGTATACCAGTTTCAATTTTTTTCAATTTAGATCTGATATAAAACAAAATTTACACCACCGGTGCAGCAGTGAATTGAGTTTGTTCCAAAAAAAAATAGAACAAAACACGATTTGAACCACCGCTGAAGATGCCCTAAGAATTCGAAATTCAAAGATTTTGTGACGCTCTCAACTCAAAGTGTTGCCGTAAGACGTAATTCTACGTTAGAAGGTTTTACCACACCGACCCACTTGAAGCGGTGACAGTAGAAGTCGACTTTTGAAAAGTTCAGGATTGTTTGGGGCCCCAAATGGAAGTAACAAAACTTCGTTCTGGCTCTGTGCTTCCAAGCTTCTTTTTAATTTTTTGAGGTATCAATAAATAAAACACGTAATTTGATATTTGCAACTTCAAAATATGCCAAAAGACTCATATTTAACGTGTTTCTCGAACGATTCAATTTTGAAACTTTTATTCGGCGTTAGTAGATACCTAAAAAAATGCAACACTAGTAAACTGTTTGAAATATACTTAACAATTGTCAAAAAACGTACAACGGTTTCAACGACCGTCTATTTCTCTCGTAAAGACTCAACAAAAAAAATTCTTTCGTAATAAGTTCGTTTATTCCCGGAGTAAAAATGAAAATACTGAACAGTTTGCTTCTTTTTTGAATATCCGGCATCATTCAGAAAAATCAGGACAAATGCCAAAATATGAAAAATAAATCAGGACGCTCCAAATGGATCTCAAAATCAGGACATGTCCTGCTAAATCAGGACGGATGGTATCCCTACCTTTAACGATGATCCATTCGAATATACACAATTCCGTATAATAAAATGAGTATGTCACTTACTCTTGTTGCTATTAGTAGAATGTATGGAATACAGCAGTCACCGGGGCGATGCGGCAGTGAGTAGTCTATGCAGGATCATAAACAATAATAAACGATTCCGATGTTGGAGCCTAATTTTGTTATTGTCATCTTAAAGAAGGTCGAAGTTTGAAATTCAATGTAGGATTGCAAAAGTATTGCAAACGAGGTTTCAAAGTGCCAAAAAAGAATCAATCGTTTCCAGATACCTAAGGGACTGGTGAACCTGTCACAGTGATTTTTTTTAAATCACAAATGGCCGACTTCAAGCCACCACTTCGAAGTTTCACAGGCACAAGACTCGGTAACAGTTAAGGCGTCATCTGTGAAGGCGGGATTTTATGTTTGCTGCAGTGAAGTAAACATAAAGTGACGATTCCACAGTGAACGCATTATCTATTTCCAAGTCATGTGCTTCTGAAAATTCGAAGTGGTGGGTCGAAATCGGCCGTTTGTGGCTTCAATACCGTTTCACCTTAGAAGCACGGAATTTGTTGCCCAGCTCCAATAAATCCCCACCGAAGAAACCTGGAAACGTTTCCTAGACGATATTGATGCTCGATAGATTAGAAATGTTCCTGGAGCACAATACACCCTATGAACCAAATTCGTTTCGCGATACAAAAAGAACAAAAGCAGTAGAATACGAACAGACAACTTATGAAAAGTTACTTGCAAGTAGAAAACCTAATTGTACAATCATACAAGAGGCGTTTGGAGTAAGCATTTCTTTAGTTGAAGAAATCTAGATCGTCGAAAGATGTTAAACATTGCTCACATTCAGCTCTTCATTAAGTTATGGAGTAATGAGCAGCACCTGAAATCTTCAGAAACATGAAATGTAACGGCAGAAACAGTGTACAAGTGGAGCCTAGGACACGTAGCGATAAATAGCAGAACAATATCTAGCAATCATAACTAATCCTTTGCACAGTTATGCATAACACATCTCCGAAATAAAACTCAACACCCATGGCAACCAACCTGCAACACATCATCATTACCATCGTTCGACATCCTCCGCTGCTGGTAGCCCAGGCCACTGCATATCAATATTGCAATGATTACGAAATTCCGCCATTGCATTGCGTACAGCCTGCTCTTGCCAGGGAACACGATACATTCACCATGCATGCGTAACCGGCTTACTGATGCAATGCAATGAATCTTCCGTTGCATAGCCGAAACGATACTCTGTACCTCACTGCGAACCACATTTAGAAAACAATAATTACACATTTCACTGGAGTGGAAAATCACTTGTCATATCTTTCACAACAACTTAATTGCTTTGAATATTCATTAATCCGTTTTATCTCGGTCGCCCCGCTCTGCTCCCTGCCGCACTCCGGTCCGGTTTCGCTGACAGATGGTTGTCCTGTGTTCCCCACAGCGGGTCTGAAAGCATTTGCAGCCAGGCTATGGGTCCACATCGAATGGAGCAAGCATTCGAGTATGAGTTAGTCTATCTGTCGCACTAAAGCAGCAGCATCAGCTTTCTTTACGATCACTTCATGGCCGCTTGGCAACCGTGATGAGGCAAAGGCCTCTTGCTGATATAAATTCAATTTTCGAGTGCTCGTGCGGACAAACTTACGCTCCACTGAAGGGAAGATACTTTTGCTCTTTCCGGTGGTGGTAGAATTTCCCTTGATAGTTTGCCACACTGGAAATCGCCAGGGTTGACCGAAAAACTCCTGTAACAAACGGAATGTGGTGAGAAATGATCTCTACTTAGAGTTAGTTTGTCACAAGTCACTGAAAGAACATCAATATACAGGATTTAGTCACATCAGACCACCCCTAAAGAGTAAAGCACATTATGCAGCTCGTGATGGACTCGGAATGATTACCACCCTTTCGCAGACAAAAGCACTCCTACGCGTAGCACAATGGGATTTATTTAATTGAACAAACGAGCCGGACAAAAGCACTCGAAAGCTAATTTTTGGGGTTTCTTGGCTCGTTGTGCGCTGGCTAGTTTTTGATTACGTCTCGGATGTGTGTAATCTTGACACATGTGGAATTTACCGTCTACGCCTGGTGTAATTCTCATAATCTTAAATCATATGCATTTTCAGTCTGGTTGAACGACAATGGTGGTGGGGTAGTAAAGGGAAGGGAAGGGTACGATGCTTCAATGTGTGTGTTTGTACGTGTGTGCGAAGCTTTCTGTTTGCCGGTGGGTCGTCGGTTTGGGGCCTATTCTGGTATGAAATACTATAGTTACAATTGATATCAAAGATGGGACCATGTAGAACACGTCACGTGCATGATTTACAGTGGAATGGAATACTGAAAAGGGGGAATAAGGGTTGGTGTTGGAGTAACGATAAGGGATGCAGCACTTCATCCACTATAAAACGAATCAGCTTCATAACTTATGCGTTTGTCACCGGGAAGAGCAGCACTAGTAGGTACAAATGATCATCTGAAAGTTGCAGCACGGCATCAGTAATGTTTTCTGCTTGTGGCAATATTATGCGTAACCGACTGCAGGAGTGAGGGATGCGACAAAGTGCCGGAAATGCATCGTTTGCACCTGACAGCTGTTTTCGGCTGACGAATTCCTGTGAGCGATGGGTAGCAATTGTTATTAGTGAAACCATTTCACACCCGAGAGCATCTGTATGGTGAATAAAATGCGTTCATGTCAATTCAATTGTCATATCAACGTTCAGTTCGCACATGAATTCTGTATAATGGGCTCTTCTTGTACGAATTTATGCCATTCTTCGAAATGAACTTTGATATTTGAACTTTTATTGTTATTCACATTAACATTTATTCATTAAATAATCTCAGACCTTAGGTTTTGTTCATTTTTTAGCAGATATAATGCTAGTTATTAGGAACAATTTTCATTCAAATTGTTGTTGGATATTTCCAGACCAACTTGAAATTATTGCAATTTATAATCCGTAAGCTGCTTTCCTTTCAATTCCTGATAAAATATTTAACAAACCATCGTTTTCACGTGAAACTTTGTTGACATGTTGCTAAAAAAGGTTACATATTTCCTGAAATTTTCGTGTATCTTATAAAACCTACTAAACCAGGGAACAATATATCCCCTGCAATCATAACCTCAAAAATATTTTCCTTTTCAAATGGAGTAAGAAATTTGGGTACCACCCCTCACCCCCTGGGTGTCACCACCACCAGGTTGCAATGAAATCATCTTGTTATCAGAATCAATTTTTGAAAAATTTATTGATACATAATATACTCTTAAGAGCAAATTCATATAATTTTCGAGGGTTTCACCTTGACCTCCATCTAATTGTTAATTAATATTACGGATGTCACCCTTTTAAAGGTGACACGTGTAAAAATTTCCCTCACGGGTGACACCCGGGGCGGACCGCTCCCTTTACCCCAAGCACGCTACACCAGAGAATGCGTCTTTAGTAAAAGTAAGCTTTATTCGAAAATAAACGCCAGCAAAAATATTAAATGAAAAAATGGTAAAATTATTCAAAGAATTCAAAGATTTCATAGATATCATAGAGTTCATAGAGTTCATAGAGTTCATAGAATTTAAAAAAATCATAAAACGCATAGAATTCATAAGATTCATAGATTACATAAACTTTATTCATAAAATTCATAGAATATCTATCATCCTTAGAATTTATAGGATTCATAGAATGCAAAGAATACATAGAATTCGTAGAATTAATAGAATTCTTGAATTACATTATAAAATTCATAGAGCACGTAGAATTCATATAATTCATAGAATTTTATGATTCGATTATATACAATTTTATATATAATCGAATCATATATAATCGAGTCAATATATAATCGAGTCTGTATATAATCGAATCCGACGTGTAATTCATAGAATTCATAGAATTCGTATAATTCATGGAAGTTATAGGATTCACGAATTTATCAAATTCCTAGAATTCTTGAAATTAAAAAATTCTTAGAAATTATAGAAATCATAAAATTTATAAAATTCATAGATATCATAGAACAATGAATTCATTGAATGCATGGATACATAATATACATAGAATTCATGAAATTCATAGAATTCATAGAATTCATAGAATTCATAGAAATCGAAGAACATTAAAAAAATTCAAATTATTCATAGAATTCGTGGAATTTTTAGTATTCATAGAATTCATAGAATTCATAGAATTCATAGAATTCATAGAATTCATAGAATTCATAGAATTCATAGAATTCATAGAATTCATAGAATTCATAGAATTCATAGAATTCATAGAATTCATAGAATTCATAGAATTCATAGAATTCATAGAATTCATAGAATTCATAGAATTCATAGAATTCATAGAATTCATAGAATTCATAGAATTCATAGAATTCATAGAATTCATAGAATTCATAGAATTCATAGAATTCATAGAATTCATAGAATTCATAGAATTTATAGAATTCATAGAATTTATAGAATTCATAGGATTCATAGAATTCATAGAATTCATAGAATTCATAGAATTCATAGAATTCATAGAATTCATATAAATCATAGAATTCTTAGAATTCATAGAATTCTTAGAATTCATAGAATTCTTAGAGTTCATAGAATTCACTGAATTCATAGAATTCATAGAATTAATAGAATTCATTGAATTCATAGAATTCATAGAATTCATAGAATTCATAGAATTCATTGAATTCATTGAATTTATAGAACTCATGAAATTCATAGAACTAATAGAATTCATAGAATTCACTGAATTCATAGAATTCATAGGATTTATAGAATTAATAAAGTTCATAGGATTCATGAGCTCTATTGATTTCATTTTTGTTTGGGTTGTGTATTTTAGGATGGAGCAAAGTGATCGATTTTTCAGAAAGTTTTTTTTGGTTACATTTTAGGTGTATAGAAAAACCTGAGCAATTTCCCGCTGAAATTATTTTTTCACATAACTTTTAGATAAAACCCTTCAATACACAATTCAAATTGTTTTTGAACCAAAACTAAAATTTTTACTGCAAAGCGGGATTCAAAACGAAAATTAACATGAAAAAAGATCCTTGATATCCCATCGGGGGGCTGAGATATTGACATTTTTATATGTGATGGAAAACTATGCATTTTAACAAATATGGTAAATAACTGTTTTATTTTTCGGGATAAAAAATAACAATGTTCAGGAAACAAATGCATTTTTGGATGGTTGATAACTTAGTAGAAGGTTTACAAATTTTGGAAAAATCAGCGAAATACTACAAGGTATACAGCCCTAGGGGTTGTATGAAATGGTGACGTAGGACTAAATATATAATATATGCTAAACTAAATATTATTCAATGCTGCGCTAAACTGTTCATAGGTAACACTACCGTTTATTTTTGATAGTCGTTATTTTAAAACTAACGATGCATGAATACATGAAAATTTTACACTAGTAGTAGTTGCGAAAATTCTCATAACTCCTATCTTCAAGCATCTATAGTTCTGAAAAGAACCGATTCCATAATATTCAGTTAGAAATTCGTGCTACAGAACGCTGATAATCGCACCATGAATATTTTGTTGGCCGCGCATAAAATTTGCTCTCCGCTGTGCCCTCCAGTAGCTGTGCCAGCAAAATATCCTGCATCGAATGATGGTAACTGTTGCTGCCGTATGCAAAATAAAGGTGTAACATGTTCCGCAGTGCCTGGAAGTTGACTCGTATGCAGCTCTCGTTTCTCATATCGCGTACCTTTAACAGCTGCACTGCTCTCGCTTATGTGTAACAAACTAAACTGAAGCTGAATTTTCCACACGCAATCTTTGGTATCGAGTTCAGCGTAGAATTTTACCATTAAGGCGTGGCCACGTAGCTTATAGAAAGAAAGAGAAACAAACCAAAACATCTTCAATACTACTGAGTGATTTTTATAAGCATCAAAAGAAAGTTTTTGGTTTCCCGATGCGCAAATCACTCTGGTTCTTAGATTAACTAATTTTCGTTTCTAATATTTGACTGATAACGGTGTTCGAGTGAACACAAACAAACAATTCAACCGGAAAATCACACAATTTAGCAGTGTAAATTCTTGAAATGAGGGTTATGTCTTGTTGTGATAAACTATTGATAGGTAACACTACCGTTTATCTTTGGTGTGTCCTGGTCATTATTATAAAAATGATTATTTAGAAATAGATGAACATTTCACACTAGTAGTAGTTGTGAAAATTCTCATAACTCTTATCTTCATCTTCTTATAGTTCTGAAAAGAACCGATTTCATAATCTTCAGCTCGAAATGTAGCTACAGAATGCTGATGATCACACCACCACCGGTAGCATCGATTATTTTGTTGGCGGCGTATAAAATTTGCTCTCCGCTGTGCCCTCCAGCAGCTGTATCAGCAAAATATCCTGCAGCGTAATGGTTATTGTTGCTGCCGTGTACAGAATAAAGGTAACATGATCCGCGGTGCCTGGAAGTTGACTCGTATGCATCTCTCATTGTCGCGAAGCTTTAACAGCTGCACCACACTCGCTATTGTGGAACAAACTAAACTGAAGCTGAATTTTCCACACGCAGTCTTTTGTATCGAGTTCAGTAGATTTTCACCATTAAGACGTGGCCACGCAGCTTAGACAAAGACAAACAAACCAAAACACTTTGTTGAGACAAAATATGTAGGCAGTGGAATTTATTTCGTCCATGTTATTGTTATCTGTGCTTGGGAAGCAAGCCAAGAACAAGGGAAATGAATGGGAAAGCTTGACCTTGGAACTTTTCACCTTTTTCCACCATTAAGCAGTAAAGCAACAATGTTGAACATAATATCAAAAAATTGTTACATATTTTATGTATCCACCGACATATAAACGACTAAGATGCATTAAATCGTTCGCCTGCTATAACCGTTTGAAATCTGACGCAACATTTGCCAGTTTCATTTTCATTTTCACAAAGTGTAATCTAGTATAGAAAACAAAGACGTAGTCCTACGTCAAAAAGTTAGAACGAAAATTGTGATTTTTAGTGCCTTCAGAATAAGGTAGACACCTTGCGTCTATCTTATTCTGATTAAAAAGTACATTTTTTATCTCACTCATTGGTGGATTGATCACCCATCTTTCTACATTGGAATATTGTATTTTTGAATACCCTGAAACTTCTCCGAACTTACCTCATGGCTATAATCAACATTTGAGTCACTAATCGCACAAAAATGGCAAAATAAAACACTGTGCAATGGAGATATTGAGTTTTAGTCGCATTTTTGTGAAAATGAATAGTTTTTCATCACATGTAAAAACGATAATATTCCCGATGAGATATCAAGGATCTTTTTTCATGTAAATTTTCATTTTGAATCCCGCTTTGCAGTAAAAATTTCAGTTCTTGATAAAAAAAATTTTTTAATGTGTTTTGAATAGTTTTAATTAAAAATTATGAGAAAAAATCGCTTTTTTGTGAAGTTCAATTGGCTCTGTGAGTCAAATAATTGAATGCGATGCTGAACTAAACCATTCAAAATATTAAAAAAAACCCACAAAAATAAAAAATATATATGGAAAATACAGGAATCGAACAGATTTGAAAAATTGCAAAAGGGATGTTTTGTAGCTTAAAAATATTTTGCAAAAGAGATGTTTTGTAGCTTTTTGGGACAGCCGAGTTATTACCTATTCACAAATCATATGTTTTCTAAAAGTACCAAATGGCGGCCAAATCCAATATTGCGACCATCCACTTTGATATTTGCAAAAGAAGGCCCCATCTTTTCCCTTTCTAATAATATGTTGGTTTAGAAATATTTATATAGAAATTCAAGAGTTAGAGCAATTTTGGTGAACCAAGTTGTGAAGAAAAACGAAAAATTTTAAAAATTAGTGATTTTCAGTCAACGGGGAGTCCATCAATTCGAATAATCGAATGCAGTTTCTTTACTTGTTCAACAAGGGCTTCCAAAATAGTAGGAGGGTGGTGTTCAAGACACGACCGCATGACGTTGACTACCGTATTCTTATATGCCATTAAAACAAATAGTAGAGGGAATGCTTCTATTACAAAACTTCGAGGCACCAAAAGGTACCAGTTGCCGATTATGCTTGGTTACTGGTTAGTGCGTCCAGAAATCCAGACATTTTAGTATTTTGCAGTAGCCATGTACTACTAACAGCCACCAGCGTTACGGGTGAAACCGGCACGAGATGACCGGTACTATTTTGTCTTTCCTCATTTTAGCTGTGAACACCTAGCGTCCGTATGTAACCGGTACGGTTTAGTAATGATTCTGATGGTGTTTGATTGATTGATTTCTTTTGAAGGGACTTTAACCCCAAACGGTCATTCGTCCCTCTGCTTTGCTTGAGGAGAAACAGTCTCTTATATAGCCCAAAGACATACGCTGGATGATGGTGGCATCTCGAACCACCTGGCGGTACGAGTCTCTTTCAGTTTCGGGTTGTATTCACCCATCGATATCTGAATCGGATTACCGCTGGTGGGGTCCAACTCAGATCAAAGGGAAGCCGAACTGAAAGAGGTATGAACTGTAGCCAACCACTACCACCGCCGCTGTTGCCCGCGGCTGATCCACTTCGCCTACTGCCATCGGTGTTGATGTCCGCTGCTGCTCTGCCGGTACCCGGATAACTGTCCCATAATGAAAAACAACATGTTGAGAAAACGGCGATTTAATATTATCCGCGAATTTTCGGATTTCCAGCACTTATATCCAGAACCAATGACCATAACAGTTTCATGGCACCACAAGTTTATCGTTGAGAACAAAAAACCATGGATGGAATTGGTTTTACGTTATAAAACTTAAAAAAAAGACAAAATAGGACAAAATATGCGGGTACATTTCAAAAATACTCGCATATTTTGTCCCATGACAAATAAATTCAACCAGCAACCGGCAGTATCATTGGCAACGTAGATTGTACTACAGAAAAACAACATTATTCTAGTTAATTAAATGACATATGCCAAAATAATCCGACATACACTAATCTGGAGCAAAATTATATGTTTGCAGTTTGTACCACTATGCAGTGGGACTGTTATGCGGGTACTTTCAATATGGGACAAAAACCATTTGGTATTTTTTCCATGTTTTTCCATGCAAAAGTATCAATTTTAATTTTTTCCCAGAAAATATGATAACAATTAAGTCGATTCCCGATGATAACTCAAAAGTGACCGAAATCAGTATAGGACAGTTATGCGGGTACCGGCAGCTGCTGCCGGCTGCTAGTAAAAAGATATGATGGGGTAGTGTCCGAACGGTACCTTTTATACCAAGGCTTCGTCAGTTAGTTAGAAGGAGTGGCTAAGTAGATAATGAAATGACAAGGAACGTAAATAAGCATCGGAAACAGAAAATGACAACAACAATAACAACAAAGTCAGATCGATTGTATCCGTTAGTGTCGACTGTGCTTGGGAAGAGAGGTAGTGATTGGCTGCGTGGTATGATTTAGACAATCGATATTAATTACCAATTTTTCAATAATGTATCTCAAACAATAGTTTGTTTTTGTTACATAAATTTCAACCGTAACAGAATTTCTGATCGATTTATGCCAAAACCTCGAAAACCTGATTATAAATGACTGAAAAATAAGCGCTCAATACCTGACCACTCTTCTCTGGTTTTCCCTGGTTGAATTACTAGATTTTCAAATTCAGGTGCCTAACTTCGATATAGACGTTAGTCAACGTCAAAAACATAACTTGAATCGTTTCCAATACCATCATGTAAATAGTGGGCCGGATTTTAGATGAGGTAGGAGACCCCAAAAAAGCTTCAGCTGTTCAAAATCAAGTATGTTGAATTAAAGGCTGAAAATCATTTTTTTCTGCCATTACTAACAATGTATCGGCGTCAGTAGGATTTTCATCAGAAGTAACCTGTCGTATCGAGTTTATACACTCAGTTAGATCAAGTAAACACATGTAGGTCACTATTCTAGACGTAGGTGGGATCTAAAACATGTTGCAGAGTTTTTTTTTATGGAACTCTAACAGACATCGGTACACTGGTAGCATTGGCAAAAAAACTGATTTTCAACATTTGATCCGACATACTCAACTTTGAACAGCCTTAGCATTTTTTAAGGAACAACTTAGCTCTCGAGTGTCTTCGGCAAACTTGTTAGGCACCAAAAAAACCTACGTTTTGAAGCTATGAAACTTAAGGTTAAAGCCATTCGGAGCTCTTTCGAATGGCAAATGCAAAAAAGTAAGTTTTCCAACACAAATTTCACATAATATAAAATGCAATGCGCCAGGTGGAGATAAAACCGATCGACTTCCGATAAATTTAGGATTGTTAGGAACCCCAAAGAGAACAAAAAAAAAATTACGTCCCACTCTAGTGTATTTGGAAAGGATTTCATACAGCACCGGATTTCATAGATTTTAAAGATTTCTTTGATTTCATCGATTTAATAGATTTCATTTAACCTAGCTAAAGCCCAGTCCACTAGTTATTCAAGTAAATTTAATTTATTTAAATTCATGTTTTTTTTTGCCTTTCTCCTAGAAAGGTATAGCAATCACTTGCAAAACCGAAAGTATAAAAGTGCTCCAAAGGGCCGAATGGCATATATCACTCGACTCAGCTCGACGAGCTGAGCATATTCTGTATGTGTATGTGTGTATGTGTGTGTGTATGTGCAGATTTTTATTCTCACTCACTTTTCTCAGAGATGGCTGGACCGATTTTCATGAAATTAATTGCAAATGAAAGGTCTTGTTGCCCTATAAAACCCTATTGAATTTCATTGTAATCGGATTTTTAGTTTAGAGGTTATGTTTAAAAATGTGAAAATCATGAAACATCAATATCTCAGAAACTACACAACCGATTTGAACAAAATTAGCCTCAAAAGAACGGGCTACCTAGAAAACCCAAAAGTTTTGAATTTCATAAAGATTGAACTTGTGGTTCAAAAGTTATGAAAAGAAACGTGTTCTGAAGACTGTTTAATCTCACTCATGTTTCTCAGAGATGGCTGTACTGATTTTCATAAAATCAGTGTCAAATGGAAGGTCTAATTGCCTCATAAGACCCCATCGATTTGGTTTGCAGTCGGACTATTACTTTGCCTGTTATGTTTAAAAATGTTAAATCCAGCTATGCAAAGGAACATATTCCGAAGACTACTTGGACTCACTCACTTTTCTCAGAAATGGCCGACCCGATTTCCACAAAATTAGTGTCAAATGAATGGTCTAGCTGCCTCAGAAGACCCTATTGAATTTTAATGTAATCGAACTGTAACTTCATTTGTAATGTGCCGACTTGTGAAAATCACGAAACTTCATTATCTCAGAAACTACACAACCGATTTGATTATTATTATCAGATGAGCAAGCTTGTTAAGGGTTAACTGATGAATTATCATTGAGCACGTGGTTTCAAAGTTTGGCTGCCCTACACGTTTCCATTTCATTTGATTATAATCGAACTTAAGCAACCGTTATGTATTAAATTGTTAATAAAACAACGAAAGTCTATTATCTCAAAGATTACATGACTTATTTGAACATAACTAGTGTCATACGAACGAGTCATCTCTCAAACTGACAAATAACAAACTTAATAACAGTTTGATATGTGGCTCAAAAGTTATGGAAAGAAGAGAAATTCAAAGACTATTTAAAACTAAACCTGCTTTGGTCGATATATGTGGCCTCAACATAATTTAAGTGTGGTGTCGTACTATTTGAACGTTCCAAGTTCATTGATTCCTTGCGGTTTGTTTGAAGTCTGCAAATGCACGACGAATCGGCCATAGGATATGATCAAAGTCAAATAACAAATCGTTTGAAATGATTGGTTTTATCGAAATGACAACATCCTCGTCTTTTGGCTTCTGTACATCGCCTTAATTCTGAATATATTCATATTGGGTGGTATTCTGTCATTAGCAGCAGACTATCTGGCATCAATCTGACACCGGAAATACCCATATTGAGAGGTATTTTTGGTTGTTTTCCAGAAACTAAAAGTGGTCGTCTTCAAATTCAAAATAGTATCCAGGGTCAATGTTTGGTTTCTATGCATCATCACGTTTACGGAAATATCCATATTGAGTATTGTTCGGTCATTTCCGACTGTTGCCTATAAGTTGCCATTTAGCAATTCAAAATGGTGCCTGAGGTCAATTGTTAGCTCCTTGCATCATTCTGGTTCCAGAGATACTCATATTGGATAGTATTTGTTTATTTTAGGCTGTTTTTCACAAACCGGTAGTCGCCATCTTGGATTTCAAAATGGTATTTAGGATACTGGTTAAAGAAAAACTCATATTGGGTGATATTTGGTCACTTTGGACTGTTTTTCAGAAGCCGAAAGTCGTCATTTTGAACTTTAAAAGTGCCTGTGAAATCAATTTCTGTCATTTGGGCGTAATTCTGGTTCCGAAAACATTCATATTGAATGGTATTTGGTCATTTCCGGCTGTTTGCTAGACACCGGAAGTCACCATCTTGAAATTCAAGACTGTGTCTGTGATCAATTTTTAGCTTCTACGCATCTTTCTGGTTCCAGAAATACTCATATTTGATGGGAATCGTCCATTTCAGGCTGTTTTCCAGAAACCGGAAGTTGCCATCTTACAATTCAAAATGTTGTCTGAAGTCGATTTGTGGCTGCAGTGCATCATTACGGTTTCGGAAATACCCATATTCGGTGGTATTTGGTCATTTTCTGTTGTTTTCAGAAACCGGAAGTCGCCATCTTAGAATTTAAAACGCTATCTGTGGTCGATTTTAGCTCCTGTGTATTATTCTAGATCCGGATATTATTATATTGGGTGGAAATCGGCCATTTTCGGCTGTTTTCCAGAAACCGGAAGTTGCCATCTTACAATCCAAAATGTTGTCTGAGGTCGATTATGGAACATATTTGTTACCACTAAAAACATTCACCTGCCAATATGGTTCCATTGAGTTGATTAGTTCGCGAGATGTGCAAAAATTTGTGAAGAAACATGTACTTCCAGAAGAGGGAGGGGCGTCAAACCATTATGGACATATTTGTTACCTCTAATAACATCACATACCAAATTTGGTTGTATTTTCTTGATTGGTTCTTGAGCTTCTTGAAATTTTGTTCCATTTGGTTGATTAGTTCTCGAGATGTGCACAAATTTGTGTTTCATCCAACTATTATGGACATATTAGTTACCCCTTAGAACATCCACATGCCAAATTCGGTTTCATTTGCTTGGTTTGTTCTTGAGTTGTGCAGAAATTTATGTTTCATTTGTATGGGACCTCTCCCTTCCAGAAGAGGGAGGGGTCTCAAACTATCATAGGAACCTTTATCGGCACCAAAAACCCCTACATACAAATTTTCACGTCGATCGGTTCGGTAGTTTTCGGGCCTATATGGATCAGACAGACAGACAGACTTGACTGCATTTTTATATGTAAAGATTACAACATCAATATTTTAGAACCTAAAGAGTGAATGAGCATGAGCATGAGCATGAGCATGATTGACCGCCCGCGGTTGCTACTCCGTTATTGCCAGATCAGCTGTAATTACACAGAGAACCAACAGATGATGCCTGGGACTAACATGCATCCTCAATGTGTAAAAACTGTTGACCTCAATCTTTATATTGGGCAATACCAGCGCCGGCCGCATCCGAATGCAGGTCAATGAAGGATTGTGTATGGGAATATGGTTCGTTTTGGTAAACGGCGCTGAGTTCGAGCGCCTATGGGTCCGTTATATCCGCCACGAAAGTCGTAATGCGATCCTAACTTATTCTGTTTGCTAATGTATCACCGCAAAAATAAAGCACGCGCGAGTATACGGGACATATTACCAATTTTGAACAAACTCAAATATTCGGACAACTCCGCGCGAGGTCATCATACTACTTCCGAGAGATATCATTTATTTATTTATTGTATTCGACTACACAATCTTACCAAAATTCTATCCACGCTGACGCCTCGTCACTCATATTACATCCACGTAAAGTGACCATTTTTATACAGATATCTGTTGCGCGTTGTTGAGCTATCCTTAGATAATACGACCTCTTGGAAAGTATCGACTGTAAAAAGCTATACGAGCGCACGGGTACACACACTCGACAAATATAAACTGCTCTGGTCGTAACGTATTTTTCAGTAATCTGAATTATGGTTAAAATGGTTCTGGTTTATTAATTTACAGAATGTTATCTAAAAAGTAACGAATGACTAAGGAAAAAAACAAGTGTAGTCATGAATGCTAGATAAACTAAATTAAGAAAAAAACAACAAAATTAGCTAGCGTACGATCTAACAAATTTTCCTCACCGTACCGAAGCTATCAAGCTCGACAAATTCATAGTGTTATCGTAAATGCCAAGCGCGCCATATACACGAATAATGGCCGAAGTTTATATAAATCCGTTTATTTCGCGTAAATTGGTGAGTAGAAAATCCGACGAACAATTTTTTCATGTAGACAATTTGTGTTTGTCGGGGCCCGAAATATTACTATCAAGGACTGGGATGGTAACATCGTATCGGAAGTGACGTCGTTTTCTTTGGCGCAAAAAAAAATATTCCTATTGAATTGAAAATTTGGCAACATGCATGCATTCAAAGCCCGATAGTTAGATAAAATGCGTAGGAAACGCAATACAATACAATACAACTTTCGTAATCTATTTGCAAATGCCAAAGCAATCATTATTCCTTTTGTCGTTCCGGGTGTGTTTCGTGACGGAAATTTTGCATAATTATTAAAAACTAACCGGGGAGTGAAAAATTCAAAAGCTAGAGAATTCACAAAACACGAACAGTGTCGCGCAGGCACAATAATATTATGCCCATTCCCTATAATGGGTTTTTAAGAGATCTAATTAAAACTGAGTTTCACGTCAATAAAACATTCAAATGAACATATAAAACTAATCGTCATCCCACACACGAGTCCCAACGCAGTAATAACTAGTGGCGTAGTGAACATGAACACCATTTCCAAAACACCGTCATAGCAATCAACCTGTGCATCAGTGTTATGTCGGCTGACAGTTTTTTTTCGTCAGCCGTCGCAGCAAATCAAAAAATGCAGATAATGCAAAAGAAAGGCATGGGATACTTAGCTGGTTTTGTCTGTCTCGCTCTCACTCCTTTATCACTCTCTTGGTCATGTTGCTTGTATTTATGCAAGCTATAGCGTTTTTCACCCGCCTTTCCGCAAATACACACTTGTGCTATCTTTTTCACACCTATAGTTCCAAACCGCACACAAATGAGCCCTAAGTTTGATTGTTTGTTTGATAAAATTTAACCATATAATCCACTTAGACGAGGTCCGTCCATCACATTCGTACACGGCACACATAGTTCTACTATAACGTACTACGTACGTACTAGTTTTGCTATTTCTTTTTGTGAATAATACTCATAATTTGCAAAATAAAACTACAGCAAACAGGAACCGCGTACTGATTGTTGACCGTGCTGCCAACCTCCTATTTTAGAACCTAAAGAGTGAATATACATTTATTGGATTGAAGCGTTCATGCAAATCTATTTTTACAAATAAAAAATTGAATGAGAAAGGCTGGGTCTGACCGCTAGGTGGATTAATTTAGGTTTTTTTTAAGAAGAAACAGAACAGATTAACCAATTCAGTTCGTAACATGTTAAAATAAGAAACATTGAAAATAAAGCATATAATGTGGAGTAAATAAGCTAAGATGAGTTAATTGCTTTTCCAAGGTTCACCTGTTAAAATCTCAGCGGGAAATATTTCAACTGATTTTATTTTTTTCTATATTTTGGAGATTTTGTTTTATTTTGAATTTTGAATCTTACGTAGGATTTTCTCGAGTCCCCTCTCCTTGTTCGCAAGCATTCATATAAAATTTGTACACCCCTCCTTTCCCACTAAACTTTTATATGCTTTTAGCCCTGTGAAGGGTTTGAAAAAGTTTACAGAAAAGCTACTCATACAACGTACCGAAAAATGTCCATTACTTTGAAGATGGAAATTCCAATGTTGACGACTGTTACACGCAAAGGCGTTTCTAAGCGGTTACATGCTTTGAAATAGATTCAAAAATCAGGAACTCAGAAGTTTTTTTGCCTGGGCAACTACTCCAGTGCCAAAAAAAAAGGGAACGAGAAATAATTTGCGCACCTAATGCACTTTATAGTTGTTAAAATATTCATAAATTTTATGAAGTTTAGAGATTTTATAGATTTCATGTGTTCAATAGACATCATATCTAAAGAGATTTTGTAGACTCTTTGGTCGGTGTGTTGTGTAGCCGTACTGAACCAAGCGCCAAAAACATTATTTCGAGTAGCCGGCTTCCAAATATTGAATTGTTCAAATGATTTCGTTTTTTCATGAAAGATGGTTACTACTTTTCACATCCACTGGTGTTGATAACACATTTTTGAAAAAATATGGCGCTTGGCTTGGTATGGTCGCACACCGACCATTTATTGGTTAATAGATTGTGTTCGTTATAACGTTTTTTTATATTTTCTGAAATTTTTATTGAGCTTCAGTTTAAGCTTGAACTTAATTCTATTGAGATTCGAATTCATGACCAATCGCTTGTCAAAGCGAACTTTGTAAACTTGAGGCTGCGAATTTATTTTTCTCTATTTATTCTTTTAAAATTTCTATTATTGATAAATTGAATATTTTGTTAAATTATTCTTTAGCCAAACCCTCGTATCGACAACAAAAGGTCTCAATCAGGTGTATCGTATCAAAAACATTTTTTTTTCGAAAATGCAATCAAAATAAAAGTGATTCTATCCATCACGATGGTTTCGTTCTGGGATTACGTTCTATTTGGCGAATAAAATGTAGGTCTTGAATCAGAAAATAAATTCCTCAAAAACCGTTTACGGACAGCAGAGAGTTAATTTTATTTGCATCACGTTAGACTGTGCACACCCGTAACTTTTACTGCGTACTTCAACGGTTTCATCTACTGAAACTCATTTCGCCCTAATTAGGTACCGAATCTAGTCCTCCGCCCGGAAACAATTCTTGAAAGTAAAATTCCTGTTCGGTGTAGGGAAAACGACACCATAAAACTAAATTATGCAATTTGAAATTAATTTTTGCTCCTGTTGAAATTCCTCACTTTCAGCTCACTCGCACACATGGACAAAAGGCAAACTGCTTTGTGCTTTCCTTTTTATTTTGGGTATAATTGAATCAATGTAGCAGAAAAATGGCACTTAAACTAAAGTGACGTGGTGCTGCCGCTACTCGACTGCATATAATGGAAACACATTCCTACACGTGCACACACACATACACAGTAACACAAATATGCTTACGTAGACCGTAACTTCCTCGTGCTTCTCGCCAGACCGGGTCACTCTCGGCACACACCAGCTACCGGTCCATTGTGAGCAAAAGCGTAATTTTCTATTTCCAGCATAATAATGCAGTTAGTTTTACGAATAAATGACTGACTATATGTGGCAAACGGGGGAACATGTGAAATGCCTGCTCAACATTCCGGCAACCAAACGGTCCTGCAACACAGTGCAGACCCACTACCTTTATCTTCTGGCTGGATTGGGCTTCTCACATGCGAAAGGATTCCGTCCGTGGCAGCCGAGGTCCCAATACGCTGAGCACCAAGCGCCGCCGCCGGAAGGAAACTGCTTGTGCGGTAGAGGCGAGACGTACACTTACACATCATACATGCGAGCAGAGAGTCGAGCGAAAGCTTCAACTGGTCAACAAAAAAAAGGAAATCAATCAGGGTTGAAGTACCCCCTATCCGCTGTAATGGTATTTCTTTTAGTTTCATTTATTTTCCCTTCAATTAACTAAAATTATAGGTTCTTGATATGGGTGATAAATTCGGTTCTCAGCGCCAGCCCTGCTCTTTTACAAAACTAACTAGCCTACAACTGAAAAGTGGCGACAATATCCTGCCGCTAACTTGGTTTCAGCTGTACCGTACAGTGCTACAGGGGAGACCTTTTATCCCTTGCCCCTTCAGGCCCAAGTAGGATACGCATGTGTGACTTTCAGAAATGGCCAACTTCTGGTTGACATGGGAAACAAGTTACGAGCGGAACGCGTTTTCCACTCGACGGAAGCTGCTGCTCTCCAGAAAGAACCAACAGTGTGCATCTCCCCTTGATAATGAACGGTTAGCCAAGAGTGGCATGAACAATAGGCCAGTTAGCACGACCAATCCGGTGCAGCTCGAAGCCTTGCGACAATATTATCTAATCTGTGGTGTAGGAATGTGGTGGAAAAAACTGTGAACACCGAAACACACCCAGAGTTACGATGCTGAGATAATTTGCCTCGGTTATTTTGGCATTGCACATGGGAGATATGTTGAGGTGTTATAATTATGTCCTGAGTTAAAACGGTTGAGTATTTCAAACTGTGCAGAATTTAACAAACTCAGATACTGGAAAATTTCGATTGACCTGCTTTTGTACTTTTCATCCCGATTAGTTTTATAATAGATTATAAGACGAATTTCGAAAACGGGTGTTATTTTGTAAAGCTGGCTAAACAAATACAAATTTTGAGCAGTCTACGGGAAATTTACAGAAAAAAACCATTACCGGAATAGCTCGATTTAATAATCTTCATATTATTTTATTTCTTTTTTCAAACCAAAATATTGTTTAATAACAGTTAGGCGTGTGCAACTAAAACAGTTAGAAAAACATCTTTTTTTTTCATTTATATGAACTTTGTGCGGGTGCAGAATCTTCAACTTCAGGATTAATTTTTTAAAAGATCGTATGTGGTTTAAAATAAATGTGTATTTTTAAGCATTGCAGTTCAGAAACCGTTAGTTGTAGAGAAAAACTGTAAAAAATGAGTTACATGAACCTTAATAAATTTAAGGTCTCTACGCTAAATTTTGAAGTATCTTCATAACAAAGGCACTTTGAGAAGTAAAAGATTCTGTTGCATCAATGGAATATAATTATTGTTTAAAAATTTAAATTCAACAACTTAAGTGAAGATCGGGTCTCAAAGAAAGCTTTGGTCGCATGCTAACTGAGAAGGGTTTCTGAACGCGTCTATTTCCCATTACGGTCGGCGTTTCTCATACGTCATCGATGTGAGGGTTTTTCAAGACCCGAACGCCAGCGTTTACAAGTCGAGCACTTCGAGAAAAATATGGTTGAACATTTAGAGGGTGTCAGCTGACGAAGATGCTGTTGAATACTCTTGAAAAGTAAATAGGCGGATTGTGGAACCGATTGAAAACCTAAACGGACAGTGGAGGCACATCCGCGATAGGGTTGACAACGTTGTGCGAGAGATGCGGAGTGTTATGAGATGACGGACGACAGAATACTGGGCTCGTGAAATAGGTTTTTTTTTCCAGAACCAAGATGATGTCCAGAGACCGGCAATCAACCTTAGACGTTGTTTTGAATTTCAAGATGTCCATTTCCGGTTTCCGAAAATCAACTTAAAATGAAAATATTATATCCAATATGGGTATTCTCGAATCCAAGAGGCCGAGAACCCACCCGAAAAACCATTTTGAAATTTAAGACGGCAGACTTGTTATTCTGCTCAATATGTAGAGAAAGCAGAGTTAAAATTCACCCCACGCTTCTTCTCCAGCATGAGCACTACGTGTAGCAATTCTATGCACCACACTTTTTTTTCTTCTGCTTCGTGCTATGCCTCAGACCCTCGCAGAGCGAAATAAGTGAAAACTCTAGTGAGAATATACAGAAGTACAATGAGCAATGAAATATAGGAAACGATTCTAATTTATCAACCTTTTATGTCGTTACTAACCCTGGCCGCTGGATGTCCAGTCTAAAGTCAGAGTACCTCAGATACAGACTAAGGATGGTCAACCAACATTTCGGACATACAATTCGTGAACAACGACAGTCGTGCCGAGGCTGAGGCGGAGGCGAGGGCCACGAATGAGAAACTCATCGTAATCGCCAACAATTCAAAGGTGACTTGGACCGGATGGAATCCCGAACTTGGACATTGAAGTGGCTCCCATGCTGTTCCGAGCAGTCATGCAGTAGTACCTGGATGACTGCCTCTCCCCGGGGAAGAGGAAGCGACAGAAACTTGTTCTATTGCCGAAGGCTGGGAAGCCAACAAGGGACCCATTGGCATATAGACCTTTAGGGCCAGCTGGAACTCCATAGCGCTCGCACTCAGGAGCATCCATATACCGATGTTGTTATACAAGATTTTGAAAAATCATTTCTAGAAACGAGTACTAGGTTACAACACGGAGTAGGATCAGGAGTGCGTCTCAATCACCGCAGGAGCAACGCCAGCTTTCATCCTGGGCCTGCTGTTATAGAATGCCATGAATGACGGAGTGTTGGAGCTAACATTCCCTGTAGGGATTGTGATCGTCGGTTTTGGGGACGACACAAGCTCAGAGGGCTACGGTGAACCAATCGGAAAGTCAAGTTGACGACCGTGAAGTGCATACGTAATGTCAAGGACTACATACACGTCATCATTACGACGAATGAAGACTCATCAAGAAATTGATGGAGTCGGAAACAGTACAGTTATTCCATCTCATATTGTTGTCACTATAATCAACTCTAATTGCACAAACTGGCTGGCTGAATTGTCCTGTACTACCTGGAATAACTCGCGAACTTCCCGCCACGGCTCTTGCCACCTCAGAATGGACTATTCCCAGTGAAATTGTGCTCGCCGACCCCACTTTTCATCAGCCCGGTCGAATCGATATGATTTTGGGTATGGAAATATACTATTAACTGATTCAAGAATGGCTGATTCGACTTGGTCCCAATCTGCCGGTGCTACCCCCTCGTTTTATGTAATTCACCTTTAAACAACAGATGCTATTGAAAAGCAGTTGGCTCGTTTCTGGGAAATAGAATCTTGTAATTCTAACAGCACTTTTTAGATCGAAGAGACGACTTGCGAAGCTCACTTTGCGGCTACGACTTTCTGAAACGAAACAGGTCGTTTCGTAGTTCAACTTCCTAAACGGAATTCAGTTTTGGCAACCTCGGAAAATTCAAAAGGAATCGCAACACGTCGCTTTCTTGCGTTGGAACGTCGATTATTTTCGAATCTTCCGTGGAAGGAATCATACAGAAACTTTATCCACGAGTATCATCGTATAGGCTACATGATCGAGCGGTCGAATCTATCCAACTTGGCATCATACTTTTTACCTCATCATTGCGTAATTAAATCAGATAGTCTTACTACCAAACTCATAGTAGTGTTCGATGCGTCCTGCGCAACTGACACCGGTGTGTCGTTAAACGATGTTCTGATGGTAGATCCTATCGTCCAAGAGGATCTGCTATCGATTATTTTTAGATTTCGAATGCATCGTTATGCGATTACATCCGACGTCGAGAAAATGTATCGACAAATTGTCGTACATCCGTCTGATCAACCCTTGCAACAAATTCTCTGGCAAAACTCGCCACAAGAACCCCCACATACTCACCAGTCAAAAACAGTCACATACGGCACAGCATGTGTGCATTATCTCGCTACCAAATGCTCACAATAATTGTCAAAATCTGCAGCAACGACACACCCAGAAGCGTCCAGAATAATAGGTACAGACTTCTATATGGACGATCTTTTGACTGGAGTTGACGAAATTCGGGATGGGCAGGATCTTTGCTCACAGCTGCTGGTTTTCCTTTGAGAAAGTGGTTATCTAATTGTTCGAAGATCTTCGAACATCTCGCACTCGATCTTCAAGACGAAAGACAACTGCTCGAACTCGACTTCAGTTCTAAACCCATATAAACACAGCGAATTCGTTTTTAGTGGTCCCAAATGGAATGAGACCACCGTGATCAGTAAGCGAACTATATTGGCCGATGAGGCTAAACTGTTTGATTCTCTTGGCCTTGTCGGACCCGTAATCGTGCAAGCCAAGAAATTATTATAAGACATCTGAAAAGATCAGAAAGCCACTTAGTGTTGACTTTCAAGACAGATGACGTGAATTCAAAATGGGCTTAAACTGTCTCTAAAATGTGGTCATTCCCGCTGGGTAGTTCAAATGAAATCTCCTAGTTCTATCGAAACACACGGATTTTGTGACGCGTCAGAAAGAGCCTACGGGCCTGCATTTACTTGCGAGCAATCGCTGCTGACGGATCCGCCGTAGTCAACCTTCTCACTGCGAAATCGAAAGTAGCTCCTCTCGGCGACACAAAAAAGCAGAAACGCGATTGTTTACCTCGCCTGGAACTATCGTCAGCGCTGGTTCTGGCCCACCTTTTTCAGAAGGTCCAACAGGCTATTTGAATAACAACAAAACAGTTTTTTCTGGACATACTCAACGATTGTTCTTCAATGGTTAGCTGCAAATCCATCTCGTTGGAAGACTTTCGTCGCAAACAGGGTATCTGAAATACAACATGCTACCGCTCCCGGTATATGGGCACATGTTTCCGGATTAGAGAATCCAGCAGATATAATATCACGCGGGATGGATCTCCCTCAGCTGAAACATGCGATATGGTGGCACGGACCAGAGTGGCTGAGTAAACCTTTTAGATTTTGACCCACTGGTACACAAGTATCTTGCGAATCATTCAATCAACCAACATGGTATCCTTCGGGTTTGCGACAGGCTCTATTATGCCAATCTACCATACGATCACAAACAGTCTGTACACTTGCATCCTTCACTATCTCTTTGGTTTTTCTGAGTTCCTGTTTCATTAGAGCCCAATGTGTTTCGATAAGCCGAAGCCCCAGTTTGGCGGATTCATATCTTTAGGCACAGACTTGACCGAATTTGCCTCATACCATTCCAACACAATTCCCGAATAGTGTTGTTCCAGGTTGTTCCGAAAGTGGCCAATGCAGCCTGTATTCAGAAAAATGTCTTTTGGAAGATGCCCAAAAAAAATCTGGAGATAGAGGAGTCACACGCTATATTTGATGTAAAAATGTAAATGTCCCTATTTCCGGGTCCCTCCGGGGCATTAAGATTTGGATTATTCCTGATAATAAATCATAAAGATAGAGGTGTCGCATACTATATTTTGATGCAGAAATGTAAATTCCCTCACTACGAGTTCCTTCGGGGCATCCAGGTTGTTCCGGAAGTGGCCAATGAACCCTATATTCAAAAATATGTTTTTTGAAAGAATCCTGATGAAAAATCCTGAAGATAGAGGTGTCACAGAGGTGTTGTGGTCCCCGTGGCTCTGTGGTTAGCGATGTCGGTCGGCTAGCTCTCCTACACGGTTGTGATATCGGGTTCGATTCCTGATCGAGTCGAGGATCTTTTCGAGCTTGAAATTTTCTCGACTCAGCACTGGGGCACGGTGTATCGTTGTACTTATCCTACACATGCAAAATGTGCCAAAAACAATATCGATATCGAATTCTCTCAACTAATCTAGTTGATCGAGACCGCTATTAGCCCCCAGGCTAAGCGTGCGATAATGTTGTAGAGGTGTCACACGCTATTTTTTTTTTTTTTATTCTCGCTTATTTTCCGTCGGTCTAGTTCCGCCACTGTTGTGGCCAATCACCGACGCCCAGGGAGGCGACTCCACACCCAGGACCCTAACTCACGACCCGTTTATTAACGGACCGGCGCCAACGGCTTTACTTCCTCATGCGATGGAAGGCGTGATCCCAGAGATTCTTCGCCTCAGAAAATCTCCCGGTGTCGGCTAGGATTGAATCTAGACCAGTTGGGTTGGTTGTGAGTGGATCACGCCACCTCACAACCATCGACACCTATGTCGGCGGTGGGATTCGAACCCAGGCGTCGAGCGTGGTTGGCGGAGACGTTACCAACCACACTAGGCCCCCGCTCCAATGTCACACGCTATATTTGATGCAAAAACGTAAATGTCCCCTACTAAAGGTTCCTCCGAGGACTTTCGGATGAAAAATAACCATTTCTTGATGAGTTCTTGGCCGATTCCGGAGCTTGATGGACCATTCGCTTCAGAAATGATTTTTTCATCTATGTCAATGATGCAAATAAGCATTTTCATCAGGTAACCCATTACCAAGTCCATCCAAAAATTAGCAGGTTTCACATGCCTACCGAAACTCAGGAATATTTCCTACATCCGGTGACCTATGCCAGATCTGAGGTCAGAAAACGAAACTTCAAAAGTTTTCCAGTTCAATAGTGTTCGAGTTATTAAAATCGAATAACATTTGGCAAAGCTACAGCATTTCAAATTTCATCAAAATTTTGCCTATCCTACATATTTTGACTATCCTCTGTACGTGGCACTTTCTTCCAGCACAGTCTCAACCATAGATTCAACACAAATCGACAACGTTTTAATAAAAGGTCGGCACTTCTCGGACATCATGGACGTCAGAGCACATTGAAGTGCTAACATCAATTCGGACCACTACCTAGTGAAACTATCCGTTGTAAATTGTCTAAAGTCTATGGAACAGGGATCTCAGATCGATACAGTCTACACCGACCTAAAGTCAGCATTCGACAAAGTTAACCATCGGATTCTCTTAGCAAAACTGGACCGTCTAGGCGTGGCAACGAATGTCACTTAATGGATAGCATCGTATTTGACTAATCGACAACTGAGAGTCAAACTAGGAACTTCCGAGTCAGCGCCGTTTAGCAATTACTCCGGTGTCCCCCAAGGAAGCAACCAGGGGCCATTACTATTTTCATTATTCTTCAACGACGTCTGTCATGCTGTTCCTCATGGTTGCATTAGTCTACGCCGATGACTTCAAAATTTATTGGCTGGTAACTAGACGACTGCCGAAAGCTGCAGCAGATCATCGATATTTTCGCAGACTGGTGTGAGCGAAACTTTCTAACCATAAGCGTGAAGAAGTGTATGGTTATATCGTTCACTAGGAAAAGAATACCTGTCCACTGGGACTATCGCATTGCAACTGAAGCGTTGGAAAGAGCTATGGTCGTGAAGGATCTCAGTGTCTTGTTGGATTCCGAGATGAGCTTTCGTGAACACTACGCCTACATCATGAGTAAAGCCACCAGAAATTTGGGATTTATTTTCCGATTAGCCTCTGAATTCCGTGATTCCTATTGTTTACGCTCACTGTACTTTAGTTTAGTGCGACCCATACTTGAAACAGCAGCTATAGTGTGGACCCCTTTTCACAACGTCTGAATCAGCAGAATCGAGAGAATTCAAGCGATGTTCGTAAGGTACACCCTGTGGTTTTACCCTGGCAAAACACTAGCGATCTTCCATTTTACGAAAGCCGTTGCCGCTTGCTGAGTATAGATACGCTGCAAAAAAGGCGAACAATCCTGGGGACCATCCTTCTGGCCAAGGTCCTCTCGGAAGACGTAAGTGCACCATGGATTCTTGCTCAGATTAATTTAAACGTTATTCCTCGACCACTGAGACAGCGAAGCTTCCTGCGACTCCAACAACAACGGACTTACTATGCACAGCACAAACCAATAAGATATATGTGTTTTCTGTTTAATTCATGTTATCATTTGTTTGACTTTAATGTGAGTGTTAGAGTGTTTCAAATCGTGTAACAAATTTTATCTTCTAACCATTCTTAGTACGTAAGTGTTCATGTAAACAAATATGTCCGATGAATGTAAATAAATAAATAATAATAATAATAATAATAATAATAATAATAATAATAATAATAATAATAATAATAATAATAATAATAATAATAATAATAATAATAATAATAATAATAATAATAATAATAATAATAATAATAATAATAATAATAATAATAATAATAATAATAATAATAATAATAATAATAATAATAATAATAATAATAATAATAATAATAATAATAATAATAATAATAATAATAATAATAATAATAATAATAATAATAATAATAATAATAATAATAATAATAATAATAATAATAATAATAATAATAATAATAATAATAATAATAATAATAATAATAATAATAATAATAATAATAATAATAATAATAATAATAATAATAATAATAATAATAATAATAATAATAATAATAATAATAATAATAATAATAATAATAATAATAATAATAATAATAATAATAATAATAATAATAATAATAATAATAATAATAATAATAATAATAATAATAATAATAATAATAATAATAATAATAATAATAATAATAATAATAATAATAATAATAATAATAATAATAATAATAATAATAATAATAATAATAATAATAATAATAATAATATTAATAATAATAATAATAATAATAATAATAATAATAATAATAATTATAATAATAATAATAATAATAATAATAATAATAATAATAATAATAATAATAATAATAATAATAATAATAATAATAATAATAATAATAATAATAATAATAATAATAATAATAATAATAATAACAAAAATAATAATAATAATAATAAATAACGTACGGTACCGTCGCTTGCCACGGTATAATCTCGCACGACACGAAGTTCGCGACAAAGCTCAAAGCTGCGCTACCAAAAGAGGGTAAGCCTGAAAACCCCCCTCTGAAGGATCGCTTGAATGCCGTTGAAACAGCTATCATCAGTGCTGCGGAGGAAGTCCGGGGAATGCCGGCAGTTATCAGACGAAAAGAACTCAGCGCTACCAACAATGCTCCGTAAAGCCATCCGTCAGTACATGGGGCGATATAGACTGAAATGGAGGCAGCAATTTTAACTCCACAAAGAAAAAAATGTATCTCCAGGAATAGGAGGAATGTGAAGAACTCGAGCAGCTGCGCTGCACTCACGAAACACGAAAACGACGGCATCGGAGCTTGAAACGGAAAGGTAAAACCTACACACAAGCACGGATATGAATGATAAGCGTATCACTTACTTCATTAGTAATACTGCCAATAATATGAAGAGCGGAGTACTGAAAACACCTGGGCAATATCACAATAGATCTAATCTCTGGTCGCAGTTATGAGTCCGCACAGAAAAAAAAACTTACAAGACTGATTAAGGCTACGATGGAGAATGTGGAGTGTTGCGTGAGAATGTCGGGCGGAACGTCGAACTTCTTCGAGTCCCGCAGAAGGCTTCGCCAAGGTGATGGTCTCTCCTGCCTAATGTTCAACGCGCGCTAGAGGGTGTTATGAGACGAGCGAATTTCAACAGGCGCGAAACGATTTTCAATAGATCAGTTGTTTGCTTTGCAGATGACGTGAATATTGTCGGTAGACTATGGCAGACCAGTGCTCCACTGTAACGTGAAACAGATAGGATCGGATTGAAGATTAATACGTTTTAAACAAAGTATATTTTTGTAGGCGGGTCCGAACACGATTAGGCAATACGGTAACAATCGACAGGGATGAGGCCAAGGTAGTCGACGAGCTTGTGTACCTTGGCTCTTTGGTAACTGAAAACAAAGCTACCAGCCGGGAGATTAGAGGACGTGCCTGTGCAAAGCGCTAAAAAGACCGGTCGTCCTCTACAGGCATAAGACGTAGACAACGCTCGAGAAGGACTTACGAGCGCTCGGAGTTTTTGTACGTCGGGTTCTTAGAACCATCTTTGGCTGTGCGCCGGAGAACGGATTCTGGAAGCGTAGAATGAACCACGAGCTTGCGTGCTTCTTCGGTGAACACAGTATTCAGAAAGCTAAAGCTGAAAAGATACGCTGGGCAGGGTATGTAGGGTAGGAAACGGCTTAAGCAATAGCGCCTATTTTGATCAGTCGGAAAAACAGCCCTTAAACTCCTGCATTTTGATCAATATCGACAATTTCAATGATCGAAACGAAAACTTTGATTGTCTAGCTGTCTTACGAATATAAGAAATACCGTTAATCACAAAGAAATTTGTGAACAAATGCAATTGAAACAAATCGACCTATATTGCAGCCATTCAGGAGCCACTTCGGGTGCTGAAAAAAAAACGCCAGTAAAACAGATGGAAACTGCTTAAAATAGGTTCGAGGTGATTGGAATACTGTCCCTCGATTGGTAACTTTGATTGATGATTGTTAAAGTTTGCTAACTTAGTTTTACAATCTGAAAACAAGTTCTGACAGAGAAAACGATAGAGAACAGATTGATATATTACTGTTTGAGTTTCACCCAAAACATTTCAAGTATTTCGTATGAATACACAGGCAGTTCCTAAAGCTGCTTAGAATATATTCCCTACCCTAGCTAGAATGCCAGATAGCTACCATGCAAAACTGGTGTTCGCCTCAAATCCGGTCAGATTAAGAAAACGGGGGGCACAAAGAGCGAGATGGACTAATCAGATGGAGCACGATCTGCAGAGCAACAGGTGCGGAATTGGCGGTCATAAACCAGCCATGGAGTAAATTAGCGAAACTACGTTATGCAGGTCATGGCTTGGGATGTACGGTTTTTTACCTACCCCGGGATAGTCTGATACTTGGAACCGTACATTATGATTAGAGACAGCGTGTTTTCAGCGGTAATTCGCGGCAAAAAAGTTGAAAATTCGCGTGTGGCAAAATAGAAGATATTCAAAAATGTTTGCGCCAAGAGAATCTAGTAACTGAGCCGGCCGAAAACAATTCCACCCAGGCTGATAAAATCTCGTTGGAAGAGAGCAGTAGTACTATTCCATCAAATTGGATGGGTAAAAAAAGGCCTCCCGTTGTCATCGAGATGCCCATTAATCTTTAGATTTGTCCGTGTTGCTGGTTTTTGCTGCATTTCACGGTTTTTTGTTAATTTCGTGGCCGATACTGGATTTCCCACTCTCCCTATTTATGATGTGGCAGGATTTTAGCGTTGACGTAAGGGTGTAGGGTGCAATGAAGTCACAATACCGTAACTGATGGAGGAATTCTATGTAATGATTCTGGATTATCTTCTGCTAAAGGTATGCGAACTGGCAGACGTAGCAGGTATGTCGAAAAATTGCCTCCGAAAAAGAGAACTGCCTACAATCTAAACTGAATTAAAATTTATTCCATTCTGTGCCGAACACGCATCAGTATAGGACGTGTTTGATGATCGCTCCGATAGAATATAAAACAAAAGACGCGCGAGCAAGTGTTGGCATTGTTTGCCTGGTCGAGTGAAGGTTCAAGGTCGCCCGCCTTTGTGCAACTGTTTCGCATCGTGGCTGTTTGCTGGTGCGTAAGCCGATTTGGCTGCTAAGTGATTTGTGCTACAGCAGTGGACGAGAATCTCAACACAAAGGAGGAAAAAGAAGAGGCCAACAGTTGACAGCGAGTTGTGTCGCTGTGCTGAATGATCACACACCCGGCTCGCTGCTGGTGGCTGTTTGGAGCTGCTATATTGGTGCTGCTGGCTGTAACGGCTGCAGCTTCGACCGTTCGGACAACCAACCCTGCTGAAAGGAGAAGTAAAGAGGTACGTGTTCTGTCGGCGCTAGTGCGCTAGATTTAGCGCGATGGATGTAGATCCCTCGCCTCCCGTGCCACCATCCCCGAACCCCTCCGACTCGTCCCTCCTGCCAACCCTTCCTCTGTTAATTCTCCAGTCCCCCCTCGCCCCAGGCTTTACCCGGACGGATCTCAGGGCAGCTTTACTGTTTTCTTTCGGCCAAAAGCAGGACCGAAATCGAAACCGTTAAACATCCTGCAGATCTCGAAAGACCTGACGGAGGGGTACAAGGCCGTGACCGAAATTTCCAAGGTCAGACCCAACAAGCTCCGTGTCGTGGTCAGCGACCTGGAACAGGCCAACGCTATTGCTCGCTCCGAGCTTTTCACACGCGAGTATCGCGTTTATATACCCGCACGAGACGTGGAGATCGACGGTGTCATAACCGATTCGAGTCTGTCGGTCGAGTGTATCTTGGCAAGCGGTTTTGGCTGCTTCAAAAATGCTTTGTGTCACGACGTAAAAGTAAAGATCATAGATTGCAAGCAATTGCGGTCTGTGTCTCTTGTCAACGGCACGAAAGTGTACACTCCGTCAGACTCGTTTCGTGTTACGTTTGCCGGATCTGCTCTCCCTAGCCACGTCTCGATCGATCGGGTTCGTCTGCCTGTGCGATTGTATGTACCCCGTGTTATGAATTGAACCAATTGCAAGCAGTTAGGCCACACAGCCGCCTACTGCTGCAATAAGGCACGATGTAGCAAGTGTGGAGAAACTCATGCGGACGATTCTTGCAGTGTAAATGCTGAAAAATGTATTCACTGCGGGGAAAATCAGCATGAGCTCCCCACATGCCCGGTGTACATGCAGCGCACCATAACATCGAACCCCTTTGATCTGTTGTCCTCTGATGAAACCGATTATGACGATTCACCAGCGGGAACAACTTATGCCAATCCTGGGGCGTCTAGAAAGAGGAAAAATATTTCCTCTCCTAAACTTCCCCGAAAAGGTCCTAAGATTTCCCAAAGTGAAATGAAAGTTACAAACAAACCAAACAGTGCTGCGGAAAAACCGAAGCAAACTCCTCCTGGGCTTGCAAATTTAAAGTCCCAGAAGGAGTTCCCAGCACTGCCAGGAACTTTTAAAACCCCAGTTGTTCCATTTGCACTCCCAGTTGATGAAACAAACTCTGGATTAGTGAAATTTTCTGACATTGTGGACTGGAATTTTGAAACTTTCAATGTACCCGATCCAATTAAAATTTTTCTTACAGCATTCCTCCCAACAGTTAGATCATTTTCGAAGCAGTTGACTGCCCAATGGCCCCTCCTTGCAGCGATTGTATCCTTCGATGCCTAATTTATCTGCGTATACGAAGGATTCTATCTCTGTCTTACAGTGGAATTGTAGAAGTATTTTACCAAAAATGGATTCATTTAAAGTTTTAATAAATAGAAACAAATGCGATGCATTTTCCCTTTGTGAAACTTGGCTTACTTCAAATATTGATCTCAACTTCCATGATTTTAATATTATTCGCCTTGATCGAGACACCCCATATGGAGGAGTACTTTTAGGGATTAAAAAGTGCTATTCTTTCTATCGTATTAACCTCCCCTCGATTCCAGGCATCGAAGTTGTCGCATGTCAAATGACAATACAAGGTAAAGAGCTTTGTATTGCCTCAATATATATTCCTCCCAGAGCACAGGTTGGGCAACGGTTGCTCTTTGATTTAATAGAACTTCTTCCCTCGCCACGTTTGATTTTGGGAGACTTCAACTCTCATGGCGTGGCTTGGGGTTCCCCATACAATGATAACCGCTCCTCTTTAATCTATAACCTTTGCGATGACTTCGACATGACTATTTTAAACAACGGTGAAATGACACGTATCCCGAAACCTCCAGCGCGCCCAAGCGCTTTGGATCTATCCTTATGTTCGACGTCGCTACGGTTGGATTGCACATGGAAGGTAATCCTCGATCCTCACGGTAGCGACCATCTGCCTATTCTTATTTCAATTACTAACGGGTCAACTCGCATGCGACCAATTGACGTTCCGTATGACCTCACACGAAATGTCGATTGGAAGTTATACGAGGAAATGATTTCAAAAGCGGTCGAGTCGATTCAACATCATCCACCACTTGAAGAATACAACCTCCTCGCGGGCTTGATCCTCGACGCCGCGTTGCAAGCCCAAACGAAGAAATATCCCGGCGTAACGATCAAAGAGCGGCCTCCAACTCCGTGGTGGGACAAAGAGTGCTCCGATGTCTACACGCAAAGATCCGACGCGTTTTTGGCCTTCCAGAAGGGAGGTATACCCGACGACTATATACGGTATTCGGAGCTTAATACCAAGTTTAAAAGCTTGACTAAGGCAAAGAAACGCGGATATTGGCGTCGGTTCGTGAACGAGACGTCGAGGGAGACATCAATGAGCACTCTTTGGAACACAGCCCGAAGAATGCGGAATCGCGTAACGGTCAACGAAAGCGAGGAGTCTTCAAGTCGGTGGATATTTGATTTTGCCAGGAAAGTATGTCCGGACTCTGTTCCTGAGCAAAACATTGTTCGCGATGCGTCTCCGGGCCACGACGCGATAGAATCACCTTTAACGATGGCAGAATTTTCAGTTGCCCTCCTGTCCTGTAACAATAACGCGCCTGGGTTAGATAGAATCAAATTCAACTTGTTGAAGAATCTACCCGGCAATGCCAAGAGGCGCTTGTTGAACTTGTTCAATAAGTTCCTGGAGCAAAACATTGTACCGCAGGATTGGAGGCAAGTGAAGGTGATCGCCATCCAAAAACCAGGGAAACCAGCTTCTGATCACAACTCTTATAGGCCGATTGCAATGCTTTCCTGTATTCGGAAATTGATGGAAAAAATGATACTCCGTCGTTTAGACCATTGGGTCGAATCAAATGGTCTACTATCAGATACTCAATTTGGCTTCCGCCGTGTCAAAGGGACGAATGATTGTCTTGCGTTGCTTTCAACAAATGTTCAGCTGGCGTATGCTCGCAAAGAACAAATGGCGTCTGCGTTCTTGGACATTAAGGGGGCTTTTGATTCCGTTTCTATTGACATTCTTTCGGGTAAACTTCACCGACAAGGGTTTTCTCCAATTTTGAACAATTTTTTGCACAATTTGCTGTCCGAAAAGCACATGCATTATACGCACGGCGATTTGGCAACTTTTCGCATTAGCTACATGGGTCTTCCCCAGGGCTCATGTTTAAGCCCCCTTCTTTACAACTTCTATGTAAATGACATCGACGAATGTCTGGCAAATTCATGCACGATAAGACAACTTGCAGACGACAGTGTAATCTCTGTTACAGGAGCTAAAGCTGCCGATTTGCAAGGACCATTGCAAGATACCTTGGACAATTTGTCTGCTTGGGCTTTACAGCTAGGTATCGAATTCTCTCCGGAGAAGACTGAGATAGTAGTTTTTTCTAGGAAGCATGAACCTGCTCAGCTTCAAACACAATTAATGGGTCCACTGGCTTCGGTATTTTCAATAACAATTTAACCGTCTCCCATAAGCTTAATAATCCTGCTTCTGTTTACGTCGCAGAATTGGCTGCAATTAAGTACACCCTAGGGATTATCGAAAAAATGCCCACGGACCATTATTTCATCTTTATGGACAGTCTCAGTTCCATTGAGGCTCTCCGATCGATGAAAGATGTTAAGCACTCTCCGTATTTCCTGGGGAAAATACGGGAACATCTGAGTGCTTTATCCGAAAAATCGTATCAGATTACCTAAGCGTGGGTCCCTTCTCACTGCTCGATACCGGGCAATGAGAAAGCGGACTCTTTGGCTAAGGTGGGCGCAACAAACGGTGGAATTTATGAAAGACCAATTGCCTTTAATGAATTTTTCTCATTTGTACGTCAGAATACGATCATCAGTTGGCAAAATGCTTGGAACAGAGGGGAACTGGGAAGGTGGTTACATTCCATAATCCCCAAGGTGTCGACGAACCCGTGGTTCAAGGAGTTGGATGTAGGTCGGGATTTCATTTGCGTGATGTCCCGGCTTATGTCCAATCACTATAGATTTGACGCGCATCTCCGTCGTGTTGGGCTCGGGGAAAGTGGTATCAGTGCCTGTGGTGAAGGTTATCACGACATAGAGCACGTTGTTTGGTCATGCCCTGTACACCGTGACGCCAGGTCTAAATTAATAGCTTCTCTGCAGGCCGAAAGTAGGCAGCCGGCTGTTCCTGTTCGTGATGTCTTGGCGAGCCGTGACCTATCCTACATGTCCCTTATATACGTTTTCCTGAAATCCATCCACGCCCCAGTTTAATCCTATTCTCTTCCGCCTACATCCAACCAAACGACAAGAACACGTTAAGACCCCGGATCCGGAAACAGCAACTAGACCCGCACGATACTCTCAGGTCCCGAGGGAGACAACCCAATATGCCAGTCCGTAATATCTTGGCCCAGCAGCGGAACATGTGCTTACCTATGGCAATGAAAACCATCATACAGTAAACCAGTGCTTTTAATGCAAAATATTATAGCTTTAAGTTAGATTTAGTTTCAGCTCGTAGTCGGCAGCGAGGATAAAAAATTTGCTTTTAGTTATTAAGATACTTTAGAAAGTAAGCTACCAGATATAATTGGCGCCGTTAAACATTAAATTGTATTTGTGCCGTGTCAAATAAATTATAGATGAAGAAAAAAAAAATTTATTTCATTGAATTGTTTTACATGTGTTTTCTCTCTCTCCAAAAAACCTATTTTTAGATTCCATATTCTATACAGTTCCACGAAACCGTTCGTATCTATGCAAAATTCGCCAGCTATGAACCCCTGTAAAATAATCCCTAAAAGCACGATCCATTGTAAAAGTGCATTCGAATGGGCTCTAAGCTATTAATCGCATTCAGTGGCGCTAAGATTTTCCGAATGAAATGATAGAAATGACACTGGTTTCGGGCTCACCTTTGGCAATATCGGTGAAACACCGTTTTACTAAAATAAACGGGAAATGAACCGGTGCAGCATTCCGCGCTGCAAAATCCACTGTCCTGGGATTGATGCTATGCCTACGTGCAACTGGCAAGATTCGTCAATAAAATTTTATTTGGCATTTTGCCGCTTTCGAGGGACGGTTTTTATGAACACACTAAAAAACATACTTCCACGTTCCGTCGATCCGTTGTTAGGGTTCCTCTCCGGAAACTAAAGTTATAATCTTCAACACAATCAAAGCACAACTTCAACCACGTGTAGGCTTCGACAGGCAGGCGGCCATCATCAGCAGATTTTTCTATACGCTTCCATAGACGACAGCTGTACGGTGGCATGGAAACTCAATTAGTGCCAACCAGACCCGCCCCCTTCCACGTTTAACCGAATCGTATTTAACGGAACATTTTGCCGTCTTCACGGAGATTGTTCCATCCATCAGGGCAGCAGTGTATTACCGATATTGTGTCATTTAGCGTGTCACTTGTTCTGCACTTTGCAAATCCCCATTTGATAAATTATGCAGATTGCAAATTTACAGCACAACCACATCGAATTGGATGTGCAGCGGGGGTGGATGATAGCACCGATTTTTGCTTTCGACGCTGTACCGTAGTGAAATTGAATCAACCGGAAATGTCCAATGTGAATTGTTGATCGAGCGCTGGAGCATAAGCATGTGCAAAAAATCTACGAACGGTGTCGGTGCTACCGGTTTCATTCGTAACCAATGGTTGGTTTACATCTCTAAACTTAACTGTTCTGAGGTAATTCCTAATGATCAAATCTCAACCAACAGTAAACTACCGTTGTCCGATGTGAAGGTTCACCTGACATGCACATTATTAGCAAGAATCATTTTCATTGCGATACTTCGCTGCAGTGAATATTCATCATATAGTAATAAATTCGTATTGCTGCTCACAAAACATGAACGAAAAAAAAGCAACAAAGCAAACCCGCGGCTCGGTTGAACAGAAGGACAAAGTCCCTGTTGGTTCCTACTCCCGCAAACACGTGTATTATTTAATGCTTTGTGGGGGCCTGATTTATTCCGTTACCAAGCAACCCTGGTCCGCCTGGTGCAAAGAAAGGTTTGTGTTTTGTTGAATGTAGATATGTAGTAATAACTCTGCCAGTTAGCTCTTTTTATGCTCTTCTTATTGCTGATGTTTGCCCAGTGGACACACCTGCCTGCAACCGTACCGACTCCTCCAGACGGTCCATCATCAGAGGAAAAATGAAGCAGAAAAGGAGAAAATATGTTCTGTTGGACATTTTCACCTACCGAGGCATTCGCTTTCGCTCCCGGAAAGAAACAATATTCATGCATTTGGTGACCAGAAAGTGCCGTCCTTTGGCAGTTGCGGTTGTCGCTGGCAGACAGGTTCCGTGTGCTGAAAGCGTACCATTTCCATTTGAAGCCGTTCTCCCGTGCTGTGTTGCAGTCATCAGGTGAACTGTTGTAGGTAGCTGTGCTGTTACGCCCATGTACACACGCTGCCCGAGAATGGAGTTTCGGTGTAAGATGTAAAGTTATGTACAACAACTAAAAAAATATGCTCATCCATACGAAGAAAATCCCTTTCATAAATAAATGAAATGATTTGTGTCGAGTTGTCGGTTCGTTGCGGTTCCGGTTTCCAATATTGACTGCGGAAACTGCAAGTTGAGGGCTTAGAGATGCTGGTTAACATAAAACAAACAAATGTGAATTCAACAATATAAGTTGTCGAGCTTAACATCCAGGTATGGTTGTTTTTATAAACCAAAACGAAAAATTGTTTCATCAATTTACTAAACCAAGTTTTCAGGCATCCCTAACATCCATTCTACACTCGCTTGACATTTTCCTCCACAATGTACTTCGTTCGACCAGAAAATATTCTGGAACGCGAGGGAGCTCGATTGGAAACTACCCCGGAAGCTCTTTGATGTGAAAATCTCGTGCAGCGCACTACAATGAAGACAGCGATCAGAAAACGACAGACGCATCGTCAGCGGGGCAGGGTTCTGGCGAAGCAAAAGGTCACAAGATAGTTTCGATGGCACGCTAGTTAGCGGAACGGTCGAAAACGGTGAACTTGTCTGATGATGATTATCTCTTACTAGCGGGAGCGCATCTGTTTGAATGTCAGCAATATCGCTCTGAGCTATTTTTACGCTGAGTTTTCCGACACCGTGAGCGACATATCGAGACGAGCGTTCTGGAAAGGTCATTTGCAAAGTCAACTTTGCTGACAATTTTTATCGATGGTTCGGTGGGTAAGCACTTCCCGAAAAACACAGGAGCATTCGCGAGCATCAGTAACTCTTAGCTAGAATCGTGGTTTTCTTGTAGACTTTTCGTCACGACGTTTGCTAAGGCTTTTGTTCTTAATTGTACATTAATTTATAAATGTATTGTTATAGTAACAGTGTGCTTCCTATCTAGTGTATTAGGCTAGAATAGTACTGAACGACACTAACTGCAGTGAATCCTATCTAAAATTACGCCGCTATCCTGACGCGCGTTGAGAAATCGTCAATGAGGGCAGAAATCAGATTAATCACTTTTGTTAGGAAACCGTGTTCAAGCATAATCTGCGACGATACGATGCGCTTAACTGTATCTTATGCTGCCTTTTTATGCCTAAAGGGTATTAGAACTAGGAGAGCCACTGCGACCATCTCGGTTTATTGTTTCTTCACCTTCGATGTAGAGTCGTACAGACTAAATCTTAAACTATGTGTCTAATCCTAGTTTTAAAAGACGTTTTCGACATGCCGTACTCGTGGAAACTGCTTAAATTTTTGTATGCTCTTAAACTGGAGCTAAATGGACTGAAATACCCGTAATTAGTTCTATGAAAGGAAATACTGATGGCTGAATAGCCGTTTTCACAAGGGATAACGTCGAGGGATGTTCATTTGCTGCAACAGTTCCGGACAGTCGATGTTCCCTTCGATGATGTCGAATATGAACATCCGCTGGAGCTTGATTCGACGAGTCGATACGGTGTCCAAGCTGAAAAGCATACAAAGTGAGGAGTAATCAGTTAGAGCCATTAGATCACTCAATGAAAGCCTACGCAATGCATAGTCCACAAATTTCTTCTGTATTCGTTCGATTTTAGCAGTAAAAGTCACCTGATACGGTGCCCAGATTATAACCGCATACTCTAGGATGCTGCGAACCAAGGTAAAGAAAAGCATTTTAGACATCATTTGTCGGCCCTGAACCATTTATGAGTACCTCCAAATCAGCCGTCAAGCGCGAACTTGAAACATGGGAAACGTTAGAAATAGCTGACCGATGGAACAACACACAGGGCTGCCAGCAAACCAAACAGTTTATCTCTCCAAACCCTGCTATAAACAAGAGGCTTCTCGGTCTAAAGCGTGGTGAAATACGTCTCTACACGGTAGTCACTATCGGACACTACCCTGCTTTGTACCTTTGTATCACCTAAAGAATATCGGTATTGCCTGATTCGATAACTGCCGCTCCTGCAACCTTGCAGTTGGAACGTCCGCTCACCTATGTTATTGTGCTTTGTTATTGTTAAGCCCTTGCATTTGCAAAGTACTACTTCTTCGTACGTTACCTTTTAACTCCCTATAAGGTATTGAACTTTAATTCAAAAAAGGTCGTTAGTCTATTTAACTATGCGATACCAAATCGGGGTACAGCATTGCTACCAACCAGCTCTGCTCCATCAATGAGTACGGGTACCTCGTAATCTAGGCCAGCCAGCCACAAAAGATAATCAACAAGATCCAGGAAAAGTTCAGGAAACACCGGGTCCGTAAACTCCGGAGCCAGTGTTGGATTCTAATTTCGAACCGCCTGTATAAAACCAGATGATGCCTGATGGAAGAGCAGAACCGTCCCTCCTTCACATATGACGATTGGTTTCAATTACCTTTTATGGGAAGTCAAGAGAGTTCTGAACCGCCATGCAGTCTGCTACTGCTGTGACTAAGGGTGTGAATTCAAACTCCCATAAAATGCGAAGATGACTAACCAACCTCCACGAGGTGCCGACCAGGATACGAGTAATCTTAGTGGAGATCGGGTAACCAACCCCCGGTGGAAACTATGGTCGTATGCTGACTGGTAAGGGGATCATACGCGGCTGTATCCCCATATTAGGGGTGGCGTACATTAGCTGTATCCCGCCAGCTACACCTAAGATGGTAGTCCCATCAACAGGATGTAGGTATCGCGACCCTGGTAAACTTTTTTCAACCACGAACAACGAAATTAGTATCACGGAACGGATCAGTTGACAAAGACCTAGCCTAGGAACATGGAAAAAGATTAAGGTAAACGATTGAAATTGGGTACTTGGAACGTCCGATCTCTCAATGAACCAGCGCGGGCTGGTTTGCTTGCTCGAGAACTTCAGCTGCAGGGAGTCGGAATCGCAGCGATTCAGGAGGTTCGGTGGTTGAATTCTGGAGAAAGGGAATTCCGTGCAGTAGACCCTATTGCACGCACTTCTTTCAAGTACCATATCTACTACAGTGGCGGCAAAGCAGCGGAACGGGGCGTCGGTTTCGTAGTGCTGGGGAATCAGAAAACAAGAGTCAACCGGTGGATAAATCCGATAAGTTCAAAGATGAGTTCTATGACAAGCTTGAGCGAATCTATGACGAGTGCCCAAAACACGACGTAAGCACGGTATCCCGCGGCAGAGCTTCTAAAAGTGGGAAGCGAGCGGCTGTACTATGCGATCCACCAGGTAGTACTAAGGATCTGAGCGGATGATCAAATGCCGAACGACTGGTTGTAAGGCTTCATATGCCTTATCTATAAGCAGGATCATCGACTGAATTGTTGCAACTATCGAGGCATCACGTTGCTCAACTCCGCATATAAAGAGCTCTCCTGTATCCTGTTCTTCAGATTAAGACCGTTAACGGAATCCTCTGTTGGCGAATACCAGGCTGGTTTTCGACAGGAGCGTACCACGACGGATCAAATCTTCACCCTGCGACAGATCCTCGATAAGTTCCGGGAGTACAACATACCGACTCACCATCTGTAAATTTCAGGGCGGCATACGATTCAGTAAACTGCCGCTCATGGCAAGTCCGTCCCAATTGCATTTTTGTCAATTTTGAGTTTATTTATGGAATCAATTCCTTTTTATATCTACTTTCGATAAAACAGATGTTTTTGAATACTTCGTTCTGAGGAACTATGGAAAAAGTCGATTTGCCCATAGCAAAAGTGATCGCAAGTCGGTCCCATTGCAAAAATCTTCGCAATTTAACCCCACAGCCAATAATGATTATGAAAAACGTGATATTTACCTCAACTTATGGTCTTCAGGTTTAGAATTGGATGTACCAAGCGATATTCGATAGGAGGTTTGATTAAATTTTACGCGTTCTACATCGTGTAGCTCTAGCTGATAGTACAATGTTTTCTTCAAGACGAAGTTTCCACCAGTAACTTCTTTCAGCTGTTGTTTGTTGACAGTGAACGCTTTAGGTGTGTCATTGTATTGCTAGTTAAAGCATTCTTTAGTAAATACTACTTTTCGTATTTAATCCTTATTTTCTGTAAAGACGTGGACAAGAATTGTTCAATTATTGTCGTGAATTTCGTTTTGAATAATTTGTCAGTCATATCAAATACTTCGGTACGCTACTTAGCTGTTTTTAACGGAGCAAACATTTTCCTAAGCTATAGTTGTTCTTTCATATTTGCTTCCACTGCTACGTGGAAGCTGTCCGCCGTCACGAACGTGTGACCTCTCTTAGGAAAATTTGGAATAAGTTACCTACACTAATTTCGAATTTATCAGTAGTATCAAAAGTAAAAACAAAATCAAATTTTATTTTGAGCGGCGCAGTTGGTACATTGTGTTATGCTTCTCACAAAATGATTGTTTAGCACGAGAGAAGGCCATTTACGAATTGACCAGCGATGGATTCATTTCAAACGCAAGCTTTAGCACCGCCATCGATTTGCAGTAGTTTGGTTTTCTTCGCCGGTCGTAGCTGGCTGTGGGACTGACTTGCTATCATTCTGGCTACGTACCCTAAAAGTAATCGCATGTGTCAACAAATTTTAATCAAATTTTGGTGTGTATGCTAGTTTTATGATGCAAAAGTGTTAGATTGTCATTGCAGTACTAAATTCTGTTGATGGTCTTGATTGAAAAAGCATTTGAGTGCAAAATTTCACCTAAAGTGTTACGATTTTTAATTGCTGTTTCCTCATCAGCACCAACACGCAAATGGGACGGCAATGAGCGGCAGTGAATAGAAACGAGCTGTGGCAGATCATACTGCAACACGGTTTCCCTAAGAAACTAATTAAGCTGAGTCGTATACCGTTGGAGAGACATCAGCCGCGTTCGTAACGTTGGGAGACGCGCTCTCTAACTTACTATTCAACATCGCTCTTTAAGCAACATTCTGTGCCGAACACGCATCAGTACTGGACGTGTTTGGTGATCGGTCCGATAGAGTATAAAACAAAAGACGTGTGAACAAGTGTTGGCATTGTTTGCCTGGTCGAGTGAAATAAATCCGGGTTCAAGGTCGTTCCTTTGTGCAACTGTTTCGCATCGTGACTGCCAGCTGGTGCGTAAGCCGATTTGGCTGCTGGCTGGATTGTGCTACAGCAGTGGACGAGACACAAACGAGGAAAAAGAAGAAGCCATCAGTGTCAGCGAGTCGTATCGCTGTGTGGAGTGATCTCACACCTGGCTCGCTGCTGGTGGCTGTTTGGTGCTGCTGTATTGGTGCTGCTGGCTGTAACGGCTGCTACTTCGAACGATCGGACAACCAACCTTACTGGAAGGGAGAAATAAAAAGGTACGTGTTCTTGTCAGCGCTAGTGCGCTAAACATAGCGCGATGGATGTAGATCCCTCGCCTCCCGCGCCACCATCCCCGAACCCCTCTGACCCTGACCCTTCTGTTACCCCCTCCCCTGTTCATTCTTCAGTCCCCCCTCGCCCCAGGCTTTACCCAGACGGAGCCCAGGGCAGCTATACTGTCTATTTTCGGCCAAAGGCGGGACCGAAATCGAAACAGTTGAACCTCTTGCAGATTTCTAAAGACCTGACGAAGGAGTACAAGGGCGTGACCGAAATTTCCAAGGTCCGGCCTAACAAGCTCCGTGTCGTGGTCGGTAACCTGAAAGAGGCCAACGATATAGCTTGCTCTGAGCTCTTCACACGCGAGTATCGCGTTTACATACCCGCACGAGACGTGGAGATCGACGGTGTCATAACCGATTCGAGTCTGTCCGTCGAGTGTATACTGCAAAGTGCCAAAGGGTGCTTTAAGAACAAAACGTGTCCCGAAGTAAAGGTGCTCGACTGCAAGCAATTGCGGTCAGCATCGATCATCGGTGGCAAAACAGTATACACTCCGTCAGACTCGTTTCGAGTTACGTTCGCCGGGTCTGCACTACCAAGCCACGTCTCGATCCACCGGGTTCGTCTCCCTGTGAGGCTCTACGTGCCCCGCGTCATGAACTGCCTGAATTGCAAGCAGTTAGGCCATACAGCCGCCTACTGCTGCAATAAGGCACGTTGTGGCAAGTGTGGGGAGTCTCATGCGGAAGATTCTTGCAGTGTTAACGCTGAAAAGTGTATTCACTGCGGAGAAAATCTGCATGAGCTCTCGACATGTGCGGTGTACATGCAGCGCAGGGATAAAATAAAACGGTCTCTCAAAGAGCGCTCAAAGCGTTCCTACGCTGACATGCTGAAGAAGACCGTTACCACTTCTCCCGTTACTTCGAACCCCTTCGATCTGTTGCCCTCTGAAGAAACCGATTCTGACGATTCACCAGCGGGAGCATCTTACGCCAATCCTGGGGAGTCTAGAAAGAGGAAAAATATTTCCTCTCCTAAACTTCCCAGAAAAGGTCCTAAGATTTCTCAAAGTGAAATGAAAGATACAAACAAACCAAACAGTGCTGCGGAAAAACCGAAGCAAACTCCTCCTGGGCTAGCAAATTTAAAGTCCCAGAAGGAGTTCCCAGCACTGCCAGGAACATCTAAAACCCCAGTTGCTCCTTTTACACTCCCAGTTGATGAAACAAACTCTGGATTAGTGAAATTTTCTGACATTGTGGACTGGATTTTTGAAAATTTCAATGTACCCGATCCAATTAAAATTTTTCTTACAGCATTCCTCCCAACAGTTAGATCATTTTTGAAGCAGTTGACTGCCCAATGGCCCCTCCTTGCAGCGATTGTATCCTTCGATGCCTAATTCAACTGCGTATATGAAGGATTCTATCTCTGTCTTACAGTGGAATTGTAGAAGTATTTTACCAAAAATTGATTCGTTTAAAGTTTTGATAAATAAAAACAAATGCGATGCATTTTCCCTTTGTGAAACTTGGCTTACTTCAAATATTGATCTCAACTTCCATGATTTTAATATTATTCGCCTTGATCGAGACACCCCATATGGAGGAGTACTTTTAGGGATTAAAAAGTGCTATTCTTTCTATCGTATTAACCTCCCCTCGATTCCAGGCATCGAAGTTGTCGCATGTCAAATGACAATACAAGGTAAAGAGCTTTGTATTGCCTCAATATATATTCCTCCCAGAGCACAGGTTGGGCAACGGCTGCTCTTTGATTTAATAGAACTTCTTCCCTCGCCACGTTTGATTTTGGGAGACTTCAACTCTCATGGCGTGGCTTGGGGTTCCCCATACAATGATAACCGCTCCTCTTTAATCTATAACCTTTGCGATGACTTCGACATGACTATTTTAAACAACGGTGAAATGACACGTATCCCGAAACCTCCAGCGCGCCCAAGCGCTTTGGATCTATCCTTATGTTCGACGTCGCTACGGTTGGATTGCACATGGAAGTAATCCTCGATCCTCACGGTAGCGACCATCTGCCTATTCTTATTTCAATTACTAACGGGTCAACTCGCATGCGACCAATTGACATTCCGTATGACCTCACACGAAATGTCGATTGGAAGTTATACGAGGAAATGATTTCAAAAGCGGTCGAGTCGATTCAACATCATTCACCACTTGAAGAATACAACCTCCTCGCGGGCTTGATTCTCGACGCCGCGTTGCAAGCCCAAACGAAGAAATATCCCGGCGTAACGATCAAAGAACGGCCTCCCACTCCGTGGTGGGACCAAGAGTGCTCCGATGTCTACACGCAAAGATCCGACGCGTTTAAGGCCTACCAGACGGGAGGTATACCTGGCGACTATTTACGGTATTCGGAGCTTGATACCAAGCTTAAAAGCTTGGCTAAAGCAAAGAAACGTGGATATTGGCGTCGGTTCGTGAACGAGACGTCGAGGGAGACATCGATGAGCACTCTTTGGAACACAGCCCGAAGAATGCGGAATCGCGTAACGGTCAACGAAAGCGAGGAGTCTTCAAGTAGGTGGATATTTGATTTTGCCAGGAAAGTATGTCCGGACTCTGTTCCTGAGCAAAATATTGTTCGCGATGCGTCTCCGGGCCACGACGCGATAGAATCACCTTTTACGATGGCAGAACTTTCAGTTGCCCTCCTGTCCTGTAACAATAACGCGCCTGGATTAGATAGAATCAAATTCAACTTGTTGAAGAATCTACCCGGCAATGCCAAGAGGCGCTTGTTGAACTTGTTCAATAAGTTCCTGGAGCAAAACATTGTACCGCAGGATTGGAGGCAAGTGAAGGTGATCGCCATGCAAAAACCAGGGAAACCAGCTTCTAATCACAACTCTTATAGGCCGATTGCAATGCTTTCCTGTATCCGGAAATTGATGGAAAAAATGATACTCCGTCGTTTAGACCACTGGGTCGAATCAAATGGTCTACTATCAGAAACTCAATTTGGCTTCCGCCGTGCCAAAGGGACGAATGATTGTCTTGCGTTGCTTTCAACAGATATTCAGCTGGCGTATGCTCGCAAAGAACAAATGGCGTCTGCGTTCTTGGACATTAAGGGGGCTTTTGATTCCGTTTCTATTGACATTCTTTCGGGTAAACTTCACCGACAAGGATTTTCTCCAATTTTGAACAATTTTTTGCACAATTTGTTGTCCGAAAAGCACATGCATTTTACGCATGGCGATTTGGCAACTTTTCGCATTAGCTACATGGGTCTTCCCTAGGGCTCATGTTTAAGCCCCCTTCTTTACAACTTTTATGTAAATGACATCGACGAATGTCTGGCAAATTCATGCACGATAAGACAACTTGCAGACGACAGTGTAATCTCTGTTACAGGAGCCAAAGCTGCCGATTTGCAAGGACCATTGCAAGATACCTTGGACAATTTGTCTGCTTGGGCTTTACAGCTAGGTATCGAATTCTCTCCGGAGAAGACTGAGATAGTAGTTTTTTCTAGGAAGCATGAACCTGCTCAGCTTCAAACACAATTAATGGGTAAAACGATTTCTCAGGTTTTGGTACACAAATATCTTGGTGTCTGGTTCGACTCTAAAGGCACCTGGGGTTGTCACGTGAGGTATCTGATGAAAAAATGTCAACAAAGAGTGAATTTTCTTCGTACAATAACCGGACAATGGTGGGGAGCCCATCCAGGAGACCTTATAAGGCTTTACCAAACAACGATATTGTCTGTTATTGAATACGGGTGTTTCTGCTTCCGCTCCGCAGCAAACACACATTTGATCAAACTGGAGCGAATACAATATCGTTGTTTGCGTATCGCCTTAGGTTGCATGCAGTCGACCCATACGATGAGTTTGGAGGTTTTAGCTGGAGTACTACCATTGAAAAACCGCTTCTGGAGCCTGTCTTCTCGTATTCTAATCAAATGTGAGGTCTTGAACCGTCCCGTGATTGAAAATTTTGAAAGGTTAATCGAACTTAATTCTCAAACCCGTTTTATGACATTGTATTTCAATCACATGTCCCAAAATATTAACCCTTCTTCGAATATTCCAAATCGTGTCGACTTATCAAATACTTCTGATTCTACTGTGTTTTTCGATACATCCATGATAGAAGAAACTCGTGGAATCCCGGATCATTTACGCGTGCAGCAGATCCCTAAAATTTTTTCCAATAAATATCGAAACATCAACTGCGACAATATGTACTACACTGACGGATCACTTCTTGATGGGTCCACTGGCTTCGGTATCTTCAATAACAATTTAACCGTCTCCCATAAGCTCGATAATCCTGCTTCTGTTTACGTCGCAGAATTAGCTGCAATTCAGTACACCCTAGGGATTATCGAAAAAATGCCCACGGACCATTATTTCATCTTTACGGACAGTCTCAGTTCCATTGAGGCTCTCCGATCGATGAAAGATGTTAAGCACTCTCCGTATTTCCTGGGGAAAATACGGGAACATCTGAGTGCTTTATCCGAAAAATCTACTCAGATTACCTTAGCGTGGGTCCCTTCTCACTGCTCGATACCGGGTAATGAGAAAGCGGACTCTTTGGCTAAGGTGGGCGCAACAAACGGTGATATTTATGAAAGACCAATTGCCTTTAATGAATTTTTCGCACTTGTACGTCAGAATACGATCATCAGTTGGCAAAATGCTTGGACCAGAGGGGAATTGGGAAGGTGGTTACATTCCATAATCCCCAAAGTATCGACGAACCCGTGGTTCAAGGGGTTGGATGTAGGTCGGGATTTCATTTGCGTGATGTCCCGGCTTATGTCCAATCACTATAGATTTGACGCGCTCCTCCGTCGTGTTGGGCTCGGGGAAAGTGGTATCTGTGCCTGTGGTGAAGGTTATCACGACATAGAGCATGTGGTTTGGTCATGCCCTGTACACCGTGACGCCAGGTCTAAATTAATAGCTTCCCTGCAGGCCGAGGGTAGACAGCCGGCTGTTCCTGTTCGTGATGTCTTGGCGAGCCGTGACCTATCCTACATGTCCCTTATATACGTTTTCCTGAAATCCATCCACGCCCCAGTCTAGTCCCGTTCCCCTCCGTCTACACCCAACAAAACGACAAGAACACGTTTGAACCTTAAGCACAAAACCAGCAACCAGACCCCGCACAACAGAACCAGGACCCAAGGACTACGAGCCTCTGTCCCAACTCACGACATCGTGGCTCAGCAGAACGAATCCATACATGCCATTCGACGATTATCAGACGACCATTGAACAACAAAACACTGATTGGAAATCCCATGCTAGTTTTAAGTTAGACTTAATTTCAGCTCGTAGTCGGCAGCGAGGATAAAAAATTTGCTTTAGTTTTTAAGTCAACAGATATAATTGGCGCCGTTAAACATTAAATTGTATTTGTGCCGTGTCAAATAAATGTTATGTGAAGAAAAAAAAAAAAAAAAAAATCGCTCTTTAAGGGATGCAGCGAGATTGGGCCTTGTCATAATTCTTTTAAAACGTAGTACATGGTAGCTGGCAGGGAGCGTGGGAGTTCCCGTGGTGTTGGTGCTGAGGTGGAAATAGATGGGGAACGATTTGAAGCGGTTGACGAATTCGTTTATCTTAGTACTCTTGTGTCATGTGACAACGATATGAGCCGTGAAGTGAAACGACGAGTTGCAGCTGCGAACAGGGCCTTCTACGGACTGCGTAACCAGCTAAGGTCCCGTAGTTTGCAAACTCGCACAAAACTTGCGCTATATAGGACGCTCATACTCCCGGTGGCCCTTTACGGACATGAAACATGGACGCTGAAGGAAGCTGATCAACGAGTGCTCGGAGTTTTTGAGCCTAAAGTTCTGCGATCGATACTTGGCGGTAAACTAGAAGATGGAGTGTGGCGCAGACGCATGAATCACGAGTTGTACACAAACATGCTGATATAGTGAAGGTATACAAACATGCTTATATAGTCAAGGTAATACAGCGGGGCAGGCTTCAGTGGGCTGGACATGTAGCCAGAATGAAGAGAGAGCCGCCAAAACTATCTTCAGTAGAGAACCAGGAAGAGGCCGTCGAATCCGTGGTAGGCCTCGCACGCGGTGGATGTGCGCGGTGAAAGAAGATGCAGGATCTGCTGGTGTACGAGGAGACTGGAGAACAGCTGCCCAGGACAAAAGAAGCTGGACATCTCAAATTCATTCAGCCCTAGACCGGTGAACGGTCCGTTAGCCAACAAAGTAAAGTGAAGTAAGTATTCCCTGATAGTTGCTAAAATCTAGTCGGGAGCCCTTTTATAGTCTGGGCAAATAAGTCCACTGATAGTTTGTCTTCGGCCTAAACTTTTAAGATGAGCATGCATGCATCAGTTACTCGCTGCATTTTTGAAAAGTTTGAAAAGTATTTTTGAACCCGACCAATGTTCTTTGAATGATATCTCCTCGGACAGTGCCCCGTTACTAGGCCGACGTATGTACAAAGAGCTCTTTTGTTGAGCTCTAGGAGCTTTCTCGAATGATTCTCGTTTGGTGTTATAAATCTTTTAGATTGGGAACACTTTTTGACATCCAACCAATTGGTTATCACCTTTTGTTCCTCCCAGCATTCAAGCTCCATTTTCACTGCACAGTACGATATACCGCAGAAAGGTTCTGGGCCGATAAACTGTGAGTTTTCTGCACCAGTATTTGTACCTATTTTTGAGCCATCTGTGAAAAATATCGTTGAGCCGGGACGGCCATCAGGAACTCCGACTACCCAGTCTGTACGCGACGTTCTGCATACCTTGTAGGGAATATCACGATTGTCCTGAGGTGCCATCCAGTCTCCATTCATACTCATCACTGGCCCTCTTTTAAAAAAATTCAGTATAGTCAGGTAACCCACAAGTTCACCTGACAAGATAGTTTTTGTTCTTTTGAGCCTCAAGGCACTCTTTTCTGTTTCTAGTTGCACGTATTCGTACAACGGCAGCAGATGAAGAATAACATCAAGAGCTTTTGATGGGGTGCTTTTCATTGCTCCTGTTATAGCAATGCACGTAAGTTGTTGAACTTTATCTAGCTTTGTTCTAGCGGCGGACTCTTTTGTTTTTGGCCACCACACTAACGCAGCGTAGGTCAGTTTTGGACATATAATAGATGTGAATATCCACATCACCATTTTCGGTCTCAAGCCCCACTTTCTCCCAGCGGTTTTGAAGCACAACCATAATGCACTGACCGCCTTGTTGATTGCATAGTCAAGATGTGCATTACAATTTAGCTTGGCATCAAGGTTAACTCCTAAGTATTGAACCTGTTCACTGAATGGAATTTCTACTCCTTCAAGCTTGAGAGGTTTTAGATTGAATTTCCTTTTTATAGTGAAAGGTACGATTAAATACAGCTTTTGTCGGATTATTGCTGAGACCCTACTTTATACACCAAGACTGGGTATACTTCAGAGCCTCCTGCATTCTTTCCGAGACTATGTTGTCGAACTTTCTTCTTACCAAGATGACTATGCCATCTGCAAAGCCCACAACTTCGAAAACTTTTGCTTTTAAGCTTTTGAGAAGATCGTCCACCACCAAAGACCACATAAGTGGCGAAAGAACACGTCCTTGTGAACTTCCTTTCGTTGCTCTTACCGTGATTGACGAACCTCCCAACTCAGAAGTGATTTCTCTTTTTGCAAGCATGGTATGAATCCAGTTACCAATGCTCGTGTGAAATCTTTTTTTCTTCATTGCACTAGACATTGAAGAATAAGACGCGTTATCAAAAGCACTTTCAATATCTAGGAAAAAGCACAGAGCAATTTCTTTAGCTGAAAGTGACTTTTCAATTATCACAACCAGCGTATGAAGCGCTGTGATAGTGGATTTTCCAGTTTGATAGGCAAACTGGAAATTTGAAAGCGGTTTTGTTTGCATGTAAGATGTGTGCATGAAATCATTCAGCACTGTTTCCATTGTCTTCAACAAAACCGAAGAAAGACTAATGGGTCTGAATGATTTAGGATGCGTCTTATCACGCTTCCCAGTTTTAGGTATTAAGATTACTCTTACTACCCTCCATTTTGATGGAATTTGATTCAACCTTAAACTGGCCTTAAAAATCTCAATAAGAGAAGGAATTAGTATTGCTTCACCTTTTTGGATCAATGCTGGAAATATTCCATCTACACTTGCAAATTTGAAAGGCTCAAAGGATCTCATAGCACATTCCAACCTGGTTCTCGTAAAAATTTCATCCGCCACATCTGATACAGTAATTTCCGTTCTAGCAGACCCTGAGCTAGTCTGCGTAGAACAAATTTCAGCTAAATCAGAGATGGCTGAGTCTGTCTTTTCAATAGAACCGGGAAAATGCGTTTCCATCATTAGATTTAAGGTGTCACGAGGACCACTAGTATTCATTCCGTCGTGACGCTTTAGCTTGCCAAGCTCAACGGTATGATCTTTGGCAAGAGTCTTTTGTAATCTGGAAACAACTGGAGTCCTTTCTATAGATTCACACACTTGAACTCAAGACCTCCTTTTAGATTTCCGGGTTTCATTGCTATATTCAGTAAAGGTTCTTCTATATTGAGCCCAGTCTGAAGTACGTTTTGCTTTATTAGAATTTTTCGCCTGTTTTTTCGAAGACTTTCAAGCTTTTTGTTCCACCATGGCACGTCCCTACTTGATGACGATTGTTTGGCAGGACAACTATTATTGTATGCATTTATCACCATTTCATTTGGCTGAATTGTCATAGATTCCAGTTTTGAAACTGAAACTTGAAATACTTAGTTGATAATAGGTGAGTCCTTACTTTTAGTGATTTTGAGAAATTTGCGTGATATCTACCACTTGTAGACTAGTGGTTTAGGTGTCTGAAACTGTTTTTTTTTCATCGTATCGAATTAAAAGAGCATGTTCGAGTAACAATAATAAAACGGTTGAGTGACGGGCAAAAAGTACGATCAAAGGTATGATTTTGTTTGCTTCTGAACTCAAGAACACATTTAAAAAATATATATCATCATGCTGTTCTATCATCCTACTTTTAGGATCCAGATCCTTATTATTGTTTTTAAGATCAAGACGTTGATTTTATTATAACCAAAACCAGTCTTTGAGCATTAAACTAAAAAATACAATTATTACTTCTTAGAGGTAAATTGAAATTGAAAAATATTTTTATTTAATTTCCGCTCTGATAGATAGAATAAAATAAAATAAAATTTTTAATATTTAGCATGGCTTCAAAATTGTGTTTATTTGCCAAACAAAATTATTAAACATTGACACGGTTTAATTTTTGGCTTGATGGCATTAATATATCTTCTTATATATAAAATAAAGTTACATATATGTGCGACCGCCCATAACTTTACAACGGAGCGTCTGATTTGAGCTGGCTTTGTTTTGTTGTGTTCGTCTTCATCCAAGGCAAAATGTTACGGCGAAAAAACTAGGAAAATTTAAAGGAAAATGGTGGAATTCACGAAAATAGAATTTCCATATAACGAAGAAATGAGATCGCAGAAGGCGCAATGAACAGCAATAATATGACAGCAATTTAAAACAGGTGACTCTCAGCAATTATTTTGAAATCAAAAAAAAAGCTACCACCGAAAATTTAATGCAAAAAGAAGAACGCTCGACTGGTGGCTACCGTCACGGTGATCGGTTCAACTATTTAAACATATAAAAATGCAGCTCTGTCTGTTTGATCCATAAGGCTTGAAAACTACTGAACCGATCGGCGTGAAATTTTGTATACAGGGGTTTTAGGGGCCGAGAAAGGTGACTAAGATAGTTCGAGACCCCTCCATTTTCGGGAAGGGAGGGGTCCCATACAAATTAAACAGATATTTCAACCAGGTTTTCGGAAAACAGCATACAATGATCGGGTCGATGCACAGGAGCCAAAACTCGACTCCAGACACCATTTTAAAATTTAAAATGGAAAATTTCCGGTTTTTGATATGGGTATTTCCGGAACCGTAATTGTGCACTTAAGTCACAAGTCGACCTCAGACAACATGTCCAAGATGGTGACTTCCGATATCGGAAAAACCTGCCGAAATAGACCGAATATTACTTAATATGGATATTTCCGTAATCGAGATGATGCATAGAAGCCAAGCATTGACTCTGGACACTATTTTGAATTCAAAGATGACCACTTTCAGTTTTTGGAATACAACAAAATTACTGAATACCACCCAATATGGGGTTTTCCGGAATCAGTTGCCAGGAAAACAGCTAAAAATGTTCGAATGCCACTCAATATGGATATTTTCAGAATGGAGGTGATGTACATATGCCAAAAGTCGAGGATGTTGTCATTCCGATATAACCAATCATTTCAAACGATTTGCTTTTTGACTTTGATCATATCCTATGGCCGAGTCGTCGTGCATTTGCAGACTATGAACAAATCGCAAGGAATCAATGGTCTCTTACTGATGCAGGAAACCCCACTGCGACGTGAGAGTTACGAAACAACAGCCAGCCACCAAACAATACTCTCTACTGAGTAAATGATGACGTGCGATAAAGTGTGCAAGCGATACAAAATAGCTATTTAGCGAGGCCGATTTATACGTCTTGCGGTGGTGTAATCGGAAACGCGTCTGACCGAAGATTAGAAGTTGCGGGTTCGAATCCCACCTGCTGGACGATATTTTTCGTAAATTTCTAATCAACTATTTCCCTAGTTAGTACATTTTTCAATCGTCAGCTCCACATTTACTGCTTGATGAAATTATTAAATAAAACTCAAAAATGGGCGAGACGAAGTTTGCTGGGTCAGCTAGTTATTAATAAAAAAAATCACAGGAGGGTTGTGTGCAAAGCCACGACCGCAAAGTTGAAGTAGAATACTTTTACACAGCTCTACTTACGACTGTACATTAACCTACGGCCGGGCGAATCGGTTCGCGCCACTTTTCGCGTTTAGCCTGGCAGAGGCCTAATGCGCACGGCCATCACAATAGAAAGGTGTTTTCACATTGAAAATTAGACACGGCTTTACTGGAGTAAGTGTTGGCAAATGCATCAACCGCTAATACCGCCGCTATCGTACGAAAGTCAGCCTGGCAGAGGCCTGAGACCACAGGGCAAGTGATTTGTTTAATTTGAAGGCAGCCACAGGCGCAACCCGCTGCTATCCTCTGTTACTGCTGAGTGCTGATATCTGCTGTCAACGTTGTGGACGGTCCATCCAGTTCACCTTTCGACTAATGAATGTAGCTAGTTTTCCCAGAAACACTCTTTTATAGCCGAAGGGTGCTACGCAATAGGCCACGCCTTTCAGTTCAGGTTTACCATTTCCTTATGTTCTTTGGACGAATTATTCCACAATTCGCATTTGATTTTTGTATCCAGCGAATAAACACCGATGGTGCTCTCACACACGCAACGGTTTTAACCCGTATCTTATCGCGGTTTGTAACATCAAGCGATTTCGTTTGCTCGCTGTTGCGTGTTGCATCATGTTGCAACTTGGCAGCTGGGAGACGACGAAATTCTGTTTACGCTGATTGATTGAATCGACTTCATATTAGCTCTGCATAGTCGAACTAACTGCTTTTGTGAATGCGTTCTAACAGGGCAGTTTATTATTCAATGTCGGTTATGCTGATCGCAGCCTTTGCGCTGCCCCTACAGTGGGGGGTTTACTAAATAAAGTAAAAATTAGACAACTAAAACAGAATTTGATTGCATCCCGCACAGAATGTCTGCTTGTGTTGATGCCAGAAAATTATTAACCTTCAATTATTTTTTATGTGCCTTGAAAAAAGCATTTTGCGGTTCAAAATCGGTTGCTAATTACAACCTTTGAGCTGCCCTAACATTGGGGGAATTAAGATACACGGACAACATGCACTGTGGAAGCTATTTCACATTCAGTAAATTAGACGGGTGCGACAAATTTAAATTGCTAGGATGCAACACAGAATGCATGCTTGCGTTGACAAAAATTATTAACTTTCAATGACTTGTTTATTTGCCTTAAAAAAAGGCATTTTGATGTTCAAAATTGGATTTCCTGATGGCAATCTTCATGCTGCCTCAACACGGGGGGAATAATGGCAGTCTGGTGACACACGCTGAGAAAAACCGCGCTGCTCCTGAGACGTGGTGACCAACCACAGGGCTAGTGCTGCTGCTAAGGAAGGACGACTGCTGTTGTCGCTGTCTAGAACTATTATGAGCGGCTCCGGCTGAAACAGGCTGTTATATAGGCCAAATAGCATGTTTTCAATTGCAAGGTATATGATCCTGTCGACCGTGCTTGGGAAGCAAGCATATAACGACCAATCAGAGGTCGAATTTTTCGTCTTGACAGACTTGACTATTTTCAATAGTACAATAGTGTGAATAATAAAATTACAACTATCTTATTTTGGGAAGAATCTTAGAAGATTTTCCAATCTATTGCTGCAAGAACGAAGGAAATCCATCGAATACTAACCGATTTGTTAGTATTTGAAATTGGACATATTTTTCACTTTTTTCGGTTTTCGATTTTCATTTCACATTCCTATGTAGCCGAACTTCCTGAGAGAAGTATTCTACTTCAAAACACGTAGGCTGTTGTAAACCCTTCCACTCCCATGCGTGAACTTTCGTGGTTTTTTACCTCACCTCCCCCTTCACCCGTCCTCCTCTGTTTTTTTGCCTCTAATTAAAATTTAAAATTCGACATAACATTTTAATAAAGTTTTGTTTTGACGTTGGAGTGGTACTCTACCTACAACTGTACTCCTGCAACCTTCTACATTATTTACGAAAGATATAAATCAAATAAGCGACGCTTCTCTTCCAAGAGTTGAAAGAAAACTTTTACTGTAACTTACCGCTTCACACCATTAAACTTCCCCAATACTCTTGTTTGAGCTCGACGAGCTGAGCATTTTCTGTATGTGTGTGTGTGTGCGTGTGTGTGTGTGTATGTGCAGATTTTTATTCTCACCCACTTCTCTCAGAGATGGCTGGACAGATTTTCATAAAATTAATTGCAAATGAAAGGTCTTGTTGCCCCATAAGATCCTATTGAATTTTTTTGTAATCGGATTTTTAGTTTAGAGGTTATGTTTAAAAATGTGAAAATCATGAAACATCAATAACTCAGAAACTACACAACCGATTTGAACAAAATTGGTCTCAAAAGAACGGGCTACCTAGAACACCCTTAAGTTTTGAATTTCATAAAGATTGAGCTTGTGGTTCAAAAGTTATGAAAAGAAACGTGTTCTGAAGACTGTCTAATCTCACTCATGTTTCTCAGAGATGGCTGAACCGATTTTCATTAACTTAGTGTCAAATGGAAGGTCTTATTGCCCCATGAGACCCTATTGATTTGTTTTGCAATCGGATTTTTACTTTGCCTGTTATGTTTAAAAATGTGAAATCCAGCTATGCAAAGGAACATATTCCGAAGACTACTTGGACTCACTCACTTTTCTCAGAAATGGCCGACCCGATTTCCACAAAATTAGTGTCAAATGAATGGTCTAGCTGCCTCAGAAGACCCTATTGAATTTTTCTGTAATCGAACTGTAACTTCATTTGTAATGTGCCGACTTGTGAAAGTCACGAAACTTCATTATCTCAGAAACTACACAACCGATTTGATTATTATCAGATGAGCGGGCTAGTTAAGGGTTAACTGATGAATTATGATTGAACACGTGGTTTCAAAGTTTGGCAGCCCTACACGTTCCCATTTCATTTGATTATAATCGAACTTAAGCAACCGTTATGTATTAAATTGTTAATAAAACAACGAAAGTCTACTATCTCAAAGATTACAAGACATATTTGAACATAACTTCAAAGACTATTTAAAACTTTACCTGCTTTGATCGATATATGTGGCCTCAACATAATTTAAATGTGGTGTCGTACTATTTGAACGTTCCAAGTTCATTGATTCCTTGCGGTTTGTTTGAAGTCTGCAAATTCACGACGAATCGGCCATAGGATATGATCAAAGTCAAATAACAAATCGTTTGAAATGATTGGTTTTATCGAAATGACAACATCCTCGTCTTTTGGCTTCTGTACATCGCCTTAATTCTGAAAATATTCATATTGGGTGGTATTCTGTCATTATCAGCAGACTTTCTGGCATCAATCTGACACCGGAAATATCCATATTGGGAGGTATTTTTGGTTGTTTTCCAGAAACTAAAAGTGGTCGTCTTCAAATTCAAAATAGTGTCCAGGGTCAATGTTTGGTTTCTATGCATCATCACGTTTACGGAAATATCCATATTGAATATTTTTCGGTCATTTCCGACTGTTGCCTATAAGTTGCCATTTAGTAATTAAAAATGGTGCCTGAGATCAATTGTTAGCTCCTTGCATCATTCTGGTTCCAGAGATACTCATATTGGATAGTATTTGTTTATTTTAGGCTGTTTTTCTCATACCGGTAGTCGCCATCTTGGATTTCAAAATGGTATCCAGGATACTGGTTAAAAAAAAACTCATATTGGGTGATATTTGGTCACTTTGGACTGTTTTTCAGAAGCCGAAAGTCGTCATTTTGGACTTTCAAATTGCCTGTGAAATCAATTTCTGTCCTATGGGCGTAATTCTGGTTTCGAAAACATTCATATTGAACAATATTTGGTCATTTCCGGCTGTTTGCCAGACACCGGAAGTCACCATCTTAAAATTCAAGATTGTGTCTGTGAACAATTTTTAGCTTCTGTGCATCGTTCTGGTTCCAGAAATACTAATATTTGATGGGAATCGTCTATTTCAGGCTGTTTTCCAGAAACCGGAAGTTGCCATCTTACAATTCAAAATGTTGTCTGAAGTCGATTTGTGGCTCCAGTGCATCATTACGGTTCCAGAAATACCCATATTGGGTGGTATTTGGTCATTTGCCGCTGTTTTTCCGACACCAGAAGTCGCCATTTTGGATTTCATAATGGCATTTGGACACGATTTCTGGATTTCGAACGGCATACTGGTTAAAGAAAAACTCATATTGGGTGGTATTTGGTCATTTTCTGCTGTTTTCAGAAAACAGAAGTCGCCATCTTAGAATTTAAAATGCTATCTGTGGTCGATTTTAGCTTCTGTGTATAATTCTAGATCCGGATATTATTATATAGGGTAGAAATCGGCCATTTTCGGCTGTTTTCCAGAAACCGGAAGTTGCCATCTTACAATCCAAAATGTTGTCTGAGTTCGATTATGGAACATATTTGTTACCACTAAAAACATTCACCTGCCAATATGGTTCCATTTAGTTGATTAGTTCGCGAGATGTGGAGAACTTTGTGAAGAAACATGTACTTCCAGAAGAGGGAGGGGCGTCAAACCATTATGGACATATTTGTTACCTCTAAAAACATTCACATACCAAATTTGGTTGTATTTTCTTGATTGGTTCTTGAGCTGTGAGAAATTTGTGTTTCATTTTCAAGGGATCCCTCCTTTATAGAAGAGGGAGTCGGGTTTCAAACCATTATGGACATATTTGTTACCTCTAAAAACATTTACCTGCCAAATTTTGTTCCATTTGGTTGATTAGTTCTCGAGATGTGCACAAATTTGTGTTTCATCCAACTATTATGGACATATTAGTTACCCCTTAAAACATCCACATGCCAAATTCGGTTTCATTTGCTTGGTTTGTTCTTGAGTTGTGCAGAAATTTATGTTTCATTTGTATGGGACCCCTCCCTTCCAGAAGAGGGAGGGGTCTCAAACTATCATAGGAACCTTTATCGGCACCAAAAACCCCTACATACAAATTTTCACGTCGATCGGTTCGGTAGTTTTCTGGCCTATATAGATCAGACATACAGACAGACTTGACTGCATTTTTATATGTAAAGATTACAACATCAATATTTTAGAACCTAAAGAGTGAATATACATTTATTGGATTGAAGCGGTCATGTAAATCTATTTTTACAAATAAAAAATTGATTGAGAAAGGCTGGATCTGACCGCTAGGTGGATTAATTTAGGTTTTCAGTTCTTATTCCTTCATGTTCAAAGAAATATTATTGTAAAGTTATGATTGTATAATTATCATTTCTTTGATTTTATAAAAAAATAGATTATGGGTTCAGTGATGACAATTTCGGTCACGTGTTTCTTTAAAACAAGTTTTACTATGTCAAAGCCGACGTTTTAAAGATATATTTTCTCGTCCTTGAAACGTCGGCTTTGACACAGTAAAACGTGTCATCTATATCATTTTTTAACATCTATATTATTTTTTAACAAGCACTTTTCAAAAATTAGAAAAAAATGCTAATAACACAAAGCGACGAGGTGAAGAGTAAATTGAAAAAATAATGTACCTTTAGCGACTAAGAAGATTTCTTCCTCGTGGCACAGGACGGATGTTGCTTAAAACTTGACATATTAATATTTTTTTTTTATTAATTCAACTCTTACATACAGAGAAGAAGATATTTTCCAGAGTTACAAAACCGGAGAATGCAACTTCAAGATAAGATAAACTCTACAAAATAAAGCCTTGGTGCTACATTCCAATTCATAACTTGATCTTCTGTATATTTATACATATACTTTGCAGCCGACTGTTAAGTGTACAGGACAATTGCGGGGCTAGCGCTACGATCCTACTGACACTAACAGTCTTTACCGAGCCATGACCCGAACCTACGACAACTGGCTTGTTAGGCCAGCCTCGTACCTCGAGACCTTCTGGGAGATTAAACAACACTAGCCCAACTGAAACCGGTGCTTTGAGGGTGGACATAAGTCCTGGACCTGCAAGGGGCACGATAGGAGCCAGTTGTGCAGGCGATGTGGAGGTGCAGGCCATAAAGCGAAGGACTGTGGGGAGTCTCCCAAGTGTATGTTATGCTCCGGGAAACGGGACGCCAAACACTTTATGGGAGGCCCCAGGTGCCCAGCCGGTAAGCCGGCTACCAAACCACGGGCGTAGGAGTGACGCAACTGAACCTGAACCATTGCTTCGCGGCTCAGCAGCTGCTACACCAAGCAGCCACTGAGTCGTTGTCGAACATCGCCGTCATATCGGACCCCTACCGCATCCCTCCCGGAGACGGTAACTGGGTTGCGGATAAGTCCAGTATGGCGGCCATATGTACGACGAGCAAGTTCCCGGTTCAGGAGGTTGTCTCAACCTCAGAAGAAGGGTTCGTAGTTGCTAAGGTGAACGGAGTGTTCGACTGCAGTTGCTATGCTCCGCCACGTTGATCTAACGAAAGGTTCACCCTGATGGTCGATCTCCTATCCATGGAGCTAACGGGCCTAACGCCGTTGGTGGTGGCGGGCGTATTCAACGCTTGGGCTGTTGAGTGAGGAAGTCGCTTCACGAACCAGAGGGGCCAGATCTTGTTGGAGGCTTTGGCAAAGCTCAACCTAGATCTGGCCAACGTTGGGGACAAAAGTACATTTAGCAGAAATGGTGCGGAGTCGATCATCGACGTGACGTTCTCCAGCCCAGGACTGATCAAGAACTGGAGGGTAGACGATGGCTACACTAAAAGCGACCACCAGGCGGTTTGTTATAGTGTATACAACAACGAGAGGCGGCAAGCGACGAGTAGGGCCAACACTCCGTTCGCCCGCGGGTGGAAGACATCGCATTTTGATGCCGAGGTATTTGAAGAGGCAATTAGACGAGAGCGCGAGGGGGGCAGTCGGCCTCGCCCGACGCCTGACCAACTAGTTGCTATGCTATCTCGGGCGTGCAACGCCACCATGCCTAGGACTCGCCAACCTAGCAATGGGAAGCCACCGGTCTACTGGTGGACTGACGAGATAGCGGACCTTCGCAGTGCGTGCCTCCGTGCGAGACGGAGGATGCAGCGTGCGCGAACAGACGAACAGAGGACAGAGCGCCGCGCAGCATTCAGTTCTGCCAGATCGACGCTGAAGAGTGCGATTAAGGCCAGCAAGAGGTCCTGTTTCGATAGGCTATGCGCGAGTGCCAATACGAATCCGTGGGGTGACGCCTACAGGATCGTAATGACCAAGACTAAAAGCACGCTGGCGCCTGCAGAGCGATCACCAGCGATGCTGGAGCGAATCATCGAGGGACTCTTTCCGCGCCACGAGCCAAGTCCTTGGCCTCCGGTGGTCGAGTCCCACGTCCGACGATCCAGTATCTCAGACACAGACCAGGGATGGTCGGCCAACCTGCCGAGCTTGAGAGGATTATCCTCAACAGACTGGTGAGGTACACAGAGGGTGTAAACGGTCTGGCAAGCAACCAGTTCGGCTTCCGGAAGGGCAGGTCCACGCTGGATGCCATCGCCTCCGTTACCAAGACGGCGGAGGTAGCACTCCAGCGCAAGAGAAGGGGAATACGCTATTGCGCAATCGTCACGCTTGACGTGAAGAATGCGTTCAATAGCGCCAGTTGGGACTCCATAGCGCTCGCGCTCAGAAGCATCCACGTACCGGTGTCGCTGTACAAGATTCTGGAAAATTATTTCCAGAATCGAGTACTGGTTAACAACACAGAGGAGGGTCAGAAGTGCGTCCCAATCACCGCCGGGGTTCCGCAAGGTTCAATCCTGGGTCCGGTGTTGTGGAACGTCATGTATGACGGGGTGTTGAAACTAAAGTTTCCTGTAGGGGTTGTGATCGTCGGCTTTGCAGACGACATAACGCTAGAGGTTTACGGCGAGTCGATCGAAGAGGTCGAGTTGACGGCTGCGCATTGCATAAGGAAGGTCGAGGACTGGATGCGCTCCAGGAAACTGGAGCTCGCGCACCATAAGACGAAGGTCACGGTTGTGAACAACCGTAAATCAAAGCAACAGGCGGTGGTCAGAGTCGGAGACTGTACCATCACCTCAAAGCGATCGTTGAAGCCCTTGGGGGTTATGGTCGACGACAAGCTCACGTTCGGGAGCCACGACGACTATGCCTGTAAGAGGGCCTCATCGGCTATTGCAGCACTATCTCGTATGATGTCCAATAGCTCAGCGGTCTATGGCAGCAAGCGAAGACTTCTTGCCAGCGTGGTTTCGTCCATACTTAGGTATGGTGGGTCAGTATGGTCCAGAGCGCTAGGTACTAACAGTTACCGCGGTAAACTGGAAAGTACCTACAGGCTCATGTGCCTGAGAATCGTGAGTGCGTATTGTACGGTGTCATACGATGCAATCTGTGTCTTGTCCGGCATGATGCCTATCAGCATCGCCATCAAGGAGGACAGAGAGTGTTTCGACCACCGTGACACAAGGGGCATACGAGGCACCAGAAGGTCATTCTCGATGCTCCGTTGGCAGAGGGAATGGTCTAATTCCACAAAGGGCAGATGGACGCACCGACTTATACCGGAGATATCCGGCTGGGTCGGGAGGCGACATGGCGAGGTGAACTTCCACCTGACACAGATCCTGTCAGGCCATGGTTGCTTCAGGCAATATCTGCACAGGTTCGGGCATACGGGGTCCCCCATGTGTCCCGAGTGCGTGGAAGAGGAGGAGACTGCAGAGCATGTCTTCTTCGTATGCCCCCGTTTCGTAAGAGCGAGGAGCAACATGATGGCTGTGAGCGGGCCTGGAACTACTCCGGACAATCTTGTTCGGAGGATGTGCGACGACCCGGACATCTGGAACGCGGCCTGTGCGGCCGCCTCCCAGATTGTCCTGGAGCTACAACGTGTGTGGCGGGTCAATCACCAACACGCCAGTGGTAGCTAACTACCAGTCTCCAGGTAGTTAGCTAGGAGGTTATAAGAGTAAAGAGGGTGCATCACGCACAAAAGCCACTTCCCGACGTAATACTTAACCGTCGTTCCGCGAAGACCAGGGCTGGAGACTGGAGGGGTTTTAGTGGGTCGGGACAGGGATCAGAAGGTGTCTGGGGGAGTGTAACTACCCCAGCATCTCTTGCCTAGTCTCATCCCCACACCCTGAGTTCTCTTCTCAGGTGTCTGTTTGCAGATTTCCCCGCCACCTTTGAAAAAAAAAAAAAAAAAAAAAAAACAAAGCCCAACTGAAAAATCTTAGTTTTGAGTAAACCCCGTTTGAAAGTTAGCGTCGAAAATTTATTTTAATTTTCAAGAAAACTTTAACTATTTCCAATCCTCATTCAGCATTTTTGAGTCTATTATGCACATTTTATGAGCACGTTGTACAAGCTAAAACCTAACTTTTACTAACTTTATAGGGAAATTTCGATTTATGATGCAAAGGCACTCCTACTCATAATTGTGGGATTTTGTGAATTTTGAGACGGGGTTTCGTGGGAAAAAAATTTATAGTAGGTATTTGGCATCGTTTGTTATCAAGAACTTAAAAAGGCAAAATTTTGAGTTGTGCCCGTGTTGCACGAAACCGAATGTATGAAAAGGGGTTTGTAACTCATTTTACGTTCATCTTCCACTTTGTGGTTCACATAATGCTACTCGACTCAACTGTTCGGTCGAAATAAATACTCCTTTCGGGAAAACGTTGAGGCTCAAAACTTTCATTTAGTTTCAATCCGTATGGCTATTATTTATCTGGAAAATAGTTCTCAACGAGCAGTCAATGCCGAATATTTATGTTGTCGATTTTCAACTCTCGTGCACAGCTAAGCATCGAATAGTTTTAATATGTGTGTTGGGGATCGCTGGCTGAGGTTCGCCGCCTTCCACCACACGAGCTATTCTGCACTCAAGCCGTACAGCCGTGCCTCTCACAGTGAACCGGTTGTCAGCGAAACGAGGATAAATTTTGTTATCTATTACATAAAAGTATCATCCATTACAATTTAAGGGAACGAAAATAGAAAAAAGTAACCCTGTACAGACAGAACGAAAAAAGCCTCATAGAAATTTCTAATACCATAAACTTATGATGAAAACCCAAAAACAAAAGAAAAAAAAAACATTGAAGGGTTCCTAAATTTTTGTCACAAATGGTGCTCAGAGTAGACTGTCCGCATAAAGTCCGTATACAGCCTTCCACCGAAAGGACGCAGCTGTCGGTGAAAATTAATACCGTTTTTCCGAATTTCGAATTGATTCGAAGATATCTTTCTCGCTGTTAGTGTTTGTCCTGTAGTACGACTGGTTGCGTGAATCGGAACGACTCTATCGCAGGCAGTGTCCCGAAGGGGTGATGAAATGGTCGGCTGTGCTGTGCTGATGGTTTCAGCATAAAATATGTGTTAATTTTGTGCTAATTTTTCCTTTGCGGGCGAGGCAACGGAAAGGATTGGACGCAGGTGCTGCGAGTGCCAGCCGATTTCTAGCCACGCGGGAGCCGACGAAAAACCATGCAGTGTGGTTTTACGACCAAACTGATGAACGTGGCACATTGTATACGCGGGGCGCAATAAAATTTTACGACTTAGCTTTTATACAGAAACAAATCAATTGGGTTTTCCTATTAAACGGTCATAAAATAAACGTGCAGCACCGGATTTTGCCGGACGGAGACAGTAGTTATCGAGTGTTTTATAGAGAAACCGGTACGAGAGTGGTGGTAGCCCGATGGACGAAGAAACAATTCTGATGGCCATTTGCAATGCTTATATCATTTTTATTGGAAATGTGATTATAGGTTTGAAATGCTACTGAATGGTCTCCACTAAATCGTATTTCCGTAGTACTAAGCTTTCCTCCCTCCCCTCAGTTTGACCGTTCTCTATACACACTACATTTGCGTGGAATTTCTAAAAATATACTTGATTTGTAACATTCGCCTCGTTTTAGACTCGTACCTTGCCATAAAGTACTTCGAATAATGTAAATCTACTCGAGCTCCACATCCGAATGCAATGAATGTGACTTATGCTCTTCCACTCAGTTAAATAATAACTAGCGAGTGAAATAAATATTTAAAATTAATTCCACTTTGCTACCAATAAATAAATTTGCATAAATAGTAGCAAAGGTACTAGCCCTTCAAGTGCAATCGAGAGCAAAAAAAAGCAAATCGCATTCTTGGAAAAGCTCGTTTTGCTCGATTGAACGAATCGAATAACGGCAAATCCTGTTGAAGTGGAAATGGAGAAGGCAGAAAAAACGGGATCTTTCGGTGTTCCCGCCCTCCATCCTTGTTGGACCTCTTAACTACCTGCTGGGGCAAACCATTCTCATGGTGACGAGGTTCGCTCTTTTGCCACCCTCAAACTCCAAACTTGTTAGCCGGCTGCTAGCTTTGTTAGCACACTACACATACACAGCTCCTGCCAGCGACGGGTTGCAAAAGTTTGTCAGGAACGAAATAAAATTGCGGCACAATATTTTCATTCCGGACTGCTGCGGACAAAAGCCGAAGCGATCTGGATTTTGGGATAAAATTTTCCTCTGGAATGGTGCAAGAGCGTTCGCACTTAATAGTAATCTTCTCAAGTAACGAAATTTTACCGGCTCCGATTTGCATCCAATGGGGAAAGTTTTAATGCCCGGTATTTTCTAGGTGTGTGTACGAGTGTATGGTAGAGGTTCCCTCCGTGAGGTACGCCAATACTGTGGGATCAATGAAAAGTTCAGTTCGATTCTGTTTTAAAATAGTCATACTTTTTTGCCATTTAAAGTTTAGAAAATTTGTGGTCAAGAATAGAAGATGGGTTCGATTTTACATAACTTATTCATGTCTCACATACTGTTGCAACAAAAAAATTGAACAGTTTGATATTATTGTTTTTATTTCTAGATGATAATCGTGATGTGGTAAACTGCACGCAAAACTTTTCCTTATTACTTTAGAAGCAATAGCGCAAAATTGCCTTTTGGGTAACAAACCTATTACTTTAAAGGCAATAAAATTCTTCCCCAGTCAAGTAACAACACATACTGACATAAATTTAGCACGTGTTACGGGAGTACGACTATCTAATAATGGTCGTTTCAACCACATGCAAGATTTTTTCTGTCGAAAACTGCTTGCTTTCCATCTCAAGCAAAAAAAAAATCACACACCGTCGCATATGTTGCACATGTTACAAGTTTCTTCAATCTCCAATTCATCCGGTGTGCGTGTATTAGTTCGCATACGGAGTAGAGAAAAAATATGACAAGAGCTGCCAAGCAGCATTTTCCCCGTCATAGAGTATGCAAACGTTGATGATTTCAAAGACTTGAAATGCGTCTTTAAATGACATCACGATCTGTAAACTGCGTTAGAGAAAAACAAAAACATTCGCTTTCCTGCAAGATATCTAAAACACATACTCATTGGTTCATGGAAACTCATTTGCACCTGTTTGAAAATACAATACTCGTGCCTATCCAGACAATATTCGCAACTTCGGCAACTCTGGTCAGACAGTATTACATATTTCCATTTCATGTAAACACTGAGGGACGAAACGAAAGTGTTTCTAATTAGACATTTGAGGTTGACGGGTGAGATTCCCATTATGTGTAGATGAAGGGAAGCAAAAATGAATCTGATCGTTGCATCAATACAAATGCAGCGAGTGAAGTCTTGCTAACACATGCATTGCGGTGGGTGCTTGGCTGTATGTTCTCCTCCAGAAACACATACAAGCGTGTGGCCGTCATAATTTTTATTACTTTTTGTTTGTTACTATTTGTGTATAATGCGCAGTCATAAGACACAATAAGTAATAAAAAATTGCCCTAAAGTAATAAAATGTTCCCCGTTTGCGTTGGGTGTGGTAAAGGAATAAACAAGAAAGTGTTAACATATAATTTTCAAGATAAACTTTATCGTCTCCACAATCAGCCTGCAATACTTCTATATAATCATGTCTTGGGAAGTTTTCGCAACCCTTCAGTTCAGAAAAACTACTTTTTTTTAGAAATAAATTTCGTACATCACCTCATCAAGATAAAAACACTGTTTGCTTTGGCTCGAAAAAAAAATTAAAGAGAAAGACCCAAATAGTAATCATCATACAGCCAAAACAGCAAACTGGGCTGTGCGGTGTCAACCACTCACCGTGTTATTTCTGTGTGCAGCGACTTCCGGCCCCGTTTCTGCTCATTTTGTTACTACATAAATAGAAGCATCAAAACAGTATATTTGGACAAATACTGCTGCCGGTACCTATGAATATCATTCCGTCCACCTTTTGACAAAGTATGCTACAAGAGCGCGCAGTAAATATTGTGCCGCAGAAAAAAGAAACGCTGCAAGCTTTGGCCAAACCATGATTTCGCCGGAAAGAAAAGATGAAAGAACCTGCCGAGACAGAAGTAGGAGACTCTTACTCAATTGAAGGTTCTTCTTTTGCAAGGTTTTTTTGAAAATTAAAATGCTTAAATTATTAAGATTTTTATCAACCCGGATTTCATCTTCTCGCTTTCATCCTCCTGCTCTTTCAGAGACGGTCGCTCTTCTGGTTGGCAGGACGATCGGTGCTCTAGCCAGCAGCATAATTTTAGCGTGAAAAGCGAAACCTTTCGTCGCGAAATTACCTGCTCCTCCTGGGTTGAATCCGTCATCATCATCGTCGTCGTCGTCGTAATAATCATCGTCATTTTAATCACCATCATCACCGCCATCAGCGCTATGTCGCAGAAACTGTTGACAGTGCAAAGGATGCAGTTTGAAAGGAACGGTTGAAGGTGTGTGCGCTTTTCTTTTAGACGTGACAAGCAAAGCTCTTTTGTGCACATTTTGTGCCCGAGACTAACGGCAATGAAAACCTTAGTTTCCCATTAAGTTCGCACTTTTGTCTAAGCGGATGTGTTGTGTAGATGTGGGTGCGATCCGTGCAGGTGCAGGTGCAGGCCGAGATTGAGGCGACGAATCTTACGAACGTCCTATCAATCTTTACAGTGTCGAGAGCATAAATGCTTCAATTACCGCAATATTATACGGCGACCAGATGAAAAGACGCTCAAACATTGCGTAATACAAATTTAGATCCTATCAGCTTGCCGAGTTTGCTCTTGATCCATTTTCTTAATTATTCATGTTAGCACAATGTGAAGGCAAAGGCTTTCTGTGTGTAACCAGTGCTCTATTTTTATTCTAAAATATCCAAGTTAATCGCATAGTGACCAGAAGCCCAGAGATTTTCGCATTCTGGCCAACGACAAATTGAATGCCCAATTTCGTTGAATTATATCAGTCTAATAAATATTAGAAAATTTCCTATTCGTTATAGCATTGTTTTCAACATCCAAAACAGTACAAAAGAATTTCATTAAATTACGTATAACGTAAATTAAATAGATTAAACAACTCTAGATGTTGCCACCATAGTCTAATCCAAAAAGCAAGCTACTGCAATACCACATCCACCGCTTTGCAGCCGTGCGTGACACACAGAACGGTTTCAATTCAAAGTCGCAATTTGTATCTTTTCAGGATGCGCTTTTCCTCGTCGTGTGCGACAAACTGTGTGTTAAACAAATTATTTTAATTTGAATATAATTTCAACTCCAAACTCACATCGGTAGTGTTGGGTAGTGCCACAGCACAGCAGAGGCGGTAGGGCTTATGAAAGACACGTTTATGCGCGGGTGAGAAACTAACTAGCGCAGCGCTCAAGAGTGTTGTGAAAACATCGTTTCGTTTTAGTGTAGCGCCCGTACCTGTGCTGTGTGCCGAAAGTCATAAGCCAACACCGCGACGGCGATCGAAACAATCGTTTGAACTTTGCCACGTCCCTGATGCTTTCGTTAATTTAGTATACGTGTACCTGTACTGAGTGCTTTAACCGAGTTGCATTGAAAATTTTAATATTACACGATTGATTTGAGAAGATTTTTGGAAGTGATTATTTTCAATTGAAACAAAAAATCGCAAAGTTTTATTTTCCAGCACACATATCTTTTGATGTAGGATTACGTCTAGTCATAAAGGTGCAACTTTGGTAGGTCTCAATATTCAGTACAAGGCCGTTGTCTGCGCGTTGTCTGCGTTTATTCTCGTTTTGGCTCCCACAGCAGAAACCGCCATATATTAACAAGGGAGTTTAATGGAGGGGTTTTAGTTTTTCTACTCGTCACATCCCCGACGGGGAATTTTGGTGCCTACAAATAATTTTTTTCAACTTTTGCAATTCTCATCCGATTTCGAGATTCTACAACTTATATACTCGAATCTGCCTTTGTTGTGCCCTGAGGAACTTTTCTCATTTACGGAAATCGCGTTTTCTAGGGATATGTTCGAGAGTTGGGTTGAAGTTCATCAAATTACTTAGGTATACAGGCCATTTTTTGAGTATTTTGGTGATATGCTCCCAAAGTAGTCTTTCAGGAACAGATTCTACTACGGCTTCGCACTAATTAAATAATTCTGGAAATTATGTAATGATCTCGAAAGATTCAAAATGGCCACGGAAGTCGACTTTCGGCCTCTAAATATCGTCCCGGTTCAGGATATATTAGAACTCATATTAGGTGGTTTATTTCTGGTTCCAATAAAATTGTTTCCAATAACAATATTCCTTGAGAACTTTCCAGAAATTTCACTTGATTTTCAGCGTAGAATATTGGCCCGTGGGAACCAACTAATTTCATGAAGATGTGTCGAACATTTGCAGCAAGAAGCATTGCTTTTGACGTAAAATTTCGTCTTATGGCAGCATATATAGGGGTACAAATGAAAAATCGAAAGCATCTAGAGCGTCACAAAAATTTTCAACTTGTCCACAAATGTTCAAAATTTAGTCAGTTTCTAACGGATTTCCTCCATTTTTACAGCAATCGACTGGAAAATCAGCTATGCGGTCACGACGATGCGGAAAACAGTGATTTTCTGCTAGCTATTGTACCTTTGAAAATCGTAGAGGCATGTTGAACCCTAGCCCTAAATACGTTAGCCATATGGACGGTTGTCATACGTACGATACCCATAAGCGATGTTAGTCATAATATTATTTTATTGATATGGATGTTAGTCATAACTTTTTCTACAAGCATCGTAGCGCCTTACAGTCTTCAGAAGAGTTTTTCCCAAGAAAATTTCCTACAAATATCATGTATCGATATATTTTAGGGGTCAACTGGACATCTTTAGAGAATAAGTTTTGATAAGTGGATTTTCCCATATAAAATCGTATGAAAACCCTAAAAATCGGGCCCAAAAATATAGTTCCACCGATCGATCTGAAAAGTTACACAGTTGTTATGAGACCCATAAGGAACACGAAAAGTGCATGGGAGCTAACATTTATTTTTTTGTCCCACCCTAATATTTATTGCTGCGACAGTAACCTTCGTTAAGGGATTATATACCTTTTTAGTTTATTTATTTATTTGTTTATTTATCAACATCAACAGACAACCGATGTCTTAATAATGGTTAAGTGTCTTAAACTAAAAACAGCTATGTTAGCCACAATACAATAAGTACAATACGATACAGACAACAAAAACTTCCTTATTCGTCAAGTTGTAGTAACCTTGTTGAAAATTCGCTGTATACCGACCAAAGCGCTGTTTTGTCCATAGTTGGTACGTTGAAAGGGTATCCTCAGCATGGAGTTGTTCCGCAGTGCCCTGGGTTGCACGTTCAGATTTATTGCACCCAAAATAGCAGGACAATCGGTTCTACCCTGCAACGTATCGGCAGCGAACATAGCTTTTGCGATGTTTCTTCGCGTCTGGAGAGTCTCCAAATGGATCAGTCGACATCGACTCTCATAACTCGGCAGACGGAACCGGTTTCGCCAAGGTAAACGACGAAGAGCAAAACGTAAGAAGCGGCGTTGAACCGATTAAATTCTTACCACTCCGTTTTGGTAATGTGGGTGCCAGACAATGGAACAGTATTAGAGCATGGAACGTACTAATGAACAGCATAATGTTTCAAGGCAGTACACGCTGGTGAAATGTTTTGTGTTGCGGAAAATAAATCCTTAAGTTCTGAATGCCTTCTCCACAATGTAAGAAACATGCCGTTTAAACGATAGTTGGCTATCCAATATAACGCCTAGATCCTTCACATGGTCGACTCGTTGGATTTTGGTATCGCCGAGCTTGTAGTCAAAAATAACAGGTTGACGAATACGGCTGAAAGAAATTACCGAGCATTTCTCAGGATTGACAATCATGCAGTTTAGATTGCACCAGTTCATGAAGGTGTTGAACTCGCGCTGGAGGCAAGAGGCATCCGCTATCGAATGGATCTTCAGGTATAACTTCAGATCGTCAGCGAAGGATAAACGGGATCCTTTAAGTACACAGTTTACATCATTGAAGTATAATAGGAAGAATAACGGTCCCAAATGGCTGCCTTGCGGGATTCCAGACGAGGTCGAAAAAGGCTCTGCTTGAAGATCGCCGATAGTCACGATCAGTTTACGACCAACAAGGTAGGAATGGCAGCAACGCAACATACTGCCGCTAAGACCGAGTAGTTTCGAATTTTTTTTTTATTGTATTATCTTGAAGTACAACATCTTCTGAACTGAAGAATGAGATCAGAACGAACTTTGCCACATTGATGAGTTCAAATTCGTTTACGCCAAGATCAATTAGACACACCGCTACCGATTCTCGATTTACCAAACCCCGCCGACTGTTCAATGCTGACACAAACCGGTCCAATAAACCACCGCTCTTGCACGGTACGGTCAGCACGCTCTCTGCCTCCACCGAAATTGCAGTTGTGCCTGCAGCTAGGCCTCAATTTTGCCTGTACCTTTCGCGGATCGCTCGTGAGGTATCTGCGGAACAAGTAACCGCCTTAGCTAGAAAACGACTTGGAACGGAGGACATTCTTGTGACTCGGCTAGTGGCAAAGGGAAGAGATATTAACACTCTTTCTTTTGTTTCTTTTAAAATACTAATGAACGCTGAGTTAAAAACTAAAGCTCTATCAACTTCTACTTGGCCTAGGGGAGTTGTTTACCGCGAGTTCTCCGATAACAGGCCTAGCGAAAATTTTTGGCAACCGAAACCTACATCGTACGACCCGCTAAACATCTTACCAGATCCAAACATAACAGCAATGGACGAATAGGCTGCTCATACACAGCAAGTTTGCCGCGACGCATCGTAGAAAGCACTATGGAGACCTCTTCTCGTTTCATCACAGTCGTGCCCTACGCTGCCAGCGTTCATCGGAGTCGTCGCGGCCCTGTGACTGATTCTGCAGAAGAGGTTCTCTAGCCTGCTTCTCCAGGCAAGTATTCCTTCTTCGTAGAACAAGCACTTCCTGATCGTTTCTCCGTTTCCAGTCAGCCTCCAACCGCCAGCGCTTCAAATTTCACACTCCCATCTGTAATGAGTGTTGGGACAATGCGACAGTCAATTCTTCACGAAAGTCACTCTGCTTTCGATCTACATCCACGCTCTATACCAGCATCTCGTACAAGCCTTCAACATTTATGCTATTCAGCCGACAAGTTATCATCCCCGGGACGCACGTCACACCGCAGTATGGAAGCCCTGGATCCACCTAGCCCAGTCGTGTCAACCGCTGATTCGCGTCAATCCCCAACTGCGAGCTCCTGCCTTCAAAGTCACCCTGGCCCTGGGTCTAGTGTTGGTGAAACGGGCTTCCAAACTGCCAGTCTTGGCAAGTATTCACTGCGTTTCTCGACCTGACGCACTCTCCATTCCCAGGATTGCCGCTACACCTCCTCAACTTTTGATATATTATCAAAATGTTGGTGGCATCAACTCTCGTGTGATAGATTACCAACTGGCGTGCAACGATGCGTGCTACGACATCTGTGCCTTCACAGAAACATGGCTCAACGACAACACAATCTCCACTCTACTTTTTGATGATTCATTCACGGTCTACCGTCAAGATCGATCATCGACTAACAGCAATAAGCGCTCAGGTGGTGGTGTTTTGTTGGCTGTGAGGTCCTGTTACGAGTCTCGTATATTGAATCCTCCCGAGGGATCAACAGTTGAACATCTGTGGGTGGCGATTACTAGCTCCGAAGTTACGTACTTTATTTGCATCGTATATATTCCACCAGATCGCGTGAATGATAGCAGCCTTATTGAGCAGCATCTACGTTCGCTCGAATAGATTGTCTCCCAGATGGGTGCCAGAGATAACATCGTAATTCTTGGCGACTTCAACATGCGTGAAATCCCTGGGTGCCAGACTCCCATGGCTTCCTCTTCCCGGATCCTGGTCACTCCTCGTTTAGGCCGGCCTCAATCAATTTGCTCGATGGCTACTGTACAGCAGGTCTTAAACAGGCCAATGAGATTCAAAACAGCAACAGACGTACCCTTGATCTTTGCTTTATCAGCGAGGAAATAGGCTCAGATTGCTCAGTCTCCCGCGCTCCTGTGCCTCTCGTAAAAGAATGCAGACACCATCCTCCTCTTTTAATGACGTTGGCAGTAAACCTGAAAAATAGTTTCAATGAAGTTATTGATAGCGTGATGTACGATTTCGGTAGAGGTAACTACGACGAGATGAACGCGTTCCTTGCAAGTATTAATTGGGAGGAGACATTCTGTGATACTGATGCTAATTTGGCGGCATCAACTCTGTCTAGCATCTTGCTATATGCCATCGATCAATTCGTGCCACGTAAAAATCGTCGGAAACCTGTCAAACCCGCCTGGTCAAATCCACAATTAAGAATTCTTAAGAGAACTAAAAGATCCGCACTCAGAAAACACAGCAAGCATCGCACTGAGCAAACCAGAGCCCGCTACGTCGATGCGAACAATGAATATAGAGAACTGAACCAGCGTTTGCACAACACTCATCTTGGCCGACTCCAGCAACGCCTCAGGTATAACCCGAGAAACTTCTGGTATCATGTCAACGAACAAAGGAAACAATCTGGACTGCCTTCGTGCATGACCAACGGTACAAACGAAGCGGATTCAAACCCCGGTATCGCAAACCTCTTTCGTTCGCAGTTTAGCACCGTATTTACTAGAGAGACCCTAAGTGCTGAAGATATCGTTACTGCCGCTAATAACGTACCTAGAATTTCTTCCCCTAGCTTACGAATGTCCATCACTAGTGAAATGGTTACTAAGGCAGGTAAACAAATCAAATCCTCGACAGGTTGCGGCCCAGATGGAATTCCGTCGCTAATCTTGAAACTATGCCTTGGCCCGCTCGCAACTCCGCTAACAACTGTATTTAATCTGTCGTTATCATCTGGTATTTTTCCTACTTGTTGGAAAGATTCTTTTGTTTTTCCTGTACACAAGAAAGGCTGCAAACGCACGGTTTCAAACTATCGCGGTATAGCAGCATTGTGCGCTACCTCTAAGCTTTTCGAGATTATTGTTCTTGAAACATTATTATCAAGGTACTCGCATAACATTTCGCCGGAACAGCATGGCTTTATGCCTAAGAGATCAACTACAACCAATTTAGCCACTTTCACGTCATTTATCATACGAGAAATAGAAAATGGACATCAGATAGACGCCATCTATACCGATCTCTCCGCTGCTTTTGACAAAATGAACCACGAAATAGCCCTGGCGAAGTTTGACCGTATGGGCATCGACAATAGCTTGCTGCCTGGTTGCGTTCTTACCTTATCGGCCGGAACATGTCGGTGAAGATTGGTGATTTTATTTCATCGCCAATTTCTGTCTCATCTGGAGTGCCTCAGGGGAGCCATCTCGGCCCTTTCCTCTTTCTTCTTTACATGAATGACGTAAACAACACTCTCAAATGTTTCAAGCTATCGTACGCTGACGACCTTAAGTTATTTCTCGTCATAAAGGATCACGCTGATGCTTTCTTCCTACAACAACAACTGGAGTTGTTTGGTGCTTGGTTCTGCATCAACCGGATGTCTCTTAATGTGACTAAATGCTCAGCAATCTCGTTTGGCCGTAAGCGCACTCTTCTTCATCACAACTATTCGCTATTCGGTACTGAGCTAAAGCGTGAGACGACAGTAAAAGATTTGGGAGTGCTGCTGGATTCAAAACTGAGCTTCAAAGAACACGTTTCGCACGTCGTTTCCAAGGCATCGTCCCAGTTAGGCTTCATTCTTCGATTTTCAGAGAAATTCCACGATATTTATTGCCTAAAGGCACTACTCTGCGCTCTTGCACGTCCAGTACTCGAATATGCTGCGGTAATCTGGTCTCCCTATTACCAAAACGACACACATAGGATTGAAACCGTTCAAAGGAAATTCGTTCGCTTCGCCTTGCGTAAACTCCCTTGGCGCGACCCCTTCAACTTACCTAGGTATGCCGATCGCTGCAAACTCATCAACCTAGAGCTGTTAGAAGCGAGACGAAATGTAGCTAAAGCTTGCTTTGTTGGCGATCTACTGCAGGGAAACATCGACTGTCACACTCTTTTGGGTCTACTTGACATCAACACACGGCGCCGTGATACTCGCTCACACACTTTTCTGCACATTCAGCCCTCGAGGACTAATTACGGACTAAATGAACCAATGCGCAGTATGTCCCGTGTGTTTAATCGTTGCTATGCTGTTTTCGATTTTAATGTCTCTCGTGTTAGCAATAAGAATAGCTTTAAGACAATTTTCTGTTAGCTTAATTGTACTGTTAGTTAATCTTAATCTGTCATTGGGGTAAAAATTTTATCTGTTGACATCAAATATAATAATAATAATAATAATAATAATAATAGTCTTGAGAACATTTTCACAATTTTTTATGAAGATCTGAGCAATAAGGAGAAAGTCAGAGCGATTTACAGCGCGCCTCGCCACGGCCGCATAAGATAAACTTGAAATTTTATACGCGTTTATTTCGGAATAGTGTTTTTCGAAAAATGACTTTGCCGTGATCCTAATTGCGGGAAAACTGCTGAAACGGATTTCCTTCATCTAATTTTTTAAATTTTCGTTAATCAATTCGCCGGTCCTTGAACGATCGCTTTTTGAAACATACAGTTACATTTTGCCGCAAAAAAAAATCAATGCAATTTTTAGCGCTCAAAATGTACATTTTTTGGGAAAAACGCTCCCATTTGCACTGAAAACAAAATACTCATAAAAGCGATCGTTCAAAGACACGGCACACTTCTAAACTAATGAAATAATATGAGTTTTTCGATTTCAGTTCACCCGTTGAGTCTCTATCAGGATCACCGCAAGCCACTGCAAAAAAGCGTTTCGGGGAAACGGCCATTACTCCAGTAATATTTGGTATATCTCAAAATCAAACTTATTTTTTTGTTGTTAATAAACTGTACTCTAAGAAAAATACCACTTTAATGCAAAAAAATGGTGCTATGCACTTGAAAATAAATTCAAACTTACCTCTTTTTTCTCGACCAAAAAGTTATATAACCCCTTAATTGCTGGCAGCACACAACTATTTTTGAAATAAACACACAATGCACAACTGGCAATTACTTTAATAATTATTTCGGTTATATTTTGTTAAGTTATTCAAATGTTGTTACCGCACTGCGATAACATTTAAGTGTTCAAATTTAAAATTGAAAAATTATCTCTGAAACACTCGCGGCCTTTGGCCGACTCGATTGTTTGTGGTGAATACTGGTTGCTTCAGTCGCGCGAGATCTAACCGGAGCGGTCGTCGGTACCGAATGTTGTTAACAACTAAGAGTTTTGGGCGTATCTCAACCATCACCAGATAGTGGTCCGAGTCGATGTTAGCGCTCCTATAGGATCTGATATGGTCGATTTGTGTTTCCGTCTGATTTGGTGACCTCCAGGTGTACTTGTGTAGAATGTTGTGCTGGAAGCAGGTACTACGCATGGCCATGTTCTTGGAGGCGGCAAAGTCGATGAGTCTTAGGCCCATCTCGTTGGTCCGCTGAAATCCCCGATGACGATCTTGTGATATCATGTTTTGGGCAGTGGTTGTACTCACGCTCCAACTGCGCGTAAAATTTATCCTTGTCGTACGTACGTACCATTGAGTACTTCCAGCACACCTCCTGAGCGCTACGACGTCGAACCTGCGGGATTTCAATACTTCGGAGAGCACTCGAGTGCTCCCTTGGAAATCGAGAGATCGGCGTCTCGAGTTTCCAATCGCTAATCCGTTATCATCGCATGGGTCTGTGCCGATTGTCCCAGACCGAATTTCTTTGTTCCTCGTTCATTACTTGTGAGCACCACTACGGGTTAGATGCACATTAGTGTGGGACAAAAAATGAATGTTAGCTCCCATGCACTATTCGTGTTCCTTATGGGTCCCATAACAACTGTGTAACTTTTCAGATCGATCGGTGAAACGCTCGATTTGCGCTCGATTTTTGAAGTTTCCATACGATTTTATATGGGAAAATCCACTTTTTCAATATTTATTCTCTAGAGATGTGAAGTTGGCTCTTTAAAAAATATCAATACATGATATTTGTAGAAAATTTTCCTGAGAAAAACTCTTATGAAGACCGTAAGGCGCTACGGTGCTTGTAGAAACAGCTATTCACCCCAAATTGATTGAATGTCTGACGGACGGCTCACCATTGAAATTTTCCATCAACACTGCTATAGCATGCTGCTATTGCAAACTTGCTAAAGTATCAGAAATAATTTCGCATGGAATTAATTTTCAAAGTGTGATTTTTGCTATAGTATCTCCGGGGAAGCCTCCAAGATAAATTTAGGCAATATCATTTCTCATCACATGGTAGAATTTGCCACAGCAACATGCTGCAGCAGTATTGCTAATAAAATTGAATGGTGAGCCGTTCGTCAGATACGCGAAGTTGATCTACTGTATACGATTTACCATTTTGCACATAATGTTTTTATGTTAGTTTTATTATATTAGACTCTTATTATCTAGAAATCTTTATTCTAATGGAATATAGTTTTATTTTCTTAAATTCAAAGCAAGGAGGTCGGCTTTAGATATTGCACGGTGTCAAAATTTCGATTATTATCGAATTTTCATGTACCTCTAATTTTTTTTTTCGCAGAAATGTTGCCAACTGGATAAGGAGCAAGGATCGGAAAGTTAAATAATATTTCATTGGCGATTTTTTTGAAAAATTGAATTTATTTATTTGAAAGACGTTCAGCGCAAAATAAATTATTTATTTATTTATTTATTTATTTATAATTCATGTAACTTAAGGAATCTTCCTTTTTTAATTGTTACACAATGGAGGAAGTTTAATTTTATATCTGTATACAACTACAAGTTTCTGAATCGATTTTACGTTACATTTTACAATTTATTTTATTATTTCATTGCATGCGATCAAGTTCCCCAAGTAAACCCTTTCGGAAGCTAACGACATTTTCAGTTGATTTTAAAGGTGTAGATAAACTATTCCAGTAAACAATGCCTCTCACAAACATTGATTGTCCATAGTAGGCGGATGAATGTATCGGCACCACCAAATTCATTGTTCTAGTATTACTCGTAAACTGGAGTTTGGTAAATAAGTAATGTGGTTTCCTAGATTTAATAATTTTGTGAATGTAAATACACGTTATATAGCAATAGAATTTATCAAATCGACATCCTATGAGCGATTCGTGGTAACGTGACACACTAGAATACCTATTTAGATTGTACACATATCTGACACATGAGTTTAATGCAACTCTTAACCTGTTAAGTGAAGCGGATGAGACATTTGTGTACATAAATTGTCCATATGTGAAATATGGAAGAATCAGTGACTTGAACAATTTTATTTTCGTAGTTGTGTCCAGGTGCCTTGCTACCATATTCAGACGCTTCAAAGTGTCGTAAATTCTGCCACATTGAGAATTTATATACGAATCCCAAGTCAAATTTGAAGTGAATATTACACCGAGATTTTCCAATTTATTGAAATACTCTACAATCTGACCATCAAAAATCAATTTAGGTGGATTAGGTGGATTTTTGTGTTTGCTAATAAACATCGCTTTGGTTTTAGAAGGGTTAACCAAGAGTAGATTGCTTTTAGACCATCGAAGAACCTTTTCTAGATCATGATTGATTTTACGGGCCATATCCTCTATATTGAAATTTCTAGCGACACCTAAATAAATTTGGACATCATCGGCAAACATGTGACTGGCACAAAACTCCAGAGATGATGGCAAATCATTTATAAATAGAGAAAAGAGTAATGGGCCCAACACTGAACCTTGTGGAACTCCTGATTCAATTGCACTGAATGAAGACAAAGTATTATTGTGAACAACAGTCTGAAACCGTCCATTCAGGTATGATCTAATTAGGTTGGCAGCGCTCTGACTAAAATTGAATTGTGATATTAATTTGTTGACCAGTTTACAATGAGATACACGATCAAATGCCTTAGCAAAGTCGATAAGCAATAAAACAGCTACTCCTCTTTTGTCGATAACGCTAGCTATATCATCATGCACCTTGGTCAAAGCAGTATTCGTACTATGCTCACTGCGAAAACCAGATTGAAGTGGATGTAGCAAGTTGTTTTCGTTAATAAATTTGGATAATTGACGTTGAACTAGTTTTTCAAAGGCTTTTGAAATAGCACACAAGATACTTATGGGGTGCAGATTAGTGATGGAAGCACTGTTTCCCCTCTTTTTGATTGGAACTATTTTTGCTCTTTTCCAGGCTCGCGGATATACTGAGGTTTTAAAAATAGTATTAAATAAATGTACATAAATAGGTAAAGCTAAGGGTAAGATGATTTTCATAAACTTTAGTGGTAGATTGTCTAAACCAACCGCATTTGATTTGATCTCGAATATTGCATTAATTATTTCGTAATCGTACACATCATGAAATTGGAATCCGTCGGAATTTGAAAATAATTGAGCTGATGAAGTGTCGGATGTATAGTTCGAAATGAAATATGCGTTTATATCGTTAGAATTAAAATTATCTTCAGTAGGCAACGAAGCATCTTTCCCAACACCCAGATTTTTAATATTTTTCCACAGTTTACTACTAGGCAGATTCGTATCAAACAACCGTTTATCACATTCAACTTTAGCCTTAAAGATCATTGAGTTTACTTTATTTCTAAGTCGCTTATAAGATGCTTTATCGTTCTCATTCTTAGAAAGCTTCCAAACTCTATATGCTACGTCTCTATCGATCATTGCTCGCTCAATTTCAACATTAAACCAATAGTTCCTCTTTTTCCGTTTTTTTCTCAATGGAATACACTCGTTGTGCAGATTTTACAAATGATAATTCATAAAATCAAGCATTAAGTTCGAATCACTCATACTAAAAAATAATTCCCAATTAACACTGTGAAAAGCATTACTCAGTTTAACAGTATCGAAATTGACGTAGTCACGGTAATCGGAAGTATCGTTTGACAGAGTTGCAGCATATTTTATGGAGCAAAAAATCATATCATGATTGGAAATACCGGGCATTGATAGTTGATCAAATTTAGCAACCATATCTGGGGAGTCTGTAACAAGCAGATCGAGTAGTGAACAACCAGATCTGTGAAAAAACGTAGGCTCGGAATTGACACATATATATGATGTTGCAGCAAATAGTTCGCTCAAATTGCGGGAACGACTTGACAGCTTCAATAAATCTGTGTTAAAATCACCAATAAAAAATGTGCTATCATATTTAACAGTAAGCTCAGTAAGATGACTGGCAAGAGTATCTGAGCAATCTATGTTCGGAGGATTGTAGTACACTCCTAAACCTAGTTTGATATTTGACACTGTAATTTCAATGACTAGGTATTCAGTCCCATTGAAGTCACTTGAACTTGACCGAGATTTAGCTATAGTTCGAAAGCTCAAACTATTTCTTAGATATACGCAAATACCTCCGCCATGTCTGTTCCGATCATTTCTAACAAGCCTAAAACCATCTAAATGAATCATTATATCATTGATCGTGTCACTAAGCCAAGATTCAGTGAAACAAATTATATCCACTTTATTATCAATTAAATTAGCTTTTAATTCATGAAATTTTGTGAAATTTCGCGCAACGAGGCTCTGTACATTGATGTGGCAAACGTTTAAATTTTCAATTTTCAATGCAGAATGTAGTACCGCCCTAGGAATCAGTGTATTTGAAGACGCATTGTCAGCTGGTATGTTATCCATTATCAAATAATAAACAAAAAGAAAGCTTCGAAGCAGGTCCATCAAAAGAACTTAACCTACATGCAATGTTAGACTTAAATGTAAATGTTCTATCTATTATAATCATTTTAATATCATGAGACAGTTTGATTGGCATGAATTGGTATAGGAAGAAGCAAAGTAAACAATAGATTTTTTTTTCTTTAAGAAGAGTACAACTTACAAGAAGAAGAAAACGATGCGCTTATGATTAATCATCAGTGAGTATAAAGAAAATAATTTTGTTTCATCCTCGGTCGCGGTTACACAGCAGCACAGCACCTTCACCACCAAAAACATCCACACAACAGCAGCGACATCAACCAGCATCAATAGCGTTGGCAGCAGCAGCAGCAGCAAGGTTTCACAGTACTGAATTTGGATGGAAATGCATCCGTTCACTGACAGTAAGACTTTCAGGAGGGAATATTCATGGGGGAAAGCAAGGTACGGAGACACAGGAATAATGCGATATAGGAATAGAATAAAGCTAGGAGAGGATTTTTAATTACTTTTAGGAGTGGAAGGCATCAAGGGACGCAATTTAGATAGAGTCATGGAACGTTTTGGAAGGAGCAGAGAAACTTATTTGGGAAGGGTTAATTTCGCGTTCGCTTTAAGGTGATCGATATTGTCAATGGATATTGCTTCACGCCCATTCACGGGTAATACGTATACGACTCCATTCCTGGTAAAAACGCTTTGAACAGATCCTCGTTTTTTTAACTTAATCGCCTCCGTTCTTATGTTTCTAGCCTGTTCAGTCAGATTTTCATTCAGGTATATCCTCTGGTCATTCTCAAATCCCAAAATACGAAGTGTTAGATTTCTTGATTTGAGATATCGTTGGTAAAAGCTGTCTCTTGCATTTTTCATTCCAACCTGGCATATTATTAGCGGGGCAGCTCCAGGTGTAAAAGGTAATCTCGACAGCCGTTTAAGATCCACTAGAGGCAGTAATGAACTGGGATAGCCAAGACTATTTGCAATATTGCTGAACATTTGATGTAAATTTTCGTTGGTTGTGTACGGAATACCGAAAATAATCAGGTCATTTGCTTTCTCAAAGCGATCGATTCTTTGGGATACTGATGTAACCTCACTACGAACATCATTTACCGCAGATGCGAGTTTGTTGATATTATCACAGCACTCTGCTCTCAGCGCCGACAGCTGGCTCTCCACAGCAACAATACGATTTACAAGTTTAGTATTACTGGAGTCAATTTTAGCCTCAATCCTTGAATTGGAATCCGCAAACATCTGCTGGATTTTTGACAATACACTGGTAGAATTAACATCGTCAGTTACAACCAGCTTAGTTATTTCATCACGGGGTCGCTTGGAAACATTTCCATCGATGCTCAACACAGACAAAGTAGAAGTAGATCGCGTCAGCGGTTTGTTTTGGGTTTGGCTGTGTATAGTTGACCAATGGGTATTGTCGGTAGCGAGTGACAGAATAAAAATAAATTCACTGTCATACACGATGACTTCTCAGTAAACTTCTGAAAGGGGTTCAATCGTTAAAGATTCCTTTGCAAGAGGAAATCACTCAAAACTTTTTGGTTTTATTATTAGTTAACACTACATTCGCATCGACTTCACTACACACAGTAGCAATGTGGTCTGTTGAATAGTTATACGGTATCTAGTGGATCAAACAGATCGAATACGGATCAATTAGGCCAACTCAAACTGCAGTCACTTTCTCTATTACTCAGTAGCTTTCATCCCTTCAGAAACGTGTGAATTAAGATGTAACAATTTTAGTGGGAATGAGGAAAAAACGTACGGGAATCCAGAAAACCAGTTTGTTTTCATGTTTTTGTAGACATTTTTTCCTTAATGTTCAATCTTGGTTGGATTAAGTAAATAAATTCATCAAAAAACATTTTTCCTTTAAAAAATTTAACGTTATTTATATTTAAGTTTCTTTATTGTTGTCGTGGACATGCACATCCCGATGCGTCAGACCATGTTCGAAAAGGTGCGTCAGCAATAAATAATTTGACAATAATCAGATCACATCCCACTTAACTTTGGACTTTCAGTACAGATAACAACTCCCGCAAGGATACTTTTTATCATTTTAGTTATACATAGGCAGAAAGTGAGAAAAGAGCATTTTCTTCCACTGCCCGCCTATTCTCTTCGTATATTTGTATTTTTTTTTTTTTTGAAGCACAAGGCGCAAACCAAATTTCTACACTTGCTTCATGGTTTATTCGTAAAATTTTTGAAATGAAGTGACATTGCACTATCCTCAAATGCAGGGTTGCCAATGTTTAAGTTTTAACTGGATTCCTCCAGTTTTTTTTTCAAGTGATCCAGTCAAACAGTTTATTCCCAAAATCTTCCAGTTTTTTAAGATATTTGCCAGTTTTATCCAGTTTTTTATTCACTCAAGCTCCGATTAGTTTTTGGAAATATTTTTAAAACGGATATTTTGTAGATTGATAAATTATTATGACGATTCTCAACAGCATTTTCAGTATACTATCTTCTCGCACGAAAGACGGCAGGAAATGGTTGAGATAAAACCAAACAAATAGATTTTACCAGAGTAAATAGAAAAACTCTATTTTCTTAATTTTGAGATAGATTGATTGCGTAATTTTAAATTTTGCTGCTGTTAGAGGAAATTTTTCAGTCCATAATTTTAACAAAATGTAAGCCCAAAACAAAACAGTTCTGAATCAAATAAGTAATTTTTTGCGAAGAGTTATCTTTTTAGTTGCTGTGTCCAAAACTGACACTGGATTCAATCCCCATTACAGAAAAGCTCTCTCACAATCATTTTTTCGCTCTTTTATAGTTTGTTTTGGATCCAGTTTTTTCCAGTTTTTTCTTCAGCCTTTTTCCAGTCAAATCGAAAATTTTATTGGCAACTCTGCTCAAATGCATTGGTTGCTTTGATTTCCTATGGTTAAATCACAGACAAACAGAGGTACCTTGAAATTTATATTCATGGATCAAAATAACGGTCAATTCAAATAAGTTTCAATTACGTGGAATATTTCCGCCGCAGCGGTGGTGCACATCAGCCCTTTTACCTTTGAACTCAGTAGACAGTCGCGTGCCGTACTGCCAAAAATAGCAGAAAGGCTGAAAGTTTATCATTTGCGGAATATGTCCAGTACGTGTAGCACAAATTAATAGGAACCACATTTTTTTAAAATTTTGTATGGAGTAGTACGTCTGTTTGTCTGTGGTAAAATGACTGACTTAATTGTTAAATTTTAGAAATTAAATGACACTGCACTACCCGCAAATGCACTGGTTGCTGCTTATGTTAATATGACTGACATTAGTGAAGTTAGTGGGATTTTTTTTGCAGATTTGCGATAAAAAAATTAAAATCCAGGTTTTTAAAAAAATCGCCGATGAAATTTTCTTTAACTTCCCGATCCTTGATTCCTATCTCAAGTTCATGTCTAAACGATTTGGTGTCCTTTAATCAGTTGTTAGGATCGTTTAATTGTTTGGATCGTGGTTTATCGTCGTGCCTCAAATGGTTTAAGTCACTCTTTTTCACACGCATACATAAGCACTAACATATTCTAAACGCATTAATCATGAATCATGGTATATGACAAAAATGATTGAATTTAGATAGATGGCAAAAACGTTTGTCTTTTAACCCTTAAATGCGCAATGTTGTTTTAGAACAGCACTACTGAAAACGTTTTAAAATATACGTATTTTAGTATTTTTTAGAAATATAATTCATTAGAACAGCTCTCTAGACTCTAACGAAGAAAACTTAACAGCTGGAAGTACTGTATTTGAATGTTTTGTTTTTATTTTTGCTGCCAAAATCTCGGAAACGGAAAAAAACATGGCGAGATTCCCGACTGGTGCTGACTGTCTTTGAAAATAAATTTTGAAATAAGGTTAGTGGTTAGTGAAAATGTCTGAATTATCAGTAATTATACTAACAAAAGGTCAATTTTAAAGTTACTGTTAATAAAAGTAATTGTTTCGACTTTATTCTGTGATAAAGTCACAGTGTCGTGCATGAGCATGAGCATGATTGACCGCCCGCGGTTGCTACTCCGTTATTGCCAGATCAGCTGTAATTACACAGAGAACCAACAGATGATGCTTGGGACCAACATGCATCCTCAATGTGTAAAAACCGGTGACCTTAATCTTTATATTGGGCAATACCAGCGCCGGCCGCATCCGAATGCAGGTCAAAGAAGGAATTTGTATAGGAAAATGTTGACGTGATACTCGCTTATTGGAAGCCGAGAACACCTCTGCACTTCCACGAGAAATCACTGGGATGTTGGAGAAAGGGCAAGGTACACAGCAGGGTTCGTTTTGGTAAACGATGCGCTGATTTCGAGTGTCGGGTTCCTTAGAACAAGTATCGCGCGAACAAGTTCCGTCACGATATTCATAATGCGATTCGAAGTCATTCAGTTTGACAATGTTACACCGCAACAATAAATCGTACGCAAGGATACTGGACCTTTGATCAAATTGGGACAACTTCAAATAATATGATATCTCCTCGTAAGGTGATCCTCTTTACACCGAAATCAGTTGCGCGTTGTTGATCTATATGTAGATAATTCGACCTCATGGAGGTACCGACGCGGAGTCTCTAGGGGTTCGGTCAACTGGACATTTTCTACCTAACAGATCGACCAACGACGTTTCTCGTATACACTTTGTCTGCTCTAAAAAAATGATAAGATACCGCGAAAAACGCTTATTACGAAAACTAACCATGAGCATATTTCTAGCCAACCGTCGCGATCCTCTGCGTACGACGCACGCGATGTAGCCCATGCTACTCGTAGCAATCAGCTATTTGTCGATCCCGAGTCAATCCCAATCCCGAGAAAAAACGAACGCACGTCGCGATTCTTGGGAAGGTATACATCGCGTTTTCGTTAATCGCGATATTTATCGACCGGACGAAATCTTCGGTTAAACAGTCACAGTGAGACATGAACAAGTATCTGGGTATACCCCTCGAAATCATTATATTCCGAAAACGTTAATATAAGTAAAATTCTCCCGAGCCGGAAACGCGGTTTACATCGAAACACTACGACATTTCACGCCGATTCTCTCTTAGTTGTCGATGCGAATGTTGCCTATTAAATAGAAAAATTGGCAAAGTTTCATGCATACAAAGCCTTAATAATTTAAAAATGAAAATTTCCATATTGACCATCCATCGAGCTAATATAGTCTTAAGTTTGTTAACAAAATGCCGACCTAGTCATTATTGGAACATAATATACAAAACATAAGCAGCCCAAAAGCTAGAAAAATCGAAAAAGTGAAGCATAAGATTTCATGTATTATCCACAACCATTGCTTTCGAGGTGAACACATGTTTGGCTGATAGAACCCTACTTGAAGCCTGACCGTGCAAAAACGTGGTAGATGACGGATTCGAGGCATACTATGCGTCATGTTGGCTCATTACTAAGTTGAGCTACTCATTACCTAGGGTGTGATCCTGTTGGAAAGATAGAAAAATGGCAAAGCTTGGTGTATCTAAAACATTAAGTGCAAACATCAGGTGTAGATGTACATACTAATCCAAAGTCTTTAAAATATTGATAAGACCAAACCAATCATGATTATTTCAGGCTGACTAAATAGTCATCAGATGTCAAACTCAACTTTATTGAATTTTCTATTACCTGTCATGCGAGAGTCAGTGCGTTCAAAAATTCATTGCACACGACATATCAGTGAATACATATCAATTAATCTATTCCACCATAAATTCTAATAAACAATACTATTACACAGAACTACACGAGAAAAAGGCTCCAGAAAAACATCTTAATTGCACTCTGTTTTCAATTTGGACATTCAAAACTGTAACAGTTGAACATTCATGACGAGCACAATCAAAACGGCGTGCTACGTCGTTCCGCAAACTGGCAACTACGTGGTATTCGGTGGATCATCACATGATGTGAACCATATTCGAACGCGGACCATTTAGGAAAATAAATATAATACCAAACGCAAATCGTGTATGTCGTATCGAGCCCATTGATAAGTTAACTCACCTGACAATTCTTAGTGCTTTTACTTCTATGCAGCGATTAACAAAAGCACTAACATTTTACTACTCTGCAGTAACCACACCGGAAAAATACTACATTTTATCCTCCGATGAGATTTACGAAGTTCGCGACTCAAATGCACCGTATGTAACTGGATTTTCGTTCCCCTTAGTCGAACCGGAGGAAGTCGAGAGACTCGAGAATTCGGTCTCTCAAAACGATCGCATCCGCGAGGAATATGTAGGTTTTTCAGCTGATTTCAATCGGGCAACATATGAAAACCTCTAACTATTTCGCAAGGTAAACTTTTTGACTCGCAAGAAACCTGCTGGAATGTCGATAGTTCAATTTCTTCCAATGGTTTTCTCGGACGAAGCTCTGGATGGATATAATTACAACGGATCTAATGCGCTCGGAAAATGCAAATTGCCCATGAAAGGGTATGACATATTTTCGCACTGCTTTATTGGTAAGTCTAGCTCAGAACGTCTTAAGTTTGTAATTGCAATTCCACCGTTGAAATACTGATTCCTATTTAATCTAAGAACTATGTAATTGGGATCTTATTTCAATTAAATTAAATTTTAAAACCGTTCCATGAGAATACTTTGTTATAATTTGAAATGTTTCAGACATTGAATTTACCTGCGATGATTCTGTCACATAGCTGAAGCGAGATTTTTATGTTTTGACCGGTCCTGGCCAAAAATGAGACCCCCTCCCCACAAAAAGGGGAGAATCATGTGAAGACAAGCTGTTATTGTATCTTTTAGTGTTGCTTACACTCTTGATGTTACATTAAAGAGATTTCAAATAAGGTAATTTAACGTCGTTATAAACCTATTTTAGTATTGTAGGGGAAAACGACATGTTTCTGACATTTTACGTAGATCAGACACCTGCCAAACGATTTCTAAGACTTTTTTCTCAATATAAGACATAATTTGACTACCACTTTTAGAAATTAGCGCATTACGATCAATGATTATCATACTCCATATTATTTTGCTTTGTGGAATATATTAAAACCATACCAAAACCGTATTCGTAGAATCATCGTTTTGTGCCCAATTTTTGTTCGATTTAAGATCTGTTTTTTTTTAAGGTAGGTAAGAAGATGCTAATATGTGGTCAAACTCTCGAAATTTCGATATTTGGCTTTGGCGTCGAAAAAACATCAAAAATTTCCGATTTCTCAAAAATTCGAAATGGCGCCATTGTTGCGGCTTAAGTTGAAATATATCCAAACTCGGGGAAATTTGTTTTCGCATCAAACTACATCAAAAAATCATGCATGGAAGACGGAACCATTTACAGCAAAAATTAGAATATATTTGTCCTGTTGCGTTTCTTAGCCCTTCTAGGCTAAATTTTGACTAGATTCATTTCATTTGTGGCTTTTCTGGTCTAAGCTGCTGAATTTGAAATTATTTTTGTTATTTTTTTGCTGGCATTATTTATGTTTAATCCCTTAAATAAAGCATAGTAAAGCATAGATAGACTGCCCGCAGTTGCACTCCGTGGTTGATCAAACCAACAGAATTGCAAAATGAACCAGACTAATGGTGCTTGGGACCTAGGATCAACGTTACATTCTCATTGTGTAATTTTCACTGGTTCGAAATACTTTTACAACTAACCAAGAACGACGCTGGCCACGACCAAAAGGCGGTACTACTTGGGAAGAAGAGGGATGGTGATGCTCGTTTGGTTTAGAGACCACGGGTTCCACTGCATCACTACGAGTATAACAGGGTAGAATTTGTGATCATATGAAAAAGAACAGCTTTTCTCCTTTTTGGTAAATGATACTCTACGTTACGCGAAATTAAACTTTAAATATCACAAAGGCTGTTGTGTGGGCTAATTAGAATTATAGATATTTACCAACTCAATAGCTTCAACATCACCAGTTTTCCTTAGAAAATCCTGGGAGCATATCAGTTACTAAAAATATCTAAAACCACTAAAAATATCTGAATACCACCTAACTATTACGCAGCAATTCTTCCATTAACTATATTAACGCGTTATGTAAATAATCCTCCATTTTCATCGATGAAATCTAAGATAGAATAGAAATATGCAGGAAAGAATACTTAGCCTTATTTATAAACCATATTTGCGCCGTCTAGGGTTCTATTACAAACATCAATTCGAATTTATACTTTTCCACAATCCTGCGACTTCCACTCACTCACTGAACTAACACGTTTAACAGCTCACTGGCTTATTATCACAGCAAATTGTTACACTTGGCACTAGTGGCATATGTAGCTTAATAAATTTATGTATATACTTCTGTTGTCGGTTTGTATTTATAATTTTCCTGTAAAAACACGGACGCGAAAAATAAAAGACGTCTACTTGCGTTGCACGCTTGCTTCGATTCTGTGATAAAGTCACAGTGTTGTTCAAAAACAACATGGTAATATTTGCACAATAAAAAGTAAATCTTTCAATTTTTTTATGCATATTGGTTACTTTTAGAGCAGTAAACCTGTTAAACAAAGATTTTATGTTTTTAGATGATTTTTTAACGTCGTGCGCATTTAAGGGTTAAATCATTTTCAAACTGAAGGAGTTTCACGACAGTTTTTTTTTTGTTTCGCAGGTATCAGTTGAATCGAAGTTTGTTCCTAAACTGGACATAAAGGGGTCAGATGTAACCAACATACCGTACAATACATCTTGCATGCTTCCAATTCTGCTGGACTTTTGGTTGTGCGCTTCACGAATTTGTGAAAATGTGATGTCGTCATAGAAAGCTGTCGCGAAACGCATGATTTATATGTAACAACATGCTGTACCAAAAATCAAATAACTTTTGAAGCAGCAGCTAAAGTTGAGTTTTTGAATAGCTGAGACTGAAATCTTTGGATTTAAGAAGAATAGATATGGTACTCGTTGGTAAATCACTTTTTCAAATTAAAAATTAATGAAAAATTGAGTTCTTTATCTGTGTGAATTCGGCGGACGCTTACTAATTTTTCAATTGATTGCTGCAAAAATGAAAGAAATCCATTGAACACTGAATGAGTTATTAGCATTTAAAATTGGACAGTTCCCCTGACGCTCTCGATGTTTTTATTAATTTAATTTGCACTCCTCTCCAAGAATGTTGCCGTAAGACGTAATTCCTCGTCTATTATTGTTCAGTGTACATCATTCGATATTTAGATGGGTATTTTAATATTGTGCAGCACATATTAAATTAAACGCAGTAAAACTTTTTTAAAAGCCCCAATTATTTTAAAATAAACGGTCATATCAATCCATATATCTTCCTGAATGACACCTTGAGCCGCTTCAAGAATTAAGCTATCCTCGACCAAGAGATGAATTTTAAGTGGGGAAATCAAAGGGACTGTTTGAATTAATTTTTATGAGAAGGTGAAGGTATGTAAATCATAAGCAAAAATCGAATGGAGTAAGTAAAACGTTTTTACGATAATCAGTCATTTTTTTCTTGAAGGAAATATCTGGAGGTCAGGCACGATCATGACACGCTCTTTTAGCAAACATTCCAATCCTACAAGCATCATTAACCAAATGATTATTACATGATGGGATCCTAAGTAGAAGAATACAATTCTAGACTTACTTCTGTAAGTCGAGTATTTCGTGTGTCCGGTACAAAGGTTCATTCATTCTTTCCGAATCAGTCTCAAAATTTTGCGAAGCGGGTTGAAATGCTACACCGAAATGATATTTTTCCGGTTCAGCGACGCTTACAATTTAGGGTTTTCCGAAATCGGATTCAGTCACTCATTAATTCATTCACAGTTTCCATCGGAACCTATCCTTCACGACAGAAAGTGCCTGTTTTCATTGATCGTCGGTAATCCTATTAGCCGTCAGATTTGCAAACCATCTATTATTTTACTTACTTTACGTGGCCGGTATGCCACACTGATGCCCATTCATAGACGCATGTAAGCACTGCTCACCTCACCTCATAGTTCGCAAAAGGCACTTCAACATTTGCAAATCAGCATTGGCTTCGGATGCTAAGCGAACCGTGAACAGGATTGTCATGGTAATCGGTACGTTTGTAGCGGATTTAGTGGCTCCGTAGGAACACGGATGTACGCATTAGCGTGACCAGACGACACCGAAGCAATTTGATTCTAGCAAATTTCATATTTTATGTGAGGCAGCTTCATAAATGTCAAAAAAACAGATACCAGTGACTGTAGGAAGGACTATTCCTGCCCGTGCCGTACCCCATCGTGCAAAACCCTTGCCAGGCCAATGAAAGCCCAGGCACTGGACCGGTAGTCCTTGCAAACCGAAGCGCACACCATAACCAATTGTCTGGTTAAAATGTACCGCAACAGATTATCGTGGCGGTCGATGCCATCGGCAGTTGAGTAGATTTACGAAAATTGCACCACCATAATTGGATTGGATTTTCTGATCTGACTGCACCCGGTAGCTCACTCGTACTTACTTCTAATCTGCTGTCTGAGTTTGATTACAATTGACAGTGGAAATGGAGTAATCGATGGGCGGCGCAGTAAAAGGACCGAAACTATCGTTATTGGAAAACTTTCCTAAATCTGAAATTGTAAAGAGATCTTATTTGCTCAATGATTGTACAGCACAATGAGTTCTACTTGTTCCCCCACTGACAGGCGAGTTCTTTGTTTAAAACCATAGCACTGTAAATAATTTTAGCCACTTTGAAAGGCTATTCCAAGTGAGCTTATTATATTGTAAGCTTTGCAGTTCAAATAAAAACGCAATTTGATTGTTTGACTGCACGAGTGAGAAATAAAAAATGCGTCAACACAAAGAAAAAAAAAACGGCTGGCTCAACAATCAGCAAACGATGTCAATCCCCCCTTTTGCAGCCGCAGCTCCTGCCTGCGTTGGAAGCATTTTATGCAATTAGGCTGCCTTTGATTGGGCTGAAATTCGTCGGAATTTCACTAAGAAGCAATTTCACGGAACAATAAGCACAGCTCGTGAAATTAATTTCATAAAATCAACAAGGCAAAAGCCACGGCAGCCGACAGCGGTAGATGAAAAACAAAAATACCAAAGCAAGATGAGCAAGTGAGCTCCCGTCGCTCGGCTGGCTTTCAAAATTCACTGCACAGAGCAGGTTCTAAGGCTAAGCTAGCCGGCCGCAAGCGGACGGGCAAGGCTAGTCTTAGCTCCTATAATTCCCAATTAACTCTTGAAGCGGCGGCGAAAGGATCGCCTGCACTGATCTGTTGCATTAATTTTTTGTTTATGGCTGCGATTAAATGCAAAGTCCTGATTTTCTGCGCTTTTCCATTCCCGATGAGGCGGCAGCTGCGCTCACTCAGCTGGGCTGGGAACCAACAGTGCCAACCAACAGCAGCAACAGCGGAGTACAGAGCTCTTGCTTCGCACAACCACAGTTGAATTGCTTCATTGACTCGCACTCGTTCGGAATTTGATCCCGTCCCCTCGTTTTCACTGCCAACTGCTCAGAAAGCGAATTAAATGGTGCACAGTGGGATGGATTGAATTAAATGTGCGGCAAAATAACTACAGTTTTGTAAGCATTGGTGGCCTGGGTTCGAATCCCAACATAGGTTTTAATGGTTGTGGAGTGGCGTGATCCACTCACAACAAAGCTAATTGGTCTAGATTTCTTCCCTGGTTAAACAGTTTTCAAGAGTGACAAAAACACTTAAGAAATCCTCCGTAAAACTTAATCATCAATAAATGTAATTCACCTACTTAGAGGTTTTAAAACACACTTGATTTCCTTTTGTTTTGATATCTCCAAGATATATATTTTTTTAATATGCGACCATAACAGTGTTGAAAAAAATATTATCTAAAATTACGGACATTCCTCACAATGGAAGCCGAGAGATACGAAAAATTGGAAAAACTGTAAATCGTTAAAGCGAAAATTGTATAAAAACCTGTCATAACCTCTATTACTTAATATTATGAATTCACTTGATCCTTTGATGATAGATTTATGATTGTTTTGTTGCAGCTTGGGAGAATACGTTTGGGTTATTACGTGGACCATGCCCCAAGTAACAATCAAATTTCCTGATCAGTTGTAGAGAAGTGGATCTTCATTTTGTGGAAAAGAATTTCTCGCTTTTGCATCGTAATCGTAGACCAATTTTAATGTTGTTCGGATTTTTTTCCCTCACACGTTATTTTATCCTGCTGGTATCTTTTACAAAAAGTGCGCAAATCAAATCTCCGCGCTGTTTGTAGAGATCATTAACACAACTGATCGTATGCGCGCACTTCTACAAGGATTTTCGCTAGACAGCTTGAAGCAATCCGATAATATTTTCCGATTTCATAGTTTCGGGGCGCGTCTCCGCCAACCACGCTCGACGCCTGGGTTCGAATCCCAACACCGACATAGGTGTCGATGGTTGTGGGGTGGTGTGATCCACTCACAACCAACCCAACAGGTCTAGATTAAATGCTAGCCGACACAGTGAGATTTTCTGAGGCGAAAAATCTCTATGATCATGCCTTCCATCGCATGAGGAAGTAAAGCCGTTAGCGCCGGTCCGTTAATCAACGGGTCGTAAGTTAGGGTCCTGGGTGGAGTCGCCTCCCGGGCGTCGGTGATTGGCACAAACAACAGTGGCGGAACTAGACCGACGTAAAATAAGCGAGAATAAAAAAAAATACGATTGTGGGGGCCTCAAAATAAAATAAAGCCGTTTTTTTTATCGCACGAGTACGAAATTTGGACCAGAAGTGCCATATGTTTTTGAAAAAAGTCTGCAATTGCTCGAAAATCGGAAATTTTTTCTTGATATCAGAAAAAAATCCTACCGCAATTTGAAAATATTGCTATCCACAGTCAAAATTTTGCACACAATTTGAGAAAGACTGCGCCAATATAAGGCGACCCTGACAACAATCTACAGAAACTAGGAAAAAACTACACCCATCTGCAAGTCAATAAATTGTGCACACGGACTCTGAAATTCTGCATTTTGCAAAATACATCTGGTATTCCTGATTCGGACGAATAAGTAACAGCTGTGCATTAAAAAAACTTGTAGGTTATTTTCTTTCTTTGCTTTACCTCCCATGGGCACTGGTTCGATTCAAATGGTGTGTTATGTGTCATTCCGAAAGAATCCAAGATGAGCTCTTATAGATGTAGTTAACACTAAAGGAAAGTTTCAGATTGAAATGGTCTGTTCAAATTTTCTTGCTGTAAATCGAACTTTTGATTGAAACTCATTTTTCATAGAAAAAAAACTTTGTCTTGATTCATGCCCCCCCCCCCCCCCCTTAAATCTAACTCTGGATACGGTATCGGCCAAGGCTAGTGCGAGCGCTCGACCTGAGCTGTTCGTTTTTCCAAATGTTTCGCGCCGATCAATTAAGTTCTTGAGACTGTAAAGTGTACAGTTGCGAAAAATGCCATAATCGCATTTCATTTAGTGTTTGCCTGGTGTAACCACAATTTTATTAAGTGCAATTATTTTGTTGTAGTACCGGTGGAAGTGACTCCAATGCTAAAATCCTCCTTTTCCGGAGGCGGAACGCGTTTCTCGCAAGCGCTTATCATGGGTTTGTGTGAGTGAAAAGTGAGTCGTGGAGATGCAGAGGTAAACTAGGTCTTCGACAGCTGCGACTGGTACAACTCCTTTCTTACAGTCTCATTTCTTACCCTAACGACCGTAAGAACTTGGCCGGTGCCGTTATGGATCTAGACAAGGCGGAAGCTACTGAATTGTTATACATTGAATATGGTAAATTGAGCCCAAGTTGCCATCTTCAATGTACAACAATTCAGTAGCTTCCGCCTTGTCTAGATTCATAACGGCGCCGCCTTTAATCCCAAGTTAAAGTTCAACGACTTGCGTGCATTGCTATAACAGGAGCAATGAAAAGCACCACATCAAAAGCTCTTGATGCAATTCTTCATCTGCTGCCGTTGTACGAATACATGCCATTAGAAGCAGAAAAGAGTGCCTTGAGGCTCAAAAGAACAAAAACTATCTTGTCAGGTGATCTTGTGGGTCACCTGACTATACTGAATTTTTTTAAAAGAAGGCCAGTGATGAGTATGAATGGAGACTGGATGGCACCTCAGGACATTCATGGTATTCCCTACAAGGTATGCGAAACGTCGCGTATAGACTGGGAAGTCGGAGTTCCTGCTGTCCGTCCCGGTTCAACGATATTTTTCACAGATGGCTTAAAAATAGGAACAAAAACTGGTGCAGGAATCTTCGGCCCTGGAGTTAATGTTTCAGTGGCAATGGGACACTGGCCAACAGTGTTTCAAGCAGAGATTTTTGCAATTCTTGAATGTGCGAATGTGTATCTGACTAGAAAAAAACAAACATGCAAATATTTGTATTTTCTCTGACAGCCAAGCAGCGCTGAAAGCACTTGATGCTTATAAATGTACATCCAAGATTGTCTAGGAATGTATTCTCACATTGCGACAGCTATGTCAAACAAACTCAGTAAATTTGTATCGGGCTCCAGGACATTGTGGCATTGGTGGGAATGAAAAGGCAGACGAACTTGCAAAACAAGGGTCTAACTCACAGTTTATCGACCCAGAACCTTTCTGCGGTATATCAAACTGTGCAGTGAAAATGGAGCTTAAACGCTGGGAGGAACAAAAGGTGATAACCAATTGGTTGGATGTCAAAAAATGTTCCCAATCTGAAAGGTTTATAACACCAAACGAAAATCATCTGAAAGAGCTCCTAGAGCACAACAAAAAAGCTCTTTGTACATACGTTGGCCTAGTAACAGGGCACTGTCCGAGTAGATATCATTTGAAGAACATTGGCCGGGTTCAGGATGATATCTGTCGCTTTTGTAATATGGAAAGCGAGACATCGGAAAATCTGCTGTGCAGTTGTGGTGCATTATTTAAACGCAAATCAAGGTTTCTTGACAGTGGCTGTTTACAGCCCAGAGAGATTTGGTCTTTGAATCCTGGGAAGATGATTGGCTTCATAAACCATATTTCACCTAACTGGGAGCGTGTCGGTGCAGGTACCTGATCACTCAACAATAGTGGTCATTTTATTACGCAAGGGGACACGTATAGCAATTGACTGGGATATATCACAAAAGTTCACATCAATGGACAACGTAACTCTAGTTCCTTAACAGAAAAAAAATCCTAAGTTGCCATATACGTGGTTCCCTGTGCTAGTGAAGCTCAGATCCATCACAAAGGAGCAACTACGAAATGTGCGGTCGTCAAGCTCAAGCTCAAGCTCAATATCTAAATATGTTTCAGGAATTAAGAAATAAACTTCCTTGGGTGAGCTTGTGTTTTTTATTATAGTAAGCAAAATTGTGGAATATTGTAAATTTTTGGAAATCACAATAAAAAGTTATATTGAAGTTATATTGAAAAAAAAAACATTTTATGGGGCATTCTAAAGAAAATTCCACAATAAATCATATAAATTGACAGATAGAAATATAGTGTCTTCGAGAAAATATATTATTATAAAATATGCTACAACTTTACTCAACAAAATGAATTTTGATATGCAAAAATGAAAAAAAAAATCGTTTTTCACTTTTAAGTAGATCATTCGCAAAACTACAGCTTCTATAAAAAGAAAACAAAAAGTAAATAGTGTAAATTAGTGCATTAGTTAAGTAAAACCGTCAATTACCAAGAAAATAAGTGAGATGATTTAAACTTTCTTTGAAGAAATTGATTGTTTCGTTGTGGCAAATAGCATTTTAGAGTGTTAATAATTTTTAGAAAATCACTATAAAAAGTAAAATTGAAAAAAAAATAAGGTATACAGCCCTAGGGTTGTATGAAATGGTGACGTGGGACTTAACACTGTAATTAGGGGATTTTTAGTTCCAAAATATACAGAGGATATATATGTGGATATAGAGATTATCTCTATATCCTCAAAAACCAAATCCATGTTAAACAAAATTATCAACAAGTTTCAGCAAAAAATCGTAGCAATCAACAATTCCATTTTTGTTTTTTACTTGACATTTTGTTTTTCATTTGCCTACAATTACATTCGCTGTGTTACAAAGACAGCTAATAAACGTTTATCATAAGTTTATGTAAGAAAAAATTCGGAATGCATCATAGTAAATGGACCAAAAATTTACAAGCATTCACCGACTCTTACTCTTCTATAAATTTGTATATTTGGGAATTCAATCTTTCGATACTATCCGGCTCGATTATTTAGTGAATATCAAATAATAACTATAATAAAATTAAACTTGCAAAAATGTACTATCCTTGTTGAGTATTTTATGTTAATCATATTTATGAGATAAACTTTCAATCACCGTCAGCAGCAGCATTGCAGTTTTTTCTTGATTGCACACGAATAGAAATGTACGAACATAAGTGTACCATTGCAATACGAATAGTACCGCGCGCTGCGGTAAGAATGGAAGTGTACCGCTGAAATGAACGAATGAAGAGTACCGCTGCAATCATAGACGACGAGAGACTTGCGGCTTTCGGCACCAATGTTACTGTTGCTTTTACCAGCATGTTTTCTTTCAAGACATCAGTTTTTATTACGTTCTGACAGCAGGTTTAGGAATTGTTCAAGAATGGGGATTGTTTCAAGCTTTTCGGAAAACTTTTACCTTCGAGACATCATATTAGTCTAAGCTCAAGGAATCAAAAATCAATTCAATTTGTTTCTTGATATTAATGCAGAGAACATCACAGGGAACGGTTGGTATCCATTCACGTCGTCTGTGCCAGGAATGCTTGCGTTTTATTGTTCGCGTAAATTTGTCATTGAAACTTTTTATCAATTTTACCGCTTAGCAATGAAAGTAGAGTGATAACTTGCATATTACAAAATTGTTATACATTTTATCTTTCCAACATCATATTGGTTATTTTTATCCATCATGTGATTATGCTGTTATTAACGTTTAAAATCTTACGCAGCATTTGCCAGTTCCATTTCCAGTTTCACAGAATGCACCTCAGTATAGTAAACAAAGACGTAGTCCTACGTCAAAATGATTTTTGGGGGTAATCCATAAAAAAATCCACAAAATTTCATTTCAATAGGCAGATAGAAGTATAGAGTCTGTTTTTTTAAAGAATGTTCTACAACTTTCTCGAATAAAGTAGATTTTTATATTCCAAAATGAGAAAAGTAGAATTTGTTTTTCAATGTCAAGAGGGTTAATCACTAAATTGTAACTCTTATAACATAGAGAATAATTAATAGAACAACTTTAATAAAGATACTGCCGCTCTATAATTATTTTTTTGGTTCAAAATACTTTTATTCTCGTTTTTTTTTTCGCTTTTTTTTGTGTGCCAACTTGAAATGAGATTCTTCTTGCGTACATTTGTATGGAATAAAATTCCCTTTGCGTCAGGCGAAATTGGGGACAAAACAAAACACAAAAATGTGGAGCAACGTACAAAAAAGTGAGGCTTCTTACAACATATGTCTGTTTCCATCGAATAAACTGATACAAACAAATGATATCAGTGTGTTTCACCACCATACTGAAACTTTGGTTAAAATTCGCTGAAGATACGCAGTGTTATCCCAATTCGATAAGGAGCGGTCTACAAACCTAATTCGATTGCTATCAAAAGTTTTGTGTATTCTGTAGAAAATGCCAAATTCGTTTCATAAAATTCTCTACGCACCTTTTGAAATGCTGGAACGCTTTTAAAAAGACGATTAATTCGACTTTGCAACAGCATTTCGAACTTCGTTCTCATGACTGCCACCACCGGTCAGCATGAACAGATTTTTTTCTTAGCCTGAAAACTGCAATATGCAACACCCAACAGCGTAATAAACTGTTGCATGGCTGAGAGTACGCTGAATTTTCTGCTTCTTTTCGACAAGAGAAGAGGTTGGTTGTCTTCTTTCTAGGCCGCAACACAATACAACGTGTTATTTTGCAACATGAATGAAATCTTCATCGGTTTAGTCCCATTGTTTGCCTACATAAAATAGGATTATGGTTTTACACATTCGTAATACATACGGAATCAAATATCTCAGCGTCTTGTGAAATTGAGGAAATGACATAACATGAAAAAAGGCGGAGTTACTCACAAAATGAATATAAAATAAGCATCGCGAACAGACAGCGCGCTGGTAAAACGAGCCGGTGCTTTTTAATTGATTTTTCTCTGGTTTGTAATAAAAAAAAAAACAGAATTGCACTGGTCGACAAAAGCGAAAAAAGTGCGGCTATAAAGCTCGAAATAGCTCCCTTAGAAAGGTTATAGCTTTTCAACCATTCCTGTGAGTTTTGGGGCCTCTAGCCATTACCAAAACGCATCACTTACGTGAGAGTTCGCATAGTGATTGTTCGTCGGGTTTGTAATAATCTTTGTTCTATTCACCTGTGTTGACCAGTGTTATTAAACTAAAACTTGAGCGAAAATTCATTTATTGATTAGGCCATTTATTCTCCAAATTAGTTAAGTGAGAGTAATAATGCATGCATTGAAAACGAGTTGGTGGTTAGTCGAACGCTAGGAAACTAAATCAGGGATGATTTTCAACTCAACTTTTCAATCATTTACTATTAAAAAGATAAATCAACTATTATACCGCGAATTAAAGGCAAACTTCACCTTTTGATGAAGATATTGGTATTAAAAAGTCGTTTGATGGCGATAACATTATGATAAAATATAGAGTATTTTAGGAGGTTATACATCTTTTGGCTCGAGAAAAAAAGAAAAAGTTTGAATTTTCAAGGTGTGTTGCAATATTTTTATAACGTCAAAGTTATGATTTTCTAATAGTACAGTTTTTCAGCAGAAAAAAGGTTTTTGTTTTATTGAAAATATCCATTATTAGTGGAGTTATGGCCGTTATCCCGGACACTTTTTTTTATATACACTGGGGTCGCTTTTTACGCGGTTGGTTGTACCGCATTTAAAATATTACACTAGCCATACTTATACTAAACTTATTTGATACCGCGTACAAATGATCTTCCGAATCGAGTATAAAAAATCCGCATTATTGTAGAAATGACCCGTTTAAGAAAACGCATAGAAGCAACCCACGTAAGAAGCGACCCCAGTGTATTTGCGGTGTTTACGCAGAAATCATAAAATAATCCCATTCCTCAAAGAAACGTTTTTTCAAAAACAAAAGTGTTGTCCTGGGGCTTGAAATCAACCCGAGAGACAATTTTTAAATTCAAGATGGCAGCTGGAAAACAATCTTATATGGCCGAGCACCACTCAACATGTGTGTTTCCAGAAACGAAATTAGCGACAGTAAATGGAACTCAACTTCATCCAGACACCATTTTTAAGTTCTGAGTAACGACTTCCGGTATCCGGAAACAGCTGGAAATGACGAAATACATCTCTCAATATAGGTATTTCTAAAGCCGAAAACGTACCCAGTCGCCATTTTGAAATCTAAGATGGCAAAATGTGCAGTAAAATGTAAGTAGGTGATGTTTTTGGTAAGATAGTTTCTGATACAGAAATATCTTCACACATGGAAAATAAATGCAAAGACCGCCGCTCAAGCAGCAATAAAGAAGTAAATAAAAGCAGTGAGAGTAGGGTAAGGGCACCGGTTTTGGCCATAGTATGTCATGTATGAGATATATTTGTCCTTCTTCCTTCGAAAAATATGTAATTGAATAATTTCAACGGGGAAATTGGATGAAATCGCCTATATTCTGCACTAACAATGAGTTTAAATAATCAAATTATGTTGTATTGTTTACATTTTTTTTTCAATCAAAAAACTTCTCTAGAATCCTGTTTTGGCCATAGCATTTCTAATTTGGGTCTCCTATTGTGGCCAACTCGCGAAAAAGTTGAAGTCACACGAATTTATTTTATATTTTGACTTTATCATATAGATATATTTTAACAGCAAAAAATCCTCGTTTTTTAACTAACCAAAGTACCAGTATATATAATAATCAAACTAAATAATGATATTATATTCACACATAGCTAGCAGGGCAAAGTACTCCAAGTTAGAATTTGTTTAAACTTAATAGGATGTTTAATAACACTGACATCACATCATTGACTTATATTAATTTTTCGTCTGTCATTGATCTACAGTCAGTTTTTTTTTACGCGGGGGATACGTACCTCGTAAAAAAAAAACGCGTAAAAAAAACACTTTAATTCGAAAATCCGCGTAAAAAACCGCGCTATTTCAAAAATCCGCGTAATAAAACCGCGTTAATTCAAAATCCGCGTAAAAAAAACACGTTTTTTTTTTAAATCCGCGTAAAGTAGTCCAGCAAGAAGGGCTTTAGAAAAAAACCCGAGTGGCTCTAGAACCAGTATTTAAAATTGTCCTCTTTGACGGTCATTCCGGATCTTTCGGTGGGCGAAGAGTATTTTTTGGACTAAGTCTTTTACTAGATAACCACTAAAACGTTTCTGGTTCCAACCCACGTTAATTTGGAAATTCGTGAAAATTTTTTTGAATTAACGCGGTATCGCGTAAAAAAAACGCATTAATTCAAAAATCTGCGTATAAAAAAAACCGCGTGAATTCAAAAATCCGCGTAAAAAAAACCGCGTTAATTCAAAAATCCGCGTAAAAAAAACCGCGTTAATTCAAAAATCCGCGTAAAAAAACCTCTTAAAAAAACCGCGTAAAAAAACATGACTGTATATTAAAAAGCTTCCGCTCTTTTCTATTATTTGCTAACATCAACTTCGGTAACTCAAGTGCCATTTATTATAGTCAAGTTAAGGTTGAGAATCCGAAGCGTTAGTTTTGGTAAATACAAATGAAGTTACAGATTTGTAAATAATCTTAACAAACGGAGACTTACCAATCCCAAACCAGTTTTATAGTTTCACATATCTCATAGGCAGGGTTGATATTTGTTGACACTCTTGAGTGAAAGTGAAAAAAAGCATCCATAAACGTTATTTTTTTACAATCTTTTCAGAGCTCTCCCTTCCCGCTTTTTGCATAGAAGTGAACTGTCAAAACACCTCATTATATTTCATGCGATGAAAGCAAGATAACAAAATCAGTTTATCAGTTAACGAAGATTGTCAAGGCATCGGTCAGTGTCAGTGAAAAAGGGTTTTGGTGAGGTTCATTTTGGTTGAGTGGACTGTTTGTTTTTCTTTTTCGCTTTAAAGTGAAGATCATTGGGTTGGATTTGTCGTCAAATTTTATTCCGTAACCGTGAACGATGCGCGCGATCTATGTCAACTGAGTATAACAGCACGTTACTAGGACGAAAATCTAGTTTATCTGAAAGAGTGCTGCGATCGTTGGGAGTGAAAATTGAAAATGATTGGCTGTAATTTTCGAAGAATTTTGCTGGGGAAAATAACTTTTATCAGCACTGCTCATAGGATTAAAATATCAGCCCGAAAAACTTCATACATTTTTTTACCATGGTTTTGTTTACATATGGCCAATATCAGGATTATGAATAATGGAATTGCATTAATATGTGGCCAAGAATGGATCAATGAACGTTTTTGGAAGCTGTAGGTAATTTTGATATTGCAGAGAAAAATCACACCAAAATGTCTACTTTTTTCATCCATGTGCTGTAGTAAGTTGTGCCTGATGCTGGTAACAAGATTTGTTATAGAAATGGGCAAATTTAAACAAAGTTATGCTCTATAAAAAATAGCTTGCAAACTATCTAAACGTTAGGCTGTATAGTGAACTGGAGAAAGCATAGTTAGTTTTTTTATTAAAACTAAAATACGCATATTTATTTGCTCAAGTTTGTAATAGTTTTGTTGAATAGTATCAACAGATTCAATAGGAGACTTCGAATTAGTAGTAATCTAAGATACTTTTCCACAATTATCAATTTTATTCTATCTTGGCCAAAACTGGTGCTATGGCCAAAACCGGTGCTTCTACCCTAGAACTTTTCGAAAATTTTCAAAAACCTGAGACTTGCTCTAAACTGTAATGAAAAATGTCTAAAGAATAGGTCGAAAAGGCCTTCATGATTCGAAAAAAAAAACAAGAAATAGTGTATTGATAGAAAATCCATACACACATGTCAACCAGACCCGATGTGCGGCAACTGGACAGAGAGAAAGAGAGCATGCCAACTGTCGAAAGAAGTCAAGGATATAATGGTTTGCGACTTGCTAGCAGCAAGTCTGCTGGTGGTTCGTCTGTCGATGATAAAACCTAATGCTTGTTGGGTGGGTATGTACGCTTCGTTAACAATGGTCGAATAAAAAGCAGACGAAAATTGGCTTTATAGCCTGTGAGTGCCAAAGCCACCGGATCGGCGAGTATGTGCCGCACACGAGCAGCGTTTCCTTCTCCTCAGTAGCTCATACGGGGCCAGGATTACGAAGTAGGATTAGGAAGGCTGAGAAAAAGTTTACCCTGCGAGGCTGCACTTGGAATGATACAATCGCTACGTGCTAATTGTTTCTTGACAGCAAGCTCTGGGAGTATCAGCGATACGACGGGTTTAATTTTCGTTAATTTATGGAAGCATTGTACCGTGCAACCAATCGCAGCCGCCTGCCAATATCGATGATATGCTGCATACTGGAAACCGGGTGATGCGATAACATTCTTCCCATTCTTCATTGTCTCCTAACGCAAACACATTGGAATTCCATCAGCTGTCGATTAAACTGATAAAAACATTCCTCCCGATCGAATATCTTTCTCAACGTTTTGTCTCTCAAGTTTGCAGGGCCCTGCTTTTCCTCTTGCAAGGGAGCTCAAATATAGCGTCATGCAATCTTTCCGGGAAGAAACCCCGCCCCGTCTTAGAATCCAAGAAATCCCGTACCGTAATATAAATGTATGCGATCTGACAGATCATATATCACGTATTGATTGGTTGTCACGGGACGAAATCCTTTCTCGCCACCTACTAACGTACCCGTCGCTGGTCTAGCAAAAGATGTAAGATGCTGCTGGTTGCTCTTTTCCCGGTACCGAAGCTCTTTTCAGCTGCTCAGCTCAGTTCGTTCAGTTCGTTCGTTCGTCGCCGGGAAGCAATATAAGCTTTTCAGCATTCCGGTGCTACACGTCAGAGGAGGTAAAAATCGGATGAATTTCATGAAGCGAGAAAAACGTACTTCGTTATGGCCACGGCATTCCTGCGATTGTCATGTCTCGGCAGATTTGCCGGTGAGCATAATAAAAAATAAAATAAAAAAAAACTAAAGAGACAGCTTCCTTGTTTCTCCGCTTTCTTCATTTAGCACTGAATCTTACTGTGCATCAGGTTGACTATAAAATTGCTCAGCGAATGCGGAAACGACAGACAAACTAATTATTCCCGTAATATTTCTGGTTGAAAAAAAAAAAAAACTAATCCTAAAGTTGAGATAAAAATCGGATTATTTAACTCTCCATTGCTAAATGTGCTAAAATGATTATACACCACCATTAACGTTCCTGCTTAATACCACAAAATTCGCCAGGGCCAGCAACAGACTGTAAAATGAAACCAAACGAGCATCTTTTTCTTTCACGATGTCTAGTTCTGTGGCAGTTGGATTACGGTGCCATCGGAATGAGCTCGTTTGTTTTCTAATTGAAACAGGACCAGTTTAGTACAACCATTCCTGCACGGTACAGTGGACCGTATGATGGTCATTGAAATAAGAACCGTACCGGGGGCAAAGTGTGTCCTACCGAGTGCTCTCCAGTACTGAATTCAATGGAGTGTACCGTCAACTGACGGGACGCTACGAGCAAAACCTCACTATGCACGAGACTCTTCTATTCAGTGCAACCAACCAAACCAAATCTAACCATCAATAGTCCAGCCATCGTCACTGCCATGGAGTGGATTGTGAGAAGCAATTTTACAAAACATTTCACACAGATTTAATTTATGGATAATTTATTGCTTCTAGACCGTAAGGCAGCCACCGGGGGGCGATGTGTTGCTCCAATTTAGCATTTATCTAGCCGCAGTAAGTTTTGCCAGAGCGACTCATCCACCCGTTTCGGCGGGCGCGTTGTTAGCATCAACGAGACAGTGTAAATCGGCGAATGGCGGTCCAATTCGAAGAACTACTACACCGGCTGTCAAACCATGTCCCAGCATTCTATTGACAGCTCTTCGACGCCGATAAAGTAAACACAAACTTTCTAATTAAATTTTCATCCCCGGTCCAGCCAGCATTAGGCTCGCCTTAAAATGACCGCCAAAAAGTTTGAAGTGTTTGCTGCAAAATATTCACTCTCTTTTCATACTTTTCTTTTCAACATAATATTTATTATTACTATCCAAGGTGGACTTGGAACTAGTAAACTAAAATATAAAAAAAAACAGAGCTAATTACACGGTACACGTCAACAGTGGTAAACACGTGGTAAAGTCAGTAACTTTTGATCAGTATTTTTTATCACGAATTTTAGGTAATAAATTTCCCCACTAATCAATTTTCCTTCATTCCACGGGATTAAAGTTTATACCCGCAATTTCTTTGTTCAATTCTAAACTGTCTAAAGCTGCAAGAAATCATTGTATATACTTAATGTTGATCGTAATTTAATATTCGACATAGAATTTTGGATTTTTCTTTTCTCATGTTATTTTGAATAAGTACGAGAGATTAAATGATTCTTCTAGGTAAAGTTAGGTTATTTTAGGTTGTTTTGTGCGGTGATCGAATGGGGTCAAATGGCGGTGTCAAATGGGGAAAAATGATGATAAATTCAAACTGGAAAAATACTACAACATTCCGGTAATCAAAACAGTGTGTGAGGACGCAATATGCATCGAACACACAAAAAATTCTAGCTCTATCTAAAAAAGACCTGTCCACCTATATAGGTTGAATTACCAGCCAAATATCATCTGAAATTGATTGGAATGTCTGAAAATGATATTTGTCGTTTTTGTAATGAAGAAATCGAGTTCTCAGCACATTTATTATGTATCTGTCCAGCACTTTTTAACAAGAGGGCAATTTATTTTGATAAGGGACTGTTAAAGTCCTTCGAAATTTGGATATCTCGTCCTAATAAGTTAGTGCAGTTTATACGGCACATAATACCTAATTGGGACCATACCTAGCTGAGAGTTACTTCGCGTAGTAATTCTTCACTCTGATCAGGTAATAAAAAACTGGGGAATGCTACAATAGATCTAATGAAAGGTCGCGGTATCAAAACCCAACAAAAAAAATGCGTCGAAATGTACATTTTTGCAACGAATGGAACTTTTTCTGACATTTTGTTTACTTAAGGTTCTTACAGTCATGGAGAAAATAATAAATACACTTGCAGTGTTGGATAATTTTTCAAATTTGCGCAGTGATTTTAATTAATGTATGATGTTATGTTACGTCATTACGATCTGCAGACACTCTTTTTAAAAGAGGAACGAAGAAATAACTGGAGAAATTTCTTTGTAGATGATTCCGAAATTTTTTTGCGTGAGTTAGTGTTTTAAAGTGGCGAAAAAAATAAATACACTATTTAAATATATATACAGAACAATCCAAATCAGCTTTATTTCTCTACATATCGTTACCAAAGTGACCTCCTACGTTACAAAACTCACTTTCAATATTTTGTGGCTTGTCCTTTGTTTTGTAAAACTATATTCAATCTTCGCTGCCTGTCCGACGTTCTATAAGTCTGTTTTATTTTTTGAATGATGCTTTCCAACGTAGGACTTAACAATCTTCCATAGATATACACCCTTAAGGCTGAAAAAGCCGTATTTCCTTCGAAATTTCATGTTACAGTCGTCTTTAAATTTGAATAAGTTTTTTAAAACTCTTTAAAACAAACCACAAAAGGCTCTCTTAACCCTCTAGTGCCCAATGCCGCCATTTGGCGGGCTTCAGTCGAAGTTCCGAAAAGCTTCAATAAATACTTAAAAAGTGTTTATAATAGTTTAAAGTGATTTTATCGAAGTACGTTTAGACATTAATTTGGGCACTAGAGGGTTAAGAAAGAAAATTTTTAAATATTAATATAAATAAATAAATCATATATCGATGGTTCTTGACGCAATTCCGATCTTTTGGTATCAATGAACTCAGAATGGATTCTAGTTTAGTGGCAACTTATTAACCTTAAAAAAATATGTAAGAAAAAATTCTTCACGTTGCAAACATTTACATAAAAACAAAATTTTGGCCTGTGTCTGTTATTTTGCCTACCCCCGATGAAAGTTGAAATACTAACGACGACAATAATACACCACCAAGTGACATCAGTACTGATACCACATTTCGTATTGAATTATAAGAAATATAACTGACGAATGCTATCATTCAATACGTGTGCACTGGTGTTGCTTGCACGGTCCAAACTCATTCGAGTACTTCGCTGTACTAAAGTAATACGCGCTCAAGATCAACAGTGCTGTGAAGTGCTGTGGGCAGAAAATAAGGTACGTGCTTCTTCTCTCCCGTGCCGGTGCGTTGGCTTGAGCCCGATGGATGTAGATCCCTAACCAAAATGCCAGAATCATCTCGATTCTCATGCCCTTTGGGGATGATGTAGTTTTCTCTCATGGCAAGTTTTCCACGGATGGATCAACAGGCCCTTTGGTTGTATACTTTCAACCTGAAGCAGAACTTTGGTCGAAAAATCTGAACATGGTTCAACTACTGTCAAAATGGGTAGGGTATTTGTACCATTATTCATCTCATTTGACCGATATTCACGAAGAATGCACGGATTAAACACTAAATTTTCACGATATCATTGCACAAATAAACAAAATACGTTCACCTGCTCTTATAGAATCACCCAGTATTGTATAATTAGTAAACATAGCCAGATTTATCCTAAATTTTGTAAAACAAACCATTTTTTCAGAACGATTCTATACCCGTCTCAAAACTTGATTCGCTGCTCAATTATTCATCTCACGACGCTCTTATATTCATCACACTGTTAATCATTAATAAATCACATTATCATGAATGAATGTAGCCGTCACAGTAGGTTACCTATATATCCGCTGTGGTTGTTTACGTGCAAAATTGGTAACCTAGGTAACCACTGCAGTGCTGTCGATTTATGTCAATTGTGTCGGAAAAATTCAATATTTGAGTATGATTTTTTTCGTTTTAGCAGAAAAAGATTTGGCAACTTTTGATTTTCTTCAAGGCAGTGAAAACAGATTAAAATACATACAGTTGAAATTTAGGACTTGTGAAAATTCATCTCATATATGTCTGTTAATTCAAGCTTGTTTTTGGAAATTTGAGGTCAACATTTCAAAGATTGAAGTATTCTTAGTGTAGTGAGTGATTTTGTTAGGTGATTGAAATAAAAAGTGGTCCGCTAGCGATGAAAAAATCTTTGGTTGGCTGCTGAACGAGTCCCGTTGTAACCCCATAGAACAATGCGCGGATTTTGTTTTCTGAGGTAGGTGATTGAATTAAATGAGTTTTCGAGTGCATATGCTCGATTATAATATCAAATTTACAGCTTTTAAGTGAGTTTTTGAGGATTCTACTTTATGACAAATCTAAAGTGAACAAAGAAGAATCCATTTCCATGTTGTATAGGATGAATAAATGGGCTGAGATGAATAATGTATCAATTCTCCTAGATATACCTAAATAAACAATGAACATTGAAATAATGAACATTTGAGAAACGGCCTTCAAACGAAGGTTTTTCATGATTAGCGATAACTTAGGAGCTTTCGGATGAACTACCACACGAACTGGCTACTAACTTACTAACTTATTTTATAGCTTAAGTTTACAAATTCCTCATCCACTAAAAAAATTGATGACTGGCGTTCTACACTACGAAGGTGCTGGCAAACAAAGGAGAGAGCGATGACGTTTCGAAGGGCCTCTTATATTTACCATTGATCGATACTATTTCATCGATCTCCTCGATCAGTTCCTGTCCAGGGGATAGACTGTTCGAAGATCAGGCGGTCTAATTTGTCGTATTCGAAAACCGGTTGGAGAATACACTTCTATCACGGGTATGCGATCAATGATACCGAAGCAAAACAATTCTACAGCTTTCCCGTCGACTTTTGGAATACATCTCTTGATTGTACCAGTCAACTGTTTGCAGCTCGTTGATCTCCAGTTATTTTTGCAGACCATGGATCTTGCAACCCCAAACAAATTTCGATTGGACGACACTTAGGAAGATTCTATGGGCTGCGTATATTGGGTACAAATGGGGTTAAAAGGGTTGTTCAGGAACGTTTGTGTTTTCTGCCGTGATATGATGATGCTAAAACACATACTCTCCATCGGCATGGTGTTTGTGAAGCAACGAGATCAATAATTTCTTCATTTATTCATTTTGGTAAACATCTTGAATGATAGCCAAACCAATGAAAAACCGGAGTCCTTTGAGTCCATTATATTGGCATGTGTAACACTACCTTCCTACCAAATTATTGTTGAGGTTTGCAGGAAATTATATACAGTCGAAAGCGGAAGACTTTCGGTATTTAAATGGTGTTCAGTTCAGTTAGAAGCTCCTGGGTTTTTTAGCTTTTGGGAGCGCTTCAGTTTAATCAAAATTGTTCAGTCTTTGGAGCGCTTTTGGTTATTTACAGCAAAACTCGAAATCTAGCACTTATATTTTTCGTAAATACTTCAGGCTGGCTCCAGTTGAATTTTTATTGGTTCCTTGATTAAAGTTTGAAATGCGTTTGATAATATGTATTAGAATTTTGGAAATAAAAATCGGCTTCCGTTTGTGAATGTATGTAAATTGTTTTACTCTGCTATTATTTCCGTTTTTGGTCTCATCTGTCGTTCGAAAGTAATTCCGATTTTTTGATTTGGAACTATTACTTTACTATTTGGTTCTAAACCGTTTCGAGAAAAATTAATAACTGTTTTTTATTTTCAACTTTTTCAATACCGTTGTTAGATTTTCAGTTTTGAGTGAGTGGTTTGGGCTGAATCTGAAATTATTGTTGTTATATCTTGCTGACATGTTTTATGCTTAATCACCTAATAAATTTTTCGTTTAAAAAAATTCTATTTGGACAAAAGAAGAGAGGGGGGGGGGAGTGGTCAATGTTCACGGTTGTCCACGGAAGGGGAAGGGAGGGTCTAAAATGACAACTTTACTGCCCACGTGGAATATGGACAGCCCCTAGACGATAGATTTGAAAAGAAAATGAACCATATTTTTCCTATCGGTAAAACTTCAAATAAATGAAATGATTTCGGGGCGGTAAGAAGCGCCATTTGTGTTGTCACATTAGGAAAGAGTGTTAATTTTTGGTCATTGCAAATATTTTTAATCGCCTGGAATAAAACTAACTGCGGTCACACATTTCTTAGTTTGCAAGGTAATAAAATTCAACATTAGTTCAGCCCTGAGAAGGGCTGTTGCAATTTATATCTGGCATTAGGAATAAAACAAATTACATCGAGCTAGTCGTAACTGCCGTAGTGCTTGTTGACGGTTATATAGTTATACAGACAAAAAACTTATGTAACTCATTCCGCCCTTTTTTCAAATTTCTTCATTCTACCACCTACGCGGCGCCGTTTGGTTGCGGAGTTAGTCCTATACAGAGGTGTTTTCTTCGTAGGTCTGGTGATAGCAAAGGAGGTAAAGTCAAGTGAAAAACAAAGTCCCGTTCATTTTCGCTTCCCAGTAGGTCGAATCCATCATCCACTGTGTAGTGGAAATTATGCGCGTTGGCGCTGGACTACTTGCGAATATAATAGAGTGCCTTACTGCAGAAATGTTGGAATTGGCGGGGAACGCTGTCAATGACGACGAATTGTACAGGCTTATGTATGGAGGTGTTCTGCCCAATATCAAAGCTGTTTTGCCTCCGGAAAACAAACGATGAAGTGGTGCTCTACCTACAACTGCGTTTCCCCATTATTGTCGAATTACTTCAAATCACTTTTAAAACGAGTCTGTTCAGAGTAACTGATCATTTAGTAAAAAAGAGATTTGAAATTATTACTAAAATTCATCGCTTCATACCATCAAATTGGTTTGCCCCAATCGATTGTATCCTCAATCATATGCGAAATAGACATTGACATAATACAGGCTCGCGTTGTTCTACGTTAACCTTGCGGTTGTGTCTTATAAACAACCTTTTCTATTTTTGGAACGAATTGCAAACAATTGATTGAAAGAATCAATAATAGCATTCAAAAAATCGACCGCTCTTGTTGTTAGCACCATAAAAAGCTTCATTGGAAAGCCGATTACGATTCTTTTCTAAATATTTATTTTTTCTTTAAAAATGAGTGTAACTTCATAAAAAATAAATGAGTTTTTCTTTGAATTTATTCACCATTTTAGATAGAAGCAAAAAAATCTGAAGTTAAATAATGTCAAAACTAGTCTTGATATTTGTTTGTTAAATGAAGTTTGTTTCTGCTAATATTTAAATTGGGTCCATGTGCTACAAAATATGTAAGAAATCAATATCACACTGTCAATGGCATTAAAAAAATTGCAATTCCATCTAAAAATATATTTTGTATATAAAGCATACTAAAAGTACCACTATTGAACCTGCACCCTAGTAGCACTCCCATGGATTTAAAACGAAATTGAATAAACGAAAGGAAGATTCACTACACAGTGAACAGCCCGAATGCTTTGGATGCAAATTCTCGGTGGTATCCTATTTGATGAGTTAAATATTGCGTACCCTTCGTTAGCGTTTATCGTTGGTACGAGTCTCGTTATCTCCGGCGAAAATGATCTTTCTATTCAATGGCTGCCCAGTTGTGCTGAAGGATAATGGAAAAATACTATTTTTCACTCTTAAATCGCGTAACTTAGATGGGCTGATTTGACTAGATTAAAATTCTATGACAAGTCTCGTTACGGTTTTAAGCTTTACTCTGTGATAAGTACAATTTTTGTGCTTGATTTAGGTTCACTAGTTATGAAATAAAAATTTTTTCGCATGAAAAAGTTTAAGTAACTTTGAGCAACCCTTGAAAAAAAGGAACAATCTCCATCCAACTTCGAGAACCGGAAAAACTCATCAACTCGCAAACAGCTAATCAAGCGAATTACCCACCAAAATTTAGAGTGATGAGCCCTGAATGGCTTTTTCGTGTTCACCGAGGCAAATAGCGAGCCTGCTCACGGCATCCCGTGCATAACTCATTATCCAAGTACAAGCGAGTGTCACCAACAGAAAACAGCACAATATGTGGTTATTGCCAGAAGAAACAGTTCCATCGTTTTCCCATTCACACCCACATACACGACAAAAGAGGAAGTATTTATACAGAACGCTCAAGATGATGCCTTCGCCTGCAAACGACCATTGCAGAGGAAAAGAAGAAAAAGACGACTATGCCCAGAAAAAAAAACGGAAATCCTGTGCCCGAACCAGAAATGGAGAAGAAAACGCTACCGCTGCTGCTGCTGGTGCTCAGCTGAAGCCCTCTAAATACCTTCCAGGTCAGTTCCGAACGGAGAAGCCCGTTTGCAAAGAACGAAGGCTTTGCCAGCATCGCACAGACTATGCACAAAGAAGCAAAGAAGAAAAAAAAGCTGGGAAGATTTGCACCCGGGCAAGTGACTGTTGGGTGAAAAAGCAATGGAAGATGGTAGCGTAGAGAAAGGCTTTGTTGACGCGAGCCAGGAAACGAATTCGAAAGAAGAAATCCTGTATGTGAAAGTTCCGAAGATAAATGATCATTTCGAACTAATAGAAATTTATGCGTTCGAGAGCAGATAAATAATATCGCTACAAAACGCCGGCCATTCGAGCAAGTGGCGATTGGCGTCGATAAAGAGTTTGTTCTTCTGGTGGTACAACGTGGAAAAGGATGTGTTCGAGGGTGGGTTCGCTGGTTTTCTGTATGGTTGGAATGTTTACTCTCTCTCCAGCTGAGTCGTAATTTATCGGTTCGGTATTAATAATTAATAATTTACCGATTATTATACAGTGCTGCTTACAGGGATGTTTTATTATCAATAAACTGAACAACCAACACTATTATGTTGCTTAGCCGTTAATCCGTTCCACACGCGACTGCGAATGCGACTCGCTGATTGGAAATGTTTTAGCTATTACAATGTTTGATTTGATTTCAATATTCTAACAGGTTTGTTCCCATCAAATATTCTATTTTACCGACCCGTGCAGGGGAATATTTGCTGCATCGTTCGGTCTGGGTCCGGGCAGCTCGATGCACAACGCTGCTATTTTCGAATGCTTATTTACTGGAAGTATCCAATAAATCTGCTCGGCTGCGCAAGTTGGCTGGATTCTCTGGTCCCGATTTGCCAGGACCAGTCGGCTACCCGCCAGCAATGGCATTGTGCGTGCGGTACCGGATAGCCACATGCACGGCACGAGGCTACATTCATCTGTTTATTGTATTTATTGAAGCCTACTGGGGCGGGAGCATTGCTGGTTGATCTAGCTTTTGCGAGTAGAGCATGCCAGGGGGGTAGGGGAGGCTGGATGAGCAGATGTCGAAAGTCAATTAGGGCGCTTCAGTGCCTGCCTGTGTCGTGTATACGAGGCAGTTTTACGCATGGGAAGGTCAAGAATAAAAAATAAACTGTGACTTTTTGGAAAATGATTTTTGGGTCAGCTTTTTCTGGTATTTCTTGCCCGCATAAACTAAAGAATCCGTTTGTTGGTTTTTAAAAATGTCCTTTGCTAAAATTGTACCTATTTTCAACGTCAGTTTAGCACAACGAACTGTCTATATTCAATAATGAGCAATCACGTAAAGCATTCTAAAAAAAAGTTTAAGAAGTTTCGTTGTCATCTTTCAAATTGTACCCGAAACCGTGGTTATGAAGAAATATTCTTGCGCGCATCAGACGCTCTAAGAACTAATTGTTTTAAAATAACTCACTGACCATGCTCACCAATCCATTTGTGAAACCTTCTTCCAAATTGCTGAGCAAATCTTGTTACAACTGCCTACAATGGTAACTGACGACTTGTTTTTAAAAAAGAAGAAATATCGATGCTACCACGAATATTTTCTTTAATATTTTGTTTAATATAATGAAACAGAAAAAATAGGAAATATCTCTGAAGAAAAAAAGACGTAGTGTAAATACAGAAAATCCTGTCTGGCATAACAGTTATATAAAAAACTTGAAGACCTTCAAACAAAAGTTGAAGACCTAAAAACAAGTGCATCAGTAATGAAATTTTGTTACTATAATGCATCTTGACAAAAGTGTTGGGGTAGCAATCTGTTTGTAAAACTTTTTCCGGAAGTCTATACAACAGTTTTGAAGAGGCTCGCGACTGTGAATATTTTACATTTTACCCGAACTTCCTGAAGGGGTATGGCGTCAAAAACTTGGATGCCTGAAAAGATCCTGGACCTGACGGAATTCCTTCATTACTTACGAAGAATTATGCAAATTTGTTCTCCATATTTTTGGCTTTTGAACCACTAGAATATGAATTTTTACAAAAAAAGGAAAAGCTACAAACAACTCTGGCCAGGTATCTGACATACGGTAATTATCGTGGAATAACCATAGTTTCATACAAAAAATAAATAACACCGAGACCAAAAACGGAATATCTTTTATTACCTTAAGAATATACGCTGTCGAAAAACCAATAAAATTAACAAAACAGCTTGAACTTTTTTCCCCTTTCAATTCCCGAGATTATTGAAGGGTGACATAAAATGGAAACAAAATTTGTAACGGCTCAAGTTATAAGCAGCATGGCCTTTTCAAAGGCCATATCATCGCAACATCGACCAATTTACATTAATTTATAAATTATTGGAAGCAATGGATAATAGCAATCAAATAGAGGCTCTTTACACGGTTTTAGTAAGGCATTTGATCGACATACCAATGTTACTCTTCAAATTGCAAAAAAATGGGCTTAAGTCAGGAAATGGTTTGAACCATATTTGAATAACCATCAACAGATAGTCAAATTTTACGAACAAAACTCAAATCCCCTCTTAATCACTTCTGGGGTCCCCCAAGGCTCTTAGTTAGGACATCTTCTTTTCTTCATGACGTCAACGACAATTTCTCTATTCTTAAAAACTAACTAAATTTTTTTTTCTTCATCTATAGTTTATTTGACACGACACAAATACAATTCAATGTTTAACGGCGCCAATTATATCTGGTAGCTTACTTTCTAAAGTATCTTAATAACTAAAAGCAAATTTTTTATCCTCGCTGCCGACTACGAGCTGAAACTAAATCTAACTTAAAGCTAGAATATTTCGCATTAAAAGCACAGGTTTGCTGTTTGATGGTTTTCATTGCCATAGGTAAGCAGCATATTAAATTTGTTCCGCTGCTGGGCCAAGATATTACGGACTGGCATATTGGGTTGTTTCCATCGGGCCTTGAGAGTATCGTGCGGGTCTGATTGCTGTTTCCGGATCCGGGATCTTAACGTGTTCTTGTCGTTTGGTTGGATGTAGGCGGAAGGGGATAGGACTAAACTGGGGCGTGGATGGATTTCAGGAAAACGTATATAAGGGACATGTAGGATAGGTCACGGCTCGCCAAGATATCACGAACAGGAACAGCCGGCTGCCTACCTTCGGCCTGCAGGAAAGCTATTAATCTAGACCTGGCGTTACGGTGTACAGGGCATGACCAAACAACGTGCTCTATGTCGTGATAACCTTCACCACAGGCACAGATACCACTCTCCCCGAGCCCAACACGACGGAGATGCGCGTCAAATCTATAGTGATTGGACATAAGCCGGGACATCACGCAAATGAAATCCCGACCTACATCCAACCCCTTGAACCACGGGTTCGTCGATACCTTGGGGATTATGGAATGTAACCACCTTCCCAGTTCCCCCTTGGTCCAAGAATTTTGCCAACTGATGATCGTATTCTGACGTACAAATGCGAAAAATTCATTAAAGGCAATTGGTCTTACATAAATATCACCGTTTGTTGCGCCCACCTTAGCCAAAGAGTCCGCTTTCTCATTGCCCGGTATCGAGCAGTGAGAAGGGACCCACGCTAAGGTAATCTGAGTAGATTTTTCGGATAAAGCACTCAGATGTTCCCGTGTTTTCCCCAGGAAATACGGAGAGTGCTTAACATCTTTCATCGATCGGAGAGCCTCAATGGAACTGAGACTGTCCGTAAAGATGAAATAATGGTCCGTTGGCATTTTTTCGATAATCCCTAGGGTGTACTGAATTGCAGCTAATTCTGCGACGTAAACAGAAGCAGGATTATCGAGCTTATGGGAGACGGTTAAATTGTTATTGAAGATACCGAAGCCAGTGGACCCATCAAGAAGTGATCCGCCAGTGTAGTACATATTGTCGCAGTTGATGTTTCGATATTTATTGGAAAAAAATTTAGGGATCTGCTGCACGCGTAAATGATCCGGGATTCCACGAGTTTCTTCTATCATGGATGTATCGAAAAACACAGTAGAATCAGAAGTATTTGATAAGTCGACACGATTTGGAATATTCGAAGAAGGGTTAATATTTTGGAACATGTGATTGAAATACAATGTCATAAAACGGGTTTGAGAATTAAGTTCGATTAACCTTTCAAAATTTTCAATCACAGGACGGTTCAAGGCCTCACATTTGATAAGAATGCGAGAAGACAGGCTCCAGAAGCGGTTTTTCAATGGTAGTACTCCAGCTAAGACCTCCAAACTCATCGTATGGGTCGACTGCATGCAACCTAAGGCGATACGCAAACAACGATATTGTATTCGCTCCAGTTTGATCAAATGTGTGTTTGCTGCGGAGCGGAAGCAGAAACACCCGTACTCAATAACAGACAGTATCGTTGTTTGGTAAAGCCTTATAAGGTCTCCTGGGTGGGCTCCCCACCATTGTCCGGTTATTGTACGAAGAAAATTCACTCTTTGTTGACATTTTTTCATCAGATACCTCACGTGACAACCCCAGGTGCCTTTAGAGTCGAACCAGACACCAAGATATTTGTGTACCAAAACCTGAGAAATCGTTTTACCCATTAATTGTGTTTGAAGCTGAGCAGGTTCATGCTTCCTAGAAAAAACTACTATCTCAGTCTTCTCCGGAGAGAATTCGATACCTAGCTGTAAAGCCCAAGCAGACAAATTGTCCAAGGTATCTTGCAATGGTCCTTGCAAATCGGCAGCTTTGGCTCCTGTAACAGAGATTACACTGTCGTCTGCAAGTTGTCTTATCGTGCATAAATTTGCCAGACATTCGTCGATGTCATTTACATAAAAGTTGTAAAGAAGGGGGCTTAAACATGAGCCCTGGGGAAGACCCATGTAGCTAATGCGAAAAGTTGCCAAATCGCCGTGCGTAAAATGCATGTGCTTTTCGGACAACAAATTGTGCAAAAAATTGTTCAAAATTGGAGAAAATCCTTGTCGGTGAAGTTTACCCGAAAGAATGTCAATAGAAACGGAATCAAAAGCCCCCTTAATGTCCAAGAACGCAGACGCCATTTGTTCTTTGCGAGCATATGCCAGCTGAATATCTGTTGAAAGCAACGCAAGACAATCATTCGTCCCTTTGGCACGGCGGAAGCCAAACTGAGTATCTGATAGTAGACCATTTGATTCGACCCAATGGTCTAAACGACGGAGTATCATTTTTTCCATCAATTTCCGGATACAGGATAGCATTGCAATCGGAGTTGAGTTGTGATCAGAAGCTGGTTTCCCTGGTTTTTGGATGGCGATCACCTTCACTTGCCTCCAATCCTGCGGTACAATGTTTTGCTCCAGGAACTTATTGAACAAGTTCAACAAGCGCCTCTTGGCATTGCCGGGTAGATTCTTCAACAAGTTGAATTTGATTCTATCTAACCCAGGCGCGTTATTGTTACAGGACAGGAGGGCAACTGAAAATTCTGCCATCGTAAAAGGTGATTCTATCGCGTCGTGGCTCGGAGACGCATCGCGAACAATGTTTTGCTCAGGAACAGAGTCCGGACATACTTTCCTGGCAAAATCAAATATCCACCGACTTGAAGACTCCTCGCTTTCGTTGACCGTTACGCGATTCCGCATTCTTCGGGCTGTGTTCCAAAGAGTGCTCATCGATGTCTCCCTCGACGTCTCGTTCACGAACCGACGCCAATATCCGCGTTTCTTTGCTTTAGCCAAACTTTTAAGCTTGGTATTAAGCTCCGAATACCGTAAATAGTCGCCAGGTATACCTCCCTTCTGGTAGGCCTTAAACGCGTCGGATCTTTGCGTGTAGACATCGGAGCACTCTTGGTCCCACCACGGAGTGGGAGGCCGTTCTTTGATCGTTACGCCGGGATATTTCTTCGTTTGGGCTTGCAACGCGGCGTCGAGAATCAAGCCCGCGAGGAGGTTGTATTCTTCAAGTGGTGGATGATGTTAAATCGACTCGACCGCTTTTGAAATCATTTCCTCGTATAACTTCCAATCGACATTCCGTGTGAGGTCATGCGGAATGTCAACTGGTCGCATGCGAGTTGACCCGTTATTAATTGAAATAAGAATAGGCAAATGGTCGCTACCGTGAGGATCGAGGATTACCTTCCATGTGCAATCCAACCGTAGCGACGTCGAACATAAGGATAGATCCAAAGCGCTTGGGCGCGCTGGAGGTTTCGGGATACGTGTCATTTCGCCGTTGTTTAAAATAGTCATGTCGAAGTCATCGCAAAGGTTATAGATTAAAGAGGAGCGGTAATCATTGTATGGGGAACCCCAAGCCACGCCATGAGAGTTGAAGTCTCCCAAAATCAAACGTGGCGAGGGAAGAAGTTCTATTAAATCAAAGAGCAGCCGTTGCCCAACCTGTGCTCTGGGAGGAATATATATTGAAGGCAATACAAAGCTCTTTACCTTGTATTGTCATTTGACATGCGACAACTTCGATGCCTGGAATCGAGGGGAGGTTAATACGATAGAAAGAATAGCACTTTTTAATCCCTAAAAGTACTCCTCCATATGGGGTGTCTCGATCAAGGCGAATAATATTAAAATCATGGAAGTTGAGATCAATATTTGAAGTAAGCCAAGTTTCACAAAGGACAAATGCATCGCATTTGTTTTTATTTATCAAAACTTTAAACGAATCAATTTTTGGTAAAATACTTCTACAATTCCACTGTAAGACAGAGATAGAATCCTTCATATACGCAGTTGAATTAGGCATCGAAGGATACAATCGCTGCAAGGAGGGGCCATTGGGCAGTCAACTGCTTCAAAAATGATCTAACTGTTGGGAGGAATGCTGTAAGAAAAATTTTAATTGGATCGGGTATATTGAAATTTTCAAAAATCCAGTCCACAATGTCAGAAAATTTCACTAATCCAGAGTTTGTTTCATCAACTGGATGTGCAAAAGGAACAACTGGGGTTTTAGATGTTCCTGGCAGTGCTGGGAACTCCTTCTGGGACTTTAAATTTGCAAGCCCAGGAGGAGTTTGCTTCGGTTTTTCCGCAGCACTGTTTGGTTTGTTCGTACTTTTCATTACACTTTGGGAAATCTTAGGACCTTTACGGGGAAGTTTAGGAGAAGAAACATTTTTTCTTTTCCTAGACTCCCCAGGATTGGCATAAGATGTTCCCGCTGATGAATCGTCAGAATCGGTTTCATCGGAGGGCAACAGATCAAAGGGGTTCGATGTTATGGTAGAAGTGGTCACGGTCTTCTTCAGCATCTCATCGTAAGAACGCTTTGAACGCTCCTTAAGTGACCGCTTGATTTTATCTCTGCGCTGCATGTACACCGGGCATGTGGAGAGCTCATGCTGGTTTTCCCCACAGTGAATACATTTTTCAGCATTAACACTGCAAGAATCTTCCGCATGAGTCTCCCCACACTTGCTACATCGTGCCTTATTGCAGCAGTAGGCGGCTGTGTGGCCTAACTGCTTGCAATTGGTGCAATTCATAACACGGGGTACATACAATCGCACAGGCAGACGAACCCGGTCGATCGAGACGTGGCTAGGGAGTGCAGATCCGGCAAACGTAACGCGAAACGAGTCTGACGGAGTGTAAACTTTTTTACCGCCGACGAGAGACATGGACCGCAATTGCTTACAATCCAAAATCTTCGCCTGTGTTTCGGTATTTTTGAAGCAACCCGTTGCGCTTTTAAGGATACACTCGACAGACAGACTCGAATCGGTTATGACACCGTCGATCTCCACGTCTCGTGCGGGTATGTAAACGCGATACTCGCGTGTGAAGAGCTCAGAGCAAGCGATAGCATTGTCCTGTGCCAGATCACTGACCACGACACGGAGCTTGTTAGGTCGGACCTTGGAAATTTCGGTCACGGCCTTGTACCCCTTCGTCAGGTCTTTTGAAATTTGCAGTATGTTTAATCGCTTTGAATTCACTCCTGCCTTTGGACGAAAATAAACAGTATAGCTGTCCTGTTGAGATCCGTCCGGGTAAAGCCTGGGGCGAGGGGGGACTGGAGAATGAACAGGGGAGGGGGTAACAGAAGGGTCAGGGTCAGGGGGGTTCGGGGATTGTGGCACGGGAGGCGAGGGATCTATATCCATCGCGCTAAATGTAGCGCACTAGCGAACTAGCGCCGACAAGAACACGTACCTCTTTACTTCTTCCTTCCAGCAGTGGTTGTCCGATCGTTCGAAGCTGCACCCGAAGCAGCCAGCAGCACCAGTACAGCAGCACCAATACAGCCACCAGCAGTGAGCCGGGTGTGAGATCACTCAGCACAGCGACACGGACTCGACTGTCAACTGATGGCCTTGAATAATACACTCTTTTGTTTGGCTATTCGTACACACGGACCGGATTGTAATAGAACGACCACTTTGCACGTCCGTTTCTGTCGAGTGTTCGACGCGGAATGAACTAACTAAATGTTAAATGTCACTTGATCTTTTTGGAAATAGGAATGAAGAATACATTATTGCATTTCAGAATAAAATTCACATATTCTACACATGGTATGGAAAAAGCTTACTGTTGGGGAATGTTGGTTCGTTGATTGAGCCAGAGTGACCTTTACTTATACGAATATATAAATCCTACGTTGTGTTATTTCTATTCAAACTATTTTATTATCGGGGATACGAAAAACTATATTTTAACCTTGTATTTTAACCTTCCTTGTTAGGCAATCGGCTTGATACTGATTCTCTCAGATACTGATATCGTGGCTGTGATCTGTCTTCGTACATTTGTGCTCAGTGTTCATTATAATATTAGGGTGAATTCAGTAAATGTCTTCTGTGTGTGCTTAGTTTATAACAGTTAAATGTCTAACACTAAACATTCCGCCCGCCTTGAAACTTAGTTTCAACAAAATTTCTTAATAGTTGCTTAAATCTACTTATCATTTATATCTAAAGATGTGTCGACCGCATCATCATGAGGCAATGGACAAATTCTGTTAACTGGACGGCGGTATGTCCCTTTAGCAGTCCTGACAGTGACAACTCGTACAACTCCGTCTGCTCCAGGGTGCACTTCACCTATTCTTGCTAGGGGGCCATTGTAGGGAAGGCAAATTGTCCTCCCGAAGAATCACGATGCTGTCAATTTTAATGGTATTGGGTTGAAGATTTTTGTTTGTTTGCTGTAGGCCAGTGATGTATTCTTGACTCCAGCGCTGCCAGTACCTTTGAAACATCTGTTGGCGTTGCTGGTAATGGTCTAAGCGGTTTGTGGGTATGGCGGTTGAATCGGGATCAGGAATAGCTTTCATTGATGACCCGATTAAAAAATGGGCTGGCGTAAGGGCATCTAGATCTCTTGGGTCGTTCGATAAGGGGGCTAGAGGTCTAGAGTTCAAAGCGGCCGATATTTGTACAAGCAAGGTGCAAAAGTTCTCATGACTCAATTGGCTGATACCTATTTCTTTTTTCAGACAGGTCTTTGCAGATCGCACTGCTGCCTCCCATAATCCACTGAAATTGGGAGCGCGGGATGGAATTAGGTGCCAGGTGATTTCTTGGTGGGACAGTTCCGTTCCGATAATTTGCTGGCCAGATTTACTGTTGAGGATCGTGTACAGTTCGTGTAGTTCATGCTTCGAACCTTGAAAATTAGTTGCATTATCGGAATGAATTTGCGACGGTAATCCGTGGTGTACAATGAACCGTCGTAGCGCGGATAGGAATCCGGCTGTTGGAAGATCCATAACCAATTCAAGGTGTATAGCCTTGGTAGTGAAGCATGTGAAGACCGATATGTAACATTTGGTGGGGGCTGCTCTTCGGTTTGGGGGTTTCAAATAGAAGGGGCCAAAAAAGTCAACTCCAGTTATTTGAAATGGTCTTGCTGGGCGTACTCGAGTAGATGGCAGCTGTCCCATGGGTTGTTGTATTGATGTGGGGTTTGAACGGAAACATTTATGGCATTTTCTGAGTACAGCCCTTACCGCTCTTTTGCCATGAACTGGTCAGAATTCTTGTCTCATATCGGCGAGTGTAACTTGGCATCCTCCATGATGGGTTTGAAGATGGTAATGCTCGATAAGCAGGCGGGTGTATATATGTGATTTTGGAGGAACTGCGGGATGTTTCGTTGCATAATTCTCGAGAGAGTGCTGCAGACGACCGCCAACTCGGATAATGCACTCATTATCCAGAAAGGGACAAAGAAGTTTCAATGAGGATTGGTATGGAATTTGATGACGCTTCTTTAACGTCTTGATTTCGTCTGGAAAACATTCCTCGTGAACCAGCCGCACAAGTAACATTTTTGCTGAGTTGATCTCATTTACTGTTAAAAATAACGAGTTGTTTCGTTGGGTGGATCTCCGGCAATTTGCCGCAAATCGCAAACAAAAAGCGACTATTCTCACCATTGGTAGAAATGAAGACCGTACAGAGAAAATAAAATTAGGTGCTTTCGCGACGGTGTTCGCATGAGCGATGACTCTGGGCTCCATATCCACCTCTTGAGGTATTAATTCAGACTCTACCTGCTGCCATGTTGATGGCGCCTGCCGCAACCACGATGGTCCGTGTTTCCAACGGTCGCTGCTTAACAAATCCTTGACGGCCATTCCCCTAGAAACCAGATCGGCGGGGTTCTCCTTACCCACCACATGACGCCAGGGATGCCCGAAGGTTGCTGTCTGGATAGTGGATACCCGGTTTGCTATAAATGTTTTCCAAGTACTGGGTGGCGCCTTTATCCAATGCAGAACCACAGTTGAATCTGACCAAAAAAATGCCTGCACGTTATCCAACGAAAGAGCTTTGATAACAACCTGAAACAGACGGGCGGCTTCTCTAGCCACGCAGAGCTCTAACCGAGGGATGGTCAATCGTTTCAGAGGGGCCACACGAGATTTTGATGCTAGAAGCTCAATGCGTACGTTGCCTTGATTATTTATTGAACGAACATACAGACATGTCCCATAAGCTAAAGCCGACGCGTCGGCGAAACAGTGAAGCTGAACGTCGATGTAATCTGCTACAAAAGAAAACCTGGGTATACTAAACTCTTCTAACAAAAAGAGTTGTCCATAAAATTCTCTCCATTTTCGCTCTAGTGCTGGTGGTACGGTAATATCCCAGCCAGTTTGCAGTAAAGCTAACTGCTGCAGGAATATCTTGGCAGTAACCACCACGGGCGAAATCAAGCCGAATAGTTTGGCTATTATCGATAGTATGCGTCTTCTGGTCCATTTACCTTCAAAAGCTCCTACCTGGTAGCAAAACTTTAGCTGATCCGCTTTCAGCTCCCACGTAATACCTAGCGTTTTAACCTTTTCTTCGGGGTTTAGTTCAAACTTTAAAGTAAGAATAGTTCCTAGTTGATCCTCCGGTATACCGGACAGAACTTCTGGTCTATTAGAACACCATTTTCTAATTGGAAATCCTCCTTTCGCTATCAAGGATGTCAAATCCTTCCGCAGCTCGATAGCCTCGTCGACAGTTGAGGCTCCGCCAATGTAGTCGTCGACATAGAAGGCTTTGAGCAGTGCCGACCGAGACTATGTGCCCTCCTTTCCTTCGTCTTCTGCCAATTGCTGCAACGCCCGTGTTGCTAAAAAGGACGAAGGGGTGAGTCCATATGTTACAGTAAGTAACTCGTAGACGTCAATGGGACCATCCTTCGTTAAACGAAAAAATATCCTTAGCCGAAATATATCCTTTGTGTCCTTAAGTATCTGCCTATACATCTTCTCTACGTCTCCTACAAGCGCCACTTCATGCTTACGGAAACGTATCAATAGATTAAACAAATCATCCTGTATTTGGGGTCCCTTGAGAAGAATATTGTTTAGTGAGTACCCGCTATCCGTACGCGCCGAAGCACCGAATACGACGCGTACCCTCGTAGTAGAACTGGATTCTTTAACCACAGCGTGGTGAGGCAAATAATAAACTCTTGGCCGTTCCAATCCTTTGCTCTCCTCCAGCTGTTCCGCTTGAGTTAATAACCGCATGTGCCCCATAGCCAAGTATTCTTTAATGAAAGTATGATAATGCTCTTTCATATTAATGTCAGGCTCCAACCGGTTTTCCAATTTCCTGTATCTGTTCAACGCTGTTACTCGTGACTCACCTAGCATGTGGTCCCAATTGACACATTTCGGTAACTGAATGACGTAGCGACCCTCCTCTGATCTTGATTGCGTAGCCCTAAAATGCTCCTCACTGTTTCTCCTTTGACCATGCCGGTTGGTCCTCACAACTTATAACTCTCCAGAATTTTTCAACAGCTCCTCAATACTCTCGGTGGTGGTTGCCATACAACACTGAACCACGCTTCCTGCCTGTACACTCGTATCTTTTCCAGTTACCATCCACCCGAAAACGGAATTTACGATTATTGGTAGCTGAGGACCCAGGACTATCTTCTCCATTTTATTCTCATACAGGAAACTGAAGAAATGTTCTGCTCCGAGTAGCAAATCGATGCGACCGCTAATGTTGAACTGTGAATCCGCCAGTTGAATATCTTTAGGAATATTCCAATGGGAAATACAAACTGTCTTCGAAGGAATATCCGCCGTCACCCGCTGCAGTATTAAAAATTCCAAGCCAATAGAAAATTCGCAAATTCTCAAACTAATTGTTGTTTTAACTGCATGCCTTGCTATGGATTCCGACTGTCCAACCCTTGTTATTGGAACACATATAGATCTCCGTTTCAGCTTTAGCATTTGGCGAAGTCGCTCACTCATGACATTGATCTGTGATCCATTATCCAGCAATGCTCGAGCTAGCTGCTCATCACCATATTGATCCTTTATCTTCACGATTACGGTTGAGAGAAAACCCTTAGAATTCGAAATATCCTTTTTCGTACCGATGCTGTACGATCCGGTTGTTTTTGCTACTTCTTTCTGTTCCACCACTTGCGTTTCTGCAACCACATGTGGACGAGCTGCATTATCTCTCCGTCCTAAGCCATTTGCTGTTTCATTTCCGTCAAAAATTTTATCGTTGTTGTTTCCTCCGTTACCTGGTTGAAAACCAGGATGTATCATAGTGTTATGCTTCCTACCGCAAGTTCTACAGCTGAACCTTGAGTTGCAATCTCGTACCCAGTGACCCGCTTTGAAACAGTTGCTGCATAATCGCTTGCTGTTGATGAAATCCAACCTTTCTTTGAGCCCGAGACTCTGAAACTTTGTACACCGAACCAAATTATGCATTTCGCTGCAATACTGACAAATCGCATCATTCTTTCCGCCTTCCGAAACCGCGTGTACCACCATACGCTCACGCCTAACCATCGTCTTCGATTGGGTGCTACTATGACCTCCAATGTTAGATAACACAGCATCCAAAAACCTTGTTCTTTTTTCCAAAAAGTCCACCAATACTACGAACGTGGGTTCCCTCAATGATGCAGCGTGATCCTCCCACAGCTGGAGCGTATGCTTATCCAATTTCGAACACATTAAGTGTATTATCATTGCACCCCAGTGTTCCGTACTTTCACCGAGCTGGTTCAATATCGAACTCATCCACTAACCCATGTATTTGTCCTGCAGATTCCTTTTCGATTCTCGGAAATTCCATCAGTGCTTGAAGATGCCGCTTCTTTAGCAGATATTCATTGGAATAGCGTTTGGTGATGGTGTCCCACGCTATTTGATAATTTCCACTAGTGATCGCAAGAGACTCGATAAGCTTGGCTGCCTCCCCTTTTAGTGCAGATTTTAGATAATGAAATTTTTTAACTTCATTTAATTCAATGGCATCTTGTATCAGCGCCACGAAAGTCGACTTGAACGAAAGTCATGCTTTGTAGTCTCCATCAAACTCAGGCAAAGAAATTTGTGTAAGACGTAGGGGTAAACAGGGTAAGACCGCCCTGCGGGGTAAGACCGCCCACTGTAGTTTTACTACCAAGTTATAAAATAATTGAAAAATTTCTTTAACGTGTCTATCACAGTATAATTACATAAAATTTTGCACGTTTTTCTGTTTTGATAGTGCACGAACGGTCGCAGAAATAATCAAAAACAACCTTTCAGCTGGCAACCAGTCAATGCGCTATTGTTTTGCGGCAACGGGACTTAAGGTTTTTCAGTCTAAAAATCTATTGTTTTGTTCGTGAATATACGTTTAATCGCTTGCCTGAATCAATCTTCTTTCGGGAATATCGAAGGCCGTGAGTAATCTTGTAATTTTGACTACTTTTTCGGTCAAATATGAAAATGTTCCACTGGGGGTAAAGTCGCCCACTATACAAGAGGTAAAACCGCCACGTATCCAACTGCTTGTTGTTTTACTTCGAGACCCAAATGCCTCGACACTACGAAGGGAATATTTACAGGCTCAGTGAAGCAACTTCAAGCCACATAAGACATCGATGTTAATCGACCATTTTCGATTTGGTTGAAGCTTTTCTAGTAATATATTTTAACAAGACTTATTTTTGAAAAAAGTAAAAGAGTAAAAAAGTATTTTTTTTAGTTATTGACGATTTCTACTTAAATAATGCACTGATTTACACTAATTACTTTTTACCCAAAAAAAAAAAATTGATTTTGGAGCCATAGTGGCTTTAGCAAAGTTGTTTCGTTAATTATTCTTCATTTTATGGAAGTTATAATTTTGTGATTAATCTACCCAAAAGACAGAAACAAATTTTATTTTTCTCATTTTTGCATAAAAAATCCACTTTGCTGAGTAAAGTTTCAGTATATTTTATAAAAAATAACTTTGTCGAAGACACCATATTTCTATCTGCCAATTAAAACGAACTATTGTGAAGTTTCCTCTAGAATGCCCCAAAAAATCATTTTTTTGATATAACTTTTTATACAGGGTGACAAAAAAACCGGTCACACAGGAAAATCTCAATATTGCAAAGAATAAGAAGAAAATCTGAATCTGGCTTTCATAGCTTTATTCAGTAACTCATAAAGATACTTCACAGACGATATCTCGGAATTACACCACCTTTCTCTGATCGAACCAGCTTCAGACGTCTCGGAAAGTCGTCGCAAGCGGCGCGCACGTGCTCCATCGGCATCTCGTCCCAGATTTTCGTTATAACTCGCTTGAATTGCTCCAAATTTGTTATTTTATAGTCGTTCAGCTTCGACATCGTGTATCCCCACACGAAATAATCCAGTGGATTCAGATCCGGAGACGACGGAGGCCATTCATTCTTCGAAATGAAATCGGTCAAGTCCTCACACCTCACACCACGCCTGAACAACCTTTGCGGTGTGGCTGGGGCGCCATCTTGCTGGAAGCAGTAGTAATCGTCTTCAAACAATAGTTCAGCTTGAAGCAGAACATTTTTATTCAAAACCGTGTCCAGGTAGTACCCTGCGTTGATTTTGACCCCTTTATCGATAAAAATAAAAGGCAGTTTATCTCTCTTGCAAATGGCTCCCCAAACCATCACTGACGTCTTATTTTGGAACCGGGAAACGTTCAGCTTGTCCGCAGGAGCTTGCTGGAGGCACACACTCCAAACTCGATCATTTTGGCGATTGACTGTTTGCTCCAAAACGAACAGCTTCTCGTCCGAAAAAATAATCTCGTCTACTGCGCGCCAACCGAGCAACTCCCGCGACCGTTGGTACCTCTCGTCCTTTGTAGCTTTGGTAACCCCATGAACCACCTGTTTTTTGTACGGTGTAAGTTTTAAATCCTTGCGCAAAAGCAGGTGGATTGATTCTCGGTTCATTTTAAGGTTCCTGGCCAGCTTCCGTGCAGATTGGGCGGGATTCCGGCGAATCCGGTCTCATATAATCTTTTTCAGCCTTGGAGTTCTCACAGACCTTGGTCGTCCAGATCGTACCTTGTCCTCGGTGCCTCCGGTCTCTAGGTACCGATTTATGGTCCGGTACACGAATTTCCGGTTGATCCCGAGCGGTTTTAGGTGTTTGAAAATGTGTCCGAGTTTGTACCCTTTCACATATTCAGCGATAACAGCTGCTCTTAACTCTGCCATGGCTCACAACTCAATGTAAACAAACTGCACAGAAATGAAACTCTGCCCCTTTGGGCAGCAAAGTTAACCCTTTCATTTGACATATAGATGGCACCAGAGAGATGCAACGTGTAGGCTACAGGCGACCCCAAAAAAGTGTGACCGGACTTTGTGAGTCAAATGGAAACTACTCGAGAGCTCTTGTTTCGATTTTGACAGCTTAGGAGCTTGAAAAGAAAAGAAATGATTTTCATTTGAATGCGAGAATTAACAGCGTCACTATCAACAATGTTAATTGAAAAAAAAAACAATGAGAGCTCACGGAATAGTGATGGGAAATATCGAGCAAAATCGTTAACATCGATAATTTCCAATCTTTTATCGATATTATAAATTATCGATATTTTTAGCAAGGGATGCGAGATCGCAACACCAAGAATAATGTCTGTTCACGTGTGAATTTTACCGAAGTCTATTCGGCCAGTAGAGGATTGGGAACAACAATTGGCTATTTTGAATAACTATTATATGATATTTTGCAAGAGCAAGAGGGAGTTAAAAAACTATGACGATATGAAACAAAGGACGCCATTACCAGTTTCACAAACCATAGTGACTACGGTGCGCCAACGACCTAAAGCAAAAAACTGGCGAAATATTGATCGGAACTTGCATGACGTATTTATTGGATGCCATTGACGTGGTATTAAAAAAAGGATGCGCTGCTAATTTCAAATGACACACTGAATGAGAGGAAACAGTCTCTCTCTCTCCGTCAATTGAAAGTCTACAGTTTCATTTGAAATAACGCGATGAACACAAAATTAGTAAGAATAATCAAATCAAATAATCATAACCAAACCTGGAAAAAAACGAAAATGATCATCATGAGTCGATGACAGTAGCCGAAAGGAATCAACTGAAAATGAAACTAGTCGAATTGTAATGACAGCGCGAAACTTCTGTTATGTTACGAAAATGTAGATCCTTGTTACCAGGGAAATGACAGCATGCTATCTCTCTCTATTTTGAAGGAGTGACAAATCTTCTTGACTAAAGTGGAAGGTATATGGGATTTTCGCTGGGCATCTGCCTCGGGGCTGTATTTTCAATAAACGTGTCGAGTTTGGATAGGGCTGCCATCCCATTGTTTGTTCCGATGTCACCAAAAACTTCGCGTACTCGCTCGCAACTGCGCAACTCGAAAAGAATAAGCTGATGCAAACGGAGGACCGTTGGAGCCCCGTAGAAAATCAAACATATACGCAAAACCACGGCCACAAGGTTGAGCTGGATTTAGTGAAATTTGTTTGTTGGATTGTGTGCATTGTTGCTTTTGATAGTGATAAGGTCGAACACACACACTCCTTCTTTCCTCACACCACAATTACCAGTAAATGGCCCTTTTCAGAGCCAATGCAAAAAATGAAAATTACTTGGCATAAGCCCTATAAAACAATTCGATGAAGAATAAACAAGTGATGACTAAGAATAACCTTTCCAATCCAGGTTAAATGATCAAAAATTTGGATGTCGTTATTGTAGTCCATAAGAGATTTGCGTTACTACTTGAGTTTAAAGTGAACTACTAGTTGAACGTGTCATACTCACGTTGCGTGGGATAAATTTTTTGAAAATTTAGAATCATTTCTTATATTCTACTGCTCCCTTGGCCATCTTGGCTTCCAAAAAGATGTCTGGGCACTATTTCGAAACTGTAAATAAAATAAAATTGGATGGTATTGGTATTGGATGGCAGTTTTCTAGAAACTGGAAGTCACCATCTTAAAACTAAACATGACTCCTGGACTTCTGATACTGGATGAAAGCTGGCCATTTTTCTGTTTTCCGAAATCCCCACATTGAATGGTATTCGACCATTGAAATTTAAAACCGCAATTGAATTACTGCAAGAACGAAAAAATTTGCTGAAAACTAACCTAAATAGGTAAAAGTTTTTGAAATTGGACAAATTTCATTGCATGTTTAATTTTCATTTTTCACCTCGTAACTTACTTAGAGACGTAGTTCTACGTAAAAATAATCACAACTTTTTTAATTCATTGTTTGGCTGTCAGTTTGGTGGTTTATATGAAATCAGCTGCGCTGATCGGAAATTACTGCAAAGATATGACCATCCGTCGCACCATCCGATAGTAAAATTACTAGTTTGAACAGTGCTCACCGACACCGCAAGAATGGGAATACTGCTGCTGCTGCTGATTTTATTGCCAACATGTGACTGTTCGTCGCAGCGTCCGCTAGTAAACCGAGCCGAAGTATGTAGGCTCTTATATAACCCTAGGTTGGCGAATGGTTGGACACGTGTCACTTGAGATCCTATTGTGGTCATTCACCTCTGTCCAGCAACTCCTATTCCAACCTCCACGTGGTGCCGATCGAGATACGAGTAACCTTAGCGGAGATCGAGTAACCAACCCCGGTGGAAACTATGGTCGTATGCTGACTGGGAAGGGGGAACGTACGCGGCTGTTTCCCCATGTTAGAGGCGGCGTACAACAGCGTCTGATCCGGAGCGGGCGGCTGAATGAAACGTGGTGTCTCGCCAGCTATATCGAAGACGGCAGCCCCGTCGCGAGACTAGGTATCGCAGTCCTAGTAAGGCAGCATACCGAATATTAAATACTACGAACAAACCAGATATAAATATGGAACGGAATAATCGGCATGGACCTAGGCGAACGAAAAAGGACAACGATTATTGGAAACTCGGTACTTGGATTGTAAGGACTCCACTCGAACCGGCACGCGCAAGTATCCCGGCTAGAGAGCTGCGGAAGGGGAGTGTGGAGGTTGCAGCTATCCAAGAGGTGCGGTGGTCGAAATCGGGAGAACGCGAATTGCGAGCAGTAGATCCTATTGCGGACACTTCTTTTAAGTACCACATCTACTATAGCAGAGGCGTGAAAGCAGAAAGAGGAGTCGGTTTCGTGCTGATTGGAAAACAGATGTAGCGTGTCATTAGATGGAGGCCGATCAGTGACCGTATATATGTGTTGAGATTTAAGGGCAAATTCTACAACTACAGCCTAATAAATGTGTACGCACCGACCAACGAGAAACCCGATGACGAAAAGGAGGAGTTCTATGAGCTCCTGGAAAAGACATACAATGAGTAACCAGCTAAGGTCCCGCACTCTGCAAATGCACAGGTCGGGCAGGAAGACTTCTTCCACCCCGTAACTGGTAGGGAAGGCTTCCACTCTACTACGAACGACAATGGCCTGAGGCTTGTTAATTTCGCTGCAGCTAGGGGGATGGCTATCTGTAGCACTTATTTTGCACGCCGGAACATACGTAAGCACACCTGGATGCACCCGAATGGAGAGCTTTGCTCTCAAATTGACCACGTTCTGATTGATGGACGGCACTTTTCAGACGTTACAGACGTGAGGTCGTTCAGAGGACCGAACGTTGTCTCGGATCACTATCTTGTAGTAGCCAAAATCCGCGCCCGGCTGTTCAACGTGTTGAAATCCAAGGCAACGAGGAGGAAGCAGTTGAACATCCAGCGGCTATCAACTGAAGGAGTGGCTGCAGAGTACTCGCAGAAGATTGATGAACGGATTGAGGAAGGAGCTGAAGGGAACCTGAATGAACAGTGGAGGCACATCCACAGTTCGATCAGCACTACAGCCGCGCAGTACAACCGCGGCAGCTGCGTCCAATGAGTGGTTTGACGCTGAGTGCCAGCGAGTGACGGAGGAGAAGAACCTCGCCAGGGGTCACATCTTAGCTACGGCTGTGACTCGTCAGAGCGTGGGTAGATATCGAGATGCTAGAGCCGCTGAAAAGAGGCTCCATCGCCGGAAGAAACGAGAGCATTGGGAGCGTATTTTTGCGGAGGCGGAAGGGTGCTTCTCAAGGCACGATGCGAGGAGCTTCTACAAGAAGGTCAACGGAATCAGAAATCGAAACGTGTCAGCTCCTGTCATGTGCAACGATAGAGAGGGGAACCTGATAACCGATAAAACAGAGGTGGCCAGGCATTGGAAGGAACACTTCAGTATGCTGTTGAACGGTGAGGGAAACAGTGGAGTCGAAAAGAGCAGGATGACTATTGAGAATAACGGTCAAGCTGTGGATCCACCATCCATGGACGAGGTAAAGAAAGCAGTGTAAGAGCTGAGAAACTGCAAGGCAGCCAGGAAGGACGGCATTCCCGCCGAACTCTTCAAAGTCGGGAGCGAACAGCTGTATCGTGCCATCCATAGGATCATGCTGAGAGTGTGGTGTGATGAAGAATTGCCCTCGGACTGGTTAGAGGGTCTCATATGCCCGATCTACAAAAAAGGTCATCGCCTGGACTGTAGCAATTATCGGGGCATAACTCTTCTCAATACCGCGTACAAAATTCTCTCCCGCATCCTGTTCCACAGACTGAGGCCGTTGCAGGAGACCTTTGTTGGCGAGAACCAATGCGGTTTTCGAGGGGGACGCTCCACGACGGACCAAATGTTTACCTTACGACAAATCCTCGATAAATTTCGAGAATTCAACTTGCAGACGCACCATCTGTTCATAGACTTCAGGGCAGCGTACGATTCAGTTAAGAGAAATGAGTTATGGCAGATTATGATCGAACATGGTTTCCCAACAAAGTTGATTAGGCTGATACGTGCCACCCTTGAATGTTCTACATCAAGCGTCAGGATAGCCGGTGAGATATCGAACTCGACTTATTGTTCAACGTCGCATTGGTAGGTGCTATACGGAGGGCTGGTGAGCAGAGAAGCGGCACCATCATTACGAAGTCGCACATGCTTCTCGGTTTTGCAGACAATATTGACATCATTGGTATCAACCGTAGAGCTATGGAAGAGGCCTTCGGACCTCTCAGGAGGAAAGCTGCGAGATTAGGGCTTGTCATAAACTCTGCCAAAACGAAATACATGGTGGCTAGCAGAGTGCGTGGTAGTCCGTCGGAGGTTGGTGCTGCGGTGGTGCTAGATGGGGAAACATTTGTAGTAATCGACGAATTTATTTACCTGGGAACATTAGTGACATGTAACAACGAGATTAGCCGTGAGATAAAGAGGCGGATAGCAGCCGCAAACAGGGCCTTTTACGGATTACGTAACCAGCTAAGGTCCCGCACTCTGCAAATCCGTACTAAACTTGCACTCTATAAAACACTGATTCTTCCAGTGGCTCTCTACGGCCATGAATCATGGACGCTGAAAGAGGCTGATCGGCGAGCTCTTGGTGTTTTTGAGCGTAGGATTTTGCGTTCAATCCTTGATGACAAAATAGAAAATGGTGTTTGGCGCAGACGCATGAACCATGAAGTGTACCAGGCATATACATCGGCGAATATAGTCAAGCGGATAAAACACGGCAGGCTTCAGTGGGCTGAGCATGTAGCGAGAATGCCGGATGAGCGTCAAGCGAAGGCTATATTTAGCAGGAATCCCGATAGAGGTCGTCGACTTCGGGGTAGACCCCGCACTCGTTGAATGTGTACTGTCGGCGAGGATGCACGTGAAATAGGTGTTAGGGGCGATTGGAGGATAGCAGCCCAAGACCGAGAGACATGGCGACGAATTCTGGGTTCGGCACTGGATCGATAATCGGTCTGTCACCTTAAAAGTAAAGTAAAGTAAGTAAGCTCGTTGACACAGATAAAAACGGAAAGCTATATAGGCTCTTATACAACCCAATTGCCGGTTTATTAAAGCATTATTTTTTAGTGTCTACCGTGCTTAAGAAAGCAATATTAATGTCTCAACAAGGCTTGACAATTATGAATAGTAAAGAAGTTCACATGATCAGAATCGGCATATTATGCAGCTTCGATGCACCTCGGATTTCTTTCCACCGACAGTTAGTTTAGGGTCTAAGTTTTCAAATTGAAGTGGTTTTAAAATATTTTATAGGGGAAAACTTGAATAAAACGAGTTTGTATTTTTTTCGATGTTTTGACCATCTTTGCCCATTTATGGAGATGAAAGGTAAACTGGATCGTGAGAACCAACGTGCGATTTCCATTCTAAATGCCGCCCGAAAACTAGGTTTCCCGAAATATCTTGCAACGTCTGTCACCACTAGTGAACGGATTCGTGGAAAGTTGACAAACTGGTTTTTGTAGAAGACCGGTCAACCGCGGACCAGATTTTTACTCAGAGCCAGAGCATCCAGTGCTGTGAGTGCCAACGCAACATCTATTCAGCGATATCAAAGCCGTGTTTGATACGATTGACTTGAAAAATCTATGGAAGATCATGATTGAGAACGCCTTTCTCGGGGAGTTGATCCGACTAATAATGCTTACGTTGGATAAAAACCAGTGCTGTGCAAGGATATCGGATAGATTATCCGGATAGGCAGTAGTGTGATGATTGACGGCGATGAGCTAAAGGTAGTCATTGGTTCATTCAAGCTGATCTGCTGCTAAAATGGTCGGAAATAAAGTACACTGAAGCTTGAGATGAGACTGAGAATTTTTACCAGAAAATAGTGGTAAAATAATCCGCTTAAACCACTGATATCAATCTAATCAAATATTTGTAGTATCCATTGAATGTCAAAATCAGAATCAGCAAGAAAAAGGTCTGAAATATCTGGGTATATATTTGAAGAAAAACCCAATCTATTTATGACAACACTCTCATACTGAGTGGAAGAAAAAGGATTCGAGATGAAAATCATTTGTTTGTTTTATATTCTTCTAAGTTGGTTGTTTATTTAAACTGTACATAAATCACTGTACGACTCAAATACAATATCAACCAGACAATTCTCATCGAACATCAGAGAAAACACAATGAACCGTTCTATCAACGCTTCCATGTATCAGTTTAACGCCGAGCAACTGCGTACGATGCCCGCAAATGGTCTCATAAAGGTATTGTGATTTTGTTTGCATTTAATAATGCTGGACGTAATCTCTTCGTGTGATGGTAACGCACAACGGCAGCTCGTGTTGTATCCATCAGTTGATGAGCGCCGTTCAGTCGACGTTTCACTATCATGGGCGGTGGCCTTCGGAATCCCGGCCTCACGACTGGGAAGGGCAAACCGGTGGATGGCGGCAATATAGTTTTACGGATATGCTGCTACCGTGGTATTACAGTGCATTTTAGATCTGATTATCAGCATTTAGAATAAATTGCATTGTGTAATATGATAATAAGTACCTTGTAGCGGCCTTTGTGCGCGTAGTCCGACCGAAGTCCATGACGATTGAGCAGCGAGTGCCCATCGCAGTCATTCGGAATACGATGGGAAGGCAACAGAGAGCTAAACATATTTCATTAGCGATCCGCCAACCATTTTCCGGGGATTAGCTTAATCGGATATACCGCCGATGCCGTTACGGCACGAAACTGTACGGCCTGCATACTTGCTATACATTGATGAGCGTATTTGTATCAATGGCGATCGTGGCTTCACATCGTTGCTAGCGGATTTTAAATTGCAATCATTAAGCGGCCCAGCGCCGGTTTCGCACCGTGTATTGCTTCGAAGCGCATGACTGCATGATGCAGGCCATTCTGGTGAATTCTCACGCCGATGGGTGCCATTTCGGAGTTTGATTTTATTTTGTTATGGAAATCGTACCGTCCCATTCGACAATCAATTCGACTGTATCTGTATGGAACAAAAAAATGTATATCCCACTCCGGGTTTTACTATCAACAAAACATCATAATGGAAATGGAAAATACTGAAATTTTAAAATTAAATTACAGCGGTGAATGCCAATTTGATGTATTTACCTGTGTGTATACGTGCGCAGCCCACGCAGAGGGAAAAGCAGCTGAGCAGCTGATCGTCAAATATATATTGCCGTTTCATAACAGTGGTTATCAGTAAATTTCAATCGAAAAGTCGTTGAACGAATGATGATAGAAAAATTGATTTACGACCGACGGCACCGTTTTACGCCTGTTTCCCTGTTTCTTTTTTCTTCGTTGAAACATTTACCTAACTAGAGTGGCTCGAATCATTCCGGTCGCTAATTTTTGGTCCATTTCCGATCACGCTGCGCGAGTACCTTTTTTGCTGATGACGGACGATGGGATGGGTTGAAAACCGCCCGTATTATACATTCAAACAAGCAAACAAACACGTCCCGGGCCGGGGCCCGGTCGAATGGCGGGATAATAAAATATGAAAATCCTATTTGATTTTTGCGTGTCGATTTTTCATCAAATATGTAAATAACATCGTGAATCAAGAACGGCGAGACGAAAAGGCGATCAACTTCCCAAACTATGTAAATATTTATTGGAGATTTGGACTATTAATGGAGATTTTGGGGATTGCAGATTGATGGTGCGGTTTACCTATTTTTTGTTGAATTTATTGATGTTCCATCTGATATTTTAAATATATGATTAAGTTAACAAATTCGCTTCAAATAGCATTTTCCCAGAGTATTTTTTCTCTTAGCAAACTAGCAAATTCCTTCCGCTGCTTCTCACAGAACTCCGTAACGAACGAATATTTCATGTCAAACAAAAGTTTACGTTTCGTTCATCTTTCACAGCCCCACTTTGGGCAGCTGTCAATCAGCTGAAACTCTCAATCACACTGTGCTTCAATCGCATGGAAGAAATTTCTCAATCACCCTGAAGCGATTTCCTTATTATATATCTTCGGTTGAATCTTTTTCCAACATCCACTTTTCCGCTGCTCTAGCCGCCAGCACTTAACATCTGCTTTTAACCATCCAATCGCGCAGTCTCCGCCGGGGATGGTAAATCAAACAGAACGGAAATCCCTCGAGGAAAGTGTAACTTGATTCGACTGTTGTCAGGTGTGAAATCCATTATCCATTTCGATATAAGCGCTCAATTTTCAAGTTTTACTCGACCCCAAACTGCTTCACCCCTGCTGGAGAAGTTCGCTGACGGTTGGCATTTAAGTGCTTGCCATCCTATCGCTAGTTGTTGTTGTTTTCAGAGGCACTGCTCAAAAGCACACTGTACATCACCATAGCCGTCATTATTTACCCCACCACAATTGCCACAATACTGTCAAACGCCCGCGACATTTCGCACGCAAAAGCGACGTTTAAACTGATAGTACTTGAGGAAGAGGTTCGCCTTTTGTTGTGAAACTTCACAGGGTTTTAAGTTGCATAGATATTGCTTGGTGCCTTGCACTGCACTTTATTAATTCTGGTGCTAACGTTAGCAATAGCTGGTACTGATTGTCGTAGTTTTTTTGTGTGCTATTTCTTAAATTAATTACTTTCTTTCATCACAGAAACCATCCTAATCATAGTGTATCCAATTCCGCCGCTGTTAACCAGATTCCGCAAACATTATCTCCCGGCGAAACCTCGATTCAACAGGAGGATTCCTCCTCCCAACCCGTAGTGCGGAGAAGCCGGCAAACGCAATTAAATTATTTGACACAAAACGTCATCAAGATTTATTTATCAATCCATCATGTTCTGAAAGCTGAAAGAAAAGCTCATCAGGCGGAAAATGTCTGCCAGCGAGAGAATTCGAAGAACAGCAACAACGGCAGGATGTTTATCCTCGCGCTGCTGCTGCTGCTGCTGGAAGGTTTGCTCATCAAAAAAAAAGAAAGGGAAAAACAACAAGCCGGAGAAAAAACAGAATAAAATTCATCGCAATTTTCCGATGACGCTTGGTTATGCGATCAAAACAAGAGTGTTTTGCTGACAAAATTGAATTACGCTCCAGTGGATGATAATCATAATTTTTTGGTCACCGGTTTCTACGCAGCAGTAGCAGCGCATGGCAAAGTTCGGGTGGTTGTGTATTTTATTAGGGATCATTGTTTTTTTATGCGCACTTTAAGGTGTCGTCGGAAGTGAGGTTCAGGTACTTTTCTCGAACAATTGGAGAGCCATTCTGACATCAAACAGACAGGTATATTTTCCCTTTTTCAATTGACTATTGATTTCGGAACAATCTCGAGCGACTCGGAAGTGAAGAAGGGTTGTACTCGCTGCCATTTGTGTACCTACATAGATGCAACCTGAAACACTAAGCAAAAAATAAATTTCAAATCCAAATTTGTGATAACGTCTTCGGCAGTAGTTTACTCCGGCAAGTTTTTGCGGCAGAAAGCCGGCCGAAGAAAACCACTGCCGGAGACGTTTGACACCCTATATCTTTAATTATTTTTTAGTTTCATTTTTATATAGTACAGGTGGAATGACTTGTATTTTTTCGCGGACAATCATAATTACTTCTCCAAACTATGATTTAAAGTATTTCGTAGTTGGAAAAGTAGGTTCAAAGTCCACGAGTCATCCCTGGTTTGTATAAATAAAAAAAAAAATTACCGGTTTTACCGGTTTTTATTTTTATGAATACCGAAATACCGGTTTTTCAAAAAGTCCGAGCACCCTAGTTTCAACTCTTTGAAGCACTTTCAACTAAGGTAAATCGGGAATCAGTTTTGTTTTTAGTCTTATCAATCTATGGATCCACTTTAAGTTGAATCTGGAATCAAATTCTGCTCTATCGTTTTCTTTCATTTGGAAGCGTTTTTCTACCATTAGGTTGATTTAGAATTATTCTCGGTTTTGGCCTGTTTTCTTCGTTAGAATTACTTTATTAATTTGAATCAAATTTAATATCTTTCTTTATTTTTCTGTATTTCAAGAGTAATTCAAGCAGTTTTAGTTAGTTCATAATACTTAGTTTGTCCTCTCCGTTTTTGCAGAACATTTTTAATGTAATTTTAGGCGACTTTTAATGATTTTGTTTGTTCTGGTAAGCACTCGCTAACTGGAAAATTTAGCTCGATAATCGCTAAACGCTTAACCCATATTAGCGGAACTTTCGCTAATCGCTAATCGATAACTTATAATGCGCAGATTGTCATATAGTTATGTTTATTGCTCATAAAAAACAATTTTTTGTTGTTGATAAACTGTACTTTCAGAAAAATACCACTTTGATGCAATGAAAATGGTGCTATGCACTTAAAAATAAATTCAAACTTCCCTCATTTGCCTTGACCAAAAAGGTATATAACCCCTTAAGGGCCGAGAAAGGTGACTAAGATAGTTCGAGACCCCTTCCTCTTCTGAAAGGGAAGGGTCCCATACAAATGAAACACAAATTTCGCACATTTTGGGAGCCAACCAAGTAAATGGAACCAAATTTGGCAGGTGAATGTTTTTATGAGTAACAAATATGTCCATGATGTTTTGACACCGCACCCTTTTCTGTAAGGGAGAGGTCCCTAGAGAGGTTTACAAATGATACAAAAACATCGCACAACTCGAGAACCAATCAAGCAATTACAACCAAATTTTCATGTGGATGGTTTTAGGAGTAACAAATAACTCCATAATGGTTCGACACCCCTTCTACTTCTGGATGGGGTCTTTTTGACATCTGAGCGGGATTCTGATTCCGGAAACTCCCTTATTGGAAGGTATTCGGTCATTTTCGGATATTTTCCAGAAACCGTAAGTTTCCATCTTAAATTTAAAAAAGGCGTCTGGAGTCAATGTTTAGCTCATGTCATCATTTCGATTTTTTCGGAAAAACAGGTTGGAATATCTCTCCACTTCCAGAACTCTGGAACATGTTGCAATATCTTTCCCCTTCCAGAACTAATAATGCATAATAATCACTGCCGATCAGTGCTGTAAACCTTCACTGTCATGACATGATTTGCAGTTGAAATTGAAATCCTTAAAGTCCAACTTTCAACGAACGAGCTGAGAATGAAAGAGTCATTCAGCTCCAATCACTTGACAGTGATAGCAGCATTTCTGTGATTTCGCACACACTGTGTTGGTTAAGCGATGTTTATGGGGTTGAGAATGTAGATGCTTTTCTAGTTCATCGATTCCACGCAATGAATTGGCTCAAATCAAATAATTTCGGTATTAAATCAGACATCTCACTTCTTTCAATGACCGGACTTTCATTGAAAATTGATACCGCTCTGACGCTGAAGGTCGTTTCAACTTAAGACAATGAAAATGTGGTTTTTGTCACTTTCGTTTGCAGTGTCTAAAATTTTCAGCACTACTGGCGATAATTTTTCAAAGATACTCTCGATAGTATTGAATGCAAGTGAACTTGGATACAATAGATATTATCGTGCTGCAATCATTCAGTCTCCTTGTATTGTTTTCAGGACAGTTAGAAGTGTAAAACAACCAACAGCGTTTCTATGGGAAACTTGCACGCGAGTGAGCTTGATTGTAAGATGCGTGTTGAATCAAAGAACACATTTGCGTGACATATTGCGAGTGAGTGAAAATTTCCATGCTTGGAAGCAACAAAAGTGATTCTGCTTGTATGTAAAATAAATGCTTTTAGGCATGTTTTCAAAACTTAAACATTATCTGAATCGACAAATTAGAATTGAAGTTGCCGTAATTTCAACCGCATTGAAATATGCAAAAATTTTCGGCGTTCCAAAAGTTCAATCTAGATCACCTTGGGCTTGTTATCCAGAATGCTCCTGTGGCTTATCGAGACTGGAACTCCATTCTAAAGCAGCGGTTCTCAACCTTTTTTTTTTGTCCAAGTATCCTTTGATGACACCCCGTTAAGCATACAGACGCGAAGCATACGGACGCGAGGCATAGTACGCTAGGCATAATGGACGGCAGGCATACGGACACGAGGCATATGGACGCGAGGCCGAATGGACGCGAGGCCGAATGAACGCGAGGCCGAATGGATGCGAGGCCGAATGGATGCGAGGCCGAATGGATGCGAGGCCGAATGGACGCGAGGCCGAATGGACGCGAGGCCGAATGGACGCGAGGCCGAATGGACGCGAGGCCGAATGGACGCGAGGCCGAATGGTCGCGAGGCCGAATGGATACAACAATACCAAGGGGAAGTGATGCGGAATGTGTTATTATCGTCATCATCATCTCAGCATTCAATAACATGTATTTCGCTTCAAAGTGTCATTTGGAGAGCAATACACTCGCGGCCTTCAGCCGACTCGCTGTTCGAGCGAATGCTGTCCATACTCGCTACCGCCCGTTCGGACTTAACTAAGGGAAGAAAACTCTGTTTTAGTAGACCTAGCAAACCAGTAGATCAGTCGTTTGGGCGCAAGAGGCCGCCGCTTCCGACGGCGGGTCGGCGGCTGGCTCGGACTGCGGAAACCACGGCGGCTTAGTGCCGCCTCATTTCCTTGCCCTCGATTATGCGTCTTCGCCGCATGATTTCAAGAAAAGTATTATACCCACCTAAACTCTTTAGGAATAGAATAACACCTGAAATACATAAATGGATCTCATGCTATCGTACAACATCGCATTCGGCCTCGCGTCCATTCGACCTTGCGTCCATTCGGCCTCGCGTCCATTCGGCCTCGCGTCCATTCGGCCTCGCGTCCATTCGACCTCGCGTCCATTCGGCTTTGTGGCCATTCGGCCTCGTATCCATTATGCCTCACATCCATTATGCCTCGCGTCTGTATGCCTAGCATACTATGCCTAACATCCATATGCCTAGCGACCATATGCCTCGTGTCCCGTCTCCGTATCCTTTAGCGATATTTTCAAATCAATTGTACCTAATTTTTTTTTTTTTTTTTTTTTTTTAAAGGAAGATTTGTTAGTAGCTTAAGTATTTATGATAAATATTAGTAAATAATGAGTATGTGTGTCCAATCACAAATGGTGACTTCTCAACACTGTTAGAAATTTGTAATTTTAATTGTTAGGATTTGTTTGCTTTCGCAATGAGGACTTATCATTCGTAGGGATTTAAACCTACTTGTCAGAAAAGGGGAAGTAAACTTACAACTAACTTAATTGCTAACTTATTGGCTATAAAGAGAGCTTATCGTAGCAATTGAGGATTGCAACGATTTTTGTCGAAAATTGTTAATAATTTTATTTGACATAGCTTCTAATGGTTCAACACCAGTAAGTCTATGTAATTCAAGTGTACCAAACCAAGGAGGACGCTTTAAAATCATTCTCAGAATTTTATTCTGAATCCTTTGGAGCGTTTTCTTCCTTGTTGAACAACAACTTGACCAGATCGGTACAGCATAAAGCATTGCTGGTCTAAAAATTTGTTTGTAAATCAAAAGTTTGTTCTTTAAACAAAGTTTAGAATTCCTGTTAATGAGAGGATATAAACATCTCGTATATTTGATGCACTTGGCTTGTATACTCTCAATGTGCTCTTTGAAAATAAGTTTTTTATCATAAATTAGTCCCAAGTACTTAACCTTGTCGGACCAACTTAAAATAACCCCATTCATCTTGACAACGTGATTATTGTTTGGCTTGAGGAAAGAAGCCCTAGGCTTATGCGGAAAAATTATCATTTGAGTTTTAGAAGCATTGGGAGAGATTTTCCACTTCTGCAAGTAGGAAGAAAAAATATCTAAACTTTTCTGCAATCGACTGCATATGACACGAAAACTTTTTCCTTTTACGGAAATGCTTGTGTCATCGCAGAACAATGACTTTGTGCATCCTGGAGGCAAATCAGGAAGATCTGAAGTGAATATGTTGTACAGGACTGGACCCAAGACTGAACCTTGAGGTACACCTGCTCTGACAGGAAATCTATCAGATTTTGAATTCTGATAGACAACCTGCAGAGTTCGATCAGTAAGATAATTTTTTAAAATTTTGATTAGGAAAATTGGAAAATTAAAAGTTTGCAATTTCGCAATCAAACCTTTATGCCAAACACTGTCGAATGCTTTTTCTATGTCTAAAAGAGCAGCTCCAGTGGAATAACCTTCAGATTTGTTAGCTCGTATCATATTAGTAACTCTGAGCAATTGATGAGTTGTGGAATGCCCATGGCGAAATCCAAACTGTTCATTTGCAAAAATTGAATTTTCGTTGATGTGTGACATCATTCTGTTAAGAATAATTCTCTCAAACAGTTTACTTATTGAAGAAAGCAAACTGATTGGTCGATAACTTGAAACTTCAGCTGGGTTCTTATCCGGTTTGAAAATGGGAGTAATTTTTGCATTTTTCCATAATTTGGGAAAATATGCAATTTTGAAGCAGCAATTGAAAATTTTCACTAAAAATTCCATTGTGCTCTCAGGGAGATGTTTGATTAGTATATTGAAGATTTCATCGTCACCAGGTGCTTTCATATTTTTGAAATTTTTAATAATTGATTTAATCTCATTCAAGTTAGTTTCAATTATTTCTGCTGGTAAAAAATTCTGGGAAGAAATAAAATCAAATTGACGTGTGACTTCATTACAGATACAAGAAAACGTTCACCATCTTTTAAAACTGGAATAGGCTTTGAAGGTTTCTTAAGAATCTTCGACAGCTTCCAAAATGGTTTTGAATATGGTTTCAATTTTTCAACTTTAGTCTCAAAATTTTGATTTCTCAGAAGAGTAAATCTATGTTTAATCTCTTTCTGTAAATCTTTATAAATAGTTTTAAAAACAGGGTCACGAGAACGTTGATATTGACGTCTGCGGACATTTTTCAAACGAATTAGAAGTTGAAGATTTTCGTCAATTATTGATGAATCAAATTTCACTTGAGCCTTTGGAACAGAATAATTCCTGGCATCAACAATTGCACATTTTAATGCTTCCAAAGCGGAATCAATATTCACTTCGTTTTGCAAATCAAGCTCATTATTGAAATTTCTCTCAATATGAGTTTTGTATCTTTCCCAATTAGCCTTGTTATAATTAAAAACAGAGCTCATAGGGTTTAAAACTGATTCATGTGATAAAGAAAAAGTTATTGGAAGATGGTCAGAATCAAAGTCAGCATGTGTAATCAAATCACTACATACCTGACTTTGATCTGTTAGCACCAAATCAATTGTTGAAGGGTTTCTTACAGAAGAAAAGCATGTAGGACTATTCGGAGACAAAATAGAATAGTATCCTGAAGAACAATCATTGAATAAAATTTTGCCATTGAAATTACTTTGAGAATTATTCCATGAACGATGTTTAGCGTTAAAATCGCCGATTATGAAAAATTTCGAACGATTTCTGGTGAGTTTTTGTAAATCACCTTTAAAATAATTTTTGAGCTCGCGTGTGCATTGAAATGGTAAATATGCTGCGGCAATAAATAAAATCCCAAGTTCAGTTTGAACTTCAATTCCCAAAGTTTCAATAACTTTCGTCTCAAGATGGGGAAGAGCACGATGTTTGATTCGGCGATGAATAACAATTGCAACTCCACCGCCGGAACCCTGAATCCTATCATATCTATGAACCACGTAGTTGGGATCATATTTTAATTTTATGTTAGGTTTCAAAAATGTTTCAGTAATAATTGCAATATGCACATTATTTACTGTTAAAAAATTAAAAAGCTCATTCTCATTGGCCTTCAATGAGCGAGCATTCCAATTTAATATTTTAATTGTTTTATTTAAAATCATTGCTAAATTTTAAATTAGAAACAATTTTAATAGTAAAATTTGTGCCTATTTGAATGGCTTCAAACATTGATTTTGCCTGCAACATGGCGTCCATAAGATCGAACATTGCCTGTTGCAAAAAAGAAAGTTTACCTGCCGTAATAGGCCCCAGGCAGTTGACATTAGAAAAAATATTTTCGGCAGCAATATTAGCTGGAGTAATAGGTGTACAATTATTTTCTAGCGTGTTTTGCTTACCCATATTAACGGTCATTTTCGAACTACCAACACTAGGCGGTATAATGTTCGAACTACCTGTAACCTGTGCATAAGTTAAACGGGTATCTCCTTTGCATACTATGCGTCACTGGTACGCTTGGAGAATTTTGTTTTGAAGTTGGTTTTGATTGAGAAATTGAATTTTGTTTACCTTGCCTTGCCTTAACAATTGCTAAACGGACTGGGCATTGATAAAAATTTTACATATGGTTGCCGTTACAATTCGCACAGCGAAAATTTTTACTCTCTTTCACAGGACATGTGTCCTTTTTGTGAGAAGAGTCTCCACAATTAAGACATTTTTGGTCCATGTTACAGAATTTGGAACCATGGCCATATCTCTGTATGCCTGAAGGGCACTGGGTACTGAAATGCCACTGCGACATTCTTGCTGATTGTCTTTTGTGGCGGGCCCCGATTGCTGTGCACAGGTTACGGATTGTTCGTACTCATTGTTGGAGTAGAACTGTTTTGTTGTAAACCTGTACCCCAATTAGGTACAACATAGTTGATGAAACTAATGACCTGCTTGGGATTGGAGCTCCATGCTTGGTATGGAGTTAAAAGGTAACTTCCTAAGAAGTTGTACCTAGAGGAAGCAAGAGCTTCGCAAGAGCAAAGCAAATGCTCTGAACTCTCTGGTTCAGATTTGCAGAATCGGCAGGTGTCGTTCAACACTACGCCGATTTTCTTTAAATGATAAAAAGCGGGACAGTGTCCGGTGAGGAGTCCCGTGATTATCCGTAGGTCACTACGATTTAGACTAAGTAGCTTTCTGGCGGTTCCAGGGTTCGGATAGATAAACTGTTTGCCTTGTCTACAACCCTGTGCCTGTTGCCATTGGGATACTATTTCTAGCCTTTCCCAAGTTAATAGTTCGCTTTTGATAGCGGAAATGGACGTACCCAGAAACGGCTCGGGACCAATAAACCGCTGAGCTGATCCCTGTCTTGCTAGGTAGTCAGCGTGTTCATTACCCTAGACTCCGCAGTGTCCGGGCACCCAAAACAGAAAAACTGAATTCTGTCGGGAAAGTTCCCGTAGAGTTTCAATGCATTCCCAAACAAGTTTGGAAGCGCATTTGACGGACTTAAGTGCTAGTAGTGCTGCTTGACTGTCCGAGAATATACCGATTTTCGCATGTCTGTAGTTGCGTTGCAGACATATTTTTGCGCAGATATATATGGCATATACCTCTGCTTGAAAAACGGTGGGCCATTTTCCCAGGGAAAACGTTTCCCTGATACCGGGTCCGTATATACCAGATCCCGTTAGGGATCCCATTTTCGAGCCGTCCGTATAAAAATTGACGATGCCAGGTGGAAGATTAGGCCCTCCATTGTTCCACATAGAGCGGTTTGTTTCAATCACTCTATATGGAATGTCCATGTTGGACCTAACGTCCATCCAGTCGGAGACTGTGGTTAATAGCGGAGTTAGTTTGAACTCCCTAAGTATGCGAAGGTGGCCGATTTGGTCCCCTTCAAGTATGGTTTTCCTCCTTTGCAACCTTAGAGCGCCAAGCTCTGCTTCCTTTTTCACATGAAGATGTAGAGGTAGTAGGCAAAGCATAGCTTCCATGGCTGCAGTTGGAGTTGTTCGCATAGCGCTGGTAACCGAAAGACATGCAAGTCTTTGAACTTTTTTGAGTTTGGCTTGCGCAGTCACTTCGTTCACCTTAGGCCACCACACTTGGGCAGCATAGGTGATTCTTGGTCGGGCAATGGTCTTGTAAGACCAGAGTGCCAAGTCTGGTTTCAGTCCCCAGGTCTTACCGAAGAGAGTTCTGCAGGCCCAGATCGCTGAGATCGCTTTCTTAGCGGCATGATCCAGTTGTGCAGACCAGTTCAGTTTCTTGTCCAGAATAATTCCGAGATATTTGACTTCATTGCTGAAGCCCAGTCTAACTCTGGTCTCTCTTCAATTGTCGAATAAACCATGGCCATAACGTTGGCAAGTACGGCATTGGGTGATATGCTTTTCACCTCCGCCATACTTCCTATAAATTTCCCACTTTACACGCACATTATACAAAGCATGTGCTTTTTCAAAAAATTTCAAGTTGTTAACCTCATTGCGGTTAAAATGAATTAAATAATTAACAAGGGAAATTCCAGTTCTCTGACTGTTTTCGCCTCGTGATTTTTGTTTCATTAGAATTACTTGGGTAGGGGCTATGCCAAGTAATTGTGTTAAAGTAAGTTTGATCTCATCAACGGTTTGATCGTTGGTGAGACCTTTCAGGACAACCTTGAACGGCTTGGCGTTCTTGGTGTCGTATGTAAAAAATTTGTACATCTTGTCAGTTAAATACTGAACAAGACGATCACGACCCTTTACTGAGTCGGCTAATAAGCGGCATTCACCTCTACGGCCAATCTGATAGGTAACTTTAACGTCAGAAACAAACGTTGAAAGTTCCTTTTTGAATATATTAAATTCAGAAGAAATAGTTACCACAATAGGTGGAACTTTCTCCTTTTTTAAAGATTTTATATTTTGTATAGTTTCATTATTGGTAACTTCCATTTCACCAGCGTCTTGCTCAGGCAAAATATCAAAAGGATTGTCACTACAGACACTCGAAGTGTCAGAAAGAGATGCCTCTCTTTTCCTCCCCGCAGCGATGCGAGGTTTCTTTTTTCGTCCAGCCATTTCAGGTGATACGAAAAAAGTCAAAACAAATGTTAAATTCAAAAGTAGGTAGTCTTGAGAAAGACTGATGGGAAATAACTTTCAGGTAGCCTTTAAAAGACACACTGACAAAACACAAACTTTGAAGCTATAGGCAGTCTAAGACCAGTCCACAAGCAACCGAAAAAACGTCTGATCTGTAGGACAGTTCAAGACGCACTCCAATTGTACCTAATTGTTATTGTTATCGCACAGTGGGAGAGAGTAGTGGTAGATCATGTTGTGGTAGTCAAATCCAGGTGGCAAATTAAGCTATGATAGCGATTAATGCTAGTCATGTTTAAGAGCAAGATTGAAAAACAAATGAACAGTGGTGGGCACCGCTAACCGAAAATTTAGCGACGCTAATCGCTAAGTCACTAACCGGAAAATTTAGCTCGATAATCGCTAAACGCTAAACGCTAAACCCACATTAGCGGAACTTTCGCTAATCGCTAATCGCTAACTTTTTAATATGTAAGTAGTCATATCGCTCTATTTATTGCTCGTGTTTTGTAAGAGTTGGACCACTTTGATCTGTTTTGGTTAAACAAACGAAAACAATGACTTTCTAAAGCAATTTACAGTAAGAGGTTCACGAAACGGTATTCATATTTGATTTGTAAAAACAAGAATAACAAAAGTTATTTAGCTTGCATTGAAAATAAATACTCTTAGGAATGTTTCCATGAAAATTCAATTATTATCTGAATCGAAAAAGTAGAACCAAAGTTGTCATAATTTCAAGCGCATTGTAATTTACCAAAGTTCTTGGTGTGCCAAAAATTCAATCTAGGTCTTGTGCTTGTTCTTCAAAATGCTCCTGTGGCTTGTACGATAACTGGAACTCCATTCTAGGGTAAAAACCTAAATTAATCCACCTAGCGGTCAGACCCAGCCTTTTTCATTCAAACTTATTATTTGTAAAAATAGATTTACATGAACGCTTCAATCCAATAAATGTATATTCACTTTTAAGGTTCTAAAAAATTGATGTTGTAATCTATACATATAAAAATGCAGTCCGGTCTGTCTGTCTGTCTGATCCATATAGGCTCGAAAACTGCCGAACCGATCGACGTGAAAATGTGTATGTAGAGGTTTTTGGTGCCGATAAAGGTTCCTATGATTGTTTGAGACCCCTTCCTCTTCCGAAGGGAGGGGTCCCATACAAATGAAACATAAATTTCTGCACAACTCAAGAACAAACCAAGCAAGTAAAACCGAATTTGGCATGTGGATGTTTTAAGGGGTAACAAATATGTTCATAATAGTTGGACGCCCCTCCCTTCTCTGGAAGGAAGGGGTTCCATAAAAATGAAACACAAATTTCTGCACATCTCGAGAACTAATCAACTAAATGGAACCAAATTTGGCGGGTAAATGTTTTTAGTGGTGAAAAATATGTCCATAATGTTTTGAAACCCCTTCTTTTGGAAGGGAGGGGTGGCATACAAATGAAACACATATTTCTGCATATCTCGAGAACTAACCAACTGAATGGAACCAAATTTGACAGGTGAATATTTTTAGAGGTAACAAATATGTGCATAACGGTTTGACACCCCTCCGTTTTCTATAAGGGAGAGGTCCCATGCAAATGAAACACAAATTTCTCACAGCTCAAGAACCAATCGAGAAATACAACCAAATTTGGTATGAGAATATTTTTGGAGGTAGTAAATATGTCCATAATGGTTCGACACCCCTCCTTCTTATGGAAGCACATGTTTCTGTACAAATTTCTGCACATCTTGCGAACTAACCAACAAAATGGAACCATATTTGGTAGTTGAATATTTTTAGTGGTAACAAATATGTTCCATAATCGACCTCAGGCAACCTTTTTTAATTGTGAGATGGCAACATCCGGTTTATGGAAAACAGCCAAAAATGGCCAATTCCACCCAATACAATAATATCCGGATCTAGAATGATACACAGAAGCTCAAATCGACCACAGATACCATTTTGAATTCTAAGATGGCGACTTCCGGTTTCTGAAAAACAGCTGAAGAAAATGACCAAATACATCCCAATATGAGTATCTCCGGAGCCAGTATGTTGCAAGAAGCTAAAAATTGACTTCAGACACCATTATAAATTGTAGGATGGCAACTTCTGGTTTCTGGAAAACAGCCAAAAATGGCCAATTTCCGCCTAACATGAGTATCTCCGGAACTAGAATGATACACAGCAGGTGAAATCGACCGCAGACCCCATTTTGTATTCCAGGTTGGCGACTTCCGGTTGCTGGGAAACAGCCGAAAATGAACGAATAACACCCAATATGGGTGTTTCTTCAACCAGAATGACGCTCAGAGGCCAAAAATTATCTTGAATACCATTTTGAAATCCAAGACAGCGACTTCCGGTTTGTGAAAAACACCCTAAATTAACAAATCAGGCACCATTTTGAATTGCTCAATGGCAACTTCTAAGAAACAGTCCAAAATGACCGAATAATACTCAATATGAAAATTTCCGTAATCGAGATGATGCATAGAAACCAAACATTGACCATGGACACCGTTTTGAATTTAAAGACGACCACTTTTAGTTTCTGGATAACAATCAAAATAACCAAAATAACTAAATAAAATGTAGATATTTCCGGTGTCAGATTGATGCCAGAAAATCTGCTGAGAATGACCGAATACCACCCAACATGAATATATTCAGAATTAAGGCGATGTACAGAAGCCAAAAGTCGAGGATGTTGTTATTTCGTTCAAACCAATCATTTCAAACGGTTTGTTATTTGACTTTGATCATATCCTATGGCCGATTTGTCGTGCATTCGCAGCTTTTAAACACATCGCAAGATATCAATGAATTTGGAACGTTCAAATAGTACCATACCACATTTAAATTATGTTGAGGCCACATATATTGATCAAAGCAGATATAGTTTTCAATAGTCTTTGAATTTCTTTTCTTTCCATAACTGTTGAGCCACATATCAAATTGTTATAAAGTTTGTTATTTGTAAGTTTGAGAGAAGACTCGTTCGTATGACACTAGTTATGTTCAAATAAGTCATATAATCTTTGAGATAAAAAACTTTCGTTGTTTTATAAACAATTTAACACATAACGGTTGCTTAAATTCAATTATAATCAAATGAAATGGGAACGTATAGGGCAGCCAAAATTTGAAACCACGTGTTCGATCATAATTCATCAGTTAACCCTCAACTAGCCCGCTGATGATAATATTGATTAAATCGGTAGTGTAATTTCTGAGATAATGAAGTTTCGTGATTCTCACATTTCGGTAAATTACAGACACTTATTATTAGTTAGCTAAACTTATTAGTTGACACTAATTTTGTGGAAATCGGGTCAGCCATCTCTGAGAAAAGTGAGTGAGTTCAAGTAGTCTTTGGAATATGTTCCTTTTCATAGCTGGATTTCACATTTTTAAACATAACAGGCAAAGTAATTGTCTGATTGCAAAAAAAATCAATAGGGTCTTATGGGGAGAACTAGAACTTCCATTTGACACTAATTTTATGAAAATCGGTTCAGCCATCTCTGAGAAACATGAGTGAGATTAAATAGTCTGCAAAACACGTTTCTTTTCATAACTTTTGAATCACAAGTTCAATCTATATGAAATTCAAAAGTTAAGGGTATTTCAGGTAGCCCGTTCATTTAAAATCAATTTTGTTCAATTCGGTTGTGTAGTTTTTGAGATAATGATGTTTCATGATTTTTACATTTTGATACATAACCTCTAAACTAAAAATCCGATTACAATGAAATTTGATAAGGTCTTATGGGACAAAGAGACCTTTCATTTGCAAATAATTTCATGGAAATCGGTCCAGCCATCTCTGAGAAAAGTAAGTGAAAATAAAAATCTGCACATACACACACACACACACATACACACACATACATACAGAAAATGCTCAGCTCGTCGAGCTGAGTCGAGTGATATATGCCATTCGGCCCTTTGGAGCACTTTTATACTTTTGGTTTTGCAAGTGATTGCTATACCTTTCTAGGAGAAAGGCAAAAAACTGACAAAAGTTACTTTCGCAGTAAAGTATGTTCATTTTTTTAAGCAATTTACGTACGCCATCAGCAATTCACAGTTTTTCTGAATATTTCTATTGTCGCTTCTCTACAAAATTTAGCGAATTAGCGATTAGAGTTTCGAAGGCCAAAATTTTAGCGACGCTAACAGTTTCGCTAACCAGCTCAAAAATTAGCGAAATCGCTAAATCGCTAACTGAATTTTAGCGTCGCTAATCAGCGAATTAGCGAATTAGTGGAATGGTGCCCACCACTGCAAATGAAGTATTCTGCAGAAATTAAATATTTTGTCCGCCATTTCAATTCTTTTTACTCGTGTACCCCCTAGAGGCTTTCGCGATCCTCTAGGGGTACGCGTACCCAGGCCCGTAGCTACCTAATTGGCTAGGGCGGACTTAGCCCCCCACGCGTTTGTATATACCTTAGCGAAATTTTTCTATTTCATTGAATAAAGCGAATAAACGGAACTATTCACATATTCTAGATTAGCTTTTGTATATTTAAGCTAAATGTATTACTTTTAAATTACTTCTTTAACAAGAAAACGCCAGTGAAATTTCTGTGCCCCAAAACGCAAAACGGAGTAGCTCTGCGCGTACCCCAGGTTGAGAAACGCTGTTCTAGAGTAAAAAGACTGACTTGCACTTGTGTCATAAAGAGAGGAATTCAAGACAATTTAGACAATTGAGCGTTATTTGAAGGAAACGTCCAAAAGTAACTCTCGCAGTATGGTATGTTCATCATTCGAAGCATTTTATGTACACCATCAGCGACTCACAGTTTTTGAAAATAGTTTTTTGTCTCTTCTCTGCAAAATTAGCGAATTAGTGATTAGCGTTTCGAAAGCCAAAATTTTAGCGATGCCAACAGCCCGATAACCAGCCCAAAAATTAGCAAAATCGCTAACTGGATATTAGCGTGACTAATTAGCGAATTAGCAAAATGGTGCCCACCACTGTTCTTCAGCCAAAAAGCCCTTTTCAGTCTAATTAAAGCGTCTTAAACCATTATTTCTATTGTTTTCTTTTTTCCAGTCTTCAGAGACGTTTTCCAACTATTTTGAGCTGGATTTCTAAATCGCTGTTTTTTAACCGTTCGAAACTTTCGAAATGTTTTTAGATATTTCAAGCTACATTTACTAGCGTTTTTATGCAGTTCAAATTAAATTGATATTGTTTTTCCTTGAGTAAATTTTTTTCTGGTTTATTGTTGCTTTATTTGAGATCAAGTTTTTAGCTGTTTTCATGGTTTTGGAGGCGTTTCTCCGCTCATTCAAATAATTTCCTGTTATGGTCGGTTTCCATTTTTCAGACATTTGGGTTGAACTTTGATCAAGTAATTTTCTGAACGTTCGGACTTCTGAAAGTTGGAGATACAAACATTTACTTTCTTGCAAGCTATCTGAAACACACACTCATCGCTCTCGGAAACTCATTTGAACTTGTTTAAAGATACGAAAGTCGTGTCCGTCTAGAACAACATTAGCAACTCCAGCAACTTTGGGCACAGAGCATTATATTTCCATTTCAAGTAAACACTGTAGTACGAAATAGTGGTTTTTCTAATTAGACATTTGAGGTTGAGATTCTGCTTATTCGTGAATGAAGGGGACAGAAATGAACCTGATCGTTGCCTCAATACAAATGGAGCGAGTGAAGTCTCGATACACACGCATTGCGGTGTCTAATGCGAGGTCATAAGACACAAAGAGTAACCAAATTTTGCTCAAAAGTAACAATATCTCCCCCGTTTGTGTTGGGGGTAGAATAAAGTAAGTTTGAGAGAAGACTCGTTCGTATGACACTAGTTATGTTCAAATAAGTCATATAATCTTTGAGATAAAAAACTTTCGTTGTTTTATAAACAATTTAACACATAACGGTTGCTTAAATTCAATTATAATCAAATGAAATGGGAACGTATAGGGCAGCCAAAATTTGAAACCACGTGTTCGATCATAATTCATCAGTTAACCCTCAACTAGCCCGCTCATCTGATGATAATATTGATTAAATCGGTAGTGTAATTTCTGAGATAATGAAGTTTCGTGATTCTCACATTTCGGTAAATTACAGACACTTATTATTAGTTAGCTAAACTTATTAGTTGACACTAATTTTGTGGAAATCGGGTCAGCCATCTCTGAGAAAAGTGAGTGAGTTCAAGTAGTCTTTGGAATATGTTCCTTTTCATAGCTGGATTTCACATTTTTAAACATAACAGGCAAAGTAATTGTCTGATTGCAAAAAAAATCAATAGGGTCTTATGGGGAGAACTAGAACTTCCATTTGACACTGATTTTATGAAAATCGGTTCAGCCATCTCTGAGAAACATGAGTGAGATTAAATAGTCTGCAAAACACGTTTCTTTTCATAACTTTTGAATCACAAGTTCAATCTATATGAAATTCAAAAGTTAAGGGTATTTCAGGTAGCCCGTTCATTTAAAATCAATTTTGTTCAATTCGGTTGTGTAGTTTTCGAGATAATGATGTTTCATGATTTTTACATTTTGATACATAACCTCTAAACTAAAAATCCGATTACAATGAAATTTGATAAGGTCTTATGGGACAAAGAGACTTTTCATTTGCAAATAATTTCATGGAAATCGGTCCAGCCATCTCTGAGAAAAGTAAGTGAAAATAAAAATCTGCACATACACACACACACACACATACACACACACACATACAGAAAATGCTCAGCTCGTCGAGCTGAGTCGAGTGATATATGCCATTCGGCCCTTTGGAGCACTTTTATACTTTTGGTTTTGCAAGTGATTGCTATACCTTTCTAGGAGAAAGGCAAAAAACTGACAAAAGTTACTTTCGCAGTAAAGTATGTTCATTTTTTTAAGCAATTTACGTACGCCATCAGCAATTCACAGTTTTTCTGAATATTTCTATTGTCGCTTCTCTACAAAATTTAGCGAATTAGCGATTAGAGTTTCGAAGGCCAAAATTTTAGCGACGCTAACAGTTTCGCTAACCAGCTCAAAAATTAGCGAAATCGCTAAATCGCTAACTGAATTTTAGCGTCGCTAATCAGCGAATTAGCGAATTAGTGGAATGGTGCCCACCACTGCAAATGAAGTATTCTGCAAAAATTAAATATTTTGTCCGCCATTTCAATTCTTTTTACTCGTGTACCCCCTAGAGGCTTTCGCGATCCTCTAGGGGTACGCGTACCCAGGCCCGTAGCTACCTAATTGGCTAGGGCGGACTTAGCCCCCCACGCGTTTGTATATACCTTAGCGAAATTTTTCTATTTCATTGAATAAAGCGAATAAACGGAACTATTCACATATTCTAGATTAGCTTTTGTATATTTAAGCTAAATGTATTACTTTTAAATTACTTCTTTAACAAGAAAACGCCAGTGAAATTTCTGTGCCCCAAAACGCAAAACGGAGTAGCTCTGCGCGTACCCCAGGTTGAGAAACGCTGTTCTAGAGTAAAAAGACTGACTTGCACTTGTGTCATAAAGAGAGGAATTCAAGACAATTTAGACAATTGAGCGTTATTTGAAGGAAACGTCCAAAAGTAACTCTCGCAGTATGGTATGTTCATCATTCGAAGCATTTTATGTACACCATCAGCGACTCACAGTTTTTGAAAATAGTTTTTTGTCTCTTCTCTGCAAAATTAGCGAATTAGTGATTAGCGTTTCGAAAGCCAAAATTTTAGCGATGCCAACAGCCCGATAACCAGCCCAAAAATTAGCAAAATCGCTAACTGGATATTAGCGTGACTAATTAGCGAATTAGCAAAATGGTGCCCACCACTGTTCTTCAGCCAAAAAGCCCTTTTCAGTCTAATTAAAGCGTCTTAAACCATTATTTCTATTGTTTTCTTTTTTCCAGTCTTCAGAGACGTTTTCCAACTATTTTGAGCTGGATTTCTAAATCGCTGTTTTTTAACCGTTCGAAACTTTCGAAATGTTTTTAGATATTTCAAGCTACATTTACTAGCGTTTTTATGCAGTTCAAATTAAATTGATATTGTTTTCCTTGAGTAAATTTTTTTCTGGTTTATTGTTGCTTTATTTGAGATCAAGTTTTTAGCTGTTTTCATGGTTTTGGAGGCGTTTCTCCGCTCATTCAAATAATTTCCTGTTATGGTCGGTTTCCATTTTTCAGACATTTGGGTTGAACTTTGATCAAGTAATTTTCTGAACGTTCTGACTTCTGAAAGTTGGAGATACAAACATTTACTTTCTTGCAAGCTATCTGAAATACACACTCATCGTTCTCGGAAACTCATTTGAACTTGTTTAAAGATACGAAAGTCGTGTCCGTCTAGAACAACATTAGCAACTCCAGCAACTTTGGTCACAGAGCAACATATTTCCATTTCAAGTAAACACTGTAGTACGAAATAGTGGGTTTTCTAATTAGACATTTGAGATTGAGATTCTGCTTATTCGTGAATGAAGGGGACAGAAATGAACCTGATCGTTGCCTCAATACAAATGGAGCGAGTGAAGTCTCGATACACACGCATTGCGGTGTCTAATGCGAGGTCATAAGACACAAAGAGTAACCAAATTTTGCTCAAAAGTAACAATATCTCCCCCGTTTGTGTTGGGGGTAGAATAAAGTAAGTTTGAGAGAAGACTCGTTCGTATGACACTAGTTATGTTCAAATAAGTCATATAATCTTTGAGATAAAAAACTTTCGTTGTTTTATAAACAATTTAACACATAACGGTTGCTTAAATTCAATTATAATCAAATGAAATGGGAACGTATAGGGCAGCCAAAATTTGAAACCACGTGTTCGATCATAATTCATCAGTTAACCCTCAACTAGCCCGCTCATCTGATGATAATATTGATTAAATCGGTAGTGTAATTTCTGAGATAATGAAGTTTCGTGATTCTCACATTTCGGTAAATTACAGACACAGATTACAGTTAAATTCAATAGGGTGTTACGAGGCAGCTAAACTTATTAGTTGACACTAATTTTGTGGAAATCGGGTCAGCCATCTCTGAGAAAAGTGAGTGAGTTCAAGTAGTCTTTGGAATATGTTCCTTTTCATAGCTGGATTTCACATTTTTAAACATAACAGGCAAAGTAATTGTCTGATTGCAAAAAAAATCAATAGGGTCTTATGGGGAGAACTAGAACTTCCATTTGACACTGATTTTATGAAAATCGGTTCAGCCATTTCTGAGAAACATGAGTGAGATTAAATAGTCTGCAAAACACGTTTCTTTTCATAACTTTTGAATCACAAGTTCAATCTTTATGAAATTCAAAAGTTAAGGGTATTTCAGGTAGTCCGTTCATTTAAAATCAATTTTGTTCAATTCGGTTGTGTAGTTTTCGAAATAATGATGTTTCATGATTTTTACATTTTGATACATAACCTCTAAACTAAAAATCCGATTACAATGAAATTTGATAAGGTCTTATGGGACAAAGAGACCTTTCATTTGCAAATAATTTCATGGAAATCGGTCCAGCCATCTCTGAGAAAAGTAAGTGAAAATAAAAATCTGCACATACACACACACACATACACACACACATACAGAAAATGCTCAGCTCGTCGAGCTGAGTCGAGTGATATATGCCATTCGGCCCTTTGGAGCACTTTTATACTTTTGGTTTTGCAAGTGATTGCTATACCTTTCTAGGAGAAAGGCAAAAAACTGACAAAAGTTACTTTCGCAGTAAAGTATGTTCATTTTTTTAAGCAATTTACGTACGCCATCAGCAATTCACAGTTTTTCTGAATATTTCTATTGTCGCTTCTCTACAAAATTTAGCGAATTAGCGATTAGAGTTTCGAAGGCCAAAATTTTAGCGACGCTAACAGTTTCGCTAACCAGCTCAAAAATTAGCGAAATCGCTAAATCGCTAACTGAATTTTAGCGTCGCTAATCAGCGAATTAGCGAATTAGTGGAATGGTGCCCACCACTGCAAATGAAGTATTCTGCAAAAATTAAATATTTTGTCCGCCATTTCAATTCTTTTTACTCGTGTACCCCCTAGAGGCTTTCGCGATCCTCTAGGGGTACGCGTACCCAGGCCCGTAGCTACCTAATTGGCTAGGGCGGACTTAGCCCCCCACGCGTTTGTATATACCTTAGCGAAATTTTTCTATTTCATTGAATAAAGCGAATAAACGGAACTATTCACATATTCTAGATTAGCTTTTGTATATTTAAGCTAAATGTATTACTTTTAAATTACTTCTTTAACAAGAAAACGCCAGTGAAATTTCTGTGCCCCAAAACGCAAAACGGAGTAGCTCTGCGCATACCCCAGGTTGAGAAACGCTGTTCTAGAGTAAAAAGACTGACTTGCACTTGTGTCATAAAGAGAGGAATTCAAGACAATTTAGACAATTGAGCGTTATTTGAAGGAAACGTCCAAAAGTAACTCTCGCAGTATGGTATGTTCATCATTCGAAGCATTTTATGTACACCATCAGCGACTCACAGTTTTTGAAAATAGTTTTTTGTCTCTTCTCTGCAAAATTAGCGAATTAGTGATTAGCGTTTCGAAAGCCAAAATTTTAGCGATGCCAACAGCCCGATAACCAGCTCAAAAATTAGCAAAATCGCTAACTGGATATTAGCGTGACTAATTAGCGAATTAGCGAAATGGTGCCCACCACTGTTCTTCAGCCAAAAAGCCCTTTTCAGTCTAATTAAAGCGTCTTAAACCATTATTTCTATTGTTTTTTTTTTTCCAGTCTTCAGAGACGTTTTCCAACTATTTTGAGCTGGATTTCTAAATCGCTGTTTTTTAACCGTTCGAAACTTTCGAAATGTTTTTAGATATTTCAAGCTACATTGACTAGCGTTTTTATGCAGTTCAAATTAAATTGATATTGTTTTTCCTTGAGTAAATTTTTTTCTGGTTTATTGTTGCTTTATTTGAGATCAAGTTTTTAGCTGTTTTCATGGTTTTGGAGGCGTTTCTCCGCTCATTCAAATAATTTCCTGTTATGGTCGGTTTCCATTTTTCAGACATTTGGGTTGAACTTTGATCAAGTAATTTTCTGAACGTTCGGACTTCTGAAAGTTGGAGATACAAACATTTACTTTCTTGCAAGCTATCTGAAACACACACTCATCGCTCTCGGAAACTCATTTGAACTTGTTTGAAGATACGAAAGTCGTGTCCGTCTAGAACAACATTAGCAACTCCAGCAACTTTGGGCACAGAGCATTATATTTCCATTTCAAGTAAACACTGTAGTACGAAATAGTGGTTTTTCTAATTAGACATTTGAGGTTGAGATTCTGCTTATTCGTGAATTAAGAGGACAGAAATGAACCTGATCGTTGCCTCAATACAAATGGAGCGAGTGAAGTCTCGATACACACGCATTGCGGTGTCTAATGCGAGGTCATAAGACTCAAAGAGTAACCAAATTTTGCTCAAAAGTAACAATATCTCCCCCGTTTGTGTTGGGGGTAGAATAGCCAATTCAATTATATTTTTTAAGAACTTTAAGATTTATATGTAACGTTAAAATTTTCATGGAGCAAACATACAATAGATAATCGTTACAGGTACATTCCACACACAAACATTTCTGGTACGATTTTGAAATAGCACGTATCTTCAAAGAAAATCTTACCAAGTGAAAAAGATATTTGCTTAAGGTAGAACAACTCATGTAAGATTTGTTCTGTAAATATTACGTTACTGACTTAATGACATTGTTAATTTTTATTTTAGAATCATAAAAAATGTATTTAAGAATCAAGAATTACGAAAATACTCTAAACATGCAGTTGCATGATTTGCCAGATTCGGTATGAATATAGTATATAACTTTTACTTTTCTTGTTAGCATATAATATTCACTCACTGAAATTACTAGAATTCAGTACACGTACTATTATTAACTGGCAAGGCGAGCTTTTAGTAAGCTGTTATCTTAAAAATCTTTTTAGCAGAATTATTTTTTTTTTCATTTTTTAAGGTTCTCTTACTCAACAACATACACACTCAGAGAGAAATGAGAATTGTTTATATAAGCTCTTTCTCTCTCCATGTTTCGGATATATTCTTTTTTCTGCAGACATGCTCTGTTCTTCGAAACGAGAATAATTGCGCAAGCACATGATACTTTTCTAATTGAATTGAACAAAGAAAAACGGCGAAAAGTTCATGGCAAACCATTTTAAAAGCCATTTTCCACTGTGTATAATATTCAAAATAAGATATTGTGACATGGAAGTCGATGTACCTTTGAAATAGTGTAAATTTGTCCGATGTATCATACATTTTCTCAACATTTAGTGAACGAAAAATTCAAACGCGCACGAGTCTTATCCACGCTACAAGAGTTCTAGGGTTTTTATCTTTTAAATTTTTAACCAGTGATTTCTGGATAATTTATCATGAAATACATCTTTGATTAAGTTTTATGATTGAAGCTACAGAATTATTTGTTTCGTGGTTAATACTGAGTCTTTTATAACAAACGCGTGTACCAACTTCTCACTAGCCTAGAGATGGCCAAGCCTGAACAATCCGTCCTTAGATCGGCGGGCTGACTACCTAATCAGTGTTTTATGGGCTCGTACTCGAACCGTAAGAAGCTCATCATTTGTTAATAAGAGTCAGTTGAAACTCAGTCAATTAAATGTACTGTGATTCGTGGACCATAACCAACGGACTCGCTCCTGCCGAGTTCATTTATTATTCGTCCTAGCGATTCGCCACTCCATTTAGCGGGTAATTGCTGCGACCACTTCCGAATAATCCGACGCAATCAGCGCTGTTTTGATGGTTGCAATGTGCCACAACCGAGAGATGTGCTGTCATCCTCTCCTCGGCGGTGGTGCGAAAAAACCGACGGCAGCATGTCCCGGCACGTGGTGACCACCTTTCGCCGCGATCCATCAAAGCCTGGCCCCACTGATAGTAATAATTTTATGATGCAATAGCATCCCATAACGGAAACCGGAAGGCTTCCTATCTGCGTTGCATAACAACCGAGACGAGTGGAGCAAAACTGGCTGCCACCCGGTGGTCATTAAATTTCCATAAGAAACGACGACTGAGCGACGCTTATTCCACTTGCTGGAGTGAAAAAATGGCTACAGAGTGGCTGCGGAGAATGCGCTGCCGTGGCAATAAAATATAATGATGCACTTATTAGGAGCTTTAAATTGTCTCTGGGCTGCTCAGAAGACTTATCAGCGGCAGTGGGTGTGGGCTGGTACTGCCTAATGGCACATCCAACAGTCATCATATGATGTTTTCGAGCTCTGAAAATATGAAGTCTTTGCATTGGGATAGGAATGAGGGTCCTTGTATTAAAATAATATCAAATTACTTTTTTTTTCTAATAAACTCTTCCTTGGTTCTGCTAAGAAGCCAGTTAATGATCATAGGAAAAAAATCTCGTTAAAAAATTTGAGAGGATTCTTTAATTACAAATTGTGTGTAAAACGGGCATTAAATGGTTTACAAGATTTTGCAGCATTATTATAAAATGAACTGTGCTCGTTTTTCACAAATCGACCATAATACATAATTCTTTCTCAGTCTACCCACAGAATGCTTTCCAACATACTTGCTATCACAACTGACCTCTAGCCAAATTGTTTCTGATATAAAGTACCCTATCCCCAACCAACACAAATAATCCCTCAACGGGGCGGCCCAATGGGGATCGGCTTGTTTAACCATCACTCAGCTGTCAGCCGCCGTGGACACAATGTACACACTGACTGAACCGCAGCTGACGACGACGACGAACCTCGAAGCAATACCGATAAACAGCCAATAGAGCGTACAAGCTTCCGGGAAAGTAAATCCTCATTGCAGAGACAAACAAAAACAAACCGTAGGCAAGACTCTTTTCCTGTTTGTTAGAGGCCCGTGGCACTGCGTGGGGTAAACGGGGGCAAAACGCGCTCCGCCATTTCCAACAGACTGTTTTGCGTAATTTGATACAAAATATGTATTCGAGTGGCGCATTTTATACGCACTGAAACATCAACCGGAAAGATATAGACTGTAATTCGTTGCTTCTGTTCGTTCCACTCGCGCCCGCTGCAGGTCCTGAGAGGATCCTGTAACTCTTCGGAATGCGTTTTGAGATTTCACGGAAGATAGCTGTGGTTTGCGCACGCGGGGGGGATAAAATACAATATTTCTTCCACTTTCTATAGCCACCAGCAGTTCATTAGTGACAGACGGCAACGACGACGACGACGACGAGAGCTTCGCCAGACAACGGCGATGTAAAAGTCAATGGCGTAAACATAGCTCGGAAAGGAACTGTAAACATGCGGGAATGTTGGAAGCCAGTTCAGTTCGATTGATTCACTCCGAGAAGCTTCGGGGGAAGAGAAAGAAATAAAATAGATAACGGTGATTGAGAAGCGGTGCAATTGGAATCTCATCGCAAAATAATGGATAACGTAATAAACTTGAAGATCATTTCTCGGTAAATGAAAGCTAAAAATAGTTTCGGTTTTACGTCGTCTACCATTATTCGTGTTTATTTCTTTGCACGGGACGAAGATTTAATTTTAAATGATATTGTTAACACGCGGATGTTAAAAGAAGACGATTATTTGGAACATATAAAAATGGTTAACTTGCTTCAAAAAGTTATACAAGTTGCAGAGCATTTAAATTTGATTTCAATGTCAATTGCCTCCATCTATTAGAAAACGATGTTATATATGATTAGATATCATATGGATAGCGAATCAAAAGCTTAGCGCATTTTTTAGAATAATGGATACGCTTATCCAGCCAAGTCAATTTCAAACTGTTATATATAGGAGACAAGCTCAAGCTGTAGGAACACCCTTTTCGAAGCTCTAGTGAACTTACACAAACGAGCTTTCTTTTATAGCCCCACCCAAACTTTTAATCCAAACTTCCCAGAAGAACCAGCTCGAGATAAGGTATAACAGTTCATACCTTAGATACGATTCAACTTGAACGCACCAAGCTATAAAAGATAATTTCCACATTGAAAGTCGAAGGGTAACTTGTGAAAATACATATAGTAATTAGCTCACTTCTACAATATTCTCTGGCAATGTAATCAAAGGAAACAATCATCATACATTGATGTTTTCTTATAGTTTCAAGCGTATTAATTGAACAAAAAAATAGCGACATAAAGCAAATTTTGACCAACTAACATTTACATTCGAACGAATGTTATCCTCTTAACGTAATCGAAAAAAAATCTTAAGTGAAAAACTGCGAACAACCCTATCCTTCGCTACAAAGTTAGGCAATAATATTATCAACACTGCTTCATTGTCAGCAGCTGACATTTTTGCTCCGAGCTTTCACGGAATCGAAGAAACTGTACATGCGCAGAAAAGTCGAAAGTGAAGCTCTCGTAGAGATGGAGACACTTGGTACCTGATCAACGATAAGCTTGAGGAAATTTCACACTTGCGATGTATTCATAGGATAAACAGTTTTATCCTTACCCAAGTAGGCTTTCGAAATTACTTTGGCAAACTTGCAGAAATCGTTGCTTATGGTTAACACCTGTAAACTGGCGCTGCTGATGATAAAACTTATGATGATGCAGTGCCTCCACAAATACGGGTCAGACACAATTATGGGTCACTTTTACGAAAATACATTTTTTCTTACGAAACGGGACAATTTTCATTAGCAGTGGTATTTTTAATGACTCACTTGTAACCTTATTTATAAGATAGAAATGATTTAAATTTGCAAATGTCACTAAAAATAATAATCTTGCTCGTTGCGCGGAGTGTCCCATAATTGAGCAATTCACGCTGAAACCAGGCCACTAGGTGCACAAGGTCTTTTAAATTTCATCTAAATGCACATAGTTGTATAGAGGAATGATAGGGCTTTCGTTTGAAGTGATAAGAATTTAGACCACCATCTTGGATTATATCAGAAAAATGCAACTTTGATCGTGTTCGCAACTACCGATTATCGATCCGAGACCAGCATTGGAAAGCTGAGAAAAAATACTATGAGATGCAAGAAAAAAATTAGGTAAGCATCAGTGTTAACACATCAATTGAACTTATTTTTTAAGCTGAGTTTTAAAATATTTAACGTACACCGCGCGATCAACGTAGTAACCTGTCTACTGAGACCAAGTGGATGCACATGTTGTAACCCTACTAACTCCATATATCATAATCGATTGATGCTACAACTAATACGCTACTATTGTTTTTTGGGTTCAATGAGAATAATGAATACAACATTAGCATGTTTGATATTAACAAAGCGATAGGTTTTTTTTTATTATTGAGCAGTTCCACAAAAAATGTCCCAGTTTGAATATTTCATTTTTGTTATCATTTTTATTTTGGCTGAAACTTTGCATTGACGTATAGGCAAAAGATGTCATTTTATGCTATTGGTTCAATTTTTTAGAGCACGACTCATTTTTGCGAATCTATTGGAAATGCTATTTCGGGAAGGTATTTATGATTACAAATATTTTTAGGACCAGAACGGTTTGTTTGATCGGTATGACGTCTTCGATAAAGTTGTAGATTATTCATCTCAGCCCATATATTCATCTCATACAACGTGGTAACACAATTGAAAACAGGAAAAAAATGCATATTTTCTTCTTAAACCAATCTGCTAATCCATGGAATGGATTCTTCTTAGTTCACTTTAGAATCCTCATAAAGTATAATCCTCTAAAACTCACTTAAAAGCACTAAATTTGATATCATAGTCGGGCATCTGCACTGGAAAACTCATTCAATTCAATCACCTACCTCAGAAAACAAAATCCGCGCATCGTTCTATACGGCTACAACGGGACTCGTTCAGCAGCCAACCAAAGTTTTTTCGTCACTAGCGGACCACTTTTTATTAAACAAAATCACTCACTACACTAAGAATACTTTAATCTTTGAAATGTTCACCTCAAATTTCCTAAAACAAGCTTGAATTAGCAGAAATATATGAGATGAATTTCTTCAATTCCTAAAATTCAACTGTATGTATTTTCATCTGTTCTCACTGCGTTGAAGAAAATCAAAAGTTGCCAAATCAGTTTCTGTCAATACGATAAAATCCTACTGAAAATGTTGAATTATCCCGACATAATTGACATAAATCTATGGCACTGTAGTGGTTACCTAGGTTACCAATTTTGCACGTAAACAACTGCAGTGGATATGTACGTAACCATATCCACGACGGGCTGTGGCTACATTCATTCATGATAATGTGATTCATTCATAATTAATAGTGTGATGAATATGGGGGCGTCGTGAGATGAATAATTGAGCAGTGATTTAAGTTTTGAGATGGATATGGAAGCGTTGCGAAAAATGGTTTGTTTTACAAAATTCAGGATAAAGTTAGCTAAGCTAACTAAATATACAATGCTGAACGTTTCCAGAAGAGCACGTAAGCATATTTAGTTTTTTTGTTCAATGATTTCGTGAAAATTCTTTGTGAATATCGGCTTAATGAAATGAATAATGGAGCAGTTCCCCTACTTTAAAATCGAAAATCGATAGTTGCATACACGGTCAAAATTTCATTTTTCTGATATAATCCAAGATGGTGGTCAAATCCAAGATGGTGACCTAAATTCTGATCATTTAAATGAAAGCCCTATCGTTCCTCTTCACAGAAAAGTGCTACTTGTAGTACTTTACATTACGAATTTTAGAGATATAGCTCAAATAATACATCAAGAATTGCTAAAATTTCAACTTTCTGAAAACTGTTCCGCCCCTTGGTGACCAAGGGTTGTTGACCCCTTTCAATCAAACAAAAATTGCATTATCATTTTTTCTCTATTTCTAATAACTATGTGCATTTAGATCAAATTTGAAAGACCTTGTGCACCTAGTGGCCTAGTTTCAGCGAGAATTGCTCAATTTGTAAAAATGTTACATTTTGCGGTGCGCAAATGTAAGTCAGTTCCATTTTGGCTTTTTTGTTACTTTTGGACAATAAAGCATCAAGACTGAATAAAATAATTTATTTTCAAGCTGTTACAACAATAAAATAAAATTCGGTGGATTGTGACGGTATTATAGGTTAAATGACTTTAAATGTTAAAAGTGACCCATAATAAAATTGTGTCTCTCGCTATGTAAGTAATATTTTTCTTTTCAACCGATTTATACACGTCATTTCTTGTGGAACTAATTGCTGATCAAAAGTATACATCAGAACACATAAACAAGCAGTAAAACATTTGTAACTAATTTATTTTTTTCCGATTTTTTATTTATTTTTGAATATTTAGACAATACGTTGACTGATCTAATAGTTGTAGAGTGACTGGGTATTGTATGCATTTTTGCCATTACTGTCATTTTTAGAATTTTTATGGCTGGAAGTCGGTAGAATTTGTCTTCGAGACTTTCGTGGATGTTGAAACTAGCCCTTTCGTATGCTTTGGAGCTGTCCGTAAATAAGATTGTGTGGTGGGTATATTTTTCTAGAAAAATTCCACGTTTGAGTAGACTGAAGCAGATTCTACTATTCTTCGTAATTGTTTGTATGCAATGGTCAGTTCTGTGGAAGCACTGCATGTTATTTAGAGTCCGTAGAGGAGCCTGGAATACAAAAGGGTTTTGGTATTTTTGAGCCTGGTTCATCGTACGGTATCCGGAATTTACTACGAGGAGACGCAAAATGGTTTTGGAATGTTTTTTTACTCTGGACAAAATACGGCTTATATGTAAGCCTCCGGTTACGGCTTATATGTAAGCCTCCGAATACCTGTTGCATCAGCGCAGGACCGCACTTTTGAATGATCTAACCGCAGTTTGGGGTTTTCAAGGCTCTAACCAAAGTTTGGGTCTTCCGAAAAATGGCTGACATTGTTTTCCCAGTGCTGATTTGTTGGATATCGTCCGCGTATGCCAGAATATAAATGTTTTTGGTAGCTCGAGAAACACATTGTTCAGAAAAACAATCGAAATAGTGTCACCACAATCTCCTGCCTCCTTCTGAAGGACCTCGAATTCTCGTCGCCTATCAATAGTTCCCTATATCTGAAAGTTTTTAATAAAGTGAAGGATGTTTTTTGCCAAGTCTCAAGTTTCTAACTGCTGGGTGGCTTTTGGGGTCCAGGCTCGATCGTATGCTCTTACTATATCAGTGCATATGTATCGCCAAATATGCGAATTTTCGGAGTCGAATTGATGCTGAGATCAAAAATTAACTCCAAACACTGTTTTTAAATTTAAAATGGTGACTTCCGGTTTCCGGAAAACACGCATAATTGACCAGATCCCACTTCATATGAGTGCTTCAGAATTGAAACGATGCCAAGAGACCTGAAAATGGCTTCAACGATCTTGAAGTCACCATTTTGAATTTGAAAATAGCGCCTGAAGAGTCTGGCGTCAAAAATACACACGTGAACCTCAGTCAGTGAAACTATTTCGATTCGTCTTAAGATCATCAGTAGACAGAACGCAGCAAAATATCATTTTCAAATGCGATACGTTTTCGCTGCCGAACTTTCTGTCGCTCGTTTCACTTGCTGATATATCCCGAATGAACTTCGAGGTGCGAGAAAATGAAACTTCATGAACTTGATTCGGCGCAACTTCCCGATGCCACGATATGAAAAGAATGAGATCGTTTTTTCTCTCTATCTCTTTACATCACATTCGCTCATGATATTATATATACACTAAAGTCGGTTCTTACGCGGGGGATACGTGCCGCGTAAAAAAACCGCGTAAATTTCGGAATCCGCGTAAAAAAAACCGCGTAAATTCCGGAATCCGCATTAAAAAAACAGTTTTATTTCTGCATTCCGAGTGAAGGGAAACCGAAATCCGCGCAAAAAAAAAAATACCGCGTAAATTCCGGAATCCGCGTAAAAAAAACGCGTAAATTCTGGAATCCGTGTAAATAAAATCGCGTAAATTCCGGATCCCGCGTAAAAAAATACGCGTAAAAAGCGACCTTAGTGTATTATATAGATGAAATATCATGAAATAATTCGTGATATTGTTTGACGAAATATCCCGATCTTTACCCGCTCTTCAACCAAATAACTGGTTGTATACATTTCATTGACAACAAGTGCACTGAAGGGGCTGATGGATGGTTCTAATGCAGGGTTTTATAGTCATTGCAGATGACAATCCAGACTGAGTTTATGAGTAAGAAGAGTTGAAAAGTCATTTCTTTCCGTTGGGTTAGGGTCAATTATATATCGAACAGATGAAAAGGATGAGTGTTTTTATACTGAAGCATTCATACGCTAAACAAAGCAAAACAAAGCCTTGGTGCTATATTCCGATTCGGAGCTCGACCTTCTGTTTATAAACACAGACAATGCTACATCAAAAGTTCATATGCTATAACAGTTAAAAATGTACGTCGAGTCTGTGACTGTGAGACTTCCAAACAACTACTAACAAAATTCTCGCCCGAGCGGTTGAGTGAAACGAAAAATATCATATCCGAATATCAATATGAGTTCGTGCGTTCGTTGATATAGGCTACCTATTCTCGATGCAGAAAAAGCACGAAGGCGATACGATGCTCGAATTATTCGAATCCCGATTGCGTTTCGCTCGCATGTGAGATGGAGACAAAAGTTATACTCTACGATGCCAATTGAAACTGATTCTCAAATGGTGTTTTCATGAACTTTCAGATCAAATATCGTTGATGATCGTCTTGTGCGAAATTCTCCGGTGATTTTTCTTTGCATCGAGCGGTGAGTGAACTTTTTTTTTATCATGATTATGGTTTGTAGTCTGGAAGGCAGGAGTATGCCATGAAGAAAGGGTTAAACTACAGGGTAAAAGCGACACCACGGCCGAGATACAGATAAGTGAGCACCGGAAGCAGAGTACAGCCAGCAAAGTGTAAGTAGCGATAGCGAATCACATGGTCTAGGAACAGTTAGGATAGCCCGTAAGAAAGTGTTCGAGAAGGAAAAAGAAATTGCTCACCTGGTTGAGTAACCGTAAATGATACAGTTAGGCGTCGTACACAAATTACGTAACGTATGAAGGAGGGAGTAATGAAATTCTGCACAACTTTGCAGAAGAAACAATTCGTCTAGCAAGTCACGTTCAAAAGTTAGGTGTAGCGCCCGCTATATGGTGAAAATTGAAGCGGGTTGCATTGAAGCATATAGAGGACAACAGTAAACGAAACAACTTTCTAGAAGATACTGAAAACATTGGACTTCGAAATTTCCTATTTCCGTCCTTTCTAGATTTAGCCCCACTGTGGTGTCTCTGTTCGTTGGGCATAGAAACGGAAACGTAGTGTACGCGCCGGCCTTTGTGCTATAAAGAGCGCACAAATGCATGTAAAAATCGGTAACTTCAGTTGGTCATATTCCAAAATTACAAATAACCCACTGTAGTTTTGTGTTTTACCGTTAGTCAGAAAGGAACTCTATTGGATGGCTTCATAGAAGCTTGGATTCGTTTGCGCCTTTTCGAGTTTGAACTCAAATAAAAAGAAGCCTTTAAAAACACTTTTTTCCAGTTTTTTTCATGAATACTGTACATAATAACCAATATATCACTAGAAATTATTTACTTTGATTTACCACGTCACTCTCAATTTTCTACAGTCATGTTCTAGGCCTAAGAGTTGAACATATGAATGAAAAACTGCTTTTAAAAAGCCTCTTAGAAAACGTCTTGTAGCTCTGAAATCTCAGTTTCTAGAGGTTTTAGTTATTCAGCAAACAGTTTTGTAATCAAATTTTACACAACTTTGCAGAAGAAACTATTCGTCTAGCAAGTCACGTCAAGTTAGGTATGGGGCCCTCTATACGGCGAAATTTGTAATTCATTCCATTAAAGCATCTGTAGGACAGCAGTAAACGAAGCAACTTTCTAGAAGATATGGATAACATAGGACTTGAAAAAATAGTTTTGCCGTCCGTTTCTCGATTTGGACACACGTGCGACGCCTTAGGTCGCTTCATGATGCGCACCAGGGGTATGACGTTTAATGAATATTCCGTATCCGAAATCTTAATGCAATATGGCGTCATTTGTTCAGTAAGCATTTTGAAAACCATTATTTTTCTCGACCACATTGCAGTACTTCCATGAAGATATATTACCGTGTGGTGTTACCAAAATTATTACAATAACAATTGTCATTACTGACATGCAAATCTTGTCGTGTCTTGCTGTGTCAGTGGTAGTGCAATGTCAGTGGTACCGCTATAAAATTTGGTAACGCGACTGTTATATCGGATTTGATGTTTGCAGCATAGCCCTGATGCGCACTGGTTTATAAAATGTCGATTACTGACTCCTTGTTTTTTTGGAGGGAGGTAGAAGAGCCAGTTCAAAATGATAAGGTTGGTACCCTTTAATATATCCGCAACGGCGAATCTGCGTTTGTTCGCCTCTTTGCTACATTTTATTAGACGATGACTGTTGAGTTATCAGAGCAGAAAATAAGACTCAAGAATTATCTAGATTTACGCTCTTCTAGTTTTTTTCTCGAGTGCTGGAATCTTCGAACATGGTAGGTATGAACTGACCATCGTCAGAGGCAGTGCTGTGAGGATTTTAGATGGTGATGATTGACAGACCGGTGTGGATTTTAATTACTGTGTGGGGTATTTCAACTTGGATTGCACGGGGAACCGACTGGTAAATACTGTTGGTTTGCCTATGGATCCAGCTGTACTCCCCTTCTGGTGTTCTGTCCAAACTTGCTGAATTTGATTTTTTTTAGCGCAAGAACTGATCAGCATTTCGGGGTCAGCCAAATTGGGGAGAAACCCGTAAATGGTCCACAGAATCGCTGAATGAATGGATACAATATTTGTTAGCTATTTCCTGAATGAAATACAGTTACGTGGGTTTTCAGGGTTTGCCTGTGGTGCGACTAACTGACATCTTCTACCGCATATCTTTTATATTTCAAGGTATTGTGCTGATCTACATAGACCCGCAGGTAGTTTACCAGGGACTGTGCAGGAGTATTAACCGGTCAAGTTTCGACCCGGGGTTTCTGGAGCGTGCTTCTGATTGTGCGATACTTGTTTGGACATTCGCTAAGGCTGTTTGTCTATACGGATCCGGTGTTCTTCCGCTAGCAAATAAACGTATGCGAGAACTCTAGATTGCCCCGGGACAGGCGAAGTGTTGCAGGTGTGTGTTATCTCAACCTCTTCCGCTATTATCGTAACATTCACGTCGTCTTGGAAAATGACTTCTTCTTTTATATGATTTGCGAACTCGGTGGACTCTCTCTCTCTCTCTCTCTCTCTCTCTCTCTCTCTCTCTCTCTCTCTCTCTCTCTCTCTCTCTCTCTCTCTCTCTCTCTCTCTCTCTCTCTCTCTCTCTCTCTCTCTCTCTCTCTCTCTCTCTCTTTCTCTCTTTCTCTCTCTCTCTCTCTATTTATCTCTCTCTCTCTTTCTCTCTCTTTCTCTTTCTCTCTATCTCTCTTTCTCTCTCTCTCTTTCAGTGTCTCACTCGGACGCTGTGCTTCTTGTAGCTTCAGGCTCGGAGGGGCCGCAGTTCTCACGGGTTAGTTTGGCTTTCCTGCCTCTCAAATGTATCCTGTGGGGGTTGGTGCAATGTACAGTTATCATGCTGCAATGGTGATGAGCCTCTTTTGTCACCAATTGCGGGTGAATTTTGATGGATAGAAGCATTGCAAGATTTTAGGATTGGTTTAGAGGATTAAGTAACTAAGTAAGGATTAGTGGCCATGACGTTGTTTGCTGAGGCTGTCATTCAGTCTCAACAAGTCAGAAGTCCATCGAGCTTTTCTCTAAGCTGGTCATCTGGTTTGCAAAAGTTTTATTTTTTTCACATTGTTCTTAGTTTTTCCCAGTTTATGTCTGCCATTGTCTTTTCAAAAAGTCTTGTTACGAACTGGTGAGGACGTTACTAGCTGTCGTTCTCGGGTCCATAGGGCTTATGCTCTTGAGTCGAAGGAATTCAACATGGTTATTGGGAGGTCAGCTAGCGATAGACTGGCCAGTGGCTAAAGGGGGAAGACTGAGGTTGGGTGGAAGACGGATTGTTTAAAGATGTAGTATCTTCGGCAAAGTTGAAGATAGTAATTCCGTCATTCCAAAAAATTTCACGCTACAAAAAATATTTGAAATAGAACTTTTGTTACTAGAAAATTCAACTTTTTCACTTGTTATTTCTCCACCGCTTTACTGCGAATTCCCAAAATTGCTTCATCGCACAGAAAAACAAAACACAACTGACAGACAACCAATACCATGCGTTTTTATAAGCGCAATAATACGTCCTCAACTGTTTTATTTTTATTATTCGAATTTAAGTGGTTAGAATTGATTCAAATCGAAACTTGAAACAAGGTTAGTAAAAAATCTAGTAGAAATTAAAACAAGGTTGATATTCAATGTTGAAATAATATAATCCAGAGTGTATTTCAACTTAATTTACAATGAACCTTGCTGAATCATCGGTCATCATCATCGGATGTTTCAAAAGTCATCACCTCTGTCCAATCACAAACTCTGAGTTTACCGTCGCGAGTAAACTTTTAATTGACCGTTTTCCTGTCTCTCACCTTTCACTCACCTGAGGCGAGCGATTCACTGAGCCAATAAAACCAAACACAGTCCTTTCTGCCGGATGGAAGTTCAACAGTCTACCGGTTTGTTAGTCCCAAAAAAATATAACCGACTCTCGGCGGCCATCTTCAATTCTCCTCAGATACCTGTCATTTGCTGCCTCGCCAGTGCACACGTGCACACCTACGAAAAAAAAAAACAAAAAACAAAATACATACGCACGCATGGGTTGAAATGTGTCAATTTTTACACGTTCAATTTGCCAAACAGGCCCATTCTCCCGCCCTCCTACCTTTCGGGAGAGTGATTTTTCGTTGCTACCTGCGGTCCAGATCCACTCAAACGAAATATACGTGCTGATTCATGGCAAGTGCAAACACTTTACTGATCGACCTCGTCCCAGGCAATCAATGGCGCGCATAAAATCAAACCCATATCAGCCAGCATCGGATCGGTTCGGGCCGGACCGAGTGCTGTGTTTTCCCAGAAGATAAACAGCAGGAAACCCGTCCGAAACTGAGCCAGTTTCGTCGAAAAGTTACGATAAAAGCTCCTGGATGCTTATTTTATTAGCGAAACGAAAGTCAGTCAGACAGTCGGATACGATGATTAAGTAGTGAAACAATAAAAAGTTTGCCTTTCCTTCTCGCCACACGGTCGTACCGAATCTGGCCTGTGGTTGAACGGGGAAAGGGGTACGTACAAGTACAGAATTGTTTGCCTCACTGTTGTACTGTTCATCTTTGTAATCGAAACCCTCCAACATCGGTGTTGCTACCGGCAAGAGAAAGGACCGAAGAGGACGGAAGTGTTCTGCGTTGGAAAGTACTGCTAATGTGATTTTCTCGCTTAAAATATCGTCCGGAGTCGTATAATTTATACCGCCTGAATCGACAGCATAACGACTGGTAATAAAAGTCATCATTTCGCTTCGTGCACGGTCCTGCCGCGATAGTCTAACGCATACGTACCTGGGGATGGTGTCGGTCGGCCAGTGAAAAGCTACAAACAACCAGGATTTCGACTGGACCCGGAGAGCTGAGCCAGGATTAGCACCCGCATCCGTAAATAATCTGGCAACTTCGTTCGTACCATCCAGCAGCAGCAGCAGCAGTAACGGAAGGCACACGATTGCCAACGGAAAAAGCGAAATAAAGTGCGTTGGTTATAATTATGTTTATGTTTTACGGCAGCAATACAACTAATCAACAGATAGGACGAGCACTGCAGCAGCAGCGGCGTGAATGAAAATTTATTTACCTTAGTTTCTCGATTATGGGATTTTAGAGGTCGAACCTTTTCAAGCGGCGACGACGATACGCCTTCGTGTTTTCCGGCTGGTCAGGGATTTCGTAGAGCACTTCAGGGATAGTATTCGTAAATTTTAGTTTACATACACATTCAATCAATGAGTGTCAAAACTTGCTTTCAAATAGTTTTTTAGAATTGAGTTAAGTCTCCCGATAAATAGACATCGATTATTTGGTGATTGATTGCTACTGACAGCATCCACAGCGATTTATAAAATACTCTGGTAATTTTCATTTATTCGCTGCAAGAAGATGTCTTTCCACTAGGATTAAGATTCCTACAAGAAAAATTTCTGTTATTACACTTTGTCATATGTTAGAAGTGAAAAAACTCCTGTGAAACATAGCTCCAATTTTTCGCCACAGTGCGCTTCAGCTTGAGTGGCTGACCACGTTCGACATCGTGGGCAGTCCCACCGAAAAGTTTTCCGTAATTTGGCATGTTTTATTGAGGGTCGCTTTGACGCACTGTTGGCCGCACCAGCCGGTTCAAGCAGAACGGATATTGCGATAGGGTAGATGTGCGAATCTTGGCTGATGCTTTAGTTCGTTCTTTATATCAGTGTTAGCAATTTTGAAGGAAAAACTAAATTAGAGAGCTACACCTGAGACATTCGAGGTTCCACTTTAAATAGTCAATGAATTTTTCTTGAAATTTAATTTGCTGAAATTTTGGATTCAATGTTTTATTTATTTCATTTAAATAATTGATTGTTTTCGCCGAAAGTAAGTATTTCACTGGGCGTATTGAGAAACTATTTATTTTTGAACTATTGAACCTCGTAGTATTATGACGGGGTGAGTAACTGAACTCGACTTTGGTTTGACTATACACAATCTGATGGAAAGAGATTCTGAGAAAGTTGGAATTGAATTCTGAGAAATTCAGAACCGGAGTACTTATTCAGCACACTTATTGACTCCATTTCTATCAGTAAACAACAAGCTCGAAGCTTGATCACAATTGTTTAAGAACGGACCAATTTGCTGCAGGTCTAGCGAAGCCATTCTATCCATAAGTACACTGGTTATGCAGCGGTGAATGCAAAGTTCATGAAATCCAGCTTGGCAATTTCTAAGATACTTTAAAGGTAGAATCGATGTGACGCTCAGCACATTTTGCAGAGCGTATTCGATCACCCGTGTGTTGCCCGCGATTGGTCATTACCAGCTGAAACTGCACAAAGAGGCGTCAAAATAACCCCTATGAGTAGCAAATAATTCTTAGTGGCCACGCCCATGCAGGTCAATTGAGGGAGGGATTGTATAAATGTTACTTTGTTACCTGCTGCTAACAAGAAACCAAGGATTCCCCTGTATCATCCATATGTATCCAAGGAAAGGACCAGTGATAGTAGGAAGATACTAATTGGGATCTACCGAGGTTGCTATTGCGATCTTTTCAGCAAAAGCGCGCACGTTATGAATATTTCGCAGTCTCTGGGCAACTGGCTACCGGGAGACATTACATTTGAGTCCGCGTCATAATTGCAACATCGGCTCACAAGAAATTCGGAAGATCTAATTAATTTCAGCTGCCTAAAAATTGCTAATCCTCTGTCCTGCACAATACCATTCGTTTCGATTTGTGCACTTTGTTTAATTTACCTCTGCACGAATTGATGGATAGCTTGGTGGAACGCAAGCCAAATCTTGTATGACAACCGTACGCCGAATACGAATATTCGGCAAATGCACCGGAAACTAACACCTCAAGGGTTGTTTGGTCTTCTGGCTCTCTCAGTTTTTTTAACAGAAATACATAACAATCTAGTCTAACTGCTCAACGTTTCGGCCATTTTGGTGGCTTTTTCGAGAATAAACTGTTTTTAAATAGTTCGTTAATGAATATACGGTGAATGTTTGAGTAATCAAGTTTCGCAGTTTTCGATAAATAAAACAGGAAGAAGTTCATTGCAGCCAAATCAAAAACTAAACTACCACACAACAAGGCTTTCGTTGGAAAACAACTTTCAGCACAAATACGACACAACTGAAGTGAGTGACTATTCTACGCTTTATACTATGTTACTAACATTTTGCATTAAATACAGTTTTTTCTTCAAAAAGCCCACCAAAACGGCCGAAACGTCGGGCAATGAAACTAGATTGTCGTGTATTTCTTTAACCGTTATGTACTCGGCAGGGTACCCGGGTACCTTTTCAGACTTTAATGCTTTAAAAAACAAGGATAACCTCAACTCAGCCAGCTGAAACTTATGGAATGCTCCTAACTAGTGGAAACAAACCATTTTCCATCATCAGACTATTTATAGCAGCAGGGGGGATCGAAGGGGAAGGCTTCGATTTTTTTACCCCATAAGTACTCGGCAGGGTACCCGGGTACCCAAGAAATGAAATTCTGCTTGCTTTTTCATTTCTTGACCGATTTTCGATCTTGGCCGGTCAAAAGATTAGAAAATCTGTCTACTTTTAGAATCCGAGACCGACATGAGCCAGTGACCACATCTGGTTGCTGTAAATCCGGATATTCGGGAGCATGTTCCGGTGAAACAAATTAGTACAATTGTCAATAAAACTGACCAAAATTGGTATCAAAATTCATGAAATCACTCCAGGAGTTATTTTCATTCATTTAGAGTCCATCTGTTACTTAACCCATTTCGGAGCAGATTCCCGACATGGTCCCGAAGATCCGGAATTACGGGAACTATATGGGGACCAATGGCTCTTTAGGTCCCGTATAATAAAAATAGACAAATTTTTCAATCTTTTGACGGGTTAAGATTGAAAATCGGTCAAGAATTGAAGGAGTAAGAAGCATTTCATTTTGGCGGATACCCGGGTATCCTGCCGAGTACTTATGTGTGTTAAAGTTGCCGTGTACATAACGGTTGAAAAAATTATAATCACCAACAGATAGTGGAGCCAAGTCTCAATAAGAATCACGTCGATTTCCGCGTCACTAACTAAGGTAAAGAAGTAATCGACTTTAGTACGGAGTTCCCCTACGTTTTGATAGTAAAAGAGGATACAGCCCTCATGAGAAAGAATATTTTCAGTCCACCACTTCAACGTCAGCAACGGCCGAAAGGATCGTCGTCGTCTTTTGCGTCGTTCGCTGAGCTTGGAGAGTACCAACATCGTTGCGTCCCGGAAAAATGTTAGGGCTGAGGTGACTAATGAACGCAGGCTACAGAGGCATGAAAATTTCCGGCACACTTTGGACACCAAAATGAATCACTGCAGGAAGAAGCTCTATTCCAGTATTTCGAACATTTGGAGCAGTGCAAAACGCTGACGCAATCAGTTACTGGCTGTATGTTTTTCAAAACATCTTATGACATCTAATCCTGATGTATTCAAATCGAATTGACTTTATTGTACTGAGTCAGGCTTCGGAAAAAGACTGCGGTGTGACACTATACTGATGACTGTTCTCTTTTTCTACTCTAACAGCCGCATGAGAGCTCACATTCAGCTACAGCTTACACAGGCAACGAAGCTGTCCTATTTTTTCATTGTTGATATTATTCCCCACACGAGAAAAAAGTGTTTCGCACTACCTCGCTTGCATTATAGCATCGGTCGTAGAACTACGTCTCTTCAGAAAATTCGGCTGCATAGAGATGTAAAATTAAAATCCAAAAACGGGAAAAGTGAAAAATATGTTCAATTTCAAATGCTAATAAATTGGTTAGTTTTCGTTCCTCCGTTCTTGCAGCAATCCATTGGAAAATCTTCTATGCATCCACCCAATTGTAATCCGATTTTTCGGAGTATTGTACTATTGAAAATTGTCAAGCCTTGCTAAAACATGAAATTCGACCTCTGATTGGTAGCTTGATGCTGACTTTCCCTAGCACGGTCGTCAGAACTATAGACCTAGTAGATCGGGAATGTACTATTAGGCCTATATAAGAGCCTGCTTCAGCCTAAACCAGTCACATTAGTTCTGAACAGCAACTACGACAGACCTTACTTAGCAGCAGTAGCCGTGGCAGTGGATAGCAGCTGCAGCAATGGTAGCGAACATCAGTAGCATTAGTGACAGGGCCAGCTGGTGCAGTGGCACTTCCTGTTCCTTCCTAAGTAAAAATAGCGGCAACATCAGCGGTAGGTGCATTATTGGGCAACACTCCCTCCAGTGAAAAACTCTGTCGTATTTTGGCAACACACAACCTTTTCTGTGGATTAACTCCTCTTCCGCACAAAATTTTAAACGTATTCAATACAAGTTATGTAAAAAACAACCTTATGTAGTTCTTCGTCAACCTTATGGCTGTGGTTTTGCAAACAACCCTTGTATTTTTTTCTGTTTATCGAAGCCATAGGTTTTTGTACTCCATTATATTTTTTCAAAAAGATGACGAGGAGTTATTCAGGAAAAAAATTGTTTTCATATTTGAAAGACGCCAATTTATTTGTGAAGGGAGCTGATAAGTTTAACATTTGCGAGATTTTTTTCTCATCCGCCATCAATTTTTAAAAATAGGTTTACACCTATTTTTTATACAATAATCTTTTCTTTTTTTTTTTTTGAGTTTTTTACAATTCATCCGAAGTGCCCCAAGGAAGCATTATGGTTCCACTCTTATTAACGCTGTGTTTCAACGACGTTGCTTCGAGATTGGGTTTGGATTGCGAGATCATGTACTTCGATGACCTGTGAATATATTTGGAGATTTGTTCAGTTGAAAATTGCCACAGATTGCAAAGCTAGCTGGAATTGTTCACGGACTGGTGCTCTCACAACAAATTGATCGTTAGTGTACAAAAAATTCTGTGTATCGAAATTATTATAACAATCGGTATACCTCAACAATTATCAACCGAATCTCTTTGTTAAACATTCCGAGGACATCACTGATCTTCATTACTTGAGGTCTAGTACATAAGGTCTAGTACATAAACCAATCGAGAACCAAACTAGACAAAACAGTTGATCAACAAACGTTACAAAAATTTTTCATCACTCAAGAAACAGCGTATCGCAAGATTCTCAACAGTCGATTGGAATCAACGAACAAAAAACTGCACAAAACGTTTTCCAAAATACAGCCTGAAGTTGCTACTCTGAAAAGAAATAGCGGAGCCATACTTAACGCAACCAACATCCAAATTCCCGACGAGACAATAACACTCCTCAGTATGGGGCCAAAATTTGCACTACCCCCCAGCAATATTAAACAAATACCCTTTTACCATCTATTAGCAGACATGGAGGAAGTCATCATTACACATCCAGATAAGAAAACACAAGACAATTTAGATTTGTTCCTTGAGATAGTAGAATTCTGCATGGATTCCAGTTACTTCCGCTATAAAAACATATTTTACTCTCAAATACATGGTACCGCAATGGGCAGCCCGTTATCACCAACTCTCGCCGATATAGTATTGGACTCAGTGATAGAAAGCGCAATAAACTCACTCCCCTTCCGTGTTCCGTTTATTAAAAAATACGTAGACGATCTGATTCTAGCCATACCGGAAAATTCGAGCCAAATCGTGCTGAATGTGTTCAACAGCCAGGAAAAAAGAATACAGTTCACCCTGGAGACTGAGCAAAACCAACACCTACCATTTTTAGACCTGAGGATAGTAAGGAAAGACGACCAAACATTAACAACAGATTGGTACGCAAAGCCAATCGCATCTGGAAGGATGTTGAACTACAATTCGTTCCACCAACTGAAATATAAAATCAATACAGCCTGCAACTTCATCAACAGAGTAACAACATTCTCCACAACAAGCACCTACAAAGAACAAAAAGCAATCATCTATAAACTACTTCAACAAAACAGCTACCCAAAAACTTTAATCAGTCGACTACTGCAACATAGAGCACAGAAAAACAACACCAAACGTGAAAATCCAATCGTCACCCAGCCACCAACGAATCAACTCGCCCACATAACACCACAGCAACCAATCAGCATACAACATAGCATCAGCCCTCAGCATACCACTCCGAATCAACCATCCAACGAAGCATCAACCACAGGAGAAACAGCAAACCAGCCAACACATCTACTCAACATACAGCATAGCACCACACAACAGCATACTACTCCGAGCCAATCATCCAACGAAGCATCAGCCACCGAAGGTGAAACGAGCCAGCCGATACCGCACCAAGTAAGCACAAAAGCAGCAACATCACAGTCACAACAGCCAACATATCGATCAGTAACTTATGTCCCAAAACTCACTGAAAGACTCAAGAAGATATTAACTCCCGACTATGCACACATCACTATCAGCAGCAGACAGCACAACACGGTTTCCCAATTACACACGGTAGTCAAAGATCTAAAAACAAAAGAAGAACACAGCCACATTATTTACAAAATTCCCTGTAGCGACTGCAACAGTTGCTACATCGGAATGACTCAGAACAGACTTAATATGCGATTAGCAGGACACAAATCTAACGTAAACAAGCTACAGCAGATACTCAGTGCCAGCACTAACACAAAACGAGAGCTGGACGAGTTAAAGGAGAAAACGGCACTCATTAACCACTGTATACAACACAAACACAGCTTTGACTTCAGTCGAACCACTATTATCGACCATAGCAACCGCACCCATATTCTACCATTCTTAGAAATGTGTCATATACACAACACGCCCAATACTGTCAACAAGCGAGTCGATCTCGATGGACTCAACACAGCTTACGCAGCTGTGCTGTCGAGTCTCATACCAAATACCAATGCACCAGCCAACTAGTTCCTTCTCTGTCCCTGTCTTTCGAATCTCACCACAAGTAACACAGATTTCCTACCCCCCCGAATCACAACTACTCCCCATAACGTTACCATCCGCCATCGCAATAGGTCCACAGCAAAGAGATTTGTAAGTTTGTTCAAAATATTTATAAGAGAAAAATTGTACCATAGACTTTTATGAACACCAATATTGTAGAATGTACCCCGAATCGCCCCAATTAATGTTGACGATAAGCTCTAAAAAGCATCCAGACAAGGAACGAACAAGAATTATGTAAGTCACAGACAACTCAACCACAGACAACTAGATAAACTCTTATCAATTGTTAACAAATTTAAGAATTAAAACAGACACTAATCGCTAATAAACACCAACAGTTTCCCCTGAAGATGTCACTGATCAGTGACGAAACGTCGGACAGTAAAAAACCAGATCGTTCTACTTATTCAAGACTGCTCAGCCGAAATTATAACCAAACATCTGATGCAGACTTATAAATATGGATAGACTGGAAAAACAGGCATAAAATTCAACAGATGATGTTCATAGCGTAGTTGCTCAGTGGATAAGTTGACTCTTTTTGGTTACTTTTCAAGCTGGATTTTCGTGTGACCCAACGTGCCTTTCGGTGCCGGTCATTACTGCTGGAAAGATTTTTTTCGTATTAGCTATGGACACGAAACAGTGATACCATTAAGGATCTGTACGCTGCAGGAGGGTCCCTCGGACTTCGGTGAACCATATTTTCTTTTTGACGTGGGACACGTCTTTGTTTACTATACTGGGATGCATAATGTGAAATTGGAAATGAAACGGGCAAATGTTGCGTCAGATTTCAAACGCTAATAAGAGCATAACCACATGATGGATAACAATAACCAATATGTTGTTGGATAGATAAAATGTATAACAATTTTGTAATGTGTTAATTATCACTCTAATTTCATTGCTAAGCGGTAAAATTGATAATAATTTCAATAACAAATTTACGCGAATAATGAACCAATTACATGCGAGCATTCCTAGCACAGACGACGTGAATGGACACCATCCGTTCCCTGTATCAATTTCGAAATAAAAATTGACAGAGTCTCCCCGTCCCAATAGGTCAATTTATTTTTGCTTCCATGAGCTTAGACTAATATGATGTCTCGAAGGTAAAAGTTTTCCTAAAAGTTTGAAACAATACCCATCCTTGAACAATCTCTAAACCTGCGTGTTAGGTACTGTAGAACCTAATAAAAACTGATGTCTTGAAAGAAAACATGCCAGTAAAAGCAACAGTACCAGTGGAGTATAGAACCGCAGGTCTCTCGTTGCCTATGATTGCATTGGTACTCTTCTATTCGTACTGCAGCAGTACTATTCGTATTGCAGTGGTACACTTTTGTTCGTACATTTCTATTCGTATGCAATTTAGGAAAAACTACAATGCTGCTGTTGATGGTGATTGAAAGTTTATTTCAAAAATATGATTGCCATAAATTACTCAGCAAGAATTGTAAATTTTTGCAACGGATATTTATTCAATTTTATCTTCGATATTTACTAAATAATCGTGACCGGATAGTCTCGAAAGAGTAAATTCCTAAATATATACATTTATAGAAGAGTAAGAACCTACGAATGCTTGTGATTTTTTAGTTGATTTAGTAAGATTCGTACAGAATCTCTTTTTACATTTCAAAATTGTTAGATGATATATTATTATTCTAAGCTTTACCATAATAAACGTATATTTCCTGTCTTCGTAATACAGCGAATGTAGTTGCAGGCAAATGAAAAAATGGTCAAGCAAAAAATAGAAATGTAATTGTGGATTTCTACGATTTTTTGCTGGAACTTGTTAGGAATTTTGTTCAAAATATTTTCTTATGTTTTCCAATTGATGAACCTTTGTAAGGGCTTCCATATTATTTTGAAAGTAATATCCATACTATAGATTTGATTTAGTTAGAGTTAAATAAGACAAAACCATTCATTATGATAACGTAAGCAATATTGGATTTGGTTTTTGAGGATATAGAGATAATTCTGACTTTGACGCATTATGAGAAATTCTTGGTGCTTCTTCAACAAGCACGATATGCTTGTGCCTTGTTAAATACATATTTTTTTGCACAAAAAAAAAATACTAAAGGCATAATATCGCCAAATATAAATGATATTTCTTCGAGTGTTGTTGAATATATTTCAAAAATTGATTTCCAGGGGAGGCTGAAAATAAACACATTGATTCTGTCTGCAGACTGTATATTTTGTAACAAAAAATCCCCTAATTACAGTGTTTAGTCCCACGTCACCATTTCATACAACCCTAGGGCTGTATACCTTGTAGTATTTGAATTAATTTTCACTTATTAATCCAGGCACTGTTGGTGTCAGCTGAAATACTGACATATCAAAAAATTATTGAAATCAAAAAACATCCATCAAATTATAAAGTATCATCGAGCTTTAATTCACTTCATCTTGGTTAAAAAAAAATCTAAATTAAAAATTGCAAAAAATCAGTTTCTTATGATAAAAGGTACGATTTACAAAGAAACGTGACGAGTCAGGGACGCTCTCAAATTTCAATTTCTGAGCAAAGGTTGTGCAATAAATAGGATAGAAAAGATACTGAGCTGTCTGTCGGAAGATTCGACATAGATTCATTCAAAGGCGTTCCGCAACAACAAATTTGATAAGCTACCTTCCAGCTCTTGTGGTAACACAATGAATTACGTCTTATTTTACTGGGAATATCTTATCAGTAAAAGTAGGCAGAGACACTCTGCGTCTTTTAAGATTCTTTCAGGAGTTCCTCAAGGCAGTATTATGGGTATTTTATTATTAATACTGCTCATCAATGATCTCTGTACGAAACTGAAATCTCCAAAATGATTGTGCGCTGTTAACCTCAAATGCTACCGAGTAGTCGCTATGAAAGAGGACGTTCGTTGTACGTTCCAAATGGATATCAACAGGGTTTTGGAATGGTGTGATTTGAACAATATGAAAGCAAACGGAGTTAGTGTGAACGCAATTCTTTGCATTTTGGCCTTAGCTTACCCCGTGAATCCTACTTTGCAAAAAGTTATGGTCTTCAGCGAAGTTGTTCAGACAGTCAAAAGCTTCTGGATGGTGGATAGTTAGAATGGAACTCCACTACCATTTGGTGCTGGTGTACAAGCAGCCCGAGTAACAATATTGCTTTTATCAAGGTTTTATAGTGCTTAATATAGCCAAAACTTTCATATTTTGCCCTTAATTTACATATATCACGATTGCAACCTCTCAGAAAGCTGCTAGTCTTCAGCAATGGTGTTCTAACTTGAACGGCTTCTAGTTGATAGACAGTTTAGTGAAGAATCTTATCGCTACGTGTCGCGAGTGGGAGCTCAATTCTTCGTATTTTTATCTTAACTTATTACGCGATCCTTACTCTCTGAAAAGTTGCAGTTTTCAGCAAAGTTGTTCAGAAAGTCAAGAGCTTCTGAATTGGCAAAATCTATGTACGTAGTTCCACCACTATGTTGTGCTAGTGTGGCCTTGATTTAGTTGAAAAACGATTCCAAACTCCTAAAAACGATGGTCTTCAACTAAGTTGTTGACATGATCGTATGAACGAAGATCGCAGTTTTTAAAGTAATCGAATTCACGAGATAAACTTTCAAATTCAAAATACTTAAAACTACATGTACACTACCACCACGTACCAGCTTGATTGCATACCAAACTGTACAACAACCAGAATCCCTTCTCTTCCCGAATAACTTTGTCAAAATCTTCAAATTCACAAGATAAATTATGTTCGAAGTTCTCAAAACTCTATGCACACTAGCGTTTCATTATTCATGTGTCTGCGCCACACTCGTATTTGTTCCCAAGTATCGTCTTATATTCGAATACGCGTCGGATATCTTGCTTCAGCGCCCATGATCAATGTTTGTAAAGGAATGTTCGTACCGAAAAAATCCGTCTTCTGTAAAGCGCTTGTTCAGAACGAATTTAAAAACGAAGCGACTGATGTCTCACTCACTATTTGCACACATGATCTCAATTCTACAAGCGTCTTTCGAACCAGCTTTATTTGGTTCGTCGGGAAACTGTATTCAAACACTATCAGTCACAGCTTTTTTAGCCTAACTGAGTCGTACGCTGCCTTGAAATCTACAAGGAGATGATTCCGGAATTCATCCAGTATAAGTCGTAGGGTAAACATTTGGCCCATCGTAGCAATCACTTCAATAAACCAGCTTGGAATTCACCGACAAAGAACTCCGTCACCGGCTCCAACCTGAATAACTGGTACTGGAGAGCACTTTGTTAGCTGAGTTAAGCAACGTAATGTCTCGATAGGTGCTGTAAACGAGTCTCCCCATGTATGGGAAAGATGAGGCCTTCCAATTATAGGTGGGCAAAATGGTTCGCTACAACGAGCACATCAGAGTGGTTCTGCTGACTAATATGTACTAGTTTTTTTCATTCCGCTTTTTTGTAACTTCGATCAATAAAGTTTAAAGCTTTACAAATTGTTTAATCTGACTATTTTACCAGTTTGATTTATTCAAAAATGCCTGAAAAGTTAGTTAAAAAGGAAATGATGAATTTTGGTGCCCTTAGTGTATGCAGAAGTGCGTCGAAAGGCCGCAGAGTATTTGCTCAACGGGTTCGTTGCTTCTGCGTTGGCTTATAGGAAAACTCATCTAGTCTCTGAAAAAGTTATCTCTATTCACAACAATCTTCAGGGTCACAGTTGTGTTGACCAGTGTTATTCAAGGTTGCGTGAACGAAAATGTCTTTTGCATTTTTTACCAATTTATGGCTATGAACTAAAATAATTTGTCAAATTAATAAAAATTCCGTACCTAACAAACATAGAGGTCAAATTTCAATAGAGTATAGAGTATGGTTTTAGCACCTACGCTTTAACTGATTTTACAACATAATTCAACTTCCGTGCCATAATAATTGAAAACATTCGAATAAATTATAACGGCATTCCAAAAGTCGCTTGTGTTTCAAGGTGCATAATTTTAAACCGCAATCATTAAATTTTAATTGTATCATTGAACAATTGCCGTAAAATTTAATTCCCATTCACCACTACTCAACCGACAAAATTCCTCCAACACCCGACGAAACTTGCCCGCTTACCCTACACGAGCGCTTCAACAACGCGACATAAAAGTATCCCCAAGCTCGGCACTTTTGCCGTCCGTCATTCCGCCATTTGCACGGTTAGGTGAGTGCAGGGCGAGTCAGGTGGAGAGTACATCATGCGAGGAACAGTAAAAATTTCATTTTCAATAAAATAAAGGATTCCTACGGTCGACCGGTCAGCAAGGTCAACCGTGTCCCATCAAATGTGGTGAACGGAGATGAGCTCATGCGGCGCTGGCTGGTCACACTGCCATTAGCAGCAAGCAGTGAAATACGAGCCCATAGAGTGTGATTTCCTGCCATTTGGCCATATTAACCGATCGGTATGTGGTCTAACGTTCGGGGCAAGACAATACGAGGCTTGGCAGCGAAGGACATGTCTAGAGAACTGTTGTAACGTCAGTGACAACAATTTCGGCCTGGATGACTGCTTCTTATGCTAAACGAATCGAGTAGGCGAAAGGGAATTACGGGAACCGTTCCTACGTGGTGTAACCGAATATCTGTGTGCGTGTTATAATAAAATCTCTACTGTTACAAACGCCGATTATCTACATGCCAAAGGTCAAGCAACGAGGACGTACTTGGCCCGACCAAGCGAGCAGAACGGCTGGGAAAAAAAGGGACCGAAATGAATTGGGCTGGGAAAGTCAACATCCGGAAAAGCAATTTTTCGTTATCGTTTAGCTTCGGAATTATTTTCATAATGCTCTTGATGCAATCATCTGTGTGGAACGCTTGCTTTTCAGAAATGAAGTTTCCGGAAAATATTTCCTTGCTCAGCATTTAATGTTATAGTTTATTGAATGTTTCGATACAGCAGGATGGGAAACAATATTTGATTGTAAGGAGGAAAGAGTTGTGTATTGAAATCTGGGTTCCCAATTTGTGTCGTCAAGTATCATTGATTTAGCATAGATAATAAAATAATTCAGAAGCAGAGCTCAGCATTGAGCGGGTTGTTGAGTACTCGAAATGGAAGACATTTATTACATTCGAAAGAAAAAGCATTCAATTATTATTGATGTAAAACTGTTTGTTTCATAATTCAATGTACTTTTCCTAAAAAAAAAACGCTGAATCACGTCATTTATGTCATGTAATTTAAATCCAGTGAAAAATTCGCTTTAATCATCATCGAATAACAAACAGCAAGTTCGTCACAAACAATTTTCATCGTTATAAAATTGGTAAACTAGTGCCGAACAACATAGAATCTTCCACTTCAATTTAATGGCCGCATTAGTCACCGATTGGAAACACCCTCACACGGCAGGGCCAGCCGACCGTTACAGATCATAACTCACCGAAATTGCCAGTCGTTTCCGGCTAGGAAAAACTAACACCCTTCCCTCTCCCAACCGCTCAGAACTTCACCGTTCGAAATGTGAACGAAAACACTCATTATCATATTTATATGCGTGATGATAGCTGCTGCTTCTGGTTGCAGCCGGGAAAGATTTATGAAGTACGACACCTATACTGACAGTTGAACCAACACACCCCCCTCGCAGACTGACTGTCTTGAGAGTCTGGGAAAAAGTACTGACGAAAGCAATTTTCACCCATATTACACTGTTGACACAACGACCGGTGGCGGAGTGCTGCCTTTTCCCTTTCTTGGCGTATAACGCTTGACCGAATATCTTCCCTTCCTCGTTTCGGTTGCCCTACCAACAAGCAAGAAGGACAAGCACTCAAGGGCCCTCCACCGGTACAGGGACAATATCTTATCTAGTTATGACTTTACGACCGAAACCATAACACGCTTTTATAGGTGCGAGCTTTTGCTCTTATCCGTCGGACGATGGGTTTGCTGATGAAGATGAGGAGATTCGTCGTATGGCACCAGGTCCAACCCACATACCTACACAGATATGTACCTTCGTGCGAGCATGCAAACACATTTGTGATTCTAATCTTGGACTCAGCTTAAAATTCGCCCCGCAGCTGGAATCGATGGAGCCTGGGGTTTGCCGTTCTCGGGGCAGAAAACGAATGACGTACTGGCTTGGGCAGGACTTTACATAGATCCCTCCTAGATTTGATTTTTGGGACAGGTTAACTGTACGTGCCGAATTCTCGACCCCTTCGCAGCGCTCTAGCGAACGTGTCGAGCAGAGCTTACCCAGACGAAATGTGAACGCGAAGGCGGAGTAATTCCAAATAAAAAGGGTCACATTTTCCTGATTTCATGCGGTAATTGACCATCATATTTGTGAGGGTTACACGAATGGTTATTAACTATCGTTTTCTGGCTGATACTGCTGGCTGGATTGGCACGAGCATTTGGGATTTCTGTACCGAAATGTGACACATGTAGTTTCGTTGGTGTTCTGGCGTGATACATCGAGATATAGAATGAAAATAAAAATACCAGGGCCAGGGGTGATAGTACTTGGTGCAGCCACGGGTATAAGAATGTTGGTTTTACTGCTTTTTTTCTTCGAATTTTAGTCCCAAATACTTGACGACTATGATTTTTTTTCTGCAGAATATTGGATTATCTGACTGAATATGTGAAACCTGATCGAAAATCAATCCAATCGAGCTGTTTCATTCAAAATAATGGCCATGCGTCCGCCTTTTTCAATCGATCCATATTACGCTAGATGTTATGAACGGAAATATATTAAATCAATAAAACTTATCCACTAATCCCTTCTTAACCCTTTTTATTTTTGAGTACTCTTTTGGTTTCTTGGAGTGTTTTACCAAATCATATTAGAAATTAATTTTTGTTTTGGTGATTTTTATAGATTTATGAAGCTTTTCCAGGAATATTGAGCTAGGAGCTAAGGCTATTTTCTGTTTGGCCTTCAACTTTATTTTGCTGGAGTGGATTTTGGAGTCTATTGGGTTTCCTTTTCTGTCATTCAGAAGTATTATTAATCATTCAAATCATAATTTGCTCATTATATATCTTTAGGTTCTCTCTGGACTAACCGGTGACAGTAAAAACTTTAAAATTTATTCCTGCTACTGAGAAAAATGTACTGAAAGAAAAACTGATTCATTAGTACAAAAATAAATCAACATTTCTGAAAGGTCTGTAGTCGGCCTTCCCTAAATGCTTTTTCATGATGCCGGACGTACGGACTTACGTCGATCAATCCAAAGCATCTCTTGACCAATCAACTGTTTGTAGTTTGTCCATTTGTTTTTGTACACCAAGGAACTCAAAATCTCGAAAAATTTTTCGATTGGATAACACTGCGGCAGGTTTGTTGAGTATTTTGGATACAGATGGGGTCGTTCACCAGAGTTGTGTTTTTGGTCCAAAGTGATGATCTTCTATCTAGGCATTTTCGAAGAAATGTAATTAAAATTTTCTTCGAACATTCCTTCTGGTACACATCTTAATTGATAGCCAAACCATTGGGATTGAACCATGATTTTGACAAGAAGAACGAAGTCTTTTTATTTTTACGACATTGACCGGGCTTCCACTGCGAATGAAAATTGAAGTTTACAGGATAGTATACCTATACACATTCGGAACCGGAATATTTTCGCTCAATACAGGTCTACTACGTTGCTATAGGAATGGTAGCAGTCGCTTTTTCAGGTAGATAGATCTCTTGATTGATGGTTTCTGTAGTGATAAAAATGCTGCTTTTTAGACCGTGCATATGGCCTGCAAGATGAGATATTTTTGACGTGGGACTACGTCTTTGTTTTCTATACTAAGATGCATTCTGTAGAAAAGAAATAAATGTAGAAAAAATAATAAATGAAACTGGCAAATGTTGTGTCCTAGCAGCATAACCACATGAAGGACAACAATAACCAATATGTTGTTGGATAGATGAAATGTTCGACAATTTCGTTATACGCTAGTTATTATTATTATTCCATTGCTCAGTGCTGAAAATTCAAAAAAAGTTCCAAGGTCAAATTTACGCGAATAATGAAGCAAACACATGCAAGCATTCCTATCACAGATGACATGAATAGACACCAACCATTTCCTATGATATTCTCTGTATCTATTTGAAAAAAAATGACAGAGTATCCCCGTCCCAATAGGTCAGCGGTTCTCAACCTGGGGTACGCGTACCCCCAGGGGTAAACGTTGAGAACCGCTGCAATAGGTCAATTAATGTTTGCTTCCATGAACTTAGACTAATTTGAAGTCTCGAAGGTAAAGGTTTTTCAAGAAGTTCGAAATAACCCTTTTTCTTGAGAAATTTCTAAACCTGCTGTTAGAGCATAATAAAAACTGATGTCTTGAAATAAAACATTCGGTAGAATATTACCATGCAGTATAGCTGAAGCAGAACGCCGCTAGTCACTCGTCGTCTATCGTTGCAGCGGTATTCGACTTCCATTTGCGATGGTAATTAAAAGTTTATCTCACGAATTATTGGTGCTTCTTCAACAACAACGATACGCTTGTGCATTGTCAAATAAATGTTGTTTGCACACAAAAAAAAACACTATAGGCACAATACCGCCAAGTGTAAACGAAGTTCTTTCGAGTGTTAATTAAATATCTCTCTAAAAATGGAACTTCGGACCAGGGTTGCCACATTTATTTCTGTATTTTTGCTCAAAAATATCTGTATTATCTGTTTCACGGGCTAAAAAATCTATATGAAAAATCAGCATCCTACAAACTAAAAATGTTGGATGAAAATCTTCTTCCTTAAAGAATATATTGAAACAAATCACCATTTTTTGCTTTGGCCTAATTTTTTATTGGTTTCAAACTTATAATCAGGCGAGTTAATCAAATGTAGTAACTGAACACGATATTGCTTATTTTTCTTTACGTGATGTTCATGCATGTTTTTGTTAATTTAATTTTAGTAGCTTCTGCTTGGTTAGCAACGTAGCTTTCAGCTTTTAAAATTGAGCTCATAAGCTTAGGGGCCATGAGATTTCTGGCTTTAGACTTGCTGCAATTATATATTGAAAATATGCGTTCTACAAAAACCGAAGAATGTGGAATTATTGAAAAATTCGCACAGATGATCTTAGTAACGGAAACATGAATTTACCATTCGGCATTGTGGCGTCCAACTACTCAGACCAAGTTCAAATCAAATCATTTAAATTTTCCAATTTCACGAATGTTTAGAATTGAATTAAGCTACCGTTTTACAACAGGATCGATAAAATCGAACAGCTTTGCAATTTGTTTCACAAATTTTAAATAGAAATCCCGTCAAAAATTTCGAAACGTTATTTTCCGCCTTCGTCCAAGCCTCATCCCTCTTCTTCTGCAACGATACTAACATAAACAGCATCAGGTTTTTTCACAAAAGCTTGAAAGTCGTTGAATTGAATTCAACCTTCCAAAAAACTGATTTCAGTTCGAATAGCAAAAGATTCTGTAAAATCTGTATTTTTGACAATATTCTGTAATTCTGTAATACAGATTCTGTATTGCTTTTTTAGTTGAAAAATCTGTAAAATACAAAAAAAATCTGTATATGTGGCATCCCTGCTTCGGACTTCGATAGTTTGATGGTTTTGAAAATTGATGCGATATAAAACTCCTGTCCCGGAAGCTGTTTGAAATCGGCCTTCACATAAGTTTAGTCGTCCATGAATACAGAGTCAAACGTTGTAACTAGATTCGTATACAGTTTTGCCGATGTGTTTTGATTACACCTCGGTTCGCCACTTCCAGCTTCTTGAACTTCGACAACCCGGTTCGTTTCTCGGTCCACTGCACAGTAGTATAGGAGACACTGAGCTAGCGAGTGACTTCCGAGATGGAGAGGTTAGGATTCCCCTAATATTTGGCGGCCACTTTCTGCGTCGTTACTGCCACGTCCGGATTACGATTGCCGCAACCTCCAGGTGGTTCCTGGCGTCAGACACACACTCCTCAAACGCTGTTGTTTGTCACATGCAGCAATTTTGCTAACCTAGTGTGCAAGGTGATTTTCAGCCATTTCATCTTGAAGTTCATCCTGTTTGTTATTTCGTTTTTTTTTTTGGGTGATAGTTTAATAATAAAAACGTTAGAATTTAAGTGAATTTTTGGCACTTGACAAGTGAAAAGACCACGTGGTTATAGTCGCAAGGGCTGGGGGCGGTTGGACAAACGACCACGAAGTACCACGGGGGGGTACGGGGGGTATAAAAAGTGTTCAAAACATGACCACGTGGTTTAGGAACGGCCCCTTAAAAATATTTATTGTCGGCTTTGATAGGTCAAATATTTTGGGTTGAATTTGGAATTTTTCTTGTAGTTTACTTTCCTTCAACCTTAAGATGATAAGATGATAAAAGTATGATGATTTTGGAATTTCCGACATCATTTTTTTGTCGTTTAAAGAAATTTTAAATATTTTAAGGTGAGTTTACAAGACGACGTAGAAACGTTTTTGAGCCAGATTGAATTAAATTCAAAATTTTCATATTCTAGAAGCGTTTTACAAATATTTCGAGCTGAGCAAGTTTCGCTTTTTTTGGTTTCTTTTTTCTCTTGATTAAAAACGTTACTATTTTCAACTTAACTTGGAACTAACTTTTAATTTACTGCTCTAATATTTTGAAGTAATTTGAAGTCAATTTAAGTTAATTTTGAAGAATTATTCAATTTTTTGTAACTTTAAAGCCAAATTTGGATTTATTTTCCCTTCGATTTTTTTTTAATTTCATGCCGATATTTTCTTTGTTTCAATGCAAACCAAGAAAAGAATCGAAGTTTATAAATATCTTCACTGTTTTTCGCTGAATGACTTATTTTGTTTAATTTGCAGCTAAACGATAGTAACAAATTTTTTTTTGGTTTTTCTTTTTCTAAAAGAATGTCCACGTGAACGGAGAGGGAGAGGGGGAGTTTGGTCAATGTACACAAATATTCCGAGGGACGTAGGACGGGGGTGATTCTTAGATGATTTTTTCTTGTCACGTTTATTGCACAATGTTCAATGTTCTAACAATTCATTATTTCTTGTAATGAAAGCTTTAGCCGAAAAACAAAGAGTTTTTAAAAAAAAGAGAGAAGGAGACTGCGAGCGGGAGATAGAGATAGGAAAAAAATTATATCGAAAAAAAGAGAATAACAGGAGGAAAGAAAAAATGAGACAAAAGGAAAAAGAACATGGGGGAGATCGCGTTCTGATTGGAAGGCTTGAATAATGCCTAGAAAGTTAAGTTGAATATTTCATGTGTTAAAAAACTATGTCTACACTATAAAAAAAAACTATGTCTTTTCGAAAGTAACAACTTTGTAATGCAATATCTGTTTATGATTCATAATTGAAAATAACTTCTGGATCTAGCGACTACTTTTTTGAAATGAATGAATAGATTAAACTTTATATAGTTCTCAACAGATATGTATATTTGATATCTCACAAGGAAAAAAAAATATACAGAAAGAATACGAGAAAAAGAAACAGAAGGAGATATAATGCGAGAAAAAGCAAGAGAAAGCAAGAGAAAGATTTGAAAAAGTCAGACAACAGGAAAGAGAAAAGAGAATGAGAAAGGGGTGGAAAAAGAGAGAAAAATAATAGACAAGAAAAAAAGAAGGAGAAATGCATAGAGTAAAACAGCGAGAGAGAGTAATTGAGAGAGGAAAGGAGGGGAAAATAGAAAGAGAAATAGAGAAAGAAAAAAAGAGAGAGAGAATTAGAGAAGAAATTACTAAGAAAAATAGATAGAATATCATAAAGAGAGAGAGAGAGAGAGAGAGAGAGAGAAATAAAGAGAAAAGTAGAGAGTGAAATTGCGAGAGAAATGCAGAGAAAACGATAGAAAACCATAGAGAGTAGGAGATATGGAGAGAGAAATAGAGAAATGAACAGAAAGAGAGACAAAGAAAAATAAAAAGAGAAAAAGAGAGAGGAATTGAGAAAGGAATAGGAAGAGAAATACAAAGAATATTAGAGAGAGAAGAAGAGAGAGAAATAAACAGAAATACAGAGAGAAATAGAGAGAGAAACACAGAAAGTAGTAGAAAGAGAAATTGAGACAGAAATAGAGAGAGAAACAGAGATACGAACAGGAAACAAACAGAGAGAGGGATAGATAAAGGAATGGAGAGAGCAATAGGGAGAGAAATAGAGAGAGTAATAAATAGAGTAAAAGTGGGAGAATAGAGAGAGAAATGGAGAGAGAAAATGAAATAGAAGTTAAGAGCGAAATAGAGAGAGAAATGCAAAGAAAAATAGATAAAAAAACATAGAGCGAGACATAGATAGAGAAAAAGAGAAAGAAATAGAAAAGAGAACAAGCAAAATATAAAAAGAGAGAGATATTGAGAAAGTAATAGGAAGAGAAATAGGGAGAGAAATACAAGGAGGAATAGAGATAGAAGAAGAGAGAGAAATTAAAAAAATACACAGAGAGTAACAAACAGAGAAATTGTTAAAGAGAAATAGAAGTACGAACAGGAGAGAAACAGAAAAAGGAATATAGAAAGAAATGAAGTGAGAGAAATGGAAAGAGAAATGGAGATAAAAATAAAAGGAGACAGGAAAAGAAAAAAAAAACAGAGAAGGAAAAAGAAAGAGAAATGGAGAGAGAAATAGACAGAGAAATAGAAAGAGAAATGGAGAGAACAATAGAAAGAGAAATATAGACAGAAATAGAGAAATAAACAGGAGAGAAATAGAGAGAGCGAGATAGAAAAATAGAAAGAGGAATAGAGAGAGAGAAATAGAGATAGAAATATAAAGAGAAGTAGAGAGGGAAAGAAAGAGAGAAATAGAGATATAAACAGAGAGATATATAAACAGAGAGAGAAAAATAGAAAGAGCAATATAGAGAGAAAGCAACAGATAGAGAAATATAGAAAGCAAGAAATTGGTAGAGAGAGAAATAAAGAAAGGAAGAAACAGAAAGAGGGGAATACAAAAAGAGAGGAATACAGAGAGAAAGAGAGAGGGAGAGTAATTTCTTTAAATACTGTGGTATCCTTAGGCTTTTTGCTTTTATTTCTAAAAGTGCTTGTCTTTGGGCAAGTTATCTTTTGAACATTTTTTGAGTAATTATAGTTTTCAGCGTGACAGGAATTCAAGACAACTAGTTTGTAATAATTATTAGTCCGGCTCTTCGAAAGAGAGTAGCTGGCATCGCTGGCGACGTGTGTAGACGCTTTATTTATTGCGTCCGTGGTAATCGCGTTTTATAGTGGTATATAGCACGATGAATTGTGAATTTCGTGTGGTAATTGTAGGTGAAAGTGTTTCGAGTGTTATAACAGTGTATTAAAAGTGATTTGGAAGTAAAACGATCTGGAAATTCAAAGTTTTATTGCCGTTTTTTTACAATTTGTCGCCTAGCAAATGGCTGCTTTCAAAGCGCAGTGTTGTGTTGGTGACTTTCCTTTGATACGGTAGTGTGCAAGCATATTCTCCGCCGACGGCACGATCCGCTGAAAGGCAGAAACTGAGAGAGCGGCAGTTGTAACCATAGAAACAAGTTGCCTATACTTGTTGTGTGCGAGTGGAGGCATGTTTGGTTCGCTGAAAGCAGATTCAATGACTAAGATAAGTACATACATTTACAGACATGTTTGTTTATTTATAAATGACTCGAAGGTAGTAGTTTTCACCGACAAGAATCAAATTGTTTTTTTCTATATTTCGTGTTGTAGTGTGTGCTGTATAGTATGAGTTTTTTAGCGATGAATTTGTGCGTCATTTAATGGCGAATTCATCTTTCATGTGTGCTACCACAGCGTAGCATTTTCGTACTGTTCTGTCATTCATTCATGCACCGCTTGAAAAGGTGTACCACACGATTGATGTTTATCTATTTTGCGATATTTCCCAATGTTAAAAATGTCTTGAATTTTCGAACTAAAATATATCTGATGACCATGTTTTAATATCCATTGTCATTCCTTTTCTATTTATGACTTCACTAGCTTTTGAATAGTTATTTTTACGCCATAGCAAAGTTTTGTTAAACATGGTAAATTTTTATAGACGCAGATCCGAAACGGTAAAATGAATAATAATTGTTCTGGCATTTTGTAAAGGGTTTAGAAATACTGTAATGTTGTGTCAAGCTCGTTTCTGTGGCTGTGCTACACCGTCCTGGACTTCACTTTACAGCTCGAAAACGAACACGCAAGCGACGCTACACTCAGCTGTCATATTTTTAGTACGCCATTTGAGAGCATTTGTTTTTGTTATTAGTGTTTTCAGACTGCACCCTGTCTCTTTCGGGTGTAGTCCAGGATAAAGTGTGTAGTCGGATACAGAAAAAGTTTAGTCCGGAAAGTGAAAAAAAGTACAGGACAAAACTGTAGTCCGGGTGTGAATGCGCCGCGGAGACTTATTACTTATGCTTTTACGCATGTCGTTTGACAAAAAGGTCCCCATCGCTCACCTCAATAATGAGCCAACATAACGCGTAACATTACTTGAACTCGTCACCCAGAGAGTACTGGTGTGGTTTGTGGAATTCGGAATATGGTGCATTGTTGCTAGTCGAAGTCGAAATCTTATGATACAATTTTTTTCGATTTGTCTAGTTTTTGAGCAGAGGTTTTTGTATACTATGTCCCAATAATGACTAGTTCGGCATTTTGTCAACAAACTTAAGATATCTATTTTGGTCAATCTGCGTATCTGCATTTTTCAAATTATTGGAGCTTTGGATGCATGAAACTTTGACAATTTTTCTATTTAATAGGCAACACTTCACAACCTAACGAGGTGGTCAAACAAACCGTTTTGAATATCGCTTCTGCACTGAATAGCGACTTACCCGAAGACGCCGTATTGGAAGCTAAACGGATTCCGCAGAAAGATTCTGCTGGTAAGTTTGCTCCGATTAAAGTAGTGTTCGCTGATGAAAGACACAAAGAGGAGTTATTTCTAAAGAAAAGAAGTCACGGTCTGCTACTTTCTTCGGCGATCGATCCTTCTCGCAATGCTACCGGTGGCAACCGAATTATTCTCCGTGATGAGCTGACATCATTTGGAATGAAGTTATTGAAGGAAGTCCGCACTGTACAAGAACAAACAGACCTGAAATTCATATGGCCAGGGCGCAATGGAGTCATCCTTGCAAAATCACACGAGGGGTCGAAAGTGGATACCATTCGATGTATGCAGGATATACAAAAATTACAACGCGCGCACACCAAGCGGCAACTGGATGAATCGATGCTCAACTCAACTGAAATTGATGAACCCCAACAAAAACGACAGCAACGCTTTCGGAACAACAGCGATCGATCTATCTGCTGAGCTTACTTAATATCTAAATATAATGTCCATGTATCGTAATTTAAAGTATGATTGTATTGAAGACTGGGTGAAAAATAAAAAAGTAACTGATGATTTGTACCTGAGAGTACTACAAATAAATATAAGAGGAATAAATGAGCTTGCAAAGTTTGATGGTGTAAAAGAGTTGCTGCAGCGTTTAGGGAACCGTTTTGATATAATTATATTGGGTGAAACGTGGCTGAAAAACGACCGTACTTGCCTGTATGCTTTGAATGGCTTTAGAGGATTTTTTTCGTGCAGGAGCGCATCGAATGGAGGCCTATGTGTATTTGTGCGAAACGAGATAGAGATGGAAGTTCGTTTAAATGAGGAAACTGATGGCCTTCACCATATTTGCCTACAGATTTTGTTACGTGGCAAACGTATTGACTGCCACGCGATTTACAGACCGCCCTCGTATGATATTAGGCGCTTTCTCTCAGAGCTGGAGTTAATACTGTCTAGTATTCCTCGTGGCCACGAATGTATTTTGTTTGGTGATATGAATATTCCTGTTATTATGACTAGTAGCAATATAGTGCAGGAATACTTACGAACATTGACGTCTTACAACACGATAGTAACTAACACTGATGTAACGAGACCAGCAAGCGGTAACATCCTTGATCATGTTGTATGAAGTGTATCATTAGCTGATGATGTTGTTAACGAAACAGTTCTGAACGACTTTAGCGACCATTGTCTGATTTCGTCTACCTTCAAATTGCTGTCTCCACCTATAAAACAGAACTTGGAAAAACAAATTTTAAATCACCAGCTTCTAAATGACAGATTCCTTGAATCCTTATCAAGGCTGCCTCATCTGCGCTCAGCTGAAGAAAAATTGCTACATGTGATCAACTGCTACAATTCTCTACGTCATTCAAATTCAAATAGTCTATTCAAATTAAAGAAAAAACGTTGAAATCTGCACGACGTAATCCGAGCAATCGACGTCTGAATGACCTCTTGGTGCATATTTCGAAAAAAACTACAAAAAGAAAAAGCTGCATGCAAGAAGAATTACTACTCCAATCTTCTGAATCGAAGCGATCAAAAATCGGCCTGGAAACTAATCAATGGAATACTTGGAAAACAGGACCAACGAGGCTTTCCGAAAGAGATACAAACGAATGGGAGAATCACCACAGATACGAATGAAATCTGCCAAATATTTAACGACCATTTTTGTAACGTTGGACCCACACTAGCAGCTTCTATAAACAGTGATAGGAACATTCACAAATTTAACACGCTAGCACCATACCAGTCATCCTTGTTCCTGCATCCTGCGTCCGTGAATGAAGTAACAATATTAATTAATGAATTGTCTATCAAAAAATCACCCGGTCCGGATAATATTCCTGCTAGTTTTGTGAAACTTCACCATAATGTTTTTGCCCCACTATTAACAAACATATTCAATGAAATTGTGCAAACAGGAATATATCCTGACTGCTTGAAAATTGCCCGCGTATCCCACGTGTTTAAATCAGGTGACACGAAGGATCCAACCAACTACCGTCCTATTTCCTGCTTATCTGTTCTCGACAAAATCATCGAGAAGCTCATTGTTAACCGGATTGTCAACTTCACCGATCAGCATCGTCTCATTTACAGCAAACAGTATGGCTTCAGGCATGGCTTAAGCACGCTTAGTGCGTCTTGTGACCTTGTAGAAGGTGTATACGATTCGCTAGACAACCGAAAAATAGTAGGATCTCTGTTCATCGATCTGAAAAAAGCCTTCGATACAATAAACCACGAAATGCTTGTTGATAAACTGGAAGCTTATGGAATAAGAGGAATAGCCAAATCCCTGATAAGGTGCTACCTCTCTAACAGATTCCAGTTCGTATCGAGTGGAAACTTCAAAAGCTCTTACGGGGCCGTGTCGACTGGTGTGCCCCAAGGTAGTAACTTGGGGCCAATTCTTTTTCTGCTGTTTATTAATGATCTGGCCAAGTTAGAGCTGCATGGAAAATTACGTCTCTTTGCTGACGACACTTCAGTCTTTTATCAAGGAACAGAATGCACCGCTATCCAGCTTCAAATCGAACGGGACCTCCTTCTTCTACATGACTACTTTCAAACTAATTTGATGTCAATGAATATATCGAAAACCAAGTATATGCTCATTCACTCGTTCCGCCGAGAACTCCCGGCTCGCGAGCCAATTAAAATCGCCAATCGTGTCATCGAAGAAGTATTTGAATATCCATTTCTCGGCCTAACGCTAGACAATAGAATGAACTGGAAGGACCATCTTGAGTCTCTCAAGCGAAAGCTAACATCACTATGTGGTATATTAAGGAAGGTTTCATCATTTTTGTCTTTGGCGACTATGAAAACACTATACTTCTCACTAATCCATTCTCGGCTCCAGTACCTAGTTGCAACGTGGGGACTGGCTTGCAAATCTTCTTTAAGAGAGCTACAGGTGATACAAAACAGAAGCTTAAAAGCCGTGTTCCGGAAACCTCATCTGTATCCCACTCATCTACTATACGAAGATTCCAGGGACTCAACCCTACCAATCCGCGCACTCGAGGAGTATCAAATGTTGATCCACTTGCGAAATAACATCACTTCAACAGTCCTTGTCACAAAAAGAATGCACGAAAACCGCTCAAGCAGGCAAACTGTTCACCTATATTTGCCTCGATTCAACACGGAATACGGTCGCAAAAAAATGTCGTACATTGGTAGCGAACTGTTTAACGACCTCCCCCCATCATGTAAAAATGCCCCCACAACATATATCTTCAAGCGTCGTTTGCGAGCTATCATCAAAACGAAAATACCACAGTATCTAGCCTAATTCTGGATTACACCCGAATACTACACTACTCACCAATGCCTTCGCCGTACGCCGGAACCATAGCAACACCATCAACGCGCGAACCACCAGCACCACCCCACAATTGTCGACAAGTATCATCACCAGCTTCAACTTGTTGTTAACAACATTGTATCGCACTTTCTTAAAAGAGCAGATGCTCACTGGAAGTGCAAACTTATTCTAGCGATTAAAGTGTAAAAAATATATCGGAAATAAATTGAATTAAATTAAACGCTCGCATCGACAGCTAATAGAGAATCGGCGTGAAATATCGTGCTCCCGAGCGTCTCCGTCGGTAGTCGTGGATTGAGCGGTCGTGCACAATGCTTTGGTAAAACGCGTCTCCGGTCCGGGAGAGTTTTGCTCATATAAATGTTTTCGAAATGTAGTAACCCAACTTTATGATATGTTAGTTTGAGTCGACCACTTAGTGTGGTATACCATTTTGCGTTTCACTAGGATGTACCACACTTACCTGTACGTGACCCTAACAACACTCTTTAGTTTATTACTGCTTTAAATCGGTCTCAAATCAAAAAATCGCTTTTTAAGAACAGACGAACAGTATACAAGAAACGCCGTTAGTCGACCTGTTGAACTCAAAGACAGATGTCCGGGTGACCGAACATCTAGAGACTTCGCGTCGATACCTTTCATGAGGTCGTATTTTCTACAGGTTGGTTATAAACGTGTTATAATTTTTGATATAAATAGGGTCACTTCACGAAGAAGTGATAGGAGTCGCGAGGCGTTAACGTAACTCAATTCTCGTAGCTTGTGTAGTCAGCTGAGATCAATCAATGGGAGACACGTTACGGTAGTTGCATAATGACTAAATAAACAGATGTTCAAATATTTGAGTCGGTCTTGATTGAGTTATAGGTCCGGTATTCTCGCGTGCACTTTATTTTTGCGGTGTTACTTCATCTAACATATTGATCGCGTTATGATTTCCGTAGAAGGTATAATGAACTCGTACGCGCGATATTTGTTATTATGAACCCGGTACTCGAACTCAGCGCATCGTTTACCAAAACGAACCTGCTGCAAACCTTACCCTTTTCTCCAACATCCCAGTGATTTCTCGTGGAAGTGCAGAGGTATTCTCGGCCACCAATAAAGCGAGTATTACATCAACAAATTCCTATACACACTCCTTCTTTGACCTGCATTCGTATGCGGCCGGCGCTGGTATTGCCTAATATAAAGATTAAGGTCACCAGTTTTTACACATTGAAGATGAATGTTAGTCCCAAGCATCATCTGTTGGTTCTCTGTGTAATTACAGCTGATCTGGCAATAACGGAGTAGCAACCGCGGGCGATCAATCATGCTCAATGCTCAATGCTCAATTATTAGTCCGGCTCTTCGAAAATAAATATAAGCTAATCTTTTGGTTCACATGCATATCTTTATTTTTTTCTATTTTTCAGGCTTTGCATCCATGGAACTTTGCATATTTGCCTTTCTCCTAGTTTTATATTTATACTTATTACATGTAATAAAATGCTAAAATGCGTCAACGAGTAAAGATAGCAATGAATATTTAAAAAACACCAGCAGATCCGATGCTACAAACATTGATACAATCCGCGAATAAAAATTTTTCACATTTTTTCCCCAATCCGCGTTTGGATCCGAATAATATGCGCTCAAATAATTATTGAATGAATCGACTCGAACATTTTCGTGTTGGAATAATTCTTTTTTTTTTCGGTACGCTGGCCAATCATTCAGCATAATTAATCGAAAAGTATTCATAGCTGCTTTTATTTCCGTTTAATATTATTCCTATCTTGTGATACTCGTAGAGATACAGTGGATACCCGTGGTCTCTAAACAAAACGAGCAACATCATCTCTTCCTTTCCCAAGTAGTACCGCTCTTTGGTCGCGGTCGGCGTCGTTATTGGTCACTGGTAAAACTATTATGAACCAGTGAGAATGCAATTCTAGTTCCAAGCACCATTCATCTGGTTCATCTTGCAATTTCTTTGGTTCGATCCATCAAGGAGTGCAACTACGGGCAGTCTACAAAAGCTGAGCTAAGCTAAGCCTGTTACTGATATTTCTTGAGCATGTTTCATTTTCCCATTCAATACTTTGTATAAGTATGTTCAACAATCACGAAAAAAATTCAAAAAGTTTGGAATTGAAAAGAGTTTACATTTAGGTTTGAGTTCGTTGAAATCTTTGTCAGCTCTGAAATCAGAATTATTAATTATCTTATTATGTTTCTCTCAAGAAATGCCTTTCTTTTTTATCATAAAAATGAGTTACTGCATTTCCACATTTCATTGATTTCTTCTACAAAAAGAAATCCCCTTAAAATAATATACACTTAATTGAAAGATACAAAACATATTCCGTTTTCTGTTCGTTTATGATGTTTAGTACAAAAAACCTATCGAGCACCCCTCCTCTCCCATTCCGAAAGGCGGGGAAGCGTAACGCGCAAATGTGTTCAAAAACACAGTTTTTCAATAATTGTTTTAAAGCTGAAAAAGCAATAGAAACTATTGATTATAAGATATTTGATTACCTAAAAGATGACATTGTTTTCGTACCATTTATCGATGTATTTTCTTCCACGATCGGGCCCACTGTAGAGTAAAAAGACCAGTTGAAAACTTGGTTGTGGAAAGCCAAAAAAAAATTCATCAATTGTTTTCTTGATTAGAACAATACAAAAGCCCGCTTCATGAAAACCACGTTGTAGAAAAATCGGAATCTAGGTCCGGTCCATAATGAGTTAAAGTGGGGGAAATTATTCATCTAGTGCCACTACGGAGAAATCTTAATTTTACTTTCGATTGGAATATCCCCCACTCTATGAGACCCCCCTTTTTGTTGCAAGGTAACGTTTTTTTCAGTCAGAACCATTTTTCTCTATTTCCCACAATTTATAGACGTAAGACATTACAAAAATACTGATAGGTGATTTTTGAACAAATTAGAGCAAGAAGTCCAGAAAAAATAATATTTTTGCCCGAAAATGTTGCCAGATAGATTAATTTTGTATTTAAAAATTGAATTTGAATTTTTCGGCAAATGTAGCTAATTTTATTTCAAATTTGATAGTTTCATCATATTTTTCGGAAAATTTAACGTAAGAAACACCTTTCACCTCGAGGTAATATAAGCCAATCTCGAGATATAATATGTCTACAAAAGCAGCAAATCAAGTGGTTGTATGAAAAAAAATGGATAAAACAGAAAGGGAATAGAAAAAACAGGGTTAAAAAGTCTTATATCAACCCGATCATCTCCAGTAATAGCATCAAAATCGGTTAATGGGTTTTGTAAACAAGTTAGTATAATAGCATTTTGCAATCACGATTTCTGTTGTAAATTGCATGAAAAGCTCTCATTCAAATGTAATCATTATCATGCTAATTGAAAATTAAGTTCCTAGTTCTCAAAATCATGACAAAATCAGTTCTTCTTCTAAGAAGTTGAATTCACAAAATCGGCCACATGCAATAATTCGTCGCAAATTTGGATTTTTATTTTTTCACTCAACACAATAAAAAAATCGCTAGCTCGATAACAGTATTGAGACAATTTAATTACAATCGGTTTAGTTGTGCATCATAACTTGTACAGTATGTTTGGTTAATAAGATCTGGAAAGTGCCTAAATTGGAAGTTATTCTATCACATTCTATCTGTGTAATTAAATTGGACAAATTTTACTTACCTTTTTACCTCATTCACGCACTTCAAAATCAAACCGCAATTGAAAAATGTCAGCTAGTGAATATTCCAACCCGTTATGGAGTGAAAGTTGAGCTGATCATAAAGTATTGTCGGACAGGGAGAAAAAAAAATACAAACAAAACATTGATGGTTATTCCAGTTAAAAAAGAGTTTCAATGTCCTGCTGAATGATTTGTGAATTGAAAACAATGACAACAGCTATTTCCGTTTCGGTCAACCATGAACAAAAAAACCGAAAAAAAAAACAATTCTTTTTACTTGTCAAGCTTTAGAACATCGTTAACGATGTAGCATAATGCCTTTCATTAGGAGCCCAATTTCCATTCCGCTCGTATTGAAGACTATCAGCGTCAGCGGGAAGCCGGGATTGGGCGACGAGCAACGCCTCACTTGACATTCAGTCCGTACCGCTCGTTTTATGTTCTGATGGGACCGTAATAGTTCAAACGATAAAAAAAAAATCTGCACTCTTTTATTATGATTGTCCAGAATGGGGTTTCGTGTTCACCCTTCACGACATTAATAGAATAAGGATTTCGGTCGTCCATGCGCAAATAAAAAAAAATACACATCATACCCAAATCATTGCAAAAATTATCAAACCATCGGCATGGTGTGTGTTAATGGACCATGGCCATTAGCATGATAACTATACCAAACGCTGGCTTGAGCAGTGGAGGCCGCGGAAGTAACCCGTAAAATCGTACTCCAGTGTCAGCAATTTTGCAATCATGAAACATCGTTTCAGCCCATCGCACACACTCTGCGCTCTGGTACTGATTGCTTGAAGAATATATATTTTTGTTTTGTTTCTCGTTTGTTTGCTTTTCTGTTTCGTGACACCCGAGCTGCTTTCTGGTGGCCAAAATAGCCTGCCTTATGTACGCAGCACGGCTATGGATTTTCGTTTTTCGTCAATTCGATAAACATTCCGATGAAGCCAATCAGTCTCCTCACGTTCGATTGGAACTACCCAAATTTACCACCCAATCGGGAGAGGACGAGAAATTTGCACGGGATGAAGGAATAGCGGTTCTATATGGCTATTATAGTCGGAGTGCCAACAGTCATGATTGCGTTTTATTCTCTTACCGCACGGATGAAAGCGAAGAAATCTCGACGAAAGCTAATAAGACATTAATTTTTCAATGAAATGGCATTGGTTTGGGGCGGGAATTGCGCAAGCACAGGCTTCGAGAAATCCTAGAAGAAGTGATGTCAGCTTGTTTTTCACCTGGGTCTGTTAGTTCGTTAGGTACTGCGTGACCAGATACCGGACCGATGCAGGAAGCGAGCCAGGAAGCCATTCCTTGCGGCGCCCTATCTGCCAATCACCAGTCCAATTCATACAAATAGGTAGATAAACGGAGTGCGAATGTGGTGTACTGTGCTGTGGGTATCGACGCGAGCGGTACTGAACCGTGGGTGATGCGAACACGGCATTGATCAAATATATTAATGGAGGTGCGTGATTGATTGATTTTGAGCCGAAAGCACATAACAAATAATCAATCATTCGTTGGTTGGAGAAGTTCTGCTGCATTTACGGCGTGTAATTTTATGCTTAAGGCTAAGTGGTATGGAAATCGAAGGTGTGAGCTTCTTTTGTAAGCAAATCGTTGATCGATGTGGGCTGATGAACGTAAACTAATGAGCAAAAAATAGTTCACTTATTGAATAAACCTAATCTTTTTCTTTTTAGAATTGTTATCCGCTACCTTGGAGGTGGTAACAGAAGTGTAGGTAAAATATTGAATTAAATAATGGCAAATATTAAATACCCTACTTAAATAGAATTGATCCCGTTGCGACGCCTGTTTCTTCCACGTCGCTGAAGCATTCCTGCACTTCTCAGCACACATTAGATCCTAAGCATGGCAACATTATTGATAACGAGCTTCGCTAGATCCTCGATTCTAACAAACAATCACACTAAACCTGAATATCTCTGCTGCTCTCCCCAGACGACATGCTGTGATAATGACTGTGTTTGCTGAGCGATAGCAATTATGTCTGTTTAGGAGATTTGCCATTCGACAGCTGAACGCAGTGAGCTTTCCGTTATGACGTGTGTCGCAATAAATGATAGACACTGGCTGGAATGCGTTGTTTGTCTTAGCTGCATTCATGCGAGCCACGAATAGAATCGGTCAGGCGTGTTAGCATTAAGTATTATTATGAATTATGTTTTAATGAACATAGCTTTGCTTCATCTCGTTTCAACACCGACTAATGAGTTTGCACAATTTCTAGCGCACAATTGCTTAGCAGTTTCAGATTAATGCTGGAAAAAAATTCCACAAACGACAAGCAGTGATGTTAAAGAAATTATTTAATTTCACTGCTTGAATTTCTCCCCTAATCTGAACGACCCTCAGCTGGAGTAGTGGTAATGTCTGCCAAAATCGATGCTTCATACCTGCTCTGACGAAATTAGAAAAGCTCCTAGCTTCCACCAGCCACAGAAAGAGCCACTAACGAATCCAAAGTATCCAACCGAAGCGCACATTAAATATTGACGTCCGTTTGGTTAAAACCAAAATTTAATGAATGGGTTTCCAGTGGAATCGACTGGTGAACGTCCATACCTTTCCCCGCCTGAATCATTGCTCATTTGCGGGTGAAATAATCTGCGGTTGGGGTCGGATCAAGCGTTTGGCTGTTAGTTTGGAAAAGTGACTATGTTCAAAGCCCCAATATAGGGATGGCTGAGGATGAAGCTTAGCAAATATTAAAATATTATTTCGATCTTTTCCCAAATATTTCAGCGCAGTTATGGCTACAACCTCACGGGAAACATTCTGTGTGTTATATTTATTTATTTTGCTACCATCCTTTACGGAGAGGGTATCGTCAAGAATGGTTTATTTTTTTAAACAAGTTCAAATATCGCACTAGTAATATTCTAGTAAATATCAGCATTAGTTCTTTTGTTTACTAATTAAAATAGTACAATTTATCTGGTCGACCCTTACAAACAAAGAGAATCTGCAAAATTACTCTATTAACATCTCCAGATAACGTAAAAATTCTAGGACGATTTTGAATGATATTATACATTTTCTTGCTGCTTTGCATCGATATAATTATGTGCGTAAAAAATAATAATGAAATAAATCTTTGAACAGCGGGTCACTAGAGTTCATATTGAAAAATCTAATCGTAACTTCGCGTAAGTTTTTCATGCATTTATTCCTAAATGTCCCGGTTCATGTATTCAGTAATCATACTGGGTACAACCCTAATAACGCCCGGTACTATTGGTAAACTGAACTGGCCACGATTCGGTTGAATTGTTACTATCGAACAAATGTAAATTGGTTTTGAACGCAGATTGTGTCTCATTGAGCTCGCTGATTTGAACTTATCACTCTAGTCGCAGTTAATCTCACTTGCCGATGCAAGAGTAACCTTATAAATATGAAAATAGGCAGAGCTTAATGAATCCAAAGCCTTGGAAATTGAATCAAATATACAAGCTTACTTTATCTCTATGGTGACAGGTCATTAACGACCCACTGCCGAATCTAGAATATGTTTTCACGTCACTCGTTCTTGTGCTAGTCTTCTCTAATAGCCTCTAACACCAACCGATACGACGTCTTCAATTTAGGGTGCTAATCACTTATATTGGAAAAAAGTAACCAGGAAATTTAAAAAAAAACTCTACACAAAATGTTCACCTATCTGAAAAAACACCCTGTGTAAAATTTTAGCTCGATCGGACTTAAAAAGAGAAGGCGCAAAGCGATTGACTTTTGACCTTGAAAAATGCCTCTACGTTTCATGCATTTTTGAGCCATCTTGAAAATCGGAAACCGAAAATTCATGCACCCCACTCCGTTGCGCCACCACATTTTGGGTCCGATTGAGCTAAATTTTGCACATAGTGTTTTTTTTTCGGGCAGGTGAACATTTTGTATAGGGTTTCTCAAAATGATCATTTTGGTTGGCACCCTCTTCATCCACTCCACACATCCAACGAGTATGGAGTATACCTCGGAATCGTCGACCGCTGTCGGTATCTTTGCTGAATATTATCTCCACATGTCGCTGCTCCGTGGCCAGCTCACCAGAGCCTGCCGTATTTCGTTAGCTTCATGATATCCGCGTGTTGCTACGCTTGGTACAGTATCGAAAGCAGAATTCTCACTAGCCCGTATATATACATCAATAGATAGTGTGTAGATCGATAACGGTGCCGACTACGTCCTTACAGTCGGGTTAGGGCAGGAGGGATAAAGTGTTGTTGCCAGAGACCGAGTTCATATCTGCATCTCTAACGACTGTTACGAAAAGGAAAGGTACTCCTCAGCCAGCAAGGTAAGTGGAGGATTTTTATACTTTACCCTTCCCCTGTAACCTTGAGGCTACGAGCTTGTTGGTAAACCGTGTTCAGGTGTAATTTGCCATAAATTGTTTGATTAAAGGAATTCTACACCGACCAGAAATCTATGAATAGACGCTAAATCTGGAAATTCACTTTTCTGACCTGCATCAAGGATTCAACGTATGGTGAATATTTGGTCCGTTGTAGATCACCTTTCCCGGAAACCAACAAAGGCTTTCTAAACTGGCCTCAGTCTGTGAACCAGGAGGCGAGAGAGAATTTGAAGTTTAAACTTCTTCGCCGTTCAAATACACCTCAAAACTTTGCTGGAGTTCCAGCGTCTCATCGGTTATCAGGTTACTTTCTCTGGATGTCCAACGTTGTTCTCCGGCTGAATGTGTATCATTTCTACCGAAAGAGAGTGATGTGAGATCCCGTTTTAGCCTCGGAAAGATCGTACTTTGATTGCCAGTCTACCAATAATGGGGCAGAAGAATTTGTCACCGTCTGTTTTCGAGCAGCTCATGGAACTCTTTTTCCTCACGTTATTGGCTTTGTCGTTTTGACGTAGGACTACGTCTTTGTTTTATATACTAGATTACATTTTGTGAAATTGAAAATGACACTGGCAAATGTTGCGTCAGATTTCAAACGATTATAACAAGTGAACGACTTAATGCATGTCGGTGGATAGATAATATGTGTAACAATTGTTTAATATAATGCTCAACATTGTTGCTTCACTGCTTAATGCTGAAAAATGGTTAAAAGTTCTAAGGTCAAGCTTTCCCATACATTTCCCTCGCTATTGGCTTGCTTCCCGAGCACGGATAACAATAACATGGACGGAATAAATTCCTCTGCCTACATATTTTGACTCGACAAAATGTTTTGGTTTGTTTGTCTTTCCCTAAGCTGCGTGGCCACGCCCTAATGGCAAAAATCTACTCTGAACTCGATACAAAAGACTGCGTGTAGAAAATTCAGCTTCAGTCTAGTTTGTTACACAAAAGCGAGTGGAGTGCAGCTGTTAGAGGTAAGCGACATAGAGAAACAACAGCTGCAATGCCGTGATATAACATTATGACGTACATCCATTTGATCAGTTTTTCAATACGGCTCAAAAACGAACGGGTTATTTGTCACTTTTGTATTGAAAAGGTGCATACGTCATTTTGTTTTCTTGATTTTATGCAACGTACGGATTAGTTACAACTAAAAGAAAGATACCAAAAGATGGGTCTTCGAATAACGAACAAATTGGCATAAGAACCCCATATTTGAAAAAATGGCGCTTACGTCAGTGTGCGAGATTACGGCAGTGCATACGAGTCAACTTCCAGGCACTGCGGAGCATGTTACCTTCATTTTACACACAGCAGCAACAGCTACCATCGTACGCTGCAGGATATTTTACTGGCACAGCTACTGGAGGGCACAGCGGAGAGCAAATTTTATTATGCGCGGCCAAGAAAAATATTCAAAGCTACCATTGGTGCGATCATCAGTGTTCTGTAGCACACGTGAAGATTATGGAATCGGTTCTTTGTAGAGCTATAAATGCTTGAGGATAAGAGTTATGAGAATTTTCACAACTACTACTAGTGTGAAATGTTCATCTATTTCTCAATAATCATTTTTACAATAACGACCAGGGCGCACCAAAGATAAACAGTAGTGTTGCCTATGAATAGTTTATCACAGCAAGATATAACCCTCATTTCAAGAATTTTCATTGCTAAATTGAGTGATTTTCCGGTTTAATTGTTTGTTTGTGCCCACTCGAACACCGTTATCAGTCAAATATTGGTAATGAAAATTAGTTAACCTAAGAACCAGAGTGATTTTCGTATCGGAAAAGCAAAAACTTTCTTTTGGTGCAAATGAAAATCACTCAGTAGTATCGAAGGTGTTTTGGTTTGTTTGTCTTTCTCTAAACTGCGTAGCCACGCCCTAATGGCAAAAATCTACGCTGAACTTGATACAAAAGACTGCGTGTAGAAAATTCAGCTTCAGTCTAGTTTATTACACAATAGCGAGTGCAGTGCAGCTATTAAAGGTACGCGACATTGAGAAACGAGAGCTGCATACGTGTCAACCTCCAGGCACTGCGGAGCCAGTTACCTTTATTTTGCATACGGCAGCAACAGTTACCACCGTACGCTGCAGAATATTTTGCTGGCACAGCTACTGGAGGGCACAGCGGAGAGCAAACTTGATTATGCGCGGTCAAGCAAAATATTCATTGCTACCAATGGTGCGATCATCAGCGCTCTGTAGCACGAGTTTCATACTAAAGATTATGGAATCGGTTCTTTTCAGAACTATAGATGCTTGAAGATAAGAGTTATGAGAATTTTCGCAACTGCTACTAGTTTCAAATTTTCATGTATTCATGCATCGTTAGTTTCACAATAACGACCATCAAATATAAACGGTAGTGTTGCCTATGAACAGTTTATCGCAGCATAGAATATATACATTTAGTCCTACGTCACCATTTCATATACCCCTAGGGCTGTATACCTTGTATTATTTCAGTGTGAGGGGTGAACAGGTATAAAACGACCCCCTTATATCTCTCCCCCCTTCGAATCTCCGATCCGAAAAAAAGTGAAAATTTTCTAGAAAAAAGAAAAAAAATTTAAGCCAAAACGTTTGGCTTGATTTTTGTAACGTATTCAACAAAGTTGTAGACAGTAATTTTCTCCTTCCAGAAAAATATATTCCGTATGACAAAGATCAATTAAAAAACACTAAACATGGATTGAATATCTAACAAAAACTCAATTTTCATGAATCTGATTTTTTGTTCTACAAGATTTTTTTTCTACAAAGCCAACCAAAAATTACTAACTAAACGTAGAGAAATAAAACTAGAAAAATGAAATATGTCAAAAAATAAACTTAATCATTTTTTTAACTTTTTCTTACAGGAAAACAATTTTTGTTTTTTAAAGGACAAAATTCTTATATACAACTTTGCCGAAGACATAAAACCAATCAAACAAACCGTATAGGTTCTTAAAATGTTCCTAATCATTAATACAGTCGATGTGGAAAATAGTTCCAAAACTTTATTTCCCGCAGTTTACTTTTGTCGTGTTGTAGATTTGGTATTAGAATGTCGGTCCCGCTGGGGGGTCTACTGCTTGGAACCTGTAACTGGCTTCGCCTTACTTGTTCTATGGATAGCTATGAATGACTGAGACTTTCACATTCTAACATCGAATTTATTTTGTTTATTTTATAGATTTTGGCTTCACATTTCATACTTCAGCTGCCCACTCCGGATCAGACACTGTTATATGGGAAATCGAAAGCGTACGGAAACCCTTTCTTATTACCATTCGGCCACCGAGTTCGTAATCTGATCTTCACTACTAAGCAATTTCACTTTGATTACAAATATGTTTATTTCACTCATTTTTACCATTGTGCTGTGAAGTGTTAGATATCATATAAACAATTGTTGCACATTTTTTGTTTAACAGAAAAAAAAACACGACCGGGATTTATACAATTCTGCTCGAGCGTCTTGATAGAATATTTACACTACACATTACACTGGGATCCCAGCCGTTATCCAGTTATTTTATTTTCAACAAGCGTTAAAAACTATCTTTTTGACGTCAAAACAAGCGCTTTTTTACGCCCTGAAAGCCAGTCAAACGTAAATGTAAAGAGTGATTGTAGCGCTCTACGTCCGATTAACATGGGAGTTCCTCAAGGAAGTATCATAGGTCCTCTTTTGTTTTAACAATTCATTATTGATATTATAAAATTGAAACATAAAGAAATTGCAAATATGTTTACCGACGATTCAAAATTTTTCTAATCCCCCTTGTTTTGTGCAGTCTGTTTTAAATGACATCGAAACAAATTCATCAACTCACATTGATTTTGACGAAGAACTACGGCCCTCAGGTAGGTGATTTTTACCTTGCTTTGCTAGGGGCTTCAAAATTTACATGAATAACCAGAAAACTATATTCTTTCATTTTGCCCAATTTGAGCACTAGGCTAGTGTTATCCATGCATCTGCCCAAATCCAGAAAAATGCAATTTGACAATGTGAACTAATGTTCTATTGACAATTGTCAAGCCTTGTTGAAATGCAGTTTACGGTCTCCCACTGGTCGCTTGAAGTTAGCTTCCCCTCTAGGGAAACATGATATTATACCTAGTTAACGGTTGACAGAAAATTATACCTAGTTAACTGGGAATGCACTTTATCCACTAAATGAGAGCCTGCGTCTGCTCATACCAATCATTTTACTATCGGATGGTGTTTTTTGGCAGACTTTCCGAGTTTGCTTCCAGCTCAAATGAATCATTTTACTAGCAATGGTGGGACGGAGAGTCACTTTTCCTAGTAAAGCTCTGCATTTTTTTGGCAACGACAAAAGCATGAATCATTGAAATTGGAAATTCCGCAGGCTGTCTCATTTTCAGTGTAAAACAGCCAACCACTGTGTTGCCAGCAGAGTAGGCAGTGTGACTTTGCACTCGTATCCAAGGAAATTTTAAAACTTGCTAGACCCTACTAACAGTGCAGTATACATAAGTTAGATTTGAGTTTGAATCCTGCATAACAACAATTGCATGAAATTCGATTTGCGATGAAATTCGCACCGCGTCTGCTGCAACAGTTTGTTGCATTGTCATTTGAAAGCATAAATTCGATCTAAAAACAAAACTTATCACGTCACATCATCGCCTGCATCGTTGAATACATCGTGCACTGTATGCAACGCATTTAAACTAAATCGATCAGAGTGTGCGGTGCAATAAAACTCAAACTATCGAGAGGAAGCAGATTCAAGTTGAATTCAAATCTGGAAAAGTGTTATAGGGTAATCGCTCCATTATTCATCTCAACAGCCAGGTGCACCTATATTCTTATTTCTCTAATTTGTCCAATTTACCGTCAAATTTCTACATTTTTTTTTAAATAAATCTATTTGCTTCTCGATTTTGTCAAGTGGTTGAAAATATGGTAAAATTTGACGATAAATTGATCAAAAAGGCGTGATGAGATGAATATAGGTACTGAGATGAATATAGGAGCGGTTACCCTACTCAGTTCAACTATGCATGAGTTCATGCCAGTTCATGAGTTCACTGGTTGCCAGAGAGGTAATAGTAAAGCAATAGTAGTGTATACTGTCTTTGTATCACAGAGGTGCGATCAGCAATCAGCATCATATTCTATTTCAATTGAACAACAAACTGTCCTTTTTGAGACAAAACAAATAAATAATCGAAGATTTAATGTTTTCTCAAGAAGTTTTGCGCGAAAATTGAAAATGATATTTTGGACCGCCTTAACTAAGACGGTTGATTCGTCTCTACAGTAGCAATTTGAACTCCATCTGTCGCCAGTCAGCACAAATAGAATAGTGTTGTCCTGCAGCCGCACAGCTGCAATATGCAACACGCAACATCATAATAAACTGTTGCGTAACTGAGAGTGCCTTGAATCTTTTACTATCTGCTCTCAAAAGAAGAAATCGCTTGCCGATCCAAGCCGTAACACGGTAAGGGTTATATGGTTGCGTGTGTGAGAGCTTTATTGTACAATGGTCCAGAAACCGACTTTGGGGGAAATTTTGATTTAAAGCTCGATAGCAGTATTTTGGAGAAAAACTTCCTTCTACAAGCGCCTATTTGAATATTATCAAAAATTAGGGTGACTCGAATTTTTGATAAAATCAAGAATCGAATTGTTTTACCTTTGTAGATAGAAGAAGAATTGTTCTGGAATGTTATAGATCCGTTAATGGTTTGCGCAATTTTGCAGAAAAAAGTTTATCTCTATCTTAAAAAATAACCAATTTAGAATTAAAAAAAACACATTTTTCGCTCTATTTTTTTATTAAAACTCACATTAAAATTGTCTTTGAAAGGTTTTTAGGGCATTTTAACAGAAATAATTTGCAAAACTGATATCGTAAATATCTCAATTCTACTCAAAGTTAGTAATGTTTTCCATCAAAAAATATGCCTTTGTCATCCATTTCAGCACCGAAATAGGGTGATCCAGAAACAGCTTTATTCGATGTATTCTATTTTCAAAATTTCTTAACTTTCGAACCAGGCGAAAGGTTTTTGATCTTTTTAAATCAAATTAAACGTATTTTTTTAGTTTCAAAGAAATATACTGAAAAATAAATCTGTGTGCTCTTACAGGCGGAATAGATAAAGATTTTTCGATTTTTGTCAAGTTTTAAAATTTAACTCACTCGAATATAAAAAATTATATATTTTTTTTAAAAAATTTATATACGGAGTCCAATGTGCTTTTCACATTGAGATCAAGAGACATTTCTTATGTTTGCCTCTAAAAGAACGATAAACAATTGAGAAAGGCGTATATTTTGATGAAAACCATCAATTACCATCAGTAGAATTGAGGTATTCACAATGTCAGCATTGCAAATTATTTCTCGTAAAAAGCCCTGAAATTCGTTCAAAAACAATATCAATGTGAAAATTGAGAGTGAGAGCGAATTTTTCAATCGAAATAGGGAACTTTCAAAGATAAAGAAAAACTTTTTTCTGCAAAATTACTTAAAATTACCAGATCTGTTACATCGTAGAACAACTTTTCTTTTACCTACAAAGATATAAAATTTTGAAACTTAAGTTTATTGAAAATTTGAGTCACCCTAATTTTCGATAATTTTTAAATAGCATGTAACAACTTTGTAGAAGGAATGTTTTCTCTAACGCATTACTATCGAGCTTTAGATCCGAATTTCCCCCTGTATTCAATTTCCGGAGCATTGTGTACTGGTCCATTTCCACTGGTTTCCAAAATGAAAAAAAATACTACAAGGTATACAGCCCTAGGGTTATATGGAATGGAGACGTGGGACTGAACACTGTAATAAGGGGATTTTTTGTTACAAAATATACAGAGTCTGCAGACAGAATCAATGTGTTGGCTCAGCGACTGTACGTATTTTTATTTTCAGCCTCCCCCGGAAATCAACTTTTGAAATATATTCAACAACACTCGAAAGAATAACCTTTATATTTGGCGATATTGTGCCTGTAGTATTTTTTTGTGCAAACAACATGTATATGACAATGCACAAGCATATCGTGCTTGTTGAAGAAGCACCAAGAATTTCTCGTAATGCGTCAAAGTGAGAATTAACTCTCTATCCTCAAAAACCAAATCCAATAATACGTTATAATAATGAATGGTTTTGTCTTATTCAACTCTAACTAAATCAAATTTATCGTATGGATCTTACTTTCAAAATAATTTTATTTATTTATTTCGTCAATCATATATGTAGACTGGTTACAATAATTTCTAAACTATACACGAACATAAAACAAATTAATTTTGTGTCCTCAGCCTCAAGGACTTGAAATACTGTTTTAGTTTATAACGGGACATCGTAAAGTCAATGGCTTCGCAGTGTTGATTATAAGAATTCATCATACTTTTTATAGGTCCATTTTTAGCGTATTCCGTACGACGATGGTTAAGAGCAAATAAACTACGGTGTCGAAGTTGTCGAATGGGTGCATAAAAGTTCAATTTAGAAAGTAGTACTGCTGAGTCAACGTTCTGCGAAACGATATCGTTTACAAATGAAGCCATCGCGTACTCTCGCCGTTCTTTTAATGTTTGAATGTCAATCAACATGCAGCGTGCTTCATATGACGGAAGACGATGTGCGGTCCAACCTAGCTTACGAAGAGCATATAGTAGAAATTGCTTTTGTACTGATTCTATTTTTTCTTCACGTACGCCAGGACGAGGAGACCACACAATGCTACAGTATTCCAGTATTGACCTCACATAGGCAATATACAAAGTTTTGATAGTGTACGGGTCTTGCAAATTTTAGCAGAAGCGTTTGATGAACCCTAACATGTTGTTTGCCTTGTGTATGATAATGTTATAGTGGTCGATGAAATTAAGTTTAGAATCTAAGATTATTCCTAAATCCCTAACTTTATCACATTTCTTCACATTCTGATCCCCTAATGCAATTACAATTTTGGGCGTTGTTAATTTTCTGCTAAAGGATAGTACATTGCATTTTTTTACATTTACTTCAAGTAGGCTTTTCTTACACCAGATGTAAAATGTGTGGATTTCATTCTGAAATACATTGATGTCTTCTTGACTTTTTATTTCCAAAAACAGCTTCATGTCGTCGGTATATATTAGAACTTTAATATTTTTGAGGATGAAGGAAATGTCGTTTACGTACAAAATAAAAAGAAGTGGTCCGAAGTGGGAGCCTTGGGGAACACCTGAAGTAACTTGAATAGGATTTGACTTTTTCCATTAAATTTTATTATTTGTTGCCTGTTTGTTAAATATGATTCAAGCCACTTCAGGAGACCAGACTCAATTCCAATTGTTTGCAGTTCAAAAAGTAGCATTGGTATGTCAATACGATCAAATGCTTTGCTAAAGTCTGTATAAAGAGCTTCAACATGGTTCCCATTATCCATTGCATTCAATTAGTAATCTACGAATTCAAGTAAATTTGTGGATGTAGAGCGGCCTTTGAAAAAGCCGTGTTGTTTGTCAGTTATTCGATTTTTGACTTGAGCAAATATCTTTTCATTGACAATTGCCTCAAAGAGTTTAGGTATAGAAGAGATAATAGCGATTCCACGATAATTACGTATGTCAGATTTACGCCCAGATTTGAAAATAGGCACTAAAAATGAGCTTTTCCATATATTTGGGAAGACTCCAGTTTCCAACGACATATTGAACAGCTAGAACAAAGGAGATGTAAGTTCCTTCGAAAGATTTTTCATGAGTGCTGGAGGTATTCCGTCAGGTCCAGGTCCTTTGGAAGGGTCTAAATTTCTCAGACCCTGCAAAACATCTTGTACCTGAAGTTGATTGACACCAATGTTTCTTGGATATTCTGGATAAAATGCAAAATAATCGCGGTCGCGATTTTCTTCGGAAAATGTGGTATAGATTTCCTGGAAAAATTTTACAAAGAGATTGCAATTTTTCTCCGAGTTATCACCAACATGTTCATCGAGTTGCATTATTGATGGAAAATTGTCTGATTTTAGTTTTGTTTTGACGTAATTGAAGAAGTTCTTTGGACACGACTTAATTTCTAGTTCAGTTTTTGCATTGAATTCTTCAAATGCAGCACTGATTGCAAAGTTCAGTTGATCACATATTTCCAAGTAAATTGCTAGATTTTCACTGCTATTGTGTTTTTTGAAAATTTTGTGGGCTTTTTGTTTGCGGTTTTTTAAATTTTTTATTTGTTTGTTAAACCAGACTGGATGTTTAGTAATATGGAAGCCCTTACAAAGGTTCATCAATTGGCATACAACATAAGAAAATATTTTAAACAAAATTATTAACAAGTTCCAGTAAAAAATCTTAGCAATCCACAATTACATTTTTATTTTTGCTTGAGATTTTTTTCATTTGCCTACAACTACATTCGCTGTATTACGAAGACAGCTAATATACGTTACCATAATAAAGCTTAGAATAATAATATATCATCTAACAATTTTGAAATGTAAAAAGAGATTCTGTACGAATCTTACTAAATAAACAAAAAAATCACAAGCATTCGCAGGCTCTTACTCTTCTATAAATGTATATATTTAGGAATTTACTCTTCCGATACTATCCGGTCACGATTATTTAGTGAATATCGAAGATAAAATTAAATAAGTATCCGTTGCAAAAATTTTCAATTTTTGTTGAGTAATTTATGGTAATCATATTTATGAGATAAATCAACAGCAGCATTGCAGTTTTTCCTCAATTGCATACGAATAGAAATGTACGAACAAAAGTGTACCACTGCAATACGAATAGTACCGCTGCAGTACGAATAGAAGTGTACCGCTGAAATGTACGAATAGAAGAGTACCACTGCAATCATAGACGACAAGAGACCTGCGGTTCTATACTCCACTGGTACTGTTGCTTTTACCAGCATGTTTTCTTTCAAGACATCAGTTTTTATTAGGTTCTTTAATACCTAACACGCAGGTTTAGAAATTGCTCAAGGATGGGTATTGTTTCAAACTTTTAGGAAAACTTTTACCTTCGAGACATCATATTAATCTAAGCTCATGGAAGCAAAAATAAATTGACCTATTGGGACGGGGAAACTCTGTCAATTTTTATTTCGAAATTGATACAGGGAATATCACAGGGAACGGATTGTGTCCATTCACGTCGTCTGTGCTAGAAATGCTCGCATGTAATTGGTTCATTATTCGCGTAAATTTGTTATTGCAATTTTTTATCAATTTTACCGCTTAGCAATGAAATTAGAGTGATAATTAACATATTACAAAATTGTTATACATTGTATCTTTCCAACAACATATTGGTTATTATTATCCATCATGTGGTTATGCTGTTATTAACGTTTGAAATCTGACGCAACATTTGCCCGTTTCATTTCCAATTTTACAGAATGCATCCCAGTATAGTAAACAAAGACGTGTCCCACGTCAAAAACGGGAGTATCCTTCTATGAAATTTTTCTCAGAAATAGTAGTCTTTAAGCTATATAAAAGTTTGCTTCTGCTCAAACCAGTCATTTTACTTTCGGATGATACGACAGTCGGTCGTAATTTAGCGGCAAGTGGATTATTGTGAAGCAGAGTATTCACGAACTTAATTTTTCTACGTATTGATATTTAACAATTAATAACAGATAACATCCTAACCCTTGAATAAATTGGACATGAAGACTGTTACAAGAGCAAAATAAAACTTTATCTGTTACTAGTTTACTGTAATTTGTATTTGATTCATCCATTGCTCGTTCGATTATCCATGTAAATTTTGAAAATGCTTGGTATCATCGGACGAACAAATAAAAATTGTATAGCAAAAATAATACACATTCCACCTGACATAACGATTACGAGGTAATAAAAATTTTATGACCCCCTTCAATCCCTTTTGGAAATCATATTTCACCGAGCAAAGATTGTATGTACTTTCGAATCAGTATTCTACAATTCAATTTTACAACCAACCGGAAACTGTGCGCAACGCAAGTTTTCCTAATGTCCTGTTGAACCGAACCGGTACCAGAGCATGTCCCGTTGGCTTTCAATGTATCTAACCGGAGCAGCGTGATGTCGCTATTTCGGCAGTTGTATAACCAATGCCAACGAGTCACGTCGTAAAGAGCAAGCACCAACCCAGCGGTAGACGACTGTCACGTTTCGACTATGAATGTCTGAGCAGTGATGCAGGATTGCTTTTGCTAGAGGGTATGCGTACGTTTAAAAGGCTACAGTCGTACTTTGGTTGAATGTGGCGTTCAAAGGCTAGCTCTGTGAAAGCAAACGCAGGCCACGAAAATGATGCGTTTGCGTGCCTGTGTCGGCAAATGGTAGAGCTGAGCTACGGACAGCAGCGCCTTTTCAGTCATTTCGGGTGACATCGAACTTCTTCGCCATCTGTTCCGAGTCAAGCAACACGGAGGCTCACTGGACCGGAGGGAGGCTTTGCTTCAAAGCTCTATCGGAGTTGAATGTTAATCTGTAAAGAACATTGGGGAGGATAAAAGGCCTAAAGGCAATAGGATTTTGCTGATGCCTTGCCGATTGATTTGCTTTATATGGCAGGCAAGAGACATGGAATGGAATGAAAAATAGTTTTGGTAGAACTTAAACATACCGCATGATTCTACGAATAAAATGATACAGTTTTATGCTACTTTGTTGAAAAAGTACATTATCGAAATTTATAAGCAAAATAAAAATAAATGTACAATTCGGTCAATCACTCCGATGCTCCGACTAAGTATCATTTTAGTGATAACATTATACAACTTTTCTCTACAAAACAATACCTCTCTTTTGCAATACTTAGGCCTTGCATCCTTACCCGAGCGATGGCCTCGCTAGGTTCGCCACTCATATCGTATGCTGAGACAGATTTTGTTACTACACACTCTGCTCTGGCAGTTGCTACTCCGCATAACGTTGGCAATGCTTATGATATTTCGAGCAGGCACTGGCAACGTGACGGAGATGCACACTCAACCGGTCGGTTGCACACTTGAGGATTTCTGTTATGTATAACAATAATCCGGTTCTCTCGTTGCTGCCGCCATTGTTTGCCTCCATAATACTACCAATCTATTTATGTAGTGTAACTACTCTAATCCTGCAAAAGCATTCCCTTGCATTCCCCGCAAGTATGACTTTTCGTCCTCGGTCTCCTCGTGTAATTCTGCCTTCTGCCTGCACTCGGAAAATCCATCGTTATTACAGTTGCACATCTTGAAGGATCACAATCACACCACCCACCCGAACTGTGGGGACAACCCATTTCACCCTGGAACAACGCCGGCATCGTCATCTTCACTCTTGTCATTGGCGCCTCTTGTACTATCCATTATTGTTCTGCCCTGCTTTCGAACTGTGCCAGTTTTCAACACACAGAGAGAAAGAGGCACATGCTATTCGAGCTGATTGTCGGTTTCTACTAGGGTAGAGAATCATTCTTGCTGTCAGTGGTAGGTGTGCCACACATTGCCGTTCTGGTGCGAATTTCTACGCTAATGGTTCGAGGTTCCACATTGAAGACATTTTTAGTTCATTCTACCCGGCCAGACCTTGCCGCATTTGCGTTCTGTTGTTCGTTCGTGGCACTGCCTTTGTGAATGGTTGATGGGGTATGCGTAACCTACAAACCCATTTTACAGATGATACGCAACCGATAAAATGAATGTGTGCTGAACCACCGAATCAGACAGCCGTTAAATTTTCGCTGTTTGTTATACGGTCTTATATAACCCAATATAATATGGTTCTGAATCATTTTGAATTTACTTCCTGTTTTTGAACAATTTTTTATAATATGATACAAAAGTTATTAGGTACACGTTTTTCGCGTGAAAATGGATTATACGCTTTTCTAAAGAAGAAATTTGTAAACATAACCATGATACATACTTGGACATGAAATGGAAGCGCAAAACCAATCAATTCTATTTCAAACCATTTTTTGAGAAAGCTGGAAATGCTGTTAATCTCTGGCGGTAGTAATATAGGCTTCAGACAACTCTCATTGCACATACCGGATACGACATCTTCTTTCATCCATCCAGAGGTCCCCCGTAGCAAATATTCAATAAATAGAATCGTGTATAAAAATTGCTTAACGCAGATGATCTTGTTGGGTACATTCGTAAACGGGATGATGATCAGAGACCACTTTGATGTCCAGGGAGGTGACTCCTGGTCTCATAAGAACAGTCTAAATTTCCAAATACATTACAATACAACTATTGTAGACACACCCAGTGATTATTTTGGAAAGCAGCGTAGAATGGTGAAGGATAATGCAGTATGAGTATTTCCTGAACTACACAGTAAAAAATTCTGAATATTACACGTCTCATGTAAAATATTATCTCATTTGAATTTCACGTGCTTTTGAAGTAAACCACGATTTTGTTTGAAAATTTTGTGCAATGTCATTAAATTTCAGTAGCTTATATTTATTCCCCCTTAAGCTCGTTCCTTAGATCGATGTTTTTGGCGTCTTTATCGATTTAACAGTGACAGGAGGCTCACGATTATCGTTCGCGTTGGAGTGAGTGGGAGCTTTTGAGTACCAAAACTCACAGAAATGGGTAATATTTTCTATTCTTCTATTTTACCCAATTTGACCTTCAGGGCTGTACCCATAATTTTCTTGTTATGATTAAATAAAATAGCTTTATATTGGTTAGTTTGAAAGATAAAAAAAACTTTTTTTTTTCAAAGTTACGCAAAATTTACAGAACTACAGCATTTTGGAACATTGTTTAACTCGATTTGCAAAAATTAGAAAGCTAGATGCCGGATTTCATCAAAAAACAGGTCACGCTAATATCTGATTTTAAAAAAATGTGCGCTCCATTTTATATAATAAGTAAGTAACTTACGTTTATTAAAGTAAGTGACTTACTATTATTAAAAAGTAAGTATTTTTTAGTGAAAAATGTTCGTTATTGATTATTTATAATATATTAAGTTATGAATTTAGTGCTCAATAACTTGAAAACATCTGAATCGTTCATTTTTGTGATTTTTAATGCAAATTATTGGTTTGTTATTAAAATTTCAAGCTTTGATATTCACATGGTCTTTGTTATTTAACCAACTATGTAAACCATAGTAAGATCAAAATGAGGTGTATTTACAATATCTGGTTGTGATATTATAATGATATTTTCTCCTGCTCGGGTGGGTATCAAAATTTTTGTCTTTTCGAAAAAAGTCTCCAGAAAAAGTCTCAATTGTGCAGCAGCCTCCCTTCCAGAACCAACTCTATTCCCACAGACAGACAAACATTCAGAACAGCCTTCTGTTGCGTAGGAAAAAGGATATTTTATCAATTATATTTCGCCGCGATGAACTGCTGATACTAGACACCTTGTTTCCCGAGGGATAAATAACGACGTCCACAAGGTACCGAAATAAATAGACGGCAAAAATGAGTAGCGATATAGTTTTGTTTCTCGGTAACTATGGCTAACAGGGATAAATCTTGGAGACAAAATCTTGGAGAATTGAAAAGCTAGAGTATAACGGGGAGAAAAATCGGATAAGTAAATTGTTTCCTACCTAATCTTAACATAGCTTAGGTTTAAGTATAATTTGTTTATTTGAATCAATTTAGCAAGCGATTTGATTCCGGGCGGTTATTATGTTTACGTGCAGAGGTACGAGGACTTATGTATTGCAAGTCTTTAGCAAAGATCGTAAAGGTTAATATATGATTGCTAATAAGACTTCCGGAAGTCGTGCCTAAAAGCTGTCAAAGTGTAACTTTTTAACCGATGATGAAAAGCATGAAATTACCAATATCGAATTTGTTATATCAAATGTCTTGGGAATGCATGAATCGTTGTAATCTTGTTCTGCCTTTAGAGATTTTTTTTTTAAAGAATCGACATCCAGGAGTTTTTTGAGATTTTTTTTCTTTTTGAGACAGCACCAGACCTTAAATTTTAATGCAACTCTGAGACAAATTTGTCATGTAGACAAATTTAGTGAAAAAGTAAAAATTTGGACGCTCTTGAATTCCAGCTCAAAATTGTGTTTAGTATTTAAAGACTTTAATCAAGCTTTTTTCATAAGAAAACAGATGCGACGAGCCTGGCGAGCCATTACTCTGCGGCTTTTTGAAGCACTCACGAGCACAAAAAGTAACAGGAATAAAAAACTATAAACTTTTCATATTTTTTGCTTGAGCTCTTCTACGGAAAAGCAATGAAATACTGAAAAATCTTTCGAAAGAAGTAAACTTGTATCTTTAGAGAGAACAATATTGAAATTATAGCAAAGAAATTTCTCTGATTTATTGAAAACCTCCCTGACTTTTTAGGGTGACAAATTCGATCATATTTCACGAAGGGGGAATACTATCATGGAGGGCGGTTCATAAAAAGGCTTCTAGGATAATTTTATATCGAAAACAAAACATACACAAAAAAAAACAAATCTTTTTGTTCATACCTATACATTTAACCCTCTAGTGCCCAATGCCGCCATTTGGCGGGCTTCATTCGACGTTCCGAAAAGCCTTAACAAATACTTAAAAAGTGTTTATAATGGTTTATAATGATTTTATCGAAGTTCGTTTAAAAATTATTTTGGGCACTAGAGGGTTAAGTTAATTTTGTGAGATTTTCAACGCGGTTATTTTGAAGCGAAATTGACGCGTTTTTTTTTACGTGAATTTCAAAACAGCTTGCTATAATTTGTTGCGTAGCTAAGATTGCTACGCTCCATCGTTTTCTGCTAGTAACCAACAAATATTCATTTTTGTATTTTGAAAAGGGGCGTATCCGATTGTAACAAAGAAAGACAGATTTTGCTGAGAAAGCGAAATTCATACAAGAAAAATCATGACTTTTCATTCAATCCCAAAAAGGACAGGTTCACAGCAGCAATACGCACTCTATTCGTTCCCATTCCTTTGTATGCCAGTCAACACGAAAATAATTTTGTTGTTATTAAAGTCGCAGTCTCAGAAAGCTACAAGTTCATTTTCAACTCAAGTTTAAGTTCAAGTTCAAATTCAAGTTCAAGTCCAAGTCCAAGTCCAAGTCCAAGTCCAAGTCCAAGTCCAAGTCCAAGTCCAAGTCCAAGTCCAAGTCCAAGTCCAAGTCCAAGTCCAAGTCCAAGTCCAAGTCCAAGTCCAAGTCCAAGTCCAAGTCCAAGTCCAAGTCCAAGTCCAAGTCCAAGTCCAAGTCCAAGTCCAAGTCCAAGTCCAAGTCCAAGTCCAAGCCCAAGTCCAAGTCCAAGTCCAAGTCCAAGTCCAAGTCCAAGTCCAAGTCCAAGTCCAAGTCCAAGTCCAAGTCCAAGTCCAAGTCCAAGTCCAAGTCCAAGTCCAAGTCTAAGTCCAAGTCCAAGTCCAAGTCCAAGTCCAAGTCCAAGTCCAAGTCCAAGTCCAAGTCCAAGTCCAAGTCCAAGTCCAAGTCCAAGTCCAAGTCCAAGTCCAAGTCCAAGTCCAAGTCCAAGTCCAAGTCCAAGTCCAAGTCCAAGTCCAAGTCCAAGTCCAAGTCCAAGTCCAAGTCCAAGTCCAAGTCCAAGTCCAAGTCCAAGTCCAAGTCCAAGTCCAAGTCCAAGTCCAAGTCCAAGTCCAAGTCCAAGTCCAAGTCCAAGTCCAAGTCCAAGTCCAAGTCCAAGTCCAAGTCCAAGTCCAAGTCCAAGTCCAAGTCCAAGTCCAAGTCCAAGTCCAAGTCCAAGTCCAAGTCCAAGTCCAAGTCCAAGTCCAAGTCCAAGTCCAAGTCCAAGTCCAAGTCCAAGTCCAAGTCCAAGTCCAAGTCCAAGTCCAAGTCCAAGTCCAAGTCCAAGTCCAAGTCCAAGTCCAAGTCCAAGTCCAAGTCCAAGTCCAAGTCCAAGTCCAAGTCCAAGTCCAAGTCCAAGTCCAAGTCCAAGTCCAAGTCCAAGTCCAAGTCCAAGTCCAAGTCCAAGTCCAAGTCCAAGTCCAAGTCCAAGTCCAAGTCCAAGTCCAAGTCCAAGTCCAAGTCCAAGTCCAAGTCCAAGTCCAAGTCCAAGTCCAAGTCCAAGTCCAAGTCCAAGTCCAAGTCCAAGTCCAAGTCCAAGTCCAAGTCCAAGTCCAAGTCCAAGTCCAAGTCCAAGTCCAAGTCCAAGTCCAAGTCCAAGTCCAAGTCCAAGTCCAAGTCCAAGTCCAAGTCCAAGTCCAAGTCCAAGTCCAAGTCCAAGTCCAAGTCCAAGTCCAAGTCCAAGTCCAAGTCCAAGTCCAAGTCCAAGTCCAAGTCCAAGTCCAAGTCCAAGTCCAAGTCCAAGTCCAAGTCCAAGTCCAAGTCCAAGTCCAAGTCCAAGTCCAAGTCCAAGTCCAAGTCCAAGTCCAAGTCCAAGTCCAAGTCCAAGTCCAAGTCCAAGTCCAAGTCCAAGTCCAAGTCCAAGTCCAAGTCCAAGTCCAAGTCCAAGTCCAAGTCCAAGTCCAAGTCCAAGTCCAAGTCCAAGTCCAAGTCCAAGTCCAAGTCCAAGTCCAAGTCCAAGTCCAAGTCCAAGTCCAAGTCCAAGTCCAAGTCCAAGTCCAAGTCCAAGTCCAAGTCCAAGTCCAAGTCCAAGTCCAAGTCCAAGTCCAAGTCCAAGTCCAAGTCCAAGTCCAAGTCCAAGTCCAAGTCCAAGTCCAAGTCCAAGTCCAAGTCCAAGTCCAAGTCCAAGTCCAAGTCCAAGTCCAAGTCCAAGTCCAAGTCCAAGTCCAAGTCCAAGTCCAAGTCCAAGTCCAAGTCCAAGTCCAAGTCCAAGTCCAAGTCCAAGTCCAAGTCCAAGTCCAAGTCCAAGTCCAAGTCCAAGTCCAAGTCCAAGCCCAAGTCCAAGTCCAAGTCCAAGTCCAAGTCCAAGTCCGAGTCCAAGTCCAAGTCCAAGTCCAAGTCCAAGTCCAAGTCCAAGTCCAAGTCCAAGTCCAAGTCCAAGGCCAAGTCCAAGTCCAAGTCCAAGTCCAAGTCCAAATCCAAGTCCAAGTCCAAGTCCAAGTCCAAGTCCAAGTCCAAGTCCAAGTCCAAGTCCAAGTCCAAGTCCAAGTCCAAGTCAAGGTCCAAGTTAAGGTAAAAATGTTGGATAAAGCTAGCAAAAAAAAAAAGAATTGCAGAATATTACTTCACCGATGTGTTCTATTTTGCCACTGCATAATAGGAAAATTTATTTAAAAATAGCATGTTATTCTGAAACGAATTGAAAAACGTGCTATCATGTATCGATGTTGAAATAACACCTAGTGAAATAAAAATATATAAGAACCACCACCGTCAGACACAGCCGTCTTTTGAAGTGGTTCGAATTTCGCCGATGGAAGCACTTCCCGTTTCGCTCCTCTATCCGGCAGGCAAGTGTGAAACGATACCGATAGGTTCGGACGTGAAGAAAATATCCCTGCATAACGAAGTCCCCGGAAATTTTGCGAATTGGATTAACAGCGATAGTATTATAAACTCTCAGGACAAGAACAACCACTTCGAGGATGATAGCGCATCACGTAAAGCACAATGAAAGCTTCTTGATCTCTCACTCCCAGCAGCACTCGTGCAGTGCCAGGAGATGAACAAGTTCCAGAAAAGTTTTTCCTGCTGCTCTCTACCTCCGCTTTCGAACGCTATTCGTTTCCACAGTTTTCCACAATGGCTCGATAAACTTGCATTTTTCACACTTGCTTACCCACGCACTTACAGTGACACTTCTCTGTTCGCCTCTTGCACCACCCACACAATGGAGACAGGAAATTAAAAAAAAACACTTATCTGAATGCTTACTGGGTTTGCTCCAGCGGGCGCTCCGTTGCCCATTATTAGCATACACAATGTGACTCTCTTTTTGCATCTACTACTATACACGGGACAGTGGTTAAGTGCTTTATGCAAATTGAATTAAGCGTTTATGTATACCCGAGAGCATTCGGCGGCCCTCTGCGAGAGACTGCAGGTATATACCTACTGCGCGAATATAATAAAACTAAACTGCCAGAGATAACTTTTCCGCGTGCGATAAGCGGTGTAGAACTGAAAACTGGGTCGAAGTTTCCACCGAAAGTTACGGAAAGAAAGTTCGCTAAATTTGGATAATAGGTTAACGTGCTCGGGCAATGGGTTATTAAAAGGAATTGGTTATTATGTTAAGTAGTGAACAACGCTGAACGGCGTACAAAATGGATTATTGCAATCAGAAAGCATATTCTAATTCAAGGTTGTTCCGGAAATTCTCCGGAAAATTAACAACTGAGAATTTCTTTCCGAGTTTTAAACTGAATTCACTAATTGCTAGACATCCCCCCGGTATAAATAGCTCCGGCCAAGTTAATTTGATTCCGGCCGGTGAAATGAACTTCATGAAAGAACTCGACTCACAAACAAACTTCTTACTTACTGTCTTCCACCGCAGATCTAATCATCTAAGACCAATTTATATTAGCATCATAACTTGAAAATGACACATTTTATTCAGAATCAAAATTTTCATCGCTCTTTCCATCACCAAGCCTGGCCGTTATCAATCTCGACGGTTCCGAGCGCAACACCATTAAGTATCGAACAGCCTTGGCTGGTGTCTTCACCCCGCAATCACAACCGGCCTCCTGACACGGGGTGAGTTAGACGAAAAGACGAATGGCGGTGCGGCTTCGGACGTAAACTTCACTTCCTCGCCGATTTATCTGTAAGCCTGGCTAGGCATAAAAGTGGGCAGCACCTCACTGTCGGTCGGCGTGAATTCAAATTTGGCATTTTCCGGTCGTTAAACGCTAGAAAAAAGGGAAACGATTCGTTTTCTGGCGCTCTCGGAGCGTTTTAACGCGGCGATCAAATTTCGGAAAAAGGTGTCGATAAAATTAATTTCCCTATAACGCGGGTAACTTTCTCATTTCGCAGTAATTTGATCGACACACTCGATTGGTGCCGGCTTCGTCTGATAGATTAGGGCACTTGCCGCCAGTATCGGGTGCATGCTTATTTGCTTATCTGATATAGCCTTTTGAGCAGAGTGGTAAAACAGTAATGAAAGTGTTCTAAATTGTTATCGATTATTTTTGAGACAATCAGTCATCAGCAACCGCAGATTATGAACAAATCAAATTGAATTATCTAATTTGAATGTCATAATCAATTTAAATAATTAACAACAAGTTTCCTAGCTGTTATCAATAAATAAAAAATATAATTTACTTGTTAGAGCCACAAACTACTCAATTCTCTAACCTTCTATTGAGTTATGAATAAAACGACACGATTGGATTGTGTGTATATTCAATAAATTTTCCTTCGAGAGCATTCCCGTGTTTGTCTCGAATCTTGCTTTCTCTGGAAGCTGATCGAAGTTTCTCGGTGACTAGAAAAAATGGACGCAACAAAAAGTCGATTTCAACAACAGCGGATTTCCTAGAATGTTACTTTATTGTTTTTAAAGTTTGCCTAGGTATTTCGAACGTCTGGGTACGAGGAATACAACGAAAATGTAAACTTTTGCGTTTCGACAGGACAACAAATTCCGATAGAAAGTAGTGGTAACTGTAATCGAGCAGGGAGTGAAATCCAAGCTTGGCTATTAGCAAAGCGATGCTTTTGGTATCGCAAGGGAATGAAAATAAATAAAACTTCTGAGAAAATATGCTTCTATTGGTGGCATTCTTCAAATGATGGCTTTCGTTCGTCGTCCGCTCTGAGAAGGGTTATTCGTTATTTATAGGAGAGCTTTCAAGCAGCAACCGAAAAAAATCGAGATGTTCCATTTCTGGTTTTATATCTTTCCAATGATAAATATTTACACTGCTCCGTTCGGTTGCTGGCGTTCCCGGAGAATCGACCGATATAAACTGGAGCAAAGATGGCATAAAATTATCGTTATGACAAAAGTTCGCTCGGGTACTCGCCTCCAAGGATGCCAGTGTTTATTCTGCGGATTATTTTGGTACTCGAATGTGGAACTTTTCTGGGACAAAGGCTGTCCTTCAGATGATTTAGAAGATTTTGATACGGCGAGGCGAACCGTTGAGGGGTTATATTTTATAACTTCCTTAGGCAGCACGTGATACACTTTTGCTTCGATGTCGTTTCGATGCTGTTTCTTAAACTGACACTTTTGGGTGATTTAGTTCGAGGTTTTTAATCTAGTGCATATTCTGTGAAATGCAAAGAAGTTGTCTTATTTATCATCGTATTGTACTTTATGGTGATGATTTCAAATTCAATTTGCACTCAGATATTAAAATATAAATAGAAGATCTCCGATCAAAATGGTTCAATCAGCCGAGTGCTAACATCATAAATGTAATTGAAGAAAAACGTAACTTACGTTCCTCATCCTCAATAATCCCATTTTGGGTAAAGCAAAATGAATATTATCAAAAACAGAACCAAAAAGCCGGATCATGCCGTGTTTATTTGGCCTTACTTCCATTTCAATCAAATTAAGGTAACCGCTCCTATATTCATCTCAGTACCTATATTCATCTCATCACGCCTTTTTGATCTATTTATCGTCAAATTTTACCATATTTTCAACGTAAAACTTCCAGCCACTTGAGAAAATCGAGAAGCAAATAGATTTACTTTCAAAAATTTGTAGAAATTTGGTAGAAACGGTAAATTGGACAAATGAGAGAAATTAGATTAATATAGGTGCACCAAGCTGTTGAGATGAATAATGGAGCGATTACCCTATAATTTGATAAAATTAAATTCTAAAAAAGACCAGAACAATTTTTGAAAACAGACTGAATTATAAGCATTAGAAACTAAACAATTTTCGCGACGCTCCTGATGTTAAGATTTTCATTCTACACTCTCTCTCTCAGAATATTCTTCTAATACGCAATTCTACGTCTAAAAGTGTAACAGGTTGTGTATGAGACACGAACGCAAGGTCAACGCTAAAGTATGACAGCCTGTCACTGTAATTATTGCAACAGGTTAGGGAATACAGTCTGAAGCAGTTAATATTTTTCAATAGTTATCTTTAAACTCTCATTTTTTTAATGATTGCTGACCATGAGGACGAGCGATAACTAGTTGGCTTAAAGTCATTCGTAAAATATATTGAAGGTTGATGAAACACAGTTGTTGATAGAGCACCTCGCATTGCGATTCTTGGTTGTTCCCCTGTAGAGCAGCGAGGAGCTGTCATATATTTCGATACTTTTATTTCATTAATATTTGTATCCAATTCGTAGCCATAAGCTTGAGCTTGACAACCGCTCATTTTGTATTTACTCCTCCATGATAGATGATGAGATAGTGAAGTCATACAATCAACCACGTGTATGACTACTTTGGGTTAGTTTACCTACCATCTTCAATGGGCACCAATTCAGTAGCTGCCGCTTTGTATCGATTGATAACGATGCCGGATACGTCCTTACGGTGGTTAAGGGGGGCCCTACTCTGGAAGGGGGACGGGACACGAGGCATATGGACGCTAGGCATATGGATGTTAGGCATAGTATGCTAGGCATACAGACGCGAGGCATAATGGATGTGAGGCATAATGGATACGAGGCATACTGCCAAAAGGCATAACGGACGTGAGGCCGAATGGACACAAGGCCGAATGGACGCGAGGCCGAATGGACGCGAGGCCGAATGGACGCGAGGCCGAATGGACGCGAGGCCGAATGGACGCGAGGCCGAATGGACGCGAGGCCGAATGGACGCAATGTTGTATGATCGCATGAGATCCAATTATGTAGCTCAGGTGTTATTATATTCCTAAAGAGTTTAAGTTGGGTATAATACTTTTCTTGAAATCATGCGGCGAAGACGCATAATCGAGGGCAAGAAAACGAGGCGGCACTAAGCCGCCGTGGTTTCCGCAGTCCGAGCCGGCCGCCGAACCGCCGTCGGAAGCGGCGGCCTCTCGCACCCAAACGACTGATCTACTGGTTTACTAGGTCTACTCAAACAGAGTTTTCTTCCCTTAGTTAAGTCCGAACGAGCGGTAGCGAGTAAGGACAGCATTCGCTCGAACAGCGAGTCGGCCGAAGGCCGCGAGTGTATTGCTTTTCAAATGACACTTTGAAGCGAAATACATGTTATTGAATGCTGTGATGATGATGACGATAATAACATATTCCGCATCACTTCCCCTTTGCCTTGTGTCCTTTCGGCCTTGTATCCATTCGCCCTCGCGACCATTTGGCCTCGCGTCCATTCGGCCTCGCGTCCATTCGGCCTCGCGTCCTTTCGGCCTCGCGTTCATTCGGCCTCGCGTCCATTCGGCCTCGCGTCCATTCGGCCTCGCGTCCATTCGGCCTCGCGTCCATTCGGCCTCGCGTCCATTCGGCCTCGCGTCCATTCGGCCTGGCGTCCATATGCCTCGTGTCCGTATGCCTGCCGTCCATTATACCTAGCGTAGTATGCCTCGCGTCCGTATGCCTCGCGTCTGTATGCTTAACGGGGTGTCATCCTCTGGAAGGTCGAAAAATAATGAATTTTCGTGATATTTTTCAGATGTTTAGAGAAAAGTAAAGAGTTTGGGTAGTTTGGCTATTTATTAAGGTATATTTGAAATTGCATTCTGCATGTTGTAAATGCGAATTTCATGAGTATTACGCTGTTGACAGCTGGAAACGTGGAAGCTCTCTCTAAATCAGTGCCTAGCTGATGGTAAATTTTTCTCAGCATTAACGGAATCGATTTGGCTGGATTTTTTTTTCACCATTTAACAATGGATTGTCTAGCTTGTTACAAAGCCGTTTTGGAAATTCCAAAAATTGCTAAAATGGCAGCCATTTTACTAAAAACATTTTTTTTCTTGAAAAATTACTATTCAAAAATCACAAAACATTGAAAAAGTCAGATATTGAAAAACGGCTATGTTCGGTTCAGTAGATACTAAAAAAAACTTACCACCAGTAGAAAACATGATTTCGAGTAAAACGCTGCCAACATCGTAATACTCACTATATTTGCACCCACGACATGCAAAATACTTCTTCAAGTATATTTTAATCAATAGTCAAAATACCCGAATACATAACCTTACTCTAACCATCCGAAAAACAAATCACGAAAAATTATTATTTTTCAACTTTCTAGAGTAGAGTCCCCTCTTAAGGCAAGAAAAGAGGTTGTAAAGAAGGAGATACAACGATTTTTGTTGTCAGAGACCGAGTTTACCTCTGCATCTCCACGACTGCGATAGAAAGGAAAGATTGTGTCACCGTTAAGTGACGAAGTCGAACAATGTTGCGCGCGAAGTTGACTCATTATGAAGACGAACGATCAGTATCTTTTTCGTGAACACGACGCGCGCTAAAACCTTTGTTTCGGGAAAGTACTTCAGCATAGCGTAGTCATTCGATTAATCACGATATTTATCGATCGATTGAAACCTACTCCGGCTAAACAAATATAGGGTACACCCCTAGACAAAGCTGTTATTTGCACACTCATTGCGCTCAGTGTGTTAATTTTACTTCAAGACACAACGAGAACGGTACCTACACATTTTGACAACAAACAGGCACATAGAAAAAGAGCGAAAACGAAATGACTCTGAAGGATATCAGTATCACCAAGTGAGGAATATTTCAAAAGAGGGAGAACGTAAACAACTCTTTGTGCTGCCTTCTGTGACACATTGTGTGAGAGCGAAGTGCTTAAGTTTGAGTAGTTTGCGTTATTCTTTGGTTCATAAATGACATAGAAAAGGAACCAAGAAATTGATTTGTTGAAATTTTCTATCCGGAAGAAGTGGATTTCGGAAGATAGTGTTGAGAATGGAAAGGAAGTAGACCAATGTTCAAGAGCCATATACACTACCCGTCATAAGTTTGGAATCGCTTTACTGAGTATTGCAACACCTTCCGAAAAACTTAGCATCACCTATAATATGCGGATATCTCGTGTTTTTGACTACCTAAAATTGTACCAAAATGAATCAACATCAACACGCGTTTGTCAAATAACATCCAATAATCTATGTACCAAGCAACACACAGAGAAAGACACAAGGAGTGGTGTCCGCACAATTCGGCAAATGCACAAAGTGTACTCAGTCGTTTTCGGTGCGAGTAAAATGCAAAAGAGTGAATGGGGAAAAGTGAACACAAAAAAATATCGGGAGTAGGGCACGCTGTTTGATGGCAGATGTGTTGTGTACAAATTTGTGTGACTCTGTCTGCACTGAGGTGAATTCCAGTCCTGCCCCTAGCAGTCACAATACTATGAAAACCCTTACATAAGTAAAACTCACCCGCACACAAAGAATTATGGTACCCAGTCAACAAACAACACATACCTTTGCTTTTTTGCACATGAGCATTTCCCGCTGAGACCGGCCCACTATTTACGTACGTTATATTTTGCACAACTAACGGAAGAATAATCTTGATGAACCTTATCGGTAAACCGTCCATTCCAATAGCGTTCGAGTTGATGTCCCAGATGGTGTCAACAACTTTCCAGTATCGCACAGAATGAAAACAGAAATTATAAGGTGACGCTGGTGCTGATCCTGGTGTTGGACTTCGTTGATGTGTACTGTTTGAAAAAAAAAAAAAATACTGAGAACGTGCGATTCACGTAATCTGGGTCGAATACACAAGGCCCTGACTGTTTGTCCTTTCCTACTCCAAGACTTTTTACTCGCTGCCATAGGACTTTTGACGGGGTTCTGCTGTCCAAGAATCTATTGAAGTATTACTGTTGGCTTGAGCAATCTTCATGTTGGCCCGATTCCTCAGCACCTTGTACTGCTGCCGCTTAACGTCTTCCAAATGTATAAGAGCTTGCAACCAATCCTTATACGCCAAGTCTCGTTCAAGCAGAGATCGTCTGACACTTCGGGTGAACCATGGATTGTGACGTCGATGACTGTTTCTGACACGCTCAGGGATGCTCAAATCGTGCACCCGTTTCACGTGCGTGTTTAAAAATACCATGGAATCGTTTGGGTTTTCCATTTCATAAAACTGGTTCCAGGGGATAGACAGAATTGCGTCAAAGTTTACATATTCATGATAAGTACGCTGATTTAAGGGCCGTGTAATGCCGAAATCGGCAGACGCAAATATTAAGTCGTGCTGTGACAACCCAGGGAATCTTTTTCGTGAACACGACGCGCGCTAAAACCTTAGTTTCGGGAAAGTACTTCAGCATAGCGTAGTCATTCGATTAATCACGATATTTATCGATCGATTGAAACCTACTCCGGCTAAACAAATATAGGGTACACCCCTAGACAAAGCTGTTATTTGCACACTCATTGCGCTCAGTGTGTTAATTTTACTTCAAGACACAACGAGAACGGTACCTACACATTTTGACAACAAACAGGCACATAGAAAAAGAGCGAAAACGAAATGACTCTGAAGGATATCAGTATCACCAAGTGAGGAATATTTCAAGGAGAACGTAAACAACTCTTTGTGCTGCTTTTTGTGACACATTGTGTGAGAGCGAAGTGCTTAAGTTTGAGTAGTTTGCGTTATTCTTTGGTTCATAAATGACATAAAAAAGGAACCAAGAAATTGATTTGTTGAAATTTTCTATCCGGAAGAAGTGGATTTCGGAAGATAGTGTTGAGAATGGAAAGGAAGTAGACCAATGTTCAAGAGCCATATACACTACCCGTCATAAGTTTGGAATCGCTTTACTGAGTATTGCAACACCTTCCGAAAAACTTAGCATCACCTATAATATGCGGATATCTCGTGTTTTTGACTACCTAAAAAGTTGCGGTTTTCAGCAAACTTGTTCAGAAGGTCAAAGGCTACTGTATGGTGGCCAATTAAGTGTGAAATTTTACCGATACGTGGCGCTAGTGGGCACACAATTTGTCGTATTTTGAACTCAACTAATCTCACGATTCCGACCTGCTAGAGGGTTGCGGTGTTCAGCAAACTTGTTCAGGATGCTAAAGGCTTCTACATGGTAGATAATTTAGTACTGAATTGCTCCACCATGCGGCGCTAGGGTACATGTGGCTTTTAGTATTCAAACTTCAACTTATCGCGCGAATTTTACTACCCAGAAAGTTGCGGTCTTCGGCTAGTGCCACCAGCTGTGGTCAAGCACGTCGAAACACAGTATAAAGCCGTATGTGTGTTCCGAACTATTCCATTGAAGCTATTTTAATTACAATTCAGTGTCAATACAAATCAAAAACACCCAGTGTCCTAATTGAAATACGACTTCGACAACTCCGCCAACCACAGGGGAGAGCGTTTTTGACTTCGTGTATACATTTCGGGTGTCTGCTCGTTGGATGTTGGATCAAACTGTCAACATACCAACACAGTCGCTTGCTATATGTTATATCCTCCTCAAATGAAAGCACTTCTTTAGGATAAATACGCACAAGCCTACGTGTGGAGATCAAACTGTCAACATTCAAATTGGTTTCACTTCGTCATGTGTAAACAATCAGTGTAAATGATGTGATTGTTGAGCTAAACTAAATTCGAAACGCTCAGAGCTGCACATTAGCGCTGCGTTGCGGCTGAATTACGCACTATACCGTCCGCCAATTACAAGTCCTTGACCTCTTGAGTAACTTCACTGAAAATCGCAACTCTCTAAATGGTGGGATTATTGAGCTGAATAGGATGTTGTGGCTAAATTCCGAACTATACTCTTCTCCAATCACATGTCCTTGACCTCCTGAGCAACTTTACTGAAGACCCCAACTCTTTAGGTTACCAGAATCAAGAGGTAGAGTTACATTAATCTGCCCATATCAAGTGATGCTAAACTTTTCGGGGTGTTGCAATATTCAAACTGGGTGTTGCAATACTCAGTAAAACGATTCCAAACTTATGACGGGTAGTGTACATTTTTAAGAATTCATTTGAACATGATTCTCTGTGGCGTGGGTAGAGTCGTTTTTCTTAGGAAATATTACGCACGTCCAGACATGTTTCTGTCTCGGTATTCATATACGAGTGCTACATGCATTCCCTACTGACACTGTTGTACAAGACATATTGTGGCTATCTCCGAGAAGAAACAATTTTTAGATTTGAAACAAAACCCATTGAGCGGCACTAAAAACTAGTTTCAAAATAATTTCAATAGGAGCCAAATTGTACCAAAATGAATCAACATCAACACGCGTTTGTCAAATAACATCCAATAATCTATGTACCAAGCAACACACAGAGAAAGACACAAGGAGTGGTGTCCGCACAATTCGGCAAATGCACAAAGTGTACTCAGTCGTTTTCGGTGCGAGTAAAATGCAAAAGAGTGAATGGGGAAAAGTGAACACAAAAAAATATCGGGAGTAGGACACGCTGTTTGATGGCAGATGTGTTGTGTACAAATTTGTGTGACTCTGTCGGCACTGAGGTGAGTTCCAGTCCTGCCCCTAGCAGTCACAATACTATGAAAACTCTTACATAAGTAAAACTCACCCGCACACAAAGAATTATGGTACCCAGTCAACAAACAACACATACCTTTGCTTTTTTGCACATGAGCAATTCCCGCTGAGACCGGCCCACTATTTACGTACGTTATATTTTGCACAACTAACGGAAGAATAATCTTGATGAACCTTATCGGTAAACCGTCCATTCCAATAGCGTTCGAGTTGATGTCCCAGATGGTGTCAACAACTTTTCAGTATCGCACGGAATGAAAACAGAAATTATAAGGTGACGCTGGTGCTGATCCTGGTGTTGGACTTCGTTGATGTGTACTGTTTGAAAAAAAAAAAAAAATACTGAGAACGTGCGATTCACGTAATCTGGGTCGAATATACAAGGCCCTGACTGTTTGTTCTTTCCTACTCCAAGACTTTTTACCCGCTGCCATAGGATTTTTGACGGGGTTCTGCTGTCCAAGAATCTATTGAAGTATTACTGTTGGCTTGAGCAATCTTCATGTTGGCCCGATTCCTCAGCACCTTGTACTGCTGCCGCTTAACGTCTTCCAAATGTATAAGAGCTTGCAACCAATCCTTATACGCAAAGTCTCGGTCAAGCAGAGATTGTCTGACACTTCGGGTGAACCATGGATTGTGACGTCGACGACTGTTTCTGACACGCTCAGGGATGCTCAAATCGTGCACCCGTTTCACGTGCGTGTTTAAAAATACCATGGAATCGTTTGGGTTTTCCATTTCATAAAACTGGTTCCAGCGGATAGACAGAATTGCGTCAAAGTTTACATATTCATGATAAGTACGCTGGTTTGAGGGCCGTGTAATGCCGAAATCGGCAGACGCAAACATTAAGTCGTGCTGTGACAACCCAGGGAAGCTGGCCTGTCCAAACCGTAAAACCTTTTCGTTACAGTTGGTTATAAAAAGATCTAACTGCGAGCACCCTTTATTATGGAAGATTGTCGGCTCATTACTAACAGATGAAAAAGAACGAAGCATCGAGTTAAAAAGCGTACATTTACGTTTGTACGTCGAGCCCGTAGTACGCGTTGCACCAAAAACTTTAGAGCAGTTTAGATACTCCCGATAGTAAGCGGCGATACCTCCACCACGTTTATATAATCGGTCAATTCTAATAACGGAGTAATCTGGTACGCTGAAACTGCGATCACTTGTTTTGGGGTTTAGCCATGATTCAGTCAAACAAGCGATTTCAATCTTGGAATCAATCAAGAAGTTTCGAACCTAATCGAGTTTGCTACTATTTCGCTCATAAAGACTTTGGGTATTTCCGTGACAGATGTTCAATTTCCCTGGAAAAAAGGCAGCATTTACCACGGCTCACGGGATGCTCGTGGAGGTGTGGTTGTGTGATATGTTGATGTGGTGGCATCAAGTATAGTATGGGAAGCAATTTTTCGAGGGCTGCATTTTTACGGAGAAGCAGAAAACAAATACCTCTGACATACAATTCTCAACTTAATTCAATTTACAATAATATAAACAATACAATGTCAACATTACTTCAAAGAAAAGTGAACGGTAGAGTTACTGAAATTAATTCAGTTCGTCCTCGGCCTGTAAAATGATGGGAGGTCCGCCCGCTGTAGCCTTAACGTGAACGATACCTTCCTTCGTGTAAACCGATGCCAGCTTACCAGTTTTCTTTTTGTGTAGAGCTGCAGACTTTAACTTGCGTGCTTCGATAGAGAGGTTCTCGTTGATATACACACGACGATCAGAGTCCAATCCGATGTTCCTCAGCTTGAGATCTCTCTTCCGCAGGTACGCACTGTAGAACTCGTCCAGTGCTGCCTTCAGCGCAAATTCAACCGCAAAGGGGCCGTCGCTGTCCGTTTTGCCACCGGATTTCATACGTCTAGTCTGTGCCTTCTGGGTGATCGAGTCATTTACAGTAAGGTGTTTGCCAATTGCTTTGAGCGTCGCTTGTAGATTTTCACCGTTGTTGAAGGGAATACCACTTACGACCAGCTAATTCCGACTTTGTAGGGTTCCGATTCTCTGGGACATACCATCCACCCTCAAATTCAACAAGTCGAGAGCCACATCGTGATGTTGAAATTTTGCTGCACATTCATCCTTCACCGATTTGATGTCATTTTTCAGTTCTGTTTTAACGGAGTCCATTTTGCTGTTGACATCCATCATTTCGGTTCGCACTTTATCGATAAGCTGTCTCGTTTCCGTGAACTGCTGCATCATTATCCGTAACATACCCTCCAGTGTGATCGAATTCCCATCCGCATCATAACTCAGCGAAACAGTCGTTAACCAGTCCTGATAATCAGTCCGCAATCGCTTGTTCGTCAGAGGAGTATTTTTGTTCGATCCAACATCAGGTGGAGTACGTTGGGTTGCCATTACAATCGAGATGGAATGGAGCAAAACAACACAGTCAAGTGTGAGTGACTGATGAAGACGATCTCAACACAACAGTAGTAGAGAAATCTCAATCCACGGAAGCAAACTTCTGATATAAAATAACCGGCCTGCCACAAATCGCACAAACTGGATAATACGCACGATGGTAATCCGGACACTTAGGATCGCGACAAGATGGTTGACGGTAATTTGAAAACGGTGAAACTTCACTTTTGAAGTAATTTAATCTGCGACTATTCTCGACACAGTCCGGCGAATTGTGCTGTTATACATTTCTCAAACAGGTAAAGAACAATTTCTCGTGATTTTCAATGATTTTCTCAGGTAATGGAAGAGGGACCAGAAATAACCCTATACGGATAGCCTTTTCACAAAATATCTCCTCACTATATTTTTAAATAAATGAAAATTCAAACCTTTCTTACATTTTCCCAAATTATTCTAGCTGACTCGGCAAACTTTTTCCCGTCCATTTTTGTGTTCGGTCATAGGCCATCTTCTTCCCTTGTAGGAGCTTATGACCACTGCTACCATTAGTTAGATATATTGTGGTATACTCCGCGTTAATATATATGCACTGTCAGTTCGTTCAGTGGGTATCAGTGACGGTCGCCCTAGGACTTTGCATTTCCCCCAAGAAGGAATGCCCTCTTTGATAAAGTTCATTACCTTTGTTAGTTCAGCATTCCATACCTCGTTAGGCGTAAGGACACCTTTTCCAAAAATACGCTGTCTTTGCTGAAATAATGCGCCGCATTGGCACAGTATATGTTCCGAAGTTTCAACTTCAAGATTACAGAAGCGACATATGTCTTCTGTTAGTTTACCTATTTTTTTAAGGTGATACCTACTCGGACAGTGTCCAGTCAGTAGGCCAGTCAACGTACTCAGATCAGCTTTATTTGTACTGAGGAGGTTGCGGGTGATTCTATTACAAGGTGTAATGAATAGTTTAGATTGTCTTGCATTGGAAGTAGCCCTCCAGTTGGCACCAATCATCATTGCTTCCCATCCTCTAAGCTCTGATTTCAGGCAGGATGTAGAAACCCCACAGAATGGCTCCGGTCCGAAGAATGCAGTTGAAGAACCAATTCTTGCTAAGAGATCGGCTTTTTCATTTCCTTCTATACCACAGTGACCAGGCACCCAGTATAGATTTACATCGTTTGTTACAGCCAGTTGTCGTAGGGATAAAATACAATCCCAAACTAACTTCGACTGACATGTGTAGGCTTTAAGTGCATTAAGAGCTGCTTGACTATCAGAGAAAATACAGATATTGGCATATCTATATTTTCTAGCTAAACAAATATTTGTGCATGTTAGGATAGCATTTATTTCAGCTTGGAAGACTGTGGGCCACTGTCCCATTGGAATTGATATATTAATTCCTGGTCCAGTAACCCCAGCACCAGTAGATTCACCCATCTTAGAGCCATCTGTGGTGAAAAACAAGAGTGATCCTGGGCGAGTTTCAGGACCTCCTTCTTCCCATTCGCTGCGAGAGGATTCAATCACTTTGAAGGGAATATTGAAGTTAGTCTTGGATTCCATCCAGTCTTCATGCATTGTTACTAAGTTGTTCAGTTGAAAATCTTTAAGGATTCGTAAGTGTTCTTCTTGATCCCCTTCCTGAAGAAGTTTAACGCGTTTGAGCCTGAGAGCCCCTTTTTCCGCTTCAAGTTGCACATATTGATGCAAAGGTAGAAGATACAAAAGAGCTTCTAAGGCTTTGGATGGTGCGCTGGCTAATGCTCCAGTTATTGATAGGCATGCCAGACGTTGTAGCTTATCCAGCTTTTTCTGAGCTGATGTTTGTGTAGTTTTAGACCACCACACTAATGAGGCATAAGTTATTCTGGGTCTCACTATAGCCAAGTAAATCCAATGAATCATCCTTGGTTTGAGTCCCCACTTCTTACCAAATGTATTGCTGCAAGCCCAAAGAGCATTGTTGGCTTTTGAGATTGCGTACTCCAGATGGTCGTTCCAGTTAAGCTTATGGTCAAGCATGACACCTAGGTACTTGGTTTGCTTGGATAGCTCCAACTGTGTTTCTCCCAACTTTAGAGTTGCAATATTATACTTTCTCTTTCTTGTGAATGGGATAGTGACTGTTTTAGAAGGATTAACATTTAGTCCTTCCTGCTAACACCATTTGAGTGTGTAGTTTAGGTCAGTTTGCGTTCTATTAGTAATAGTAGACCCACATTTGCCCCTAACTAAGATAATAATATCATCAGCAAATCCAATGACTTCATAACCTAGGTTTGTTAAGTTGTTAAGAAGATCATCGACTACCAGAGACCACAATAAAGGAGATAAAACCCCTCCTTGAGGGCAGCCTCTAGTTGGTTTTGTCTTTAAAGTTGATCTTCCTAAATTGGCTGTGATTAACCGATTGCCTAACATAGCAAGTATCCAATTCGAGATGCATATGTCAAAACCCAGATTTATCATAGCTTTCTTTATAGATTCGTGAGAGGCGTTGTCAAATCAAGAAAAGCTGCCAGTGAAATTTTCTTGGCATCAAAAGACTTTTCTAGTTTTGAAACCAACGTGTGAAGTGCTGTTTCAGTTGATTTACCAGCTTGGTAGGCAAACTGGAATTTGTTCAATGGTCTACTGTTCAAATATGATAATTTGATATGTAGATTGATGATTTTTTCCATCATTTTTAAAATGACAGACGCTAGACTGATTGGTCTGTATGCTTTGGGACTCGTCCTGTCACGTTTTCCAGCCTTAGGAATAAATATGACGCGGACTTCTCGCCATTTACTAGGAATGTAGCTTAGTATCATGCTAGCCCTAAACATCTCTACCAGAAAGGGGACTGTAATATCCTTACTTTTTTGTAAAAGCACTGGATAAATCCCATCCGGTCCAGGCGATTTAAAGGGCTTGAAAGAATCCACTGCCCACGCAACTCTTGACCTCGTGAAAATAACACTGGCTATTTCTTGAACTCTAGTCTTGTCATGAATTGAGCTAGACTGAGCTATATAGAAGTCCTGTGAGTTATCAGAAGTCGAATGAGTCGAGCCAGGGAAGTGTGTATCCATCATGACACTAAGTGTTTCCTGGGAATCTGTTGTGAATTGACCATTTTTATTTTTCATACTGCCTAGTCCATTGGTGTGATCTTTAGAGAGGGCCTTGTGAAGTCTGGCTACAGCAGGCAAGCTTTCAACTTGCTCACATGTAAGCTTCCAGTCCCTTCTCTTCGATTTACGAATCTCTCGATTGTATTCGGTTAGACATCTTTTATACTCTGTCCAATTACCGGTAGTTTTAGCTTTGTTGAAAAGCCTTCTGTATGATTTTCTAAGCTTTTCAAGTTTATTGTTCCACCAAGATACGTCCCTGCTAAAAGTTTTCCGTTTCAGCGGACAACATTTTTCGAAGGCTTCCGTTATATTGGCTAGAAAAGTTGAGAAACAGATTCAAGCTGCTCGGTGTCCACTGATGAGAAAATTCTTGTTTTGAAGTGTTGAATCATAGCTATCCCAATTAGTTTTTCTAGGGTCCCTGAATGTTTCAGTAACGAGTTCCCCTGAAACATAGTCAAACATATTCTGCTTATGATCCGATAATGATTGTTCATCTGACACGTGCCAATTCCCAATCATACCGGATAATTTCGAGCTGCACAGTGTTAGATCAAGAACTTCTTGTCTAATTCTTGTAACAAATGTTGGATCATTACCTTGATTACAGATGTTAATGTTGTGTGCAATTAAGTATTGAAGTAAACATCCACCTCTAACTAAGGAGTAGTTTGTGTACTATCATAAAGAACCTTACATTTTGGTGTTGAAATTCCTAGTATTTTATTCTTATTGGGCCAAGGTTCTTGGATTAAACCTACGTCCAGGTTTTCACGGGTGAACCTTCTGCATAGGACGCTACTTGCTCCTTTTGCATGGTGAAGGTTCACCTGAATAAATTTAATATTATTCGAAATTGTTGCTTTGGTTTCCATTATTCAGAGGCGCTCCATATGATTGGAATGGTTTCCAAAAGAGAGTGTGCCCGTTCTCATCGTATTCATAGCCGGGTCTGCATGGCTTTTTGATTGACGAAGGGCGTGAGTTACCTCTTCGGAAAGACATGGTTTCCATATTGTTTGCCCCTGAGTTCTGTTTACCATAGGCACCATTAGTGCCCTTGGTATTGCCCTCTGGGATTGTGCAATTGGACTTTCCAAGCTGTCCGAAGTTGCCATTCCTCCCTTCGCTGGAGACTGTTGTTCTGGGATTACCTGAGTTCTTATAAGATTTTTTGAACATTATTTGTCCAAATTTATAGTTGATGAGCGTATCGCGATCAACTAGCGTCTTCATTGAAAACTAAAACGATTGCAAAATAATTATTTTACTGTATAATTGTTAGTCCTTAAAATTAAAATCATTTAAATAATTTTCATCATTCGACTAAAATGTTGATTATGTAATATTTAATAATATAGCTTTCTAGAAAACAAAATCGCAACACTGCTTGAGTAGCGAGATCGTATACAAGATATCTTGTACGCGATGTAGGATCACATACAAGCGATATCGTATGCAAGATATATTGTACGCGACAGGATCACATACAAGCAAGAAATTATGCAAGATATCTTGTACGCGATATTGGATCACACACAAAATAACTTGCAAGCTAGATTCACCGTTGTGAAGCGTTTGTTTACTAGACAATGTAACCTGATGTGTGATCGCTTCTAATCCACTACACTGTACAGACTTGCAATCACAATTTTTGTGGCACACTTCACTTTATCCTGCTTAATTCTTCCGTATAAAGCACTGCGGTACACGAAATACACTTTTGAATATCACAAGTTTATTCAACTTTACTATTTCACAAGGAAAACAAGCCGAATAAAGCGAGCTCAGAAACAAACAGCGAGAGGCTAGAAGCAGTGATGTCATAGGCCATAGGATATGATCAAAGTCAAAAGAAAAATCGCATAAAATGATTGGTTTTATCGGAATGACAACATCTTCTGGTTTTGGCTTCTGTACATCACCTCGATTCTGGAAATAACCTGGAAATAAATCACCGTAGGCTGTTCTGGAAATAAATCACTGTAGGCTGTCTTCCAGAAACTGGAAGTCGTCATCTTGGTTTTCAAAATGGCATGTGAACTCAATTTCAAGCCTTTTGGGTGGAGATATTCATATTCATAGGTGACCGTGACACCACGACTTAAACATTCGCTGTACGGTAGATCTTGCAGAAATGTCATGAATACGATGTGCTTACACACCATCAATTATTAACCCACAAACTCCCTCGAACAAGGTGATAGTCGACGGCATAAAATTTGGGAGAGTACCTTGTATGCGGTGTTCGACAGCATGATTGCATGGTAGTTGCAGAGATCCTGCACGTCACCCTCTCTGTGAATGAGGCTGGTTCTATCTCATCATCCCAAATCGTAGGAATAACCCCTTAATTAGTGCTCCACCTCCGTGTTTAAACAGTTCACTTGGGAGATGTTCAGCTCCAACTGCTTCGTTGTTTTCCATTTGGCCGATCTCCTCTATAACCTTCTGGAGGACAGAGGCTGGAAATCTGTCATCATCCACTTGTACACCAAGATCTACTAACATTTCGTCGTTGTCCGTCACCGTTAAGTGAATACTGGGATGCCACCTGATTACGTATTGACGCATCCTACTGAACTCCATGAAGCCGGTCCCCAGTTCGTTACTGGTGCCATAACTCTGGTAAAAGGTAGCCTCTTGATGTTCGCTTTTCCATACCTTATGTCGCGATCAAAATAGCCCCTACAGTGACACGATTTACAGGGTGACAAAAAAAGTCCGGCCACACAGGAAAATCTCAATATTTCAAAGAATAAGAAGAAAATCTGAATCTGGCTTTCATAGCTTTATTCAGTAACTCATAAAGATACTTCACAGACGATATCTCGGAATTACATCACCTTTCTCTGATCGAACCAGCTTCAGACGTCTCGGAAAGTCGTCGCAAGCGGCGCGCACGTGCTCCATCGGCATCTCGTCCCAGATTTTCGTGATAACTCGCTTGAATTGCTCCAAATTTGTTATTTTATAGTCGTTCAGCTTCGACATCATGTATCCCCACACGAAATAGATCCAGTGGACTCCGATCCGGAGACGACGGAGGCCATTCATTCTTCGAAATGAAATCGGTCAAGTTTTCCTCACACCACGCCTGAACAACCTTTGCGGTGTGGGATGGGGCACCATCTTGCTGGAAGCAGTAGTAATCGTCTTCAAACAATAGTTCAGCTTGAGGCAGAACATTTTTATTCAAAACCGTGTCCAGGTAGTACGCTACGTTGATTTTGACCCCTTTATCGATAAAAATAAGAGGCAGTTTACCTCTCTTGCAAATGGCTCCCCAAACCATCACTGAAGTCTTATTTTGGAACTGAGAATCGTTCAGCTGGTCCGCAGGAGCTTGCTGGAGGCTCACACTCCAAACTCGATCATTTTGGCGATTGACTGTTTGCTCCAAAACGAACAGCTTCTCGTCCGAAAAAATAATCTCGTCATCTGCGCGCCAACCGAGCAACTCCCGCGACCGTTGGTACCTTTTGTCCTTTGTAGCTTTGGTAACCCCATGTACCATCTGTTTTTTGTACGGTGTAAGTTTTTAATCCTTGCGCAGAAGCAGGCGGATTGATTCTCGGTTCATTTTAAGGATCCTGGCCAGTCTCATATAATCTTTTTAAGCCTTGGAGTTCTCACAGACCTTGGTCGTCCAGATCGTGCCTTGTCCTCGGTGCCTCCGGTCTTTAGGTACCGATTTATGGTCCGGTACACGAATTTCCGGTTGATTCCGAGCGGTTTTAGGTGTTTGAATATGTGTCCGGGTTTGTACCCTTTCACATATTCAGCGATAACAGCTGCTCTTAACTCTGTCATGGCTCACAACTCAATGTAAACAAACTGCATAGAAACGAAACTCTGCCACTTTGGGCAGCAAAGTTAACCCTTTCATTTGACATATAGATGGCACCAGAGAGATGCAACGTGTAGGCTACAGGTGACCCCAAAAAAGTGTGACCGGACTTTTTTGTCACCGTGTAGAAGTTGCATGGATTGAGTTTATCATATATTTGTTTTTGAATTTGTATTTTTTCATTTGTCATCAGACTTTATAGTGAGGGTCCGAGCTCTTTGAGTTTGACGCTTCTTCCAGGTTGCCAACTCACCATTTAATGACAATATTAATGAGTTTTTAGTGAAACCGGAATTCGCTGTAACTTAAGCAGTTGATGTTAACTGAATATTAAAGTAAACGTAAGTGCCTAAAGGTGTGTATTACAAGCTACGGAACGAAAATAAATCAAAATGTATAGCCAGAGCACAAGCTCGTTTCGACAGAAGATTTTTGTTTTTTTTTCTGTGCTGGGATGTTTCGTCCGGCAGACGGTACATTTGAATCTGTAAAGGCCGACACAAGACGTATTTTTTGCGCTTTGAGCAATCGTCGCTTCAGGATAATCATTATTAATTGAGCAATTTGTCGCTTCAAGGATAATCATTATAAAGCGCTTCGATTAATAGGAGAGCGTGTTTTGAGAACAAGATATTTGGAAAAAATGTACTCCAAAAACAGTTACTCCACGTAAGAATCGATTGCGAATAATAAATTTTATTTCTCGAAAATAATAACATTGGCAGAATATTGCTTGACAAGCTTTTTATGCTTGAAAAGTAGTAGAATCAAGTTGTGATTTTACTTGTGATGGACAATTAAGTCGAATAGGAAATAGAAATTCTGTCAATCTAGTTTCAACGTCGATATAGACAATTTAGTGGTAAAACACGATTATTTAAATAACTATTAGCGACTTTGGAAATTTATCCTAAGTTTAGTAATCTTATTTTTTTAAAATATCATGCATACATTTACTCAACGACCTAAATAGAAGCGATAAGTTGATACAATTGTATTAAAACAGTACAATTGAGTATAAATTCACCCAACCCAAAAAACAGAAGATGTACTTCTACATCGGAACCGGCAAAAAAGTTGAGCTCATCTCTATTTCCCATTAATTGAAACATTTCATTGAGATTCAACATCCGTTTGGTTTCTTTCCCAGCGATGATAGTGTAGACAGTCAATCGATCCGGTCAGGATTATTGGTTATCTACATCCGTTCGCTCATCTTCATACATGACGTTCAGTATCTGGCCCCATCTGACTATCGGGGAGATGGCGACTGATTGAGATAGAGAAGAAAAAAATCGCAAATTGCATGGCGTCGCTCGACAGATTACTGCAATATTGCTGACTTGGTGATAAGTGAGTTCATTTTCATACGAAAATTACGAAAACAAAATCCATGTTTCAACAACATCACGTTTGTTCGGTTTCCGCAAGAAACCAATTCAAACATTGTTTTTCTTCTCAGCGACACTGAATTCTTTCACAGATTATACTTACACACTCCGCACTTCAAGTTGAATACCTTTCCTCACTGCGAGGCATCGGCGAACGAGCGGGAGAAAATCCCGATCTGGCTCGTTGCAGGAGCAACGAAAAAAAATCGAAAGACTGGATTGCATGAATTATAGTCGTATGAATATGGATGAGGACGCAGTCAGAGTGCGAATGCCGGTTAGAGAAAAATACATGAAGCGCCACAGCTGAACAGCTTCGCGGAGAAATTCATTTTGCGCTTCCCAACCCAGTCTGTGTGTGCGTGCGTGGGTGGGAAAGGTGCGGTGTTATCTTGACGCTCTGGCCAAGCAGAACCAGTCCGGGTGAATCCCGTACGGGTTGAGTAGGTATACCGGCGTGAATGGAATATTCTATTGAAAACAAGTGCAAAAGACGAACATTACTACCATTTGGTGGCATTCACAAATTAAAAAAGGTTCAGCAGCTCCTACCGGGAGGGGCTTCTTGAATAAAACGAATTGCGAAAACGATCATAATAAAAACACAACTTTCGGCGTCATCGTAATCAATTAACGGTAACCAGTTGGGCGCACAGGTAACGCAATAATAATGAGAATAATGTTCTTAAAAAGTAGTTAGTAAAAATGTCTTTTAAAACTGTTTAAAATTGACCAAAACAATCAATTTTATTCAAGATGTTGTTTCGAAGATTTTGAAGAACATCTTTGAAAATATTATTAATACACACTAGAGGGCCAAATTTTTTTTTTATTCCTTTTCGGTTTTTCGATATTTTTACTCTCCTAACAACAGGATTTTCACGGCTACCCTATGTATACAAAATGTGAATTTGAACGAAACTTCGCACACCGAACAAGAAATTGTTGCCTATTCTGGTAAATTTCAGAATTTATTCAATCCAGCCTGATTTCAATATTTCCGAGACGGGTTTTCGAAGTGGTTCGTAAAATGACGGCTCTTGTCATACTACAAACCCAGGATTAGTGAACACCGAATTGCACAAAACCGGTGAACGGAGAAAGCATTTCACGTCTTTGTGGCCGTCTTTTATAATTCCATACACTGACTGATTGAAGGCAACATCGTAAGCCAGCGGCGTCGACTGCGAAATGGAGGAAATGCCAAACTACATGTAGACCTTTTGAGAAGCGGTGGCTTCTGGATTACCTGCTCGCTAGAGGGCCCGGATTAAAAACCGGAAGAAACCAGAAGAGGTTCGGTTCTGATCGATTGGGCGAGTTAAGCTTACGTAAGTTGGCTGCCAGCGGGTTTTGAACGAAGGAAAGAAAAGCTATTCAGTGGTCACCTTATAGTTCTTCTGTACGTTCCATTCCGTTCCGGACCAGTGGAATAGTTTCAACTCGTTCGAGAAAGCTATGGTTTTTCGGTTGAGTTTCCCCTAGAGAAGCAAGGGATACCTAACACAGAGTTAATTAAATCGATTTACTCATAGTAAGTACTTGATGGGAATCGTTTCAAGCTTTCAGAATAGAACGGTTTGGAAGCAGGAAGAAATAATAATCGGTAATAGCTTCAATGTCGAGCACGATTGCTCTGGCAGATAAAATATCGATTTTGGTTTTCTTGAAGTTTAAAAGATGAGCTGCAATCTCCGTCAAATATTACGTGTATCATTTCTAATCAGCACTAGTGTAATTACAATGTAAAGTTGGAATCAATTACAATATAAGTGGATGAAACTCATGCCACTTGGAACGTACCATTGTGTGAAATGTATCTGGAGCAGTGCCCCGTTCTCAGCATCCGCCGTACAGCTAGCAAACGATAAACAGAACGTGAACCAGAATGAGCCAAGCTTTTGTTTATTTCCTTTGTTGACTTTGGTAGTGGAGGAGAGAGAGACACTTTGAACGCATTGTAGCGGGAAAAGTGGAAATTTCATTACCATATAAATTATTCTATTCTCAGGCACCCTTCTAATCTATTTCAATTTAATGAAAGTGGGCAAACACGATCAGGCAGACGCGTGGGGGGAGAGACCGAAGCGAACTCAAGATGGCATTTATTCAAATTGCTGGTTCGCACAGCAGAGGAAATTATCGCGGTTCCTCTCCGCTTAGCTGACTAAGAGTTCAAGGATTGTGGAGAGTCACGATGTAATGAGATGCGCAGCGTGTGATCGAACTGTGTAGAGGATGCTTGTCAGGCTGAATAAGGCTTTTAAAGTTTTGACTGGAACAGCTCAGTTGAGCTTAAAAAAAAAATACCCAGCAGGCAATTCTACCAAATGAACTAAGAACATGCACCGAGCCGAATTGAATGGAAGAAAGGAACGAACCCCACGACAAGCTGGAGAAAAAAGCTACGTGCACGGTCGGTTGTCTGCAACAAAAAGAAAAGAATATTTAAAGGATTTTTCAAAATTGTTTTTTTAAGAAATTTTTTTGATCTAACCCACCGAACCACCCCCAGAGATCCGTGAGTAGCAAAAGAGGCTAAAGTGAGATAAATGTTTTCTGAACGATAAACGTAATCATATAAAATGGTTCTACATCTTTTCGCTCTGCTTTGCATCTCCTCGTCGTAGTCGTCGTCGTTGGTATCGGGAGATGGTCCCTAGCGGTGCAGTCGCTTCTTCTTCAGCTCCAGTAGCTGCAGTCGAACGGCAGCATTTTGAATAAAGAAGACATTCGAAACGTCTCACTCGTCTCGCGGGGGCACGTTTTCTATTCTATCCCATCAGTCAGCAAGTTGCTGCCACGCTCGGGGCAGCTAGCTGAAGTGTCCCAGCGAGTGTATATAGCCTGGGCCAGTCCAGCGACGCTGGACTTAAACGAACTTATTGAACGAACTTTTACATCGCCATTATCAATATACAATATTATCCAAGTTATGTACAGCACCAACTGCATAATTTTGCTCTCTTCAAGCTCTTCTATTGTTTTCGTAAATGTTTTTCTCAAGGAATCCATTTAGCTTTAACTTTGCAAATATAAACACAAACTATTGTCTCGTGTCGCTTCGCACATTTATAGTCTGATATGATGTTACAGTATTAACCACAACAATCTATAATTATAATTAAGTTTCCAAAAAAACGTTACACGATGTAAAATTTAAATTTTTTTGATGAAATGACTACGTAAAAATGTGCACACGTCACCAGCTCATTTCAATTTGCTAATGTAAATATTACATTTGCTGTTCTCATTAGGAACAGGCATGTGTCAGTAATTTTCAAGTTGTTCATATTTACCGCTCCATTTACTTTAGTAATAAATCTATTCCAATATAACTTACTAGTTGAACGTACCTGATGTTGCTCCGAATTAAATGGTTGAACCCTTATAAGAATCATATTTCATATTTCATTGCCTCTTGAGCACAAGTCATTTCACACATTTTTTTTCTTCATCTATAATTTATTTAACACGGCACAAATACAATTTAATGTTCAACGGCGCCAATAATATCTGGTAGCTTACTTTCTAAAGTATCTTAATGACTAAAAGCAAATTTTTTATCCTCGCTGCCGACTACGAACTGAAACTGAATCTAACTTAAGCTAGAATGTTTCGCATTAAAAGCACTGGTTTGTTGTTTGGTGGTTTTCCATTGCCATAGGTAAGCAGCATATGTAATATGTTCCGCTACTGGGTCAAGACATTACGGACTGGCATATTGGGTTGTGTCCCTCGGGTCCTGAAAGTATCGTGCGGGTCTGGTTGCTGTTTCCGGATCCGGGGTCTTAAAGTGTTCTTGTCGTTTGGCTGGATGTAGGCGGAAGGGAATAGGATTAAACTGGGGCGTGGATGGATTTCAGGAAAACGTATATAAGGGACATGTAGGGTAGGTCACGGCTCGCCAAGACATCACGAACAGGAACAGCCGGCTGCCTACCTTCGGCCTGCAAGGAAGGTATTTTAGACCTGGTGTCACGGTGTACAGGGCATGACCAAACAACGTGCTCAGTGCGTCTTGAACTGTCCTACAGATCAGACGTTTTTTCGGTTGCTTGTGGACTGGTCTTTGACTGCCTATAGCTTCAAAGTTTGTGTTTTGTCAGTGTGTCTTTTAAAGACTACCTGAAAGTTATTTCCCATCAGTCTTTCTCAAGACTACCTACTTTTGAATTTAACATTTGTTTTAACTTTTTTCGTATCACCTGAAATGGCTGGACGGAAAAAGAAACCTCGCATCGCTGCGGGGAGGAAAAGAGAGGCATCTCTTTCTGACACATCGAGTGTCTGTAGTGACAATCCTTTTGATATTTTGCCTGAGCAAGAAGCTGGTGAAATGGAAGTTACCAATAATGAAACTATACAAAATATAAAATCTTTAAAAAAGGAGAAAGTTCCACCTATTGTGGTAACTATTTCTTCTGAATTTAATATATTCAAAAAGGAACTTTCAACGTTTGTTTCTGACGTTAAAGTTACCTATCAAATTGGCCGTAGAGGTGAATGCCGCTTATTAGCCGACTCAGTAAAGGGTCGTGATCGTCTTGTTCAGTATTTAACTGACAAGATGTACAAATTTTTTACATATGACACCAAGAACGCCAAGCCGTTCAAGGTTGTCTTGAAAGGTCTCACCAACGATCAAACCGTTGATGAGATCAAACTTACTTTAACAGAATTACTTGGCATAGCCCCTACCCAAGTAATTCTTATGAAACAAAAATCACGAGGCGAAAACAGTCAGAGAACTGGAATTTCCCTTGTTAATTATTTAATTCATTTTAACCGCAATGAGGTTAACAACTTAAAATATTTTGAAAAAGCACATGCTTTGTATAATGTGCGTGTAAAGTGAGAAACTTATAGGAAGTATGGCGGAGGTGAAAAGCATATCACCCAATGCCGTACTTGCCAACGTTATGGCCATGGTTCCAAATTCTGTAACATGGACCAAAAATGTCTTAATTGTGGAGACTCTTCTCACAAAAAGGACACATGTCCTGTGAAAGAGAGTAAAAATTTTCGCTGTGCGAATTGTAACGGCAACCATATGTCAAATTTTTATCAATGCCCAGTCCGTTTAGCAATTGTTAAGGCAAGGCAAGGTAAACAAAATTCAATTTCTCAATTAAAACCAACTTCAAAACAAAATTCTCCAAGCGTACCATTGACGCATAGTTTACCTACTCCTTTGCATACCCGTTTAACTTATGCACAGGTTACAGGTAGTTCGAACATTATACCGCCTAGTGTTGGTAGTTCGAAAATGACTGTTAATATGGGTAAGCAAAACACGCTAGAAAATAATTGTACACCTATTACTCCAGCTAATATTGCTGCCGAAAATATTTTTTCTAATGTCAGCTGCCTGGGGCCTATTACGGCAGGTAAACTTTCTTTTTTGCAACAGGCAATGTTCGATCTTATGAACGCCATGTTGCAGGCAAAATCAATGTTTGAAGCCATTCAAATAGGCACAAATTTTACTATTAAAATTGTTTCTAATTTAAAATTTAGCAATGATTTTAAATAAAACAATTAAAATATTAAATTGGAATGCTCGCTCATTGAAGGCCAATGAGAATGAGCTTTTTAATTTTTTTTAACAGTAAATAATGTGCATATTGCAATTATTACTGAAACATTTTTGAAACCTAACATAAAATTAAAATATGATCCCAATTACGTGGTTCATAGATATGATAGGATTCAGGGTTCCGGCGGTGGAGTTGCAATTGTTATTCATCGCCGAATCAAACATCGTGCTCTTCCCCATCTTGAGACGAAAGTTATTGAAACTTTGGGAATTGAAGTTCAAACTGAACTTGGGATTTTATTTATTGCCGCAGCATATTTACCATTTCAATGCACACGCGAGCTCAAAAATTATTTTAAAGGTGATTTACAAAAACTCACCAGAAATCGTTCGAAATTTTTCATAATCGGCGATTTTAACGCTAAACATCGTTCATGGAATAATTCTCAAAGTAATTCCAATGGCAAAATTTTATTCAATGATTGTTCTTCAGGATACTATTCTATTTTGTCTCCGAATAGTCCTACATGCTTTTCTTCTGTAAGAAACCCTTCAACAATTGATTTGGTGCTGACAGATCAAAGTCATGTATGTAGTGATTTGATCACACATGCTGACTTTGATTCTGACCATCTTCCAATAACTTTTTCTTTATCACATGAATCAGTTTTAAACCCTATGAGCTCTGTTTTTAATTATAACAAAGCTAATTGGGAAAGATACAAAAATTATATTGAGAGAAATTTCAATAATGAGCTTGATTCGCAAAACGAAGTGAATATTGATTCCGCTTTGGAAGCATTAAAATGTGCAATTGTTGATGCCAGGAATTATTCTGTTCCAAAGGCTCAAGTGAAATTTGATTCACCAATAATTGACGAAAATCTTCAACTTCTAATTCGTTTGAAAAATGTCCGCAGACGTCAATATCAACGTTCTCGTGACCCTGTTTTTAAAACTATTTATAAAGATTTACAGAAAGAGATTAAACATAGATTTACTCTTCTGAGAAATCAAAATTTTGAGACTAAAGTTGAAAAATTGAAACCATATTCAAAACCATTTTGGAAGCTGTCGAAGATTCTTAAGAAACCTTCAAAGCCTGTTCCGGTTTTAAAAGATGGTGAACGTTTTCTTGTATCCAATGAACAAAAGGCTCAAAGACTTGCTCAGCAGTTTGAGAGTGTTCATAACTCAAATTTGAATTTTGTGAGTCCAATTGAAAATGAAGTCACACGTCAATTTGATTTAATTTCTTCCCAGAATTTTTTACCTGCAGAAATAATTGAAACTAACTTGAATGAGATTAAATCAATTATTAAAAATTTCAAAAATATGAAAGCACCTGGTGACGATGGAATCTTTAATATACTAATCAAACATCTCCCTGAGAGCACAATGGATTTTTTGGTGAAAATTTTCAATTGCTGCTTCAAAATTGCATATTTTCCCAAATTATGGAAAAATGCAAAAATTACTCCCATTTTAAAACCGGATAAGAACCCAGCTGAAGTTTCAAGTTATCGACCAATCAGTTTGCTTTCTTCAATAAGTAAACTGTTTGAGAGAGTTATTCTTAACAGAATGATGTCACACATCAACGAAAATTCAATTTTTGCAAATGAACAGTTTGGGTTTCGCCATGGGCATTCCACAACTCATCAATTGCTCAGAGTTACTAATATGATACGAGCTAACAAATCTGAAGGTTATTCCACTGGAGCTGCTCTTTTAGACATAGAAAAAGCATTCGACAGTGTTTGGCATAAAGGTTTGATTGCGAAATTGCAAACTTTTAATTTTCCAATTTTCCTAATCAAAATTTTAAAAAATTATCTTACTGATCGAACTCTGCAGGTTGTCTATCAGAATTCAAAATCTGATAGATTTCCTGTCAGAGCAGGTGTGCCTCAAGGTTCAGTCTTGGGTCCAGTCCTGTACAACATATTCACTTCAGATCTTCCTGATTTGCCTCCAGGATGCACAAAGTCATTGTTCTGCGATGACACAAGCATTTCCGTAAAAGGAAAAAGTCTTCGTGTCATATGCAGTCGATTGCAGAAAAGTTTAGATATTTTTTCTTCCTACTTGCAAAAGTGGAAAATCTCTCCCAATGCTTCTAAAACTCAAATGATAATTTTTCCGCATAAGCCTAGGGCTTCTTTCCTCAAGCCAAACAATAATCACGTTTTCAAGATGAATGGGGTTATTTTAAGTTGGTCCGACAAGGTTAAGTACTTGGGACTAATTTATGATAAAAAACTTATTTTCAAAGAGCACATTGAGAGTATACAAGCCAAGTGCATCAAATATACGAGATGTTTATATCCTCTCATTAACAGGAATTCTAAACTTTGTTTAAAGAACAAACTTTTGATTTACAAACAAATTTTTAGACCAGCAATGCTTTATGCTGTACCGATCTGGTCAAGTTGCTGTTCAACAAGGAAGAAAACGCTCCAAAGGATTCAGAATAAAATTCTGAAAATGATTTTGAAGCGTCCTCCTTGGTTTGGTACACTCGAATTACATAGACTTACTGGTGTTGAACCATTAGAAGCTATGTCAAATAAAATTATTAACAATTTTCGACAAAAATCGTTGCAATCCTCAATTGCTACGATAAGCTCTCTTTATAGCCAATAAGTTAGCAATTAAGTTAGTTGTAAGTTTACTTCCCCTTTTCTGACAAGTAGGTTTAAATCCCTACGAATGATAAGTCCTAATTGCGAAAGCAAACAAATCCTAACAATTAAAATTACAAATTTCTAACAGTGTTGAGAAGTCACCATTTGTGATTGGACACACATACTCATTATTTACTAATATTTATCATAAATACTTAAGCTACTAACAAATCCCGCCTTAAAAAAAAAAAAAAAAAAAAAAAAAAAAAAAAAACAACGTGCTCTATGTCATGATAACCTTCACAACAGGCACTGACACCACTCTTCCCGAGCCCAACACTACGGAGATGCGCGTCAAATCTATAGTGATTGGACATCACGCAAATGAAATCCCGACCTACATCCAACCCCTTGAACCACGGGTTCGTCGACACCTTGGGGATTATGGAATGTAACCACCTTCCCAGTTCCCCTTTAGTCCATGAATTTTGCCAACTGATGATCGTATTCTGACGTACAAATGCGAAAAATTCATTAAAGGCAATTGGTCTTTCATAAATTCCACCGTTTGTTGCACCCACCTTAGCCAAAGAGTCCGCTTTCTCATTGCCCGGTATCGAGCAGTGAGAAGGGACCCACGGATAAAGCACTCAGATGTTCCCGTATTTTCACCAGGAAATACGAAGAGTGCTTAACATCTTTCCTCGATCGGAGGGCCTCAATGGAACTGAGACTGTACGTAAAGATGAAATAATGGTCCGTGGGCATTTTTTTGATAATCCCTAGAGTGAACTGAATTGCAGCTAATTCTGCGACGTAAACAGAAGCAGGATTATCGAGCTTATGGGAGACGGTTTAATTGTTATTGAAAATACCGAAGCCAGTGGCCCCATCAAGAAGTGATCCGTCAGTGTAGAACATATTGTTGCAGTTGATATTTCGATATTTATTGGAAAAAAATTTGGGGATCTGCTGCACGCGTAAATGATCCGGGATTCCACGAGTTTCTTCTATCATGGATGTATCGAAAAACACAGTAGAATCAGAAGTATTTGATAAGTCGACACGATTTGGAATATTCGAAGAAGGGTTAATATTTTGGGACATGTGATGGAAATACAATGTCATAAAACGGGTTTGAGAATTAAGTTCGATTAACCTTTCAAAATTTTCAATCACAGGACGGTTCAAGACCTCACATTTGATAAGAATACGAGAAGACAGGCTTCAAAAGCGGTTTTTCAATGGTAGTACTCCAGCTAAGACCTCCAAACTCATCGTATGGGTCGACTACATGCAACCTAAGGCGATACCCAAACAACGATATTGTATTCGCTCCAGTTTGATCAAATGTGTGTTGGCTGCGGGGCGGAAGCAGAAACACCCGTACTCAATAACAGACAATATCGTTGTTTGGTAAAGCCTTATGAGGTCTCCTGGGTGAGCTTCCCACCATGATCCGGTTATTGTACGAAGAAAATTCACTCTTTGTTGACATTTTTTCATCAGATACCTCACGTGACAACCCCAGGTGCCTTTAGAGTCGAACCAGACACCAGGATATTTGTGTACCAAAACCTGAGAAATCGTTTTACCCATTAATTGTGTTTGGAGCTGAGCAGGTTCATGCTTCCTAGAAAAAACTACTATCTCAGTTTTCTCCGGAGAGAATTTGATACCTAGCTGTAAAGCCCAAGCAGAGAAATTGTATCTTGCAATGGTCCTTGCAAATCGGCAGCTTTGGCTCCTTTAACAGAGATTACACTGATGTCTGCAAGTTGTCTTATCGTGCATGAATTTGCCAGACATTCGTCAATGTCATTTACATAAAAAAAGGGGGCTTAAACATGATCCCTGGGGAAGACCCATGTAGCTAATGCGAAAAGTTGCCAAATCGCCATGCGTAAAATGCATGTGCTTTTCGGACAACAAATTGTGCAAAAAATTGTTCAAAATTGGAGAAAATCCTTGTCGGTGAAGTTTACCCGAAAGAATTACAAAAGAAACGGAATCAAAAGCCCCCTTAATGTCCAAGAACGCAGACGCCATTTGTTCTTTGCGAGCATTCGCTAGCTGAATATCTGTTGAAAGCAACGCAAGACAATCATTCGCCCCTTTGGCACGGCGCAAGCCAAATTGAGTATCTGATAGTAGACCATTTAATTCTACCCAATGGTCTAAACGACGGAGTATCATTTTTTTCATCAACTTCCGGATACAGGATAGCATTGAAATCGGCCTATAAGAACTCCAGGAACTTATTGAACAAGTTCAACAAGCGCCTCTTGGCATTGCCGGGTAGATTCTTCAACAAGTTGAATTTGATTCTATCTAACCCAGGCGCGTTATTGTTACAGGACAGGAGGGCAACTGAAAATTCTGCCATCGTAAAAGGTGATTCAATCGCGTCGTAGCCCGGAGACGCATCGCGAACAATGTTTTGCTCAGGAACAGAATCCGGACATACTTTCCTGGCAAAATCAAATATCCACCGACTTGAAGACTCCTCGCTTTCGTTGACCGTTATACGATTTCGCATTCTTCGGGCTGTGTTCCAAAGAGTGCTCATCGATGTCTCCCTCGACGTCTCGTTTACGAACCGACGCCAATATCCGCGTTTCTTTGCTTTAGCCAAGCTTTTAAGCTTGGTATCAAGCTCCGATTACCGTATATGGTCGCCAGGTATACCTTCCTTCTGGAAGGCCAAAAACGCGTCGGATCTTTGCGTGTAGACATCGGAGCACTCTTGGTCCCACCACGGAGTGGGAGGCCGTTCTTTGATCGTTACGCCGGGATATTTCTTCGTTTGAGCTTGCAACGCGCCGTCGAGAATCAAGCTCGCGAGGAGGTTGTATTCTTCAAGTGGTGGATGATGTTGAATCGAATCGACCGCTTTTGAAATCATTTCCTCGTATAACTTCCAATCGACATTCCGTGTGAGGTCATACGGAATGTCAATTGGTCGCATGCGAGTTGACCCGTTAGTAATTGAAATAAGAATAGGCAAATGGTCGCTACCGTGAGGATCGAGGATTACCTTCCATGTGCAATCCAACCGTAGCGACGTCGAACATAAGGATAGATCCAAAGCGCTTGGGCGCGCTGGAGGTTTCGGGATACGTGTCATTTCACCGTTGTTTAAAATAGTCATGTCGAAGTCATCGCAAAGGTTATAGATCAAAGAGGAGCGGTTATCATTGTAAGGGGAACCCCAAGCCACACCATGAGAGTTGAAGTCTCCCAAAATCAAACGTGGCGAGGGAAGAAGTTCTATTAAATCAAAGTGCAGCCGTTGCCCAACCTGTGCTCTGGGAGGAATATATATTGAGGCAATACAAAGCTCTTTACCTTGTATTGTCATTTGACATGCGACAACTTCGATGCCCGGAATCGAGGGGAGGGTAATACGATAGAAAGAATAGCACTTTTTAATCCCTAAAAGTACTCCTCCATATGGGGTGTCTCGATCAAAGCGAATAATATTAAGATCATGAAAATTGAGATCAATATTTAAAGTAAGCAAAGATTCACAAAGGGAAAATGCATCGCATTTGTTTTTATTTATTAAAATCCATTTTTGGTAAAATACTTCTACAATTCCACTGTAAGACAGAGATAGAATCCTTCATATACGCAGTTGAATTAGGCATCGAAGGATACAATCGCTGCAAGGAGGGGCCATTGGGCAGTCAACTGCTTCAAAAATTATCTAACTGTTGGGAGATATGCTGTGAGAAAAATTTTAATTGGATCGGGTACATTGAAAGTTTGAAAAATCCAGTCCACAATGTCAGAAAATTTCACTAATTCAGAGTTCGTTTCATCAACTGGGAATGCAAAAGAAACAACTGGGGTTTTAGATGTTCCTGGCAGTGCTGGGAACTCCTTCTGGGACTGTAAATTTGCAACCCAGGAGGAGTTTGCTTCGGTTTTACCGCAGCACTGTTTGGTTTGTTTGTACCTTTCATTCGAGGTTGGGAAATCTTAGGACCTTTACGGGGAAGTTTGGGAGAAGAAACATTTTTCCTCTTCCTAGACTCCCCAGGATTGGCATAAGATGTTCCCGCTGATGAATCGTCAGAATCGGTTTCATCAGAGGACAACAGATCAAAGGGGTTTGATGTTATGGTAGAAGTAGTCACGGTCTTCTTCTGCATCTCAGCGTAAGAACGCTTTGAACGCTCCTTAAGTGACCGCTTGATTTTATCTCTGTGCTGCATGTACACCGGGCATGTGGAGAGCTCATGCTGATTTTCCCCACCGTGAATACATTTTCCAGCATACACTGCAAGAATCTTCCGCATGAGTCTCCCCACACTTGCTGCATCGTGCCTTATTGCAGCAGAAGGCGGCTGTGTGGCCTAGCTGCTTGCAATTGGTGCAATTCATAACACGGGGTAAATACAATTGCACAGGTAGACGAACCCGGTCGATCGAGACGTGGCTAGGAAGTGCAGATCCGGCAAACGTAATGCGAAACGAGTCTGGCGGAGATTAAACTTTTCTTCTTTTTTCAAAATCTTCGCCTGTGTTTCGGTATTTTTGAAGCAACCGGTTGCGCTCTTCATGATACACTCGACAGATAGACTCGAATCGGTTATCCGTCGATCTCCACGTTTCGTGCAGGTACATACACGCGATACTTGCGTGTAAAGAACTCGGAGCAAGCTATATCATTGGCCTGCTTCAGGTCACTGACTGTGACACGGAGCTTGTTTGGCCTTACTTTGAAAATTTCGGTCACATTCTTGTAGTGTAACGTCAGATCTTTCGCAATTTGTAAGATGTTAAGCGATTTTGAATTTAATCCTGCTTTTGGCCGAAAGTAGACTAAAAAAGAACTGCGCCCCGCTCCGTCCGAGGGATCTACATCCATCGCGCTCAGTCTAGCGCACTAGCGCCGACAAGAACACGTACCTCTATACTTCTTTCTTCCAGCAGGGTTGGTTGTACGATCGTTCGAAGCTGCAGCCATTACAGCCAGTAGCACAAATACAGCAGCACCAAACAGCCACCAGCAGCGAGCCAGGTGTGAGATCACTCTACACAGCGACACAACTAAACTGTCAACTGTTGGCTTTGAAAAGAAAATATCTATTCACTGTGCACAGATCAAAGCTGCATCCAGTATTTTTGCACCAATACAGCCTCTGTAGCGAACTGGGTACAAAATCGTAGCGACACAACTCACAATCTAGTTTGGCCTTGAGCGCGGATTATATACTCTTTTGTTTTGCTATTCGTACACACGGACCGGATTGTAATGAAACGACCACTTTGCACGTCCGTTTCTGTCGAGTATTCGACGCGGAATGATTTCACACATATTACATATTACAACGTACAGAACAGATTTATTCAAGTTTCAATAAATTTTGCCGAACTAGACTATTTTACAGAAACCAGAAGTCCCAGTTTTGGGTTTCAAAATCTAGAGTTGATTCCTTACTTCGGAAATGTCTATATTGGATGGTGTTCAACAAATTTAAAAAAACCGGATTAACAATTGCGCCCGGAATTGATTGCCGGCATCAGGTAGATCGGGTCCAGATACACTCACATTGAGTGGAATCACCCATCTGGATTATAAAAATAACATCTGCAGTTGAATCCCAGTTTCTTAGCATCATTTCGATTCCGTGATAACCCTTACGCAGAGAGTCCGGAGTAAGAATCCCCAGGATACCGATTAACACGGTGACGGAATCGTGAAAGGAATCGCAAACACGATCCAGAGGATTCCTACTCACGATTCTTATTCAAGAATCCTAGAGCCATATACAGGGCATTCCTGAGGATTCTTTTTTCAGGAAACCTTTTCAAGGACGCTCACGAATCCAATGTGAGGAATCCTAGAGAATCTATGCGAATCGTATGTGTTCGTCCGGGAACTCATATTTTATGATATTCAAGCACTTTAGACTGCTTTGCAAAAACTGGCAGCCATATTGGATTAAAAAATGGCATCTAAAGTTGATTTAGACTTTCGGGTATCATATAAAATCTCATACTGAATTGTATTTGGCCATTCTATAATCGAATACACTTCGGAAACCAAGAAAACTACATCAATAAGGTCAACTAGGGATGGGAAACCTATCGATAATTATCGATAGTATCGATAGTTGCCGGCTATCGATAGAATCGTTAGGCTCTCCGCGTTATCGATAGTTATTGATATTTTCCTCGCGTTGGCATTTATACTCCACAATGATGCCAGAACTGAAAAAATATATTTGCCTAGACTTTGTTTAAAGAGAATTCGATGATTGTTTGCTTTCGCATGAAATCCTCTTTAAAATTGTTAGAAAATTGAGGGATACTCATTTTCGCTCACTCTACCTTATACGGACAACGACAAAATTTCGACTAAGTGCGAATTATGTGTGCGAATAAACTTTTAAATATTGTTCCTGTCCACAACGGGAGCAACATTTTGTTGTTTTTTTTTTCATCTGGTTCTAGTTGTCAAACTATCGATAATTATCAATAGCTATTGATGGTATTAGGGAATTTATCGATAATTATCGATAGCCATTTTAGTCGATATTTCCCATCCCTAAGGTCAACTGCGTTCTGGAGCTTTATATTTATGTATGATTTTACGCGTGCTAAACTTTCGGTTAGCGGTGCATTTTTTTCCTGTATGGACTCATCATTGCTACCAAATACATTTAATCTATTGGGATATTGCCCAATGTCATTGGCAGTATTACTATTGCTGTAAGTGACAAGCTTAGCATTCATATACGTGCTGCGTGTAAACTTTTATTCTTCCGTTTTGAGCTTACTGCTCTACTGTACCGAGTCCCTTTTCATCCTATCTTCTTCTCCGTACCCAAAAACTAAGCCAACTGACTGGCTTGTTAAACCGGTATCGTAGCTTGAGACCAGCTATTAGACACTTTTCCGTCCCACCAATATCGTCCAATCGCTGCCAAATGCTTCTTCTAATACCGCGTCGCAATCACAACCTGGCTAGTTTTAGTTGACAAAAGCTGGACACATGTAACTTTGAACCCTAATGTGGTCACTTACCTCTTTCCAGCAACTCTTATTCCAACCTCCAGAAGGTGCCGACCGGGATACGAGTAACCCTAGCAAGATCAGGTAACCAAACCCAGATGGAAACTTTGGCTTGCCTGAAGGGGTTGTACGCGGTTGATTTTCCTTATTAGGGGCGGCGTACAACAGCGTCCGATCCGCAGCGGGAATCATGAAATGCTGTATCCCGCCAGCTACACCTCAGATGGCAGCCCCATCAACAGGATGCAGGAATTGCGACCCTGGTAACCACGAACAACGAAATTAGAAATACGGAAAGGAAGTAGACCCTATTTCATACACTTTATTTCAAGTGCCACATCTACTATAGTGGTGGCAAAGCAGCCTAACGGGGTGTCGGTTACGTAGTGCTGGGAAGACAGAAAACAAGAGTCATCTGACGGGCCTCCACCCGTATAGGACCGTATAATTGTGTTGAGGATCAAAAACGAATTCTTCAACTTTGATCAATACCTTCGCACCGATAAACGACAATTCCGATGATGTCAGAGATGAGCTCTATGAAAAGCTAAAACTAACCTATGGCGAGTGCCCATAACACAACGTGAAAGTCGTCATCGGAGTTGCAAACGCACAGGTTGGGAGAGAGGATTTCTTCCGTTCGGTCATTGGAACAGCCTTTACTCGTCAACCAATGAAAACAGCCTGAGGCTGATAAACTTTGCCGCGGCCAGAGGAATGGCCATATGTAGCTCCCATTTTCCACGTTTTAAAAAATTCGGAAGCAAAGGAGATGCCTGCTTTAAAATCGATCATTTACTGGTTGACGATCGGCACTTTTCGGATGTTATTGATGTAAGGTCTTTTCAGGGACCGAACATTGACTCTGAACATTATCTCGTTGTTGTAAGATCCTGGGACGGTTGTCGAACGTGCTGAAATCTCGCACAGAGAAGACGATGGGTTTCAACATACAGCGATTGAAAGCTGATGGCCAGAATATGCCAGAGAGCTGAATCAACGGATCGCTGAACAGCATGAGGAACAAAAGAAAGACATAAATGAGACTGTATTCACGGTGCCATTGAAACGACTGCGAGCGAAAAGGTAGGTACGACGCGTGGAAGACAGTGAAACAGCTGATTTGATGCTGAGTGTTATGTCGTTTTCGTTTCCGCGGTATAGCTACACTCAAACGACACTTTTGACACCGAAAATGTTATATTTGACTTTTCGGACTACCCTTGTTCCACGTGGTAAAGTGTCAGACAAATTTTTTCTCAGCACATATGCGAGATGGACAAATGAAATGGAAACGAGACAAAATGACGAATGCGATAATGACCAAAACAAAACGAATTGACAGTTATCCCATTATTACGCATACCAATGCAATGACACTGAAAATGTTTTATTTGAAGCTGCAAAGTATAGCACGGAAAAAGTGTAGCTACACCGCGAAAACGAAAACGACATTAGAGAGCGACCGACGAGAAGAACCGTGCCAGAAGCTGCCTGCTCACTATGGCTACACGTCAGAACTGAGAGAGATACTGTGAAGCAAGAGCTGCCAAAAATAATTCATCTATTTGCGTCAATCATTGCAGACTACATCTTGAACCTTTTGCTAACATATAAAAATAGCTAATTTTTATTTTCTCTCTGAGAACATCTCGTGGCATCAATAAATAATAACTTTACAATATTTTTTAAGAAGACTCATTATAGGGTAACGGGGGTATTTTGGCCCACCCGGTAACATTTTACGCATTTTATATGATAATTTCAATGAATAATGAATACTCGTTGTCATGTATTTCGTTTTCGTTTTCGTCCGGCTTCGGCTTTCAGTCGGGCGTAAGTTTTCCTTCGCCGTCGCGAAATGTCAAAGTCATCCGCGAAGTCCAGAAGCTGAACAGACCTTGTGAAAATCGTGCTGCCCGCCCTTCGGATTAGACCCTCAAGGGCGATGTTAAACAGCAAACAGGAAAGTCCATCACCTTGTCTCAATCCTCTGAGCGATTCAAAGGGGTTCGAGAGTCTCCCCGAAACACGCACGTAGCACATCACTTGCGCCATGGTGGCCCTGATCAGTCCAGTCAGATTATCCGAAAATTCGTTGTCGTGCATGATCTGCCATAACTGTTCTCGATCGGCTGTATCATAGGCGGCCGTGAAGTCGATGAGAATGTGATGTGTGGGCACGTTGTACGAGAAGATCTGGTCCGTGGTGGCACGCGCTTCCATGAAGCCCGCTTAGTACTGGCCCACGAACCTCCTGGTTAAAGTTGAAAGACGACGGAACAGGATCTTTGAGAGTATTTTGTAGGCGGCATTGATTAGCGAGATACCGCGGTAGTTGCGGCACCCCAGCTTGTCGCCCTCCTTGTAGATGGGGTAGACGATCCTGGAAATGACCCATTGCAGCGCTCTAGCCAGTGCCTCTCTCCCATGTTTGAAGAGCTCGCTCCGCCGTCTCTCTTTGCCTGCGGCTTTCTCGTTTATTAGTTTCCCGATCTCACAAAGAACTTTAAAATAGCAAAACAGAATAGCAGTAAGAAATATTTAATTTAAAACCACAAACAACAGACTAAACCACATAATTTGTCATAGTTAGCCAAATTATCAATGTCACCACCACACAACTGCACCAAACACACAGTTATAAGCTTTAAAAAGCCATAGGACGAGGAACCTTAGCATTTGTAAGTAGACAATGTTTGTATAGAAAAAAAAGAAAATTGTTAAAATCCAACTTATTTAAACAAAATATAGTTTCCCTGATGAAGACACCAACCGGTGTTGAAACGTTGGACAGAATCAAATAAGTGTTTCCGAATTAAAAGACCGCTTAGCCGAAATCCCCCGATATCAATATTACGGTCGATTCCCAAATTATAACAAAGAACTTCATGAACATCTAGGGCTGGTACTCGGTCATCTGCTGCTGGTGCTTCTAGGTCAGTTCCTGCTCCGCTTCTGTTTACTGTATAGTCATTCAGGTGTCCATCGAAGTACTCCTTCCACCTGTCGATCACCACACCACGACCACCTTTCATCCAACTCCTCATGTTTACGATCCTCTTGCTGGCGCTTCTTTCGCCTGAGAATCATGGTCATGTCGTTCTGTGCCCGTTTGTTATTGGCCTTGTTCTCTCTCGTCCGGGTCCGGTCTTCTCATTCACCGCTGCTTCGTACCCTCTGTCATACCAGTCGTTTCTGCTACTACTTCCGCTCCTGATGTCGTCGTTGCGGTCTCCCCGATAGTTATGCGAATATTGCACCAGCCATCTTCAAGCGGCGATGCGCCAAGGCCCTCCTCCGTGGGTAGTACCGCTTGAAGTTGTTGCGCGTATTCCTCCGCAGTCTGGAGGTCCCGGAGCTGCTTGATGTTAGGCCGCGGGCTCGGCGATTTTGAGTGCAAAGTTACCACAATTAGGTAGTGGTCCGAGCCAATATTCGCACCAAGATTAGAGCGTACGTTTGTGATGTCTGAGAAGAGCCGGTCGTTGATGAGAACATGGTTAATTTGGCTTGCTGTATGTTTCCAAGATGATCTCCAGGTAGTTTTGTGGATGTCCTTCCGGGGAAGGAAGCCCTAAAGTTTATGCATAGCTGGCTTTTGTCGTTTGTCACGGTATGCAGGTTGTGCGGGCCGATCATGTATATATCTTTCCTACCAATCTGAGTTCATGTCCCCGATGACGATCTTGATGTCTCTACGCGGGCAGCTATCGTAAAGTTTCTCCAGCTTTTTACTCTACATCGGGTTTTCCTTCGTGAGGGCAGTGTACATTAAGGATAGTGTGGTTGTAAAACCGACCTTTTATTCTCAACAAACACAAACTGTCGCTGATCGCTCGCTACTTGATCACACGACTCTGCATCCTGCCCAGCACTATAAAGCTGGTACCCAGCTCATTGGTTGTGTCGCCGCTCTGGTTGTACTGTGCCACAAATCCTCCATACCTACTCTCTCAAAACGCAACGATGTCGGAGTGGCAAGATTCTAGCTGATCCAGCAGAATCCGGTCGCCCCTCGGGGTGTTCATCGATCTACAGTTCCATGTACCGAGCTTTCAATCGTCGTCGTTGCCGATTGTTCCGGTCCGTGTTCAATTCTTAATTATTCGTAGTATTTTAATTTCGCATGCTACCTTACTAGGGCTGCGGATGCCTAGTCTCGCGACGGAGTGTAGCTGGTGAGACACCGCATTTCGTAATTCAGCCGTCCGCTTCGGATCAGACAATATTTGAGCCGCCCCAAACATGGAGAACAGATGCTCAGGCGAGCTGCTCTCCGGGGAGAACAACTCCGCCTTCCCTGTCCGCATACGACCAAGTTCCCACCGATTCACTAATCTCCCCTTGGTTGCTCGTATCCAAATCTGTATCACCTGGTGGTAGAGCTAGGAGTTGCAGGGCATTTGCTTTAGACCACACTGGGGTCTATTTTATGCCAACTAGTACGGGTGTACTACTGGTACGCGCTGTCCAGCTATTTACCAATCACGAAATTTTACATGCTCCTTGGTTTTGCGGGCGACATTGATATCATCGACCGCAGGGCTATGGAGGAGGCCTTCAGGCCTAATAAGAGAAAAGCGGCGAGGTTGGGACTCAACATTAACTCTGCCAAAATAAAGAATGCCTGACGAGATGTCCCAAAACTATCTTCAGCAGAATCACACGGGCCGTGGACTCCGGGTAGGCCTCGCACACGATGGACGAAGACCCAAGTAACAAAACTGGTTTTATCACAGTTTTAAAGCGCTGTTTTGGCTGTTTAAAGCGCTATAAAACTTTGATAAAACCAATATTGTCACTAGGGGATGCACGATCTGCTGGTGTATTTAAGAACAGCTGCCCAAGACAGAAAAAGCGGACGGTCCGTCGGCCAACAAAATAAGTAAGTGAGTTGTTGTTAGCAACTTTACAGCGATGACTACTGGAATATTTTTAACAGATACCGGTACTTACGACCCAGTCAACCACAAATCGTATATCAATGTGTGAAAATTATCGCAAATATATCTTGACGAAGTCGAAATCGTATACCACGCTTGTTATCATGCGCAGAAATTCAGTTTTGATTGCATATCATGCTGGAGTCTAACCGATTTACGATTGTAGGGCTAGAATTGTACTAAAGAGTGAAACAAGAGTGCGTCTTGAGCTGCCCGACAGATCAGACGTATTTTCGGTTGCTTGTGGACTGGTCTTTGACTGCCTATAGCTTCAAAGTTTGTGTTTTGTCAGTGTGTCTTTCAAGAATAACCTGGAAGTTAACTTACATCAGTCTTTCTCAAGACTACCTATTACTTTCTCTCTCAATACTTGAAATTCGATATTATTTTTGAACTTTTTTCGTATCACCTGAAATGGCAGGACGAAAAAAGAATCCACGCGTCGCTACGGGGAGGAAAAGAGAGGCATCTCTTTCTGAAACTAGCTAATGCAGTGAAAATTTATATGATATTCTGCCTGAGCAAGAAGCCGGCGAAATTGGAATGTTCGAAAGTAACACTATTCAAAGTGAAATTTCTGTAAAAAAGGAGAAAGTTCCACCTATTGTGGTAACTATTGCTTCTGATTTTTATATTTTTAAAAGAGAACTTTCTACGTTTCTCTCCGACGTCAAAGTTACTTATCAAATTGGCCGAAGAGGCGAATGCCGTTTACTGGCCCAAACATTGAAAGATTGGAATCGTCTTATTCAGTATTTAACTGAAAAGATGTATAATTTTTTTACATATGATACGAAGAGCGCCAAGCCGTTCAAGGTCGTATTAAAAGGTCTCACCAACGATCAAACCGTTGATGAGATCAAAATTACTTTGACAGAATTACTTGGTATAGCCCCTTACCCAAGTAATTCTGATGAAACAAAAATCACCAGGCGAAAACAGTCAGCGAACTGGAATTTCCCTTGTAAATTATTTAATTCATTTTAACCGCAGTGAGGTTAATAACTTAAATTTTTTTGAAAAAGCACATTCTTTATATAACGTGCGTGTAAAATGGGAATTATATCGAAAGTTTGGCGGAAGTGAAAAGCATATCACCCAATGCCGTGTTTGCCAGCGTTATGGCCATGGTTCAAAGTTTTGTAACATGGACCAAAAATGCCTCATTTGTGGAGACTCTTCTCACAAAAAGGACACATGTCCTGTGAAAGAGAGTAAAAATTTTCGCTGTGCGAATTGTAACGGCAACCATATGTCGAATTTTTATCAATTCAGCCCGTTTAGCAATTGTTAAGGCAAGGCAAGGTAAACAAAATTCAAAACAAACTTCAAAACAAAATTCTCCAAGCGTACCAGTGACGCATAGTTTACCTACTCCTTTGCATACCCGTTTAACTTATGCACAGGTTACAGGTAGTTCGAACATTATACCGCCTAGTGTTGGTAGTTCGAAAATGACCGTTAATATGGGTAAGCAAAACACGCTAGAAAATAATTGTACACCTATTACTCCAGCTAATATTGCTGCCGAAAATATTTTTTCTAATGTCAACTGGGGCCTATTACGGCAGGTAAACTTTCTCTTTTGCAACAGACAATGTTCGATCTTATGAACGCCATGTTGCAGGCAAAATCAATGTTTGAAGCCATTCAAATAGGCACAAATTTTACTATTAAAATTGTTTTTAATTTAAAATTTAGCAATGATTTTGAATATAACAATTTAAATATTAAATTGGAATGCTCGCTCATTGAAGGCCAATGAGAATGAGCTTTTTAATTTTTTAACAGTAAATAATGTGCATATTGCAATTATTACTGAAACATTTTTGAAACCTAACATAAAATTAAAATATGATCCCAATTACGTGGTTCATAGATATGATAGGATTCAAGGTTCCGGCGGTGGAGTTGCAATTGTTATTCATCGCCAAATCAAACATCGTGCTCTTCCCCATCTTGAGACGAAAGTTATTGAAACTTTGGGAATTGAAGTTCAAACTGAACTTGGGATTTTATTTATTGCCGCAGCAAATTTACCATTTCAATGCACACGCGAGCACCAAAATTATTTTAAAGGTGATTTACAAAAACTCACCAGAAATCGTTCGAAATTTTTTATAATCGGCGATTTTACGGCTAAACATCGTTCATGGAATAATTCTCAAAGTAATTCCAATGGCAAAATTTTATTCAATGATTGTTCTTCAGGATACTATTCTATTTTTTCTCCGAATAGTCCTACATGCTTTTCTTCTGTAAGAAACCCTTCAACAATTGATTTGGTGCTAACAGATCAAAGTCATGTATGTAGTGATTTGATCACACATGCTGACTTTGATTCTGACCATCTTCCAATAACTTTTTCTTTATCACATGAATCAGTTTTAAACCCTATGAGCTCTGTTTTTAATTATAACAAGGCTAATTGGGAAAGATACAAAACTAATATTGAGAGAAATTTCAATAATGAGCTTGATTTGCAAAACGAAGTGAATATTGATTCCGCTTTGGAAGCATTAATATGTGCAATTGTTGATGCCAGGAATTATTCTGTTCCAAAGGCTCAAGTGAAATTTGATTCACCAATAATTGACGAAAATCTTCAACTTCTAATTCGTTTGAAAAATGTCCGCAGACGTCAATATCAACGTTCTCGTGACCCTGTTTTTAAAACTATTTATAAAGATTTACAGAAAGAGATTAAACATAGATTTACTCTTCTGAGAAATCAAAATTTTGAGACTAAAGTTGAAAAATTGAAACCATATTCAAAACCATTTTGGAAGCTGTCGAAGATTCTTAAGAAACCTTCAAAGCCTATTCCAGTTTTAAAAGATGGTGAACGTTTTCTTGTATCCAATGAACAAAAGGCTCAAAGACTTGCTCAGCAGTTTGAGAGTGTTCATAACTCAAATTTGAATTTTGTGAGTCCAATTGAAAATGAAGTCACACGTCAATTTGATTTAATTTCTTCCCAGAATTTTTTACCTGTAGAAATAATTGAAACTAACTTGAATGAGATTAAATCAATCATTAAAAATTTCAAAAATATGAAAGCACCTGGTGACGATGGAATCTTCAATATACTAATCAAACATCTCCTTGAGAGCACAATGGAATTTTTAGTGAAAATTTTCAATTGCTGCTTCAAAATTGCATATTTTCCCAAATTATGGAAAAATGCAGAAATTACTCCAATTTTAAAACCGGATAAGAACCCAGCAGAAGTTTCAAGTTATCGACCAATCAGTTTGCTTTCTTCAATAAGTTAACTGTTTGAGAGAATTATTCTTAACAGAATGATGTCACACATTAACGAAAATTCAATTTTTGCATATGAACAGTTTGGATTTCGCCATGGGCATTCCACTACTCATCAATTGCTCAGAGTTACTAATACGATACGAGCTAACAAATCTGAAGGTTATTCCACTGGAGCTGCTCTTTTAGACATAGAAAAAGCATTCGACAGTGTTTGGCATAAAGGTTTGATTGCGAAATTGCAAACTTTTAATTTTCCAATTTTCCCAATCAAAATTTTAAAATATTATCTTACTGATCGAGCTCTGCAGGTTGTCTATCAGAATTCAAAATCTGATAGATTTCCTGTCAGAGCAGGTGTACCTCAAGGTTCAGTCTTGGGTCCAATCCTGTACAACACATTCACTTCAGATCTTCCTGATTTGCCTCCAGGATGCACAAAGTCATTGTTCTGCGATGACACAAGCATTTCCGTAAAAGGAAAAAGTCTTCGTGTCATATGCAGTCGATTGCAGACAAGTTTAGATGTTTTTTCTTCCTACTTGCAAAAGTGGAAAATCTCTCCCAATGCTTCTAAAACTCAAATGATAATTTTTCCGCATAAGCCTAGGGCTTCTTTCCTCAAGCCAAACAATAATAACGTTGTCAAGATGAATGGGGTTATTTTACGTAGGTCTGACAAGGGACTAATTTATGATAAAAAAACTTATTTTCAAAGAGCACATTGAGAGTAGACAAGCCAAGTGCATCAAATATACGAGATGTTTATATCCTCTCATTAACAGAACTTCTAAACTTTGTTTAAAGAACAAACTTTTGATTTACAAACAAATTTTTAGACCAGCAATGCTTTATGCTGATCTGGTCAAGCCAAGCTGTTCAACAAGGAAGAAAACGCTTCAAAGGATTCAGAATAAAATTCTAAAAATGATTTTGAAGCGTCCTCCTTGGTTTGGTACACTCGAATTACATAGACTTACTGGTGTTGAACCATTAGAAACTATGTCAAATAAAATTACTAACAATTTTCGACAAAAATCGTTGCAATCCTCAATTGCTACGATAAGCTCTCTTTATAGCCAATAAGTTAGCAATTATGTTAGTTGTAAGTTTACTTCCCCTTTTCTGACAAGTAGGTTTAAATCCCTACGAATGATAAGTTCTAATTGCGAAAGCAAACAAATCCTAACAAATAAAATTACAAATTTCTAACAGTGTTGAGAAGTCACCATTTGTGATTGGACACACATACTCATTATTTACTAATATTTGTAATAAATACTTAAACTACTAACAAATTCCCTCCTTAAAAAAAAAAAGGGTGAAACAAATCACTTTCAATCGGAAACTATCGTATATAAATACGTATATCAATAAATTGCATACCATTATTCCTCAGTACGTATATCGCCTCCAAAATAGTACGCATATGCTGTTTTTGCGCATCAAATGCGAGTTTGTATGATATATATGAGTGCGGATATTAAATCGAAACATTATTATACGTAAGAAAATGTTGACTGGGGAGTCACTTACCCACTCGAACTCTGAACTCGAATAGTTTATCTGTTTGTACTGATAAACGTCGTGATGGTGACCAGTTTTTGCAAAAAAAATCGTTCGAAATGGGCCAAAACTTGTCTCATAAGTCCAGCGCGTCATGACTGACTGAAGTCACTGTCGCCGATCTATTTCTTTATATTTTTTATAGTAAGTAGACTCTTCAACTAAGAAAATGAATAAGAAAAATTTCAAAAAAGCAATTTCAATTTCGAGAAAAAGGTGAACCTAAAATTTTTTTTAATCATGATAACAGAAAAACTTTTAATATATTTTTGTAAACGTTATTAATTGAGCTTTTTATGGGTGGAAAAAAGATGATAAAGCATAACAAAAAGAAGAAAATGAGAAAGCAATCATTATTTTAAACTTTGTTGGTCGGCACATTTTTACTCGGCATATAGGCTTCCGCCTATATCCCTGATTTTTTCCAATCACGTCAAGTATTCAAGCTCGCACACAGTTTGAATTATCATCAACAGTTTTCGTTTGAAATGACAATTGTAACAAATATATTTAACTACAGATTTATATTAGTCACAGTCGGATTACTCCACACGACAAACTGTTGGCTATTGCACTTCCAGTTTTTGGGAAGACAAACTTGATAGTTAAAGTACATTCAAAGAGTTTCTCTTTCAGTTGAAAAGCGGCACAGTCTAGTAGTGCAATTTTAAGCTTCTTCAGATACGTTGATTTTAAACAGCTCAAAAGACCCCCGTTTCCAAAAATGTTTTGTTGAAGTAATTAAAATATTTTAGGAGGTCAATGTCGACAGGTAAAATATAATAATATTGCGGTATCACTTTACATCATGCGCCCCAATAAAAGTCATCAGCCAAACTGAATATGTAGGTAAAAAGAATTCATTTACGCTTCAGTCAAAATTAAACTAAACTTTACCAAAACACACGGTATATGTTTCTGTTGAAACGTCGCTGTAGAGCAATTGGAATAAAAGGTATGATTGAGTCAAAGATACCCATAGTGACGGTAGTTTTAAAAGATTTTCCTCTACACGAACCGGTCGGACAACTGATGCAAACATGAAGTTTTTACCATAGGTATTAATTAGCTGTGCTTTGCTAAGTTTCATTTTTTTGCTTTCGTTTCGCAATAAACGCTATAAAATCGAAGCATTATTCGTTTGAATTCAACGGTGGTAATTGTAGATCCCACTTCAAAAGCTTTCCAATCAGAAGCGAGGCCAAATAATGTGCGAGGAGCTTAATGTCATACTGTCAAAATACCCTTAAATTTAATTAGTAGCTCACATAGATTTCACAATCCAGTTTTTGCAGAGCACGAGCTTCCTAAAGCGGACGTGAAAAGTTTAATTGCTCTACCGGGTGAACCGTGAAGAAGTTTTACTTATCCAAATAATTCAGATAGTCATTGCTTTCCGCAGAAGTGAACCGCCGAGAACGATGGCTTGCAACCAGGAGCAACGGGCGCTGGAATCGCGATAATTGATTGCGTCAGTAATGATGATAATTATGAACCGCGCAGAGTAAGTTTTTCCACTGAATGCATTTGGGTTATAGGTACAAGTTATTAGCTGTTTTTCGACGAAGGTTTTTTAAGTCCAATTTGTTTTTGTTATCAGATAAAAATTTGTATTCAGGGTATTCATTGCATTGGCCACTGTCACAATCAGCGAATTAAATATGTTGTTTCGACAATATAGATATTAAGAACTGAAAAAAGTAACAGATTGTTTTGATATTTTAATAAATATGTTGAACATACACCGTTCACATGGCTATAATAAATTAGGATTTCATTAATTAATGTTTTGCATTATCCGCACAGACAATGACGGTCAATAAATAGTAGAGTCACTATCTCTAATTGCACTAAAATTGGTTTCACATCGTCAATCATGTTGTAGGAATATGTACATGTCATGGAACACGATCGAAATATACATATTATACTCCACGTTGGATTTGTAATCATTCCGCAAGACGTAACAATTAGTAGAATTAAACATGTCATTTCAACATCACCAATCAGCCGGAGGCTGAAGGACTGACGTTTTATTTCGACAGCATCCTTCAATATTTACAACTGCCAATAATCACAGCTGTCATCATTTTGGTTCTGACACTGCGATGTTCAAATTTGAACTAACGCCGAGTTACCGTGTTTTACAATGTATGTGAAATTGTTTACTCAAGGCCAAACAACCGGCAGGCACCAAACCCGCGTTGAATCTACATGCTTCAATTGCTCATGAAGTGAACATAATTAAATTTAGGTCCCGCTTTTGAAAGCCAGCTTGGCTATGGTTTCAGGTGGTAATGGGTAGCGAATGAAATATGCACGTGACAGTTTACTAACACAGCTTGAAACGGTTATCCCGCTGTAGTACCTAGATAAGACTGGTGCTTGCTGCATCGCTTGGCCCATCATGAAAGCCGTTACCGTGGCAATCGTTTATTTGTATGTGCGGTTTCCTGTAAACTCTATTCTAGCGAATGAAAACTGGAAGTGATTATGGTACCGGATGGAAAAGTGGTCCACACCGGAAGAAACAGACCGATGCGCAAATGATACTGTGTGGAATTTTGTCGGTACCTGCAGATAAGGGCGATAGGGCAAATTAGTTGATTGGCAGTGTAGGATCAGAATTTTACCGCTTTCCAACCTATCCTCGATTACTCACCTCAATCGACCCCTAGCCCACTACATTTGAAACTAAATAGACTTTCTATGAACATTATTGTTATCATCGATCAACGGAATATTTCCTCACGACTAAGTGACCCGATGCCTTCTGGCACCGGGCGGCATACGACAATAACCATCGTAAATAATTGATTGATTCCGAACAGGAGGTTTAGAAACTGTTATGCATCCAGCACAGCAGTGGCTTATTTTCCCTGGCCCGCTATCAGCGGTAGGAAACGATGCATGAATTTATGATAATTTTATAATTAATAGCTGCCCGGTACGGAACGCATGTTTGATCTGTCGATTAGTAATGAATATTTATGATGGCTAAGATTTATGCACGCCAGGCTCTCTGCTGTGGTTGTCAAGAAAGGAGCACAGCTCTGATTAGATACACACAAGCGTGCTTATGATGACTCGGGTCGTCCGGTAGCAGGGAAAGCTGATTTCACCTTGAACCCTTGATTGGATTGACGCCTCAGGTTAGTTTTCTCTGGCGCTTCAGAGAGGCTCCGATTTGAAACGTGGAACAAATATTAGTGAATGTTAAACTTTCTCTGTTGTTGCCAGCAGGTTTCTGAAGAATTAGCTTGGGTGCAAAGATGGAAGCCCCAGTGGGTTGATTTTCGATTGGAAATACGTTTTTAGATTAATTCATGATAATCAGGCAATTTTATTTAAATTTGTGCTACAACAAACTTCCTATCATGAATAACGTAATCCTAAAAGAAACCACCGGTGATTGAGTTGAGGGTGATCGGTGTTGAAATATACTATGTTTCTCTTTTAAATTTCTATCAAGCTTCTCTCTCAAAATCGGCTATCCGGTCGTCTGTAAGCAAACACTAAAAATACGCTCCACCAACATCCCAATAATTTGAGGTACCATAATAGCATCATCTTTATGGTAGAACATAAATATGCAACGGATGACGTTTGTACGACAGGTGTATTATTAGAAGTTATGACTTCATACACAAACTGATGAACGCCTTTCACACTTTACACCGGGTACCAAATGTGAGCTCAAATAAGTGCCTTGGTGTGAAGCGCGATTGGCCATTGTGCTTGTTCTGAGGAACATCAAAATCTACTCAATGTAGAACGCGTTCTTTTCACCAGTAGCTGCTACTAGTGTCAGCACAATGAGCGGGAAGTCGCGACCAGTGCAGTGTAGTGATCCAAACTGATCAACAATAACGGCTGCGAGCTAGGATTGCACAGTGGGAGCATATTCATAGACAAAGAGTGAAAGTAATGATTCGTACTTTTCAGGAATGAGTTTATTCGTATAAGATTACGGAGCAAAGAACAGAAGAGATGAATAAAAGTCTGTCATAAGCAAACGGTTATACAATTTTATTCAGCGCTGCACAGAGTTCTATCACAGGCTTGTTATTTTAAGGCGATTTTCCAAAAAAATCATTGTAGAAAATATTTGACGGGATTTGACACAAAATTTTTCAGGAACCTTCATCCCGGTACTCACCGGGAAAGATGCTTTACTACGAAGTCCGTGCACTACCAAATGAATCAGCTGTTATTTCGCGCAGTGAGGTCATCACGAACTACCTCTTTAGAAGAAGGTAAACCAGCAAAAAAACTGAAACCACAGACAAACAGACGTGCCACTCAATGACGATTTCATCGACCAGAAAAATAACGATAATTTTGTTCTTTTGTTCTCTTCCCATTTGCCCACTAAGGGCAATAAAGCCGCTAGTGTCGCTATAAGCAAGCGTGCCTTATCATCATCAAAGACAAAAACCATCAATAATGCCGCTTCTGTTGAATCAAGCAAGCGTGCATACCCATTAGCGAAGACAAAAACCGTTTTACGAAAACAAGTTAGTAGTCAATAAGCTCACATGGTGGCGCATGATTGTAACGTTTCGAATAAGGACGAAGATTTTTCAGGGTTTTTGTTCGAAGAAGCACGGTTGTTTGTCCGTGCGGAAACCTTCTTTAAATAAAGAAATAAAAGCAGAAAAAACATCTTCAGAACAAACAGGCGAACATATTTATTTATATTTCCACAGTCAAACTGCCAACGAAAAGAAAGGCACAAAAGTGTTGCAAATTTAGATTCTAAAACTGCTAAAATTTTGAAATCACTGAGATCCTAATACTTCACAAATTATCAATATAATCTTCATTATTGAAAACCAGATTCTTCATTTAAAAAACACTATGAACCAAGAATACATTATCTAAAGCATCCTTTTCTAAACATTCCACGATTTTCTCCATTAAACTCTGATAATTCAATCAGTTTAGGACGCTCGACGTCTTAGAAGTTTGTAAGAGATGAGTTTTTTTTATCTATTTATATTGAAGGTGTTTCCTAAATTGTCGGTTCTGACATTGTCACGGTCGCCATATAGTTTTATTTTCGTTTTTGATGTTTATGTCTTACTTTAGGGCATGCTCTTGAAAGGTCGATGAAAATGTGCCCTGTTAAGATGCATATCCACTGAATGGATTATAAGCTTATAGATTTGAAATTGCAAACCAGTGTCAAAATTACCTAAAGATCAAACCAATCACGAGCTCTCTACTACTACTACTACTACTACTACTACAACAACAACTACTACTACTACTACTACTACTACTACTACTACTACTACTACTACTACTACTACTACTACTACTTCTACTACTACTACTACTACTACTACTACTACTACTACTACTACTACTACTACTACTACTACTACTACTACTACTACTACTACTACTACTACTACTACTACTACTACTACTACTACTACTACTACTACTACTACTACTACTACTACTACTACTACTACTACTACTACTACTACTACTACTACTACTACTACTACTACTACTACTACTACTACTACTACTACTACTACTACTACTACTACTACTACTACTACTACTACTACTACTACTACTACTACTACTACTACTACTACTACTACTACTACTACTACTACTACTACTACTACTACTACTACTACTACTACTACTACTACTACTACTACTACTACTACTACTACTACTACTACTACTACTACTACTACTACTACTACTACTACTACTACTACTACTACTACTACTACTACTACTACTACTACTACTACTACTACTACTACTACTACTACTACTACTACTACTACTACTACTACTACTACTACTACTACTACTACTACTACTACTACTACTACTACTACTACTACTACTACTACTACTACTACTACTACTACTACTACTACTACTACTACTACTACTACTACTACTACTACTACTACTACTACTACTACTACTACTACTACTACTACTACTACTACTACTACTACTACTACTACTACTACTACTACTACTACTACTACTACTACTACTACTACTACTACTACTACTACTACTACTACTACTACTACTACTACTACTACTATTCGCGATGTTTATTCTATACCCATGTTGTAAGTGGATCCGCCTTTTTTTTCAAATTGTGTCATTTTCCCAGCTTCTTGCAAAGAGATTTGATTCCGCATGAAATACGAATGTACGAAAATTATACTCATTTGGTGTTGGCAACCAGTGGCACCAGATCGACGGAGCTTTCAGGCACGCAACAATATAACACGTTCTCTGGTTTTGCAACTTGGAAGAAAAATTTCAAATTATTCTCGTGTCGGATGGAAACAGATTGCAAGGGGATAACATTCCCAGACACGCAACAATACATTACGCTGTTGCATGTTACATTAGAAATTTTTGTTCTAAGATCGAAATGATGCTGTGAAGACGAACTAACCATCTCTCGCAAGACGTTGCAATGGAGTATAAGGCGGCATCTATAAATTACGTAACGCTTATATCGGGAGGGGGGGGGGATGTATACGTTACGATTTGTTACATAGGGGAGGGAGAGAGGTGAGTTAAACGTTACGTAACGAAAAATTTCGGGAGAGATTCTCCAATAACGAGTGTTACGAAATTTCTATGGGGGGGGGGTAGGGACGCTGAGTTCCGTTACATATGGGGGGTGGGGGTCCAAAAATCGGGGTTTTTGCGTTACGTAATTTATGGATGTCGCCTAATGTACTTACTAAACAAACATTTTTTGATATCTAATAACTGATTACACTTTACGAACTAATTTCATTTTTGTCATATGACTTACATTTTAAGTTTAGTAAAGCGGGCATTGTGTGTAGTTTTTCGATAATGCGAAAATGAACGGGAATAGAAGGTGGGACTTTTAGGCTTGGAAATTTTTTTCCCTCGTCCAGATTAAAATTATTCTGATTTCGTTTGCTACTCAAACATATAAGTTGACCTGATATTAAAGCAATAGAAGTCTTTAAAAGTCATAAAATTAAAAATTCCAATTCTATTTATATACAAACCTCTACTAATATACGAGTTTAACAGCCAATAAAACTTAAGCACAAGAAATAGTTAAAATAATATTTTAAGTTTCAATTCTTTAATCAAGAATCCTTAGTACAAAGTTCAAAATTTTTTGACATCTCAAAAATTTTCATTTTGTTGAATTTTCAAATCATTAAATGGCTTCAACATAAAAACTTAAATTTTATTTTAAATTAAAGTTCTGAACATCAATTATTCAAAATTGTTTGAAACCATCAAAATTTTGCATTATTACGGTCGCCATGTATAATAACTTCTAACTATTTTTTTTAGATTTTGTATTCATCGTTTCGAAACCGTTAATATCTTAAGTTTTTAAAAGAAATATGTAAAGATTTTAAAATATATTGATTAGAATAAACTGACTCCAAGTTAACAAACCTAGTTATGTTTCATATCGTATCCAAAAAGCCTCATATCTTAAAATTTTGAAAGCATTCTATTTTAAACCCTATATACCCCAAATTAATAGATCTTGAAACTAAAACAATAAATACATTTTAAGCCTTATACCCCCAGAGTACAGTTCAGATTTCACGACAACCGGTAAAAATAAAAGTGTACAATCATACAATGCTGCAATCAGGCTTGTTACTCTCCTCAATATGTGGAAAAAGTGCACATGCCCAGCATGTGCGCTGCATGTAGCAATTTTTTCTACCACAGTTCTTTCTTTTGCTTTGTGCTGTGTTCCTGCAGCTCACAGAATATAATAATATTTTGTGATTTGCTGCTGAGCAATTCCACAAAAAAGAAACGGACAACCAACTTAATTGACCATTCTTGATTTGGCTGAAACTTTGCATAGATGTTTCTATAGGAAAGAGATGCCATTTTGTGCTCTTTGTTCAATTTTTTTGGAACACAACTCATTTTTGAGCTGTTATTGAAAAAAAAAGAAAAAAAAGAAAAAGAAGGAAAGGTATTGATGGTTGCAAATATTTATAGAGCCAAAACGGTTAGTTTGATCGATGTGACGTCTTCGGTAAAGTTGTAGATGATAATATTGTCTTTCCAAAAAAACGTGCAATCTAAAAAAAAATTTTTTTTGTGAAAATAGCTAAAATAAAACTAGAAAACAAATTATCTAAAAAAGCTCATGTTTTCAAAATTAATGTTTTTTATATAAAAACTGCAAAAGATTACCTAAACAATGCAGCAGGCACAATCATGGAGAAATCAAGAAAAAAAGTTTTTTTTTCAATTTCTTTCTCGAGTGGATTTTTTTTGCAGGACAAAATCGTTATCTTCAACTTTGTCAAAGACACTATGCCAATCAAACAAACCGTTTTGGCTGTAATATTTTTAATTTCCTGTTGAGAACTTTATGGGGAATTAAACTTTTTTTTACAGTCGAAACTGTTTGTTTGATTGGCATAGCGTCTTTGAAAAAGTTGTAGATAATAATTTTGTCCTTCCATAAAAATCATGTGAAAAAAACCACAGGAAATTTGTGTGCATAGCCACGACCGCAAGGTTGAAGTAGAATACTTTTACAAGAAAGATAACCCGGCTGCTGGCGTGTCAGTCATTTTTATCTTACATCTCTGTGCTACCTTGACAGCGAGGACTAAGGCGCACGTCCAACACAAGAGAAAGGTGTTTTCAAATTGAAAACTAGACACGGCATTACTGGAGGAAGTGTTGGTAAATGCATCTACTGCTAATACCGCCGCTATCGTACGAAAGCGCGTCGTTTCATCCCTAGTAACAATATTGGTTTTATCAAAGTTTTATAGCGCCTACTACAGCCAAAACAGCGCTATAAAACTTTGATAAAACCAATTTTGCTACTTGGGATGTGGGGAATAATATCAACAACGAAAAATGACGCGCGTCTAAGCGAACTGTTTCGCCGTGCCGCTTCCTTTTACTTCCTTATAATATCGGCCTCAGGGAAGTATCGGCTGCACTTACCGCCGAGGCTGTTACCATACTGCCACTGGTACCCAAAGATATCAACTCTTGAAGAGTTAATTAAGTGCTTTATTTGTCCTCAAAAGAACAATTGTTCAATTCCATATCGGATAAAATGCAATCGCATCTCTGTAATATTACCGACAGTAATATTCTTCTGAACAAAATCCGCTGTAACTGCTACGCTATTATCCGTAGCCATGCCACAGTTGTGGCCGCTTTACGCTGTCATTGGTATCCGCTGTCCTTGCATCAGCTGGCCCAGCTGCTATCGATGCTGAGATCCTCTGCAACTAGAGCGCTATCCATTAATACGCCACAGCTGTGGCCGCTATCCGCTATCGCCGCTGGTATCCACAGCACTGCTACTGCTGTGACAGCAGTGCTGTCGTCGCTGTCTAGAATTATTTTAAGCGGCTTCGACTGAAACAGGCTCTTATATAGGCCAAATAGCATATTTTCAATTGCAAAGTATACGGTTTTGACGACCGTGCTTGGGAAGCAATCATATAACGACCAATCAGAGGTCAAATTTTTCGTTTTGACAAGGCTTGACTATTTTCAATAGTACAATAGTTTGATAATAATATGACAATTATCTTCATTTGGGAAGAATCTAAGAAGATTTTCCAATCTATTGTTGCAAGAACGAAGAAATCCATCGAATACTAACCGATTTGTTAGCATTCGAAATTGGACATATTTTTCACTCTTTCGGTTTTAGATTTTCATTTCACATCCCAATGTAGCCGAACTTCCTGAGAGAAGAATTCTACTTCAAAAATCAAAAAAAAATTTTTTTTTTCAAAATCTTATAACTTTTTTCCTTGATTTCTCCATGATTGATCCGGTTGCGTTGTTTAGGTATTCTTTTTGAGTTTTTATATAAAAAAATAGATTTTTGAAAAATTGAGCTTGTTAAGATAATAATTTTTGAATTTTTATTTTAACTTTTTTTCACAAAAAAACAGATTTTTTTTTTAGAATGTATATTTTTTCGGATATACAAAATTATTGTCCACAACTGGCATAGTGTTTTGCCAATCAAACAAACAGTTTTAGCCCTAAAAATATTTGTAATCATCAATATCTTCCCAAAATAGTATTTTTCAATAGCCTCTCAAAAATGAGTGTTCCAAAAAATTAAACAAATAGCACAAAATGACATATTTAGCCTGAAAAAAAGTCTATTCAAAGTTAAAAATGACAATTTAAAAAAAATATTAAAGCTGTTTTTTTTTGTGGAACTGCTCTGCTTACACCACAGCTGAGCGAAACAAGAGTGGTGAGAATACACAGAGGTACACCGCGGTGTGCACTTCTGAGATGAATTTGAAAGCATTCGGAAAGCACTAATGCGTGACGGGCAGCTGGTTTTTTTCCAGTTTCGAGATACAAAACAAACAATATAATCTACTTTCGTACCGAGATGCTCGCCTCACTTGATATTTGCTTAAAAGACATAAAGACTGGAACGCGCAAAAATTGGTCGACTTCAAATTGGTGTATTTCTGTTAAAAATGCATGAAAAAAAACATGAAATGTTGCATTTGGAAGTTGATTGTATATGCAATAGTTGCTGAAATGAGTTTTCACCGGTTGCTCTCCAGTTTTTAAAATGGCGTCCAAACAAGAGGAACAGCGTGTCAAAATTTTGCTCGCGCAGCAAGAGAATCCGACGTTCTCGTACGCCAAATTGGCGAAATTGCTGGATGTGACCAAATCGACCATAACATGTATTTCAAAAGTGTTCAGGGAGCGTCTGTCGACCGTCAGGAAGCCTGGAAGCGGTGGCAACCGTATTTCGGACGTGGCAACGACGATGAAGAAGGTGGTAGCGAATTATAGGCGGAATCCTAACCTCTCCATCAGGTACGTCACTGGCAAGCTCATTGTCTCCCATATTAATGTGCAGCGGGCCAAGAAACGAGCCGGGTTGTCGACGTTTAAGGTGGTGAAGGTTGCGAACCCAGATTACGATGAAAACACCTCGGCAAAGCGGCGGTCCGGAAAACTGTAATCTGCTAACAAAGTTCGACCGTCGGTAACGAAACTTATGTGAAGGTTGATTTCGAGCAGCTTCCGGGACAGGAATTTTATACCGTGAGGTGGCCTATATTTTCATAACCATCAAACTATCGAAGTTCCCGAAAAAATACCTCGTTTGGCAGGCCATATGCACGTGTTGTCTGAAAAGCGACATTTCCACCACTATGAAACCGTCAACCAAGAGATCTACGTCCAGGAGTGCCTGGAAAATCGGCTGCTACCATTTCTAGAACAACATAACACGCCTGTGCTGTTCTGGTCGGACTTGGCAAGCTGCCACTATGAGAAAAAGGCGATCGAGTGGTACGAATCGAACAACGTGGTTGTGGTTCCCTACGACCACATCCCTTCTAACAGCCCAGATTTCCGCCCTTTCGAACAGTGTTGAGAATTGATCTCACGAAATATCAAAAAAATAATAACTCCATCGAAAACAAGCAGCAGAATAAATCTAGCTGGTGTTTGACGACGAATAAGGTCGACAAGACCACTGTACAAAATTTTATGAAAGGGGTAATGCGGAAGGCACGGCAGTTTGGATTTGGCAAACCAAAATAATAAACATACATTTTTTCCTATAAATATGTGAGTTGAGCTACCAAAATAAACATAGGAAGTTTTTTGTTTCATTAATTTTGACTGAAAGAAACGATTTCTTTGTCGACCAATTTTTGCGCGTTCCAGTCTTCACAGTAAAAGCACTACAATGAGCTCTGTTGGTTAATTTATTCTAAAATGTCCTTTCGTGTGAGAGAGCTCGCACCAGTTTATTATATCTCTAGAGAAACATTTCAGATTTCTCCTCGGTGTATTTTTTTTTGCGAGTTCCTCAGATATGAACGGTTCACTGCTCTCCTTACGCAAGTACATCGCTTTGCTCACAACTGCGAGAGCAGTTGCATTCGCAGTGAAAGATATTCTCCAACACGGTAGTGATCCTCTGAGGAGAAACAACAATCCTGACTTCAATGTAAGAATATATATAACATTTTGAAATTCCAAAATTTCAACTTTTTGCAAATCCGTAAATTAAAATTCCTAAATTATTAATTTCCGCAACATATAAAAACTTTGTAGAAATTCAAAAATCTGTAACGTGAAAAACAAAATTCAAAGTTTCTAGCAATGAAATCTAGACAATTCCGCGATAAATGAAATTGATGAAATTTTTATGTTTGAGAAAGTATCGGTTGATTTTTTTTCTATTAACGCTCTAGTGCCCAAGTTAATTTTTAGACGGACACAAACATTTATAAACATTTTAAGTATTGATTGAAGCTTGACTGGTTGACTGAAGACCGTCCAAAGGCGGCACTGGGAACTAGAGGGTTAAGAATGTTTCGAAAATATTGTCAAATTTTCAAAAAGCAATTTAATTTCCTTGAAAACCAATTTTATCTCCTTAAAAAAGACCTAGAACAAAAATTAAAATAATGCACAAATTCTCGAACAGAAATCTACAAATATACCACAAACTACAAACAAATGGATTGAATAATATTTGACTTAATTTAGAAAATGAAAATTTAAATTCACACCTGTTGAAATATTATAATTTTGGCATGTTGAAACGTTGAAATTCGAACTCTTGGAAGTATAAAATTTTGTAAATATTATCCCCCAAGTATTATTGAACTGAGAACACCGTCAACATCAAATGAACAAAAATCCAATTCCGGACCATAGATTAAACATCAACATCTGAAATAAAAATATGCATTTAACCATTAAAAAAACTAGATTTTTCGACAATTTCCCGTTTCGTTACTGTCATGGTGGCCATGTAAAGTTTTTATTGTTTCAATTTTAATGTGGGTCATACTTTTAGGACATTACTTTCCTCGAATTAGCTTTGGATTTAAAAAATCTAAATTCAACTGGGGTCTTTTTTTACGCGGTTGATTGTACCGCGTTAAATTTATCAGATTCGATTTACTTATACCAAACTTATTTGATGCCGCGTAAAAATAACCTTCCATTATTTGATGCCGCGTACAAATAACCTTCCAAACCGCGTAAAAATAATCTGCGTTATTGTGAACCAATCGCGTTTAGAAAAATGCATAAAAATAACCCGCGTAAAAAAGACCCCAGTGTATCGTGATTTACAACTGGAATAAACTTTTTTGTGAAATTCCAAATATCATTAATTATAAGCCGAGATTTACCATGTTGAAGAAATGCATGTTTCTTTAGAGCCACTCATATATTAGTTAAATAATGATCGAGTTGTTGGGAACAGATAGCGCTTCTAAAAATACTCCAACAGTCTTTGTATAAAGCATTTGTCTTTTGACCTGAAAAAAGCGGATAACGTTGATAGAATTTAGGAAGCAACTTTTTGCAGTTAAATTTAACAACTTCATGAAACTTTTCGTAATTTTTCTTGTTCAAATTGATATGATCATCGGGAGGAACTTTTCATGGAAATTACACATTGACAAAAAAGTCCGGTCACACTTTTTTGGGGTCGCCTGTAGCCTACACGTTGCATCTCTCTGGTGCCATCTATATGTCAAATGAAAGGATTAACTTTGCTGCCCAAAGTGGCAGAGTTTCGTTTCTGTGCAGTTTGTTTACATTGAGTTGTGAGCCATGGCAGGGTTAAGAGCAGCTGTTATCAAACAACTCAAACACCTAAAACCGCTCGGAATCAACCGGAAATTCGTGTACCGGACCATAAATCGGTACCCAGAGACCGGAGGCACCGAGGACAAGGCACGATCTGGACGACCAAGGTCTGTGAGAACTCCAAGGCTTAAAAAGATTATACGAGACTGGCCAGGAACCTTAAAATGAACCGAGAATCAATCCGCCTGCTTCTGCGCAAGGATTTAAAACTTACACCGTACAAAAAACAGGTGGTTCATGGGGTTACCAAAGCTACAAAGGACAAGAGGTACCAACGGTCGCGGGAGTTGCTCGGTTGGCGCGCAGATGACGAGACTATTTTTTCGGACGAGAAGCTGTTCGTTTTGGAGCAAACAGTCAATCGCCAAAATGATCGAGTTTGGAGTGTGAGCCTCCAGCAAGCTCCTGCGGAAAAGTTGAACGTTTCCCGGTTCCAAAATAAGACGTCAGTGATGGTTTGGGGAGCCATTTGCAAGAGAGGTAAACTGCCTCTTATATTTATCGATAAAGGGGTCAAAATCAACGCAGCGTACTACCTGGACACGGTTTTGAAAAAAAATGTTCTGCCTCAAGCTGAACTATTGTTTGAAGACGATTACTACTGCTTCCAGAAAGATGGCGCCCCATCCCACACCGCAAAGGTTGTTCAGGCATGGTGTGAGGAAAACTTGACCGATTTCATTTCGAAGAATGAATGGCCTCCGTCGTCTCCGGATCTGAATCCACTGGATCTATTTCGTGTGGGAATACTTGATGTCGAAGCTGAACGACTATAAAATAACAAATTTGGAGCAATTCAAGCGAGTTATCACGAAAATCTGGGACGAGATGCCGATGGAGCACGTGCGCGCCGCTTGCGACGACTTTCCGAGACGTCTGAAGCTGGTTCGATCAGAGAAAGGTGGTGTAGTTCCGAGATATCGTCTGTGAAGTATCTTCATGAGTTATTGAATAAAACTATGAAAGCCAGATTCAGATTTTTTTCTTATTCTTTGAAATATTGAGATTTTCCTGTGTAACCGGACTTTTTTGTCACCCTGTAAGTTGCCGATAAAATGTAGTAGGCTGCTCCAAACCACTGCACTTATAAAATACCAAGTGGTGTTCATCCGGTTGCTATCGTTGAATCAGTGCAACCAACAATCAGTACTGCTGATTTTGGTACTGACTAGATCAATAACATTGCGGTGAAAAAATGGACACAAATCGCCGATTTTTCATGGGTTTTGGCTCACACGCACTGACGAAACTACCCATGTAGCATCATAATAACGCGTGAGTCGGCAGAAGAAAAAATGACAGCTCCATCAGTCGAACTCTAACCGTGATGGCGAAAACAGTGGAACTATTCTGTTCAGAAGTGTGCGCATTCAAAGAACGGTACCCCGTCGCCTCGAGACGGACATCGTGCGGCAGCTCGTGGACACCGGATACGCCCGTTTCGGTATTTACAATATCTTGGCACCATTGGACAGCAATCAGCGCATCAAGAGAAAACCCGGTTCCGGACGGCCGACGATCCTGAAGAAGCTCCAAATGATGCTTAAGAAGAAGACCGAGAGAAAAATGGCCACATCGCTGCGTGCGCTTGGCCGAGAGGTCGGCGAACATGGACATACATGTCTGGAAGCGGTAGTCCCGTTCACTGGTCTCGGAGCTGCAGGCAGTGACGCAGCGGCAGCGCCTGAATAAGATGGTCAAGTCGATCTTCCCCACAAACCGCGACATGGTGGTGATGATGGACGGCGACACCAATCTCACTCTGGATGACAATGACTGGCAGGGCATTGCGTATTTTATTTCCTCCACGAAGGAAATGAGCACCGAGGTGAAGTTCATTTCACACACCAAGTTCCCCAAGAAGGTGCTGCTGTGGCTGACAATCAGCGAGGGGATATCAAAGCCGCTCTTCTTTCGCTCTGGACTGGCCGTGAACGGGAAAATTTATAGTACGAAAGGCCTGCCGGAAATTGCGTCCGTTATCGAGAAATGTCATAAGGCCGAAGACACGGAGTTTTGGCCGGATTCGGCGTCAGCCCACTAATCGAAGCGATCGTTGGAGGAGATGGAGCAGCTGAATATCGATGTGATACCCAAGTTGGCGAACCCGCCCAACGTCTTCAAGTTACGTCTCATCGAGGCTTTACGGGCAAACCTGAAGCGTAAGATCTACTCCAACAATTTTGTCTCGAAAACCGAGGACGAATTGATAAAAAAAGGAAGAAAATTTTCAAAAGCAAGCCTATAGCATGTTTTCGTCTGCCATGTTAAATGTTCCGGTTAACTGCCAAAATGCTATTCGCAAAGCCATAGGTTTTTTTTTGGAAATAACCTCTTGACCAAAAAGGACCCTGCTGCTAGAGAAACGTCTTCTTCAGGCTATTCAAATTGGCGATATTGGCATGAGTAAGGAGGTTCGATATGATTCGTCTTCTTATATTAAACTGACCAAGAAAACCTTTGTGAAATCTCACCAGGGAAAAGAAATTGGCGATATTAACAGGAGGAATGATGACTTGGTATAGTTTAGCAGTAACCTGCAACGGAAGGGTAGAAACATCTTGGGCGTGTACGAATATGAAAAATGAAAAGCATGTCACTTACTCTCAACATTGAAATTACCAATAAAATAAAGTCCGGCGTAAAGTTAATTCTGGGCAATACCCCAATAGATCAAAATATTTTTGTTCGCAGTGATGAGTCCTTTAAAAATATATACCGTCTGCCGGGGTGAGATTAAGCCACGGGGGTGAGATTGAGCCAAAACGGAAAATGTGTGTATGTTAAATTACTTCAAATTTCTTTAACCTCATACCTTAAATTCAATACTTTATGAAACGTGACATATTTATTCACAACTTTAAATGGAATATAGATAATATCAGTGAGCTGTTCCACTTAGATAATGTTTCAAAGTACAGGGTGAAAAACATGCGCAAATAACGTTAACCAAAAATGTCCCAGAGAAACCAACCCGATCAAGAAATCACATCAACTTACTGCTCATTTGGTACGTTAGGATGTCATCTCCAATGTGTTGAGGAAATATTATGCATTGAACCTGTGTTGGCTTAGAAAATAATGTTTTTTCAAACTGTACACTTTATGAGCCCTTTTGGGGTGAGATTGTGCCAAGCTATAATGAACGGTACAGTGTGCGGAATTCACATTCACGACAAAATTATATCAGTATACACCAAAATACTTGCATCGTTTACATAAAGTATGATGTCTAGCTATGGTATTATTTGAAATAATGACTTAAAGCTTGAGAACAGTAAGCTAACAACTGTTAGATGAAAATTTACAATGACTGATATTGCTATTGTGGTCATTCACCTCTGTCCAGCAACTCCTATCCCAACCTCCACGTGGTGCCGACCGGGATACGAGTAACCTTAGCGGAGATCGGGTTACCAACCCCGTGGAAACTTTGGACCTAGGCGAACGAAAAAGGACAACGATTATTGGAAACTCGGTACTTGGAATGTAAGGACTCTACTCGAACCGGCACGCTACGGAAGGTGAATGTGGAGGTTGCAGCTATCCAAGAGGTGCGGTGGCCGAAATCGGGAGAACGCGAATTCCGAGCAGTAGATCCTATTGCGGACACTTCATTTAAGTACCACATCTACTATAGCGGCGGCGTGAGAGTAGAAAGAGGAGTCGGTTTCGTGCTAGTTGGAAAACAGATGAAGCGTGTCATTAGATGGAGGCCGATCAGTGACCGTATATGCGTGTTGAGAATTAAGGGCAAATTCTTCAAATACAGCCTAATAAATGTGTACGCACCGACCAACGAGAAACCCGATGACGAAAAGGAGGAGTTCTATGAGCTCCTGGAAAAGACATACAATGAGTGTCCAGGACACGATATAAAGATTGTCATCGGAGATGCAAATGCACAGGTTCGGGCAGGAAGACTTCTTCCGCCCCGTAACTGGTAGGGAAAGCTTCCACTCTACTACGAATGACAATGGCCTGAGGCCTGTTAATTTCGCTGCAACTAGGGGGATGGCTATATGTAGCACTTATTTTGCAGCCGGAACATACGTAAGCACACCTGGATGCACCCGAATGGAGAGCGTCGCTGTGTAGGCACATCCACAGTTCGATCAGCACTACAGCGCGAGAAGTGTTAGGTACAACTGCGGCAGCTGCGTCCAATGAGTGGTTTGACGCTGAGTTCCAGCGAATAACGGAGGAGAAGAACCGCGCCAGGGGTCACATGTTGGCCACGACTGTGACTCGTCAGAGCATGGGTAGATATCGAGATGCAAGAGCCGCTGAAAAGAGACTTCATCGCCGGAAGAAACGACAGCATTGGGAGCGTATTCTTGCGGAGGCGGAAGGTTGCTTCTCCAGGCACGATGCGAGGAGCTTCTACAAGAAGGTCAACGGAATCAGGAATCGAAACGTGTCAGCCCCTGTCATGTGCAACGATAGGGAGGAAAACCTGATAACCGATAAAACAGAGGTGGCCAGGCGTTGAAAGGAACACTTCAGTGTGCTGTTGAACGGTGAGGGAAACAGTGGAGTCGAAAGGAGCAGGATGACTATTGAGAATGATGGTCAAGCTGTGGAACCACCATCCATGGACGAGGTGAAGAAAGCAGTGAAAGAGCTGAGAAACTGCAAGGCAGCCGGGAAGAACGGCATTCCCGCCGAACTCTTCAAAGTCGGGGGCGAACAGCTGTATCATGCCATTCATCGGATCATGCTGAGAGTGTGGTCTGATGAAGAATTGCCCTCGGACTGGTTGGAGGGTCTCATATGCCCGATCTTCAAAAAGGCTATCGCCTGGACTGAAGTAATTATCGGGGCATAACTCTTCTCAATACCGTGTACAAAATTCTCTCCCGCATCCTGTTCCACAGACTGAGGCCGTTTCAGGAGACTTTTGTTGGCGAGTACCAATGCGGTTTACCTTGCGACAAATCCTCGATAAATTTCGAGAATACAACTTGCAGACGCACCATCTGTTCATAGACTTCAGGGCAGCGTACGATTCAGTCAAGAGAAATGAGTTATGGCAGATTATGATTGAACATGGCTTCCCAACAAAGCTGATTAGGCTGATACGTGCCACCCTTGAAGGTTCTACATCAAGCGTCAGGATAGCCGGTGAGATATCGGACTCGTTCGTGACGTTAGATGGTTTGAAGCAGGGTGACGGGCTGTCGAACTTATTGTTCAACATCGCATTGGAAGGTGCTATACGGAGGGCTGGCGTGCAGAGAAGCGGCACCATCATTTCGAAGTCGCACATGCTTATCGGTTTTGCGGACTATATCGACATCATTGGTATCAACCGTAGAGCTGTGGAAGAGGCCTTCGGACCTCTCAGGTGGGAAGCTGCGAGATTAGGGCTTGACATAAACTCTGCCAAAACGAAATACATGGTGGCTGGCAGACTGCGTGGTAGTCCGACGGAGGTTGGTGCTGCGGTGGTGCTAGATGGGGAAACATTTGAAGTAGTCGACGAATTTATTTACCTGGGAACATTAGTGACATGTGACAACGAGGTTAGCCGTGAGATAAAGAGGCGGATAGCAGCCGCAAACAGGGCCTTTTACGGACTACGTAACCAGCTAAGGTCCCGCAGTCTGCAAATCCGTACTAAACTTGCACTCTACAAAACACTGATTCTTCCGGTGGCTCTCTACGGCCATGAATCATGGACGCTGAGAGAGGCTGATCGGCGAGCTCTTGGTGTTTTTGAGCGTAGGATTTTGCGTTCAATCCTTGGTGGCAAACTAGAAAATGGTGTTTGGCGCAGACGCATGAACCATGAAGTGTACCAGGCATACAAATCGGCGGATATAGTCAAGCAGATAGAACACGGCAGGCTTCAGTGGGCTGGGCATGTAGCGAGAATGCCGGATGAGCGTCAAGCGAAGGCTATATTTAGCAGGATGCACGCGAAATAGGTGTTAGGGGCGATTGGAGGATAGCAGCCCAAGACCGAGGGACATGGCGACGTATTCTGGATTCGGCACTGGATCGATAATCGGTCTGTCGCCTTAAAAGTAAAGTAAGTAAGTAAGATATTGCTTATGGAATGTAATAAAATTTCGTACACCTAATCTATATAAACTGACGACTTTTAAAGCGAGGAAGGAGGGTTGTGGGTACGTTTCCAGCGGTTTTAAGATTTCCAATGAAATATACAGTGATCAATGACACATAATATTTGAAACGAAAAGTTTTCTCAGGCTTCATGTCCTAACGTTTCCCTTTCTAAGCTACCTGGAGACGCCACTATGCGTATAGAGACTGTCCATAAGCTTCGCTCTCGTAACTGGTTATTCCAGATATCGATTTGATACAGTCATGCATTTTTCTATAATTCATATGAAACGTAGTTTCTGGTCAACCCCCTACAGCCCCTTAATAGTCCACGTTGTTTATGATCGTCCCTATACTTACTGTTTTATCATGTTATTCATGTCAATTATTCGTAGATACACTACTGTTCATTCAACAGGTAATTAATTCAAGTTTTTGTTTTTGGCACAATCTCACCCCATAGAAGGGGTGAGATTAGGCCAAAACTCATTCAATTTTAGCAACATTATAGTTTATTGCAGCTTAACCATATTTGCGGCAGTCGTTAACTAAACATTTGAGTGTGCATTGACGTGATTTAGATCAAACTCATTGCCTAAATGTGTGCATTACAAGCTAAGGAACAAAAATGTATCATTTTTTGGCACAATCTCACCCCGGCAGACGGTACGTAAATTGAAATATTTTAGCGCCCGGTATATGTATTTGTCTCCTAAACTGGTTTTCTCTGTCGAATTGGTATGAAAATTAGGGCTATTAAATTTTCAGACAGTTAAAGGTTGTTTAATTTGAATATATTCAGTTTAATCAAAATCTTAAGTATTTCACTTTTCACCGATGTTCTCACTTTTCAAAATTTTTTTTATTCTTGGCGCTTAAAAGATTTTTATTATTTAATGTAAACCCTTATTTGAAGGCAATTTATCTATTTTCTAAACACCGAAACAGACAACTCTGTAGGTCGAAACAGACATGATGAATCCAGCTTAACTGATTCTTACGTCGCTTTGAAATATATGAATAAATAATGAGCCTACACATTGCATTTTCGGAATTAATCTAGTGTCTGCCTTGGAGTGAAAATTTGATCTGTAAACCATCTTCGTATTCGCTAAGGAAGAACTCACTGAAAGACCTTTATTTGAAAAATGGGATTCGAGGGAGAACTTTGTGAGCACTGAGCAGAACTAAGAATTGATACTTTTTTTGCTTATCAATTTGTAAACGGATTCTGGAAAACATCTGTAATGAATTCCAGCCATAGTCATTCTCTAATACGAGTTTCTAATTCATACTTAATGAGGTGTGCTTATTTTTGCAAGCATATTTTATCTATAGTAACATTATTCGCATCTACGGAATAGTTCTTATTGTTGAAAGACAGGTATACAAAATATCACACATTATTGAGAGGAGAAAAGTAAACTCATACAACCAGCAGTCGGAAATAGTCTTTTAATGTCAATGAATTTATTTTTTATTACCTTCTAATTGCTATAAAAATTGTTTACTACTGCTTCATTATACTTTCTCGCTGTTGAATAAGTGCTAATTATGCTATGAAAACTTAAATCAATTACTGCGAAATAAATAAAATCACTGCGTTTTCTTACCACATTGTGTTCACAGTGTGCGAACGCGTTGTCGCCTATATGCAGGTACTCGGGTGGTTTGAAGAGTACACCTTTGTGGCCGTGTCTGTGTGAGTGTGTGTATTTTCCCCGCCAAATCGGGCCAAGTACTGCTTGTTTGGCGCCAGGTCGCCACCAGGTACCGTTATCAATTCAATGGGGCTTCAGGTCCTGCGAGAGCCGTAACCGCAAGACAATGGGAAAAGTTTTGCACTATCAGCGCGTCGGTTGGTTTACAGCAGAACGGTAGGTCTTCGAACACGAATGTCAGTAACCGCGGTAAAGCTATTTTACATCACCCGGGGCACCCATTCGGTGTGAAGAATCGAGAAAGCACGTACGGATGTTGCCTCAAGAAAGCAAAGCACCACTGCACGGTACATCATCCTCACGTAAGCAATGCAAAAGGTTCAGAGGAGGAGTCGGGTTGTAAACACGGGTTTGGAAGCTTGCAACATTGAAGATCAAACGAGCTGCGGACTTTGGTGGCAGTGAGAAAATGGCGATACAGATGATGGTAATAGCTGCTGCTACTGCGTGGAGCTGGAAATCGCATCCAGAACAAAGCATCCAAACGAGACCGAGTTTTGAGACCGGTGGGTACGGAAAAACCGAACAGGATCGTGACTGATGGCTTCCAGAGAGCATATGCATTTTATAAAAAATAATGTTTTGAAACTATTATTCTAAAACATGTTAACGTAAGTTTAATACTGTTTTCCAACTACCATTCGCGAATCACAACGGCGTTCGTTAGTAATTTTCTCGTGTCCATCCGCCCGCTGCGATTCAGGGCCGCAGCAATAATGCGCAAATAGCAAGCTTTTAAACCATTTCGCCATCGCGTTCCGCACTCCGGCCAAAGTTACATTACGTTGGGGATGGTCCACGGGATGCCTTGATGGCAAGTCATTCGGCAAATGAAACGACTGAAGCGCACAGAACGTAAAACAATTTTCACGCTTTTCTCGAGGAATAATATTATCATTTTTATTGCTCGTTGTTCCGAGGTGTCAGAGTATTCTGCTCGCACACACACATTCATACATCTACAAGGCACCGGATGCCTCCCGGACGAGAGGTCGCTGCGGAGAAAAAGCACAACACTCGTTATCGCAAACTCATTGTCCAAATGCTTTAATGATGGTCTACTGTCCGGGCTTGCCTTTACCGGTTCCGAATGTTAATTGAGAGTGCTGCTTGCTGCCGGTCGTCCTTGTCTGGCTGGCTCTGCTCTGGTCTGCTCTGCTAGCCGGTACAGCTATCGTAATATTGTATCGTTCTCTGTACCTCTGTGCCTAGTAGCGTTGTTACCCGGGGGCAGCTCAGCACGGGTGGCAGCGTTCGGTCGGTGCTAGGAATTTAGTGAACAACGCTTTAAACCCCGATGCTTCCATTGTAATACCGTGAAGAGCTTTCGTAAGGTGAGGATTAGGGTTGAGCGAATTTATGATATTAATTGCCCCAATTAGTGAGTTGAGCGGTTCAGTAATGTTACGAGGGTAATACTACATTCCGGATAATCTAGACCAATCTGGCATCCTAATGGCAGCCGGATACGGTAGTGTATTACTAATACCCTTTTGCTTTTGCTCAATGTACTGATGTGGATTGATTTAATTTTTATTGCATGATTAAGCTGTGTGGGGTGCCATTTCTCCAGTCTATATTAAAACGTTAAACAAAATGACTTCCAAAAGAAGCTCTACGAACTCCTCGTTAAAGTTGTGTTGAGTGCCTAAAATCATCATTCCCGGAAACAAAAATACTTAAATTGAACGGGCGTGGTGGTGACAGCCTACATGCTGCCATTAAGGAGAATGGTTTATAGACTTCATCACAACCGAAGGTATGCGACTTGTTACGTGCCGGTCGACCGTAATTTGGGTACCGGTCTTCCGAGACTTAAACTTCGATTTATATGAGTTAATAGTGATAAGAAAGATTCGCTCCCGGTTCTTCGAGGAAGGTACGGTTGGACATTCACCAGTTGTTAACTTACGGAGTTACTGCTTTGTTTAATTGTAAACTTGATGAGCAATACCTGTTTAAGTACCTTTGAATGTAGATGTTCTGTGGATCTAATTTAATTGTAAGTATTTAATTCATGACAGTACAGTTAATTAGAGCTAATTTTTGAGAGGAAAAATTTATTGCGCTGTTACTCGCTTGGCATTTTCCTGGTCACGGTGACCTGCGGTAGTATCCCTCTGAACAGCATACCTACTATCAAAAGTCAACAATCATTCTTCCCCGGTCTCGCCCACGAAAGTGATTGCGCACTTTGCTGAGCTCAGCAAAATGCATTCGGTCTATTCAATGACGACAAATCGTCGTCGCCGTCGTCGTTGTCGTCGGGTGCAGTGTCACCCAGTCTCAGCAGCATTCTGCGACGAAAGATGGCCTTAGCAATTGCATGCACGTCGCTAGCGACCGGAAAGAACCTGCCGGACACCAGGGCCCGCAAGTAGCTCCTTTTCGGTAGAGCAAACAGTTATAATTCAATTTGCTAGACCGAAACTGTTCATTTACTTGCCGGCTCGCGTCTCGCATAAACCAACAGAAATGTTCGTCCTTCGCTCGTTGGAAAACAAACAGTCTCATGCTTCCCACGCTTTGATCAGATAGGAAAGCATTTCGTTGAAAGCCAATAACTCAGGTTTGGGAATGCAGCTCCAATTTACGCCACCAAGTTCTCGGAATCGACCTATTGAAAGTAGGATGTTAACAGCAATTTGTTTACTTCCTAGCTAAAGGCAATATTGCTGTTTATTGTGTTAAAACAACATTATGCAAACAAATATTCTGCTTAGTTTTCCACATTCCATGCATTTGGGATTTTGGATTTCCATACTAACAAGGTTCTATCTGATAATATCATCAGAATTTTCCGCCAACCCACTGCACTGCAAAGCGTGTGATGTCTAAGCGTACCTTTTGGTTGAACCACCTTCAATTCCGCATAGCTGATCATTTTCAGGTACGTAAACACGTATTTCAAATATAATAAAACAAAATTACACTCACCGAGCGGGTGCGAACAGACAGCCAGTCAGCCCCCGAGGGTACGAAGCTTTGCGTCGTCATCAGCGTGCTAACTTGAGGAAGT